>NW_028288841.1:2400000-3011666 GCF_059628265.1 Tinamus guttatus | reverse complement strand
CAGTAATACAAATTCTGTTTGTATTGTTATGCAATATGTGAAGATTATCTGTGTTGTGTGCTTTATGTAAGAAAACAGAATACTTTACACTGCGCGTTACACTAAGTAACGATGCTTTACTAATACATACTCGTGCACTGAAAAACAGATGCACGAAGTTGTAGTAATAGCAATTAAAAGAAGGGAGATGGTGTGGCTTCCAGTCTGGTCTGTGTCTGTAACCAATACATGTATTTCCAGTCATTTCAGACTAAATTAGTATTAATGGTGTTGGTGGGAAGCCAGGTCTGCCCACTTACTTTTGGCCAAAGTTTTTTTCCTTTCTTCTTCTTCTTCTTTTTTTTTTTTTTTTTTTTTTTCTTGACGATTGAGTATAAGATGGCATGAGAAGCAGTGTTTTGTCAATTGTTGTAAAACCACTGGCTCATCACTGGTTGCTCTATAATATAAATTGTTGTAATGTTTGAAGACCTATCACAGGTTTAAATGCAGAGAGTAATGCATGGCAAGTTAATGGGATCCCAGAAGATGATGTTAAAACCACAGAGCAGAAATTGGTGCTCTAAAATGAGCATTTCCTGAAATAAATTCTTGCTAGTTAAACTATCAACGTATGGCTAAAACAGTAGCTATTATTTTTATATACACTTGGATTGTTGAGGCGAACATAGCAAAAAATTACTGCTTGGAATAGACTTGGAAAATTTGCTGGTGAGGTTGAACAGAGCTATGTTCAAAATGTGGAAAAAATATAAATGGTTGGAGAAGATCGTAATGATCTGTCTGTGTCCTAAAAGCCTGAGTGAGAGCTGAACTGAATGGCTGTAGCTGTGAACCTCCCATGCATAAAGCAGCCAGGAAAGAATATGCATTGTTACTTTTACTTTCTCTGGCAGTAGAATTGTCTCCTCAAAAATTAGTGATAAATGTAGGAAAGGCCACCAAAAATCAGCTGTACATGTCAACAATCTGGTAGTGTTTATCTGAACTACAACCAAGAACTAAGCTGTCTAATGTGATATTGCTAATTGTTATTGCTGATCCAAATTGCAATTGCTAATGTTGCTCTCTAATGCAATATTGCAGAGAAGGTTAGAAACTTCTCTGTGTTTTAAGATACTTACGGAAAACTTGAAATTGCAATATTAGATGTAGAATATGGTGTCCGTGTAAAGAGTACTTTGAATTTGTTTCATGATTATCATAGCACACTATAAAAGGAGAAAAATGTTTTTATTTCCCATCTTGCACTTGTGTAACTATATGCACATATATCTGTACATGGGTTTTTACCAGAGGGGGAAAGAAAATGCAAGAGTAGCTATCTTAATAGGTGAAAAAGGAGTAACACTGGAAAAGGAAGGCTTTGTTGTATCTTAATATTTAAATACTCTCGTTATCTGTTTGTATTGGCAAGATAACTGTATACTAAATGACGAGCTATTTTTACCTTGTATGTAGGTGGGAAGAATGTGGAAGAAAAAGCAAAGAAATAAGTTCTTGCATGTTTGTGAGTAATTGGAGATCTGTGTTGTGCTAGTAAGAATGAAGAGTGAGAATGTTCTTGTCTGTATGTTCTTATATCACCGTTTGTCAGCTAAGAACCTGTCCTAGTCCTTGTTGCTGAAAGTGGAGTCTGATACCCTTACTCCTGAATTGGAGTTTTGTCTGTTCGATATGAAAGGGTTGGGAAATTCATTGATATTTTATCTGTAGCTATTTCACTGATGTTTCTTTTTAAATGTAAGGAGGTATTCCAGTATAAAGTGGAAGGTGAACCTGTACTATGTATTAAGTAAACACAATTTTGAACTGATGTGAGATATTAGTGGGAGCGTCTAGTGTCCATCAGTGAACTCGCTGCCTCCCTCTCCCTCCTGCTGCTTGAGGGCTCCTTGAGCACAGCCAACAGCAGCCACGTCCCTGCACAGAGCCGCTCTCGAGCGAAGCCTCTGCTGTGCAGGTGGCACTTAATGGGCTGGGACTTACGGCTGTGTGGAAGTCAATACCTGCGAGATGAATTTATGTGCAAAACTGGGAGGATCAAGGAGATTGATAATGATATATTCACCGGGTAACTGTCATGCGGGACAGGGCTGCAATGCTGGGGATAAATGAAGATCTTGGCTCAGCAAGATAGTACGTCACTGAGTGACAGCAAAAATAAGATGACAGAAAAGATTTATATTGATCAAAAGAAATACTAGCCTTGGGCTAAAGGAACAAAGGGATTAACAGCAAGCGATGCAACTGGCACTCAATGCCTAAACTCTGACATGATTCAATGGACACACCTTGGGAAACCAGTGAATTCATGTGTCAGGGTTTGATAGCTGTATTAATGCCTAGGTATTCTTCTGCTGCATATAAAAGTTATAATAAATAAAGGGGCACGTTGTCCTCAGCTCCTTTTCAGACTTTGTTCTTTTCCTCTAAGCAGCCCCATCAACTCCTCAGTGCTGCGGAGGCAGCTCTGCCCTGGGCCTGCTGTGCATACGGTGGGCGACGTGAGTTACTGCCCACCGAGCAGGTAACTGAACCTGCTTTCAAATGAGGTGTTCCAGTTCACTAAGTTTAATGCACTGTGTTAGTACACTCATGTTTTATGAGAGCTGTGCGTGATTACAAGGAGAACTGGGGCCCTTTCCAAAGATAGATAGATGGCCACAGTCCCTCTGTAATTCCGGTGGCTGGTGTTGCACTTGAGTACAACAGCAATACACGGACAAAGCAGCAGATGAATTTTTCCCTTTGGAAGAAAGGAGAGATCACGTATCCTGCCACATCACCAAGGCTTTGAGCAGTGCTGTGCCTTGGCATGTGCCAGCTGTTCATGACATTTGTCAGCTGCTCTGGATTATCAGGTAAATGAAGCACCTTGTGCTCCTGGTTGGTCTCTGCATTGAGAGGCTGGAGACACTGAAGGCTTCGGCCTGACCTCTCCTGTGCCTCAGAGGAGCAACAACAGCGCAGTGAAACAAAGGTAGTAAAGACAACTTTAGTAAGTTCAAACTTGTTGTTTCAGCTGAACAGCCCTTTCACCACTGTTGGGAAATCCAATCTGAGCCATAACAGAGCGGAGCACAGGAATGTGAGGATGAGGAGGAGAACGTGGGCAAATGTGTCTGGTCTGGCTGACTGGCACTCTGAAGTGGTCCTCAGCAGCTATAGCAGGCAAATTCATACAGAGAGAGATTTATTTCTTAAACTTGTACTGCATGGTTGTTTCTATCCGTTTCCAGGATGCTTTTGAGACACCCTGGTTGGTGCAGCGGGCCGCGGCGTTGCAGGCAGTGTGCCTGGGCCTGCTGGCACAAAAGAAACCACCACAGCTGGAACTCGCTGCGCTCTGAGCACGGAGCCCCGCTGTTTTCTGTGTCTATGTTATAGCCGTAAATGAATGAAACCACATGAAAATAGTCCAAAGAGGTTTCCTTTAGCAGAGTGGGATCCTTTTGTGATGCTCTCAGCTTCTGTATAGGTTTTACTTGCGTTTTAGGCACAAGGCAACAGGAGAGGGGAGTGTAAAGTTGAACTCCTTGCAGTGTTGTCTTCTGTGAAAGCTCCTTTGCCAACCCTATACACAGAAATATCCTCTGAGGTGAGAGTTGTCTGCTCGTTGTTCGGATCGTGAGGCTTTCTGAGCATAGTCCAGAAATATGGCCACAGAACTAGTTCTTTTGGCTTAGGGTGAGAATAATCTTTTAAAACTTCTCTTTTTTTCCCCCCTTTATTTAGTATCTCCTTAGACATGGTTTAAATTCCAAAATGATTTTATTACAGCATGTCAAGTTCTATTTCTTTCATGATAATATCATGTGAAATCTGTTTCCATTAAAATTAAATTATATTAAAAAGTACAAACACTTGCCTATAAGTTCGTCTTGAGAGAACGGTTTCATACTTTGATATTTTCTTTTGCCATTTTGTATCCCTTTACAGCATTTAAATGGAAAATGTTCTTGGATAATACTTTCTTCTGCCTGCAGCTTTGTAAGCTTTGTAGCTTCCAAGGTCTTCAATATTGATTTTGTTTTATTCAGTTCTTAATTTCTTCAGCATGTTTCTTTTTCTGTTCAAAAGGGATCATAGATCACAGCTAGGAATTTCAACAATCTTTTCCAGACCCTCTGTCAGAAAATGAGTGATCTTCTGGTAATTCTGATCCTTGGTGTATGCAAGTATTCAATGAAAAAAAAAAAAAAAACAATTTGTAAGCAATATCCTCAGCTTTATGTATTGCATTTCTTCTCACACTTGCATTTTTGTATTACAGCAATTGCACAGTTTGTGTTCTTTTTATGTAGTTCAATTTGGAGCATCATTTTATTTTCAGAAGCTGCCTTTTCCTGACAAGCGGCCCTGACTTTCAAGATGCTTAGTGTTTTTGCCTCTTAATATGTTGGGTAATCCAAATATCACAGAATGCTGGGACACATTTTAGTCTTCCGCGAATAGCATTTCTTTGTGCAAATTCTTCAAAGTGAATTGTTTTCCTTGTCCAGTTTGTCTTGTGTAATAAGTGTTAAACTCAAGTTGAAGGGTCATTTGTTATTTCCATTTGCGGCTTATTTACAGCTAAATATACAGTAACTTGCTTTGGGCAAACTTTTGGCATCTGTAGAGCTCTAGCTATGAGATATGTTCCTAAGCTTAGGATTTTGTGTGTGTGTGTGTGTTTTTTTTTTTTTTTTTTTTTTTTTAATTTCTTTGTGGAAAGGAAGCAAAATGGAATATTTACTATATTTGCTTGTTCTGTATGTATACCTCTAGCTAACTATTTTCATTTTGCTTTCGTTTGTGCTGTAGCATCTTCTCAGCATTCTCATAGGCCATGGTGGCTACGCGACAGAAGAGAATCTGGCCTCTTGTTCAACGTAAATAACTTCATGCTGTTTTAATTTCAGTCTCAATTGTTGTTCCTGGGCTGTATCCTCCTGCCTTGCAGGAAGTGTAGGGATTTGGCGTAGTCTTCCAACTTGATTTTTTTTTCCTATCCTGTTTTTCCAAGTTGGGAGGACAGAGTAATTGTAAGTGATGCTGCACTTAAGGGGAGGTTGTGGGAGAGCCGAGTGGTTCCAACAACTTGCAGCCCCATGGCAAGGGCGCCGCTTGTCTCTCCTAACATGCTGGATCCATCCCTGAGCTAATTCCACCTGGAAAGCAGCGTGGATGCCGGCTGGCAGGGGCACCTGGAAAAGGGGGAATTCAGGAGTGACAGAAGGGGCAGTTTTCTTTCTTTGGGGACTAAACTCCTAGCTACTTTGGCCATCTGGTGTAATTTCACTCTCTGGACTTTCATATAGCAACAAAGTGCAGCCTTGTTTGTGCTGAAAGCTTTGAAAACGGCTTCTTTTGGATTAAAAAGCCTGCGATGTTAATATTTAAATCCGGAAATGGTGTTGCTCAGTTTTTCAAAAAGCTAATTTTGCAAGATATAAGGTGTAGGTTGATTTCATTTGACAATGTCGCTTTAAGAGGAAACCTCTTTTTTTTTCTAACTAATCATTGTTTCCTGCTGTTTAAGCTATTGCTGAGCAGATTAAATCATGTAATTTGACTTTTTTTTTTTTTTTTTTTAAGAAACTTCTTTTTGCAAAGAGGGCAATCTAAATGAATGGGTAATTTGAGGGGAGGAAAAGGCTTGCTAGACTCCTCGATCAGTGTTATCTTGTATTCATTTCATACTCCTCTCAACATCACAAAGAAACTACTTCATTGTGTAATTTCCATGCATCTCCTTTTGCCTTTTTTCTTTTTTCTTTTTTTTTGGCAATTCTTCTATTACCTGCTTGCTATTGTACTACAAAAGAATCAAGGAACCAGTGTATTTGCATGAAGGACATTTTAAATTCTAATGTCAAGGCTTATTAATCATTTTTGTTATATCTGTAAAGCTCGATTTCTACGTACAGGAGAGCCTGCTGGGTAGGAATCCATTTTGGATACAACTCTTTCAGACTAGCCTTTTACTTTCTGTGAATTGCAAAACACAAATTAAAAGTAAGTCAAGTCAAAATAGTTTACCCATATTGCATTTTTCGTGTTACCCATAAGATCTCTTTTGAGATCACCTAATAATATTAACATTTTCCAAAATTTATACTCCTCCTATTTTAATAATCATTGTTCCTTCAGACTTAGTCTTCTCATTGCAAATATTTTCTGGAAAATTACCTTAAAAGCACTCTAGAATTGTAAATGAGCTGTATACTTGCTTATTTGAATTAGACCTTGTTTTTTTTTTTTTCTTTTCCCTGACGGCAGAAGCATTTGTTCTCAAATGAAATTAGACATTACTTAGTTAATGGATAACGAGAGCTGCGTATATGAAAACTTGTAATTTACAGTGATTACAGTATTATTTACAGCAATGTCACAGAGGTCAGTTTGTCAGTGATGTGAATGGTTATAGATTCTGATGTTTTGAGTAGCTTTAAAGCTAATTAAATACAGCTTTGCTGCCCTTAAGAAAGGTGCAGGGTGACCCCAAAAGCATTTGCTGTTGGTTGGAAGCAAGTGCTGTTGTTTCCTCCTACAAACCTCTATTAAAAGCGTCCTAAAAGTCAGGTTAACCTTTTTATCGGCCTGGCTGGCGGCTCGGAAGTGGGTGGATGGTGATTTCCAGCTGAGTTCTGGGGTGCTTTGAGTGGAGAGCAAAACTCGAGCACCGGGCTTGGTCCTTGGTAGCTGCTGTGGATTGAACCTGCTGCTTCATCCCTGGACTGGAGTGAGCAGTGAGGTGTTAATACCTTGCAGTTTAACCAAGTTCAGGGCAAAAAAGGGCCCTTTCTTATTTAACATTTGCTTTAAATAGGATATTTAAATAGAGAAAAATAAGATATTTAAAGCAGGATATTTAAATATTCATTAAATATTCATATGCCTATTTCAATATGTGCTTTAATTTATGTTTATATGTTAGAAAAGATGTCCTCAAGGATAAATGGTTGTATTTCTTTTTCTTTTGTTCCTTGTAAATTTAAAATAAAAACCCAAACACTAAAAAAAGGAGGGTAATATTTAATCTGAAGTGGAAGGGTCCGGCCTAAGTTAGGAGGCAGGAAATGCATTAAGTAGCAGTGAGTTAAATATCTACTGTAGAGTAAGCTATCCAAAGGAAAGTAATGTATTGAGCATTAATTGACCTTAATTACTTGTGACAAATCCCAGTACATTGTTTTCAAGACGTATTAACAGTTAAGTGCTGACTACAAGATTGCTAAATAAAAGAAGCAGAAGGGAAGTGATTTAATAGGTAAGCAATCACATTTTTTTTTGTAATTAAAAAAAGTTTACAGTACTCTCCAATGCTTCATTATGGAATGGAATAGCACCTTAGTGTGGTGGAAAATTTTTTATTGCTGTTGTAAAGATTACAATATTAGGCTTTTTTCTCATCTGCACATGATATATTACAGTTTCCCATGTCCGGTCATAGTAAGTGCATCACCGTGAGCTGCCATTTTCCCCCCCATACCCAAGAACTTCTCAGTATGAAAACAAGTTTGTTTATTTTTTTCTAAAAGGTGAAAAGTGCAAATGCTATTTTTTATGTGGTCAAAATTAGGAGACAGTATGAATGGATGGCTCTAATTTATGCGATGTAAATTTAAGAATCCAGACCTCAATATTTTTATTACTAATTTGTGGAGAATTACCTGAGAGGGGTAATCTTAAGGGGTTCTCTCTGGGGTAATTTGAAAAGGGTGATCTTAATGTGAATATGCTGCAAGTAAATCAGGGTTTATAACTTACAAATTTTTAAGTTATATAACTATATAAGTTATAGTTAAAGCTGCAAGTTACAACTTTTTTTTTCTTTTTTTCTTTTTAATGGGAGAAGCCAATATCCTGTAGGAATAGTCAGCCAAACTTTTCTTCACCCTGTGGACTAGTGCACTTTATGGAGACACTGCAGCTCCGCTATTTCAGTGTACTAGGAAGTATGGAAAGCTCCTTCCCCCTTTCATGTAGTTCTGCATGGGAACTTTCCCACTTTCGAGTCACAAAGAATTCTTGTAACCCTACTCGCCCCTTCCAGATTTTTTTTTTTAATTTCCCTCCATAGAATTTTATTTTGTGGAAATTTCTTACTCTCTTTGAAAATAGCTGCTCTCAGACCCTATCTCTTGGAAGGCCCAGCTGTATGTGCTCCTGTGGATCATTCGACCTCTGCGAGTGATAACTAACCAGTTTAAATGACTAAATAATCAGATACTTTAATACCACACCTATTATCTTTATTAAGACAGGGCCTGACTGCATTGTAATTCTGTGAGAGACAGGAGTTTGGCTTAGAAAGATCAAAGAATTTGCTGTTTTTTTCAGATCTTTAACAAGAATAAACCCACTACATAGTGCTAGTACTTGACATTTTTCTTCCTGAGCTAGAGGACCCTTATCAAAAACTGCATCTGCCTTTCTACAGTCTGAAGCATAGAGACTCTCTTCATACTGATTATGTTTTTTTCTTCCTTGTTACTGATTGCAGAATTTGTTTCTTTTAGGAGAATCATAATCTTTTCCCTTTATTTACCACCCAAATATCTAGACTTTTCAGAATTCTCCTTTCTGGAGGATTTTTCAGAGCACTTCTGGAAAATCCTAACTAATCACTTCAGCGTTCTTGCAGCAAGTGTGAGGTAAATAATACTGCAGGTAGAATTTTTAAAAAGGCCCTCCAATGACTACAGTTTTACTGACTTTAAAAAAATAAAATCCAACACTGACTTAAATAATAATAATAAAAAAAAAAATCAATGGCCTCAGGATGATTTCATTTGAAATTGATGGACTTCCATTCATTGCATAAAAGAACAAAAAATTATTTTCCATCTATTTCTTCCTTTCTTTCCTCCCTTCCAAGAAGTGTTTTCTCTGCTTATTGATGATCCTCATGTGGTTTTATATAGCTCCTAGCCTCCTTGAGCAATGTCCAGAGCATATCTCATAGTGCTGCCTAGGGAAATTTTATCAGCATCAGAATAATATTAAGAGGAAGAATCAAGCAATTAATTTCTTTCAAGGTAAGATCAGCATATCTGACTAGATATTATATTAGTGTGTAGCGAAATTTCAAAGTTAATTTAGACTATGCGAAGTAAAGCCATCCTTTTTCAAATGCATGAGGGGAGATGATTAAAATCCAGATTCTAGGACAAATTAGCTTCAAAACATAGGGGTTTGCAGCTTGGATTGATTCAGAGCGTTTCGGTGGTTCAGTGTTAACTATTTGATGCTGATGCCTTTGTTCTATCTCTTTCTGGAAATGATATCTCACTGGGGTTGTCCAATTCACAACATATAATGGATTAATGGTTTGGAACTTTATCTATAATTCTCTAGCTTTATGTTTAAACAGTTCATAAACTCTTGATATTCCTCCTCCCCTGCCTTTGAGTTCATTAGCAAAATACGGTAAAGGAAAACTAAGCCTTTCTTCATATTTTATTATTTAGAAAAATGCATTGCTATGCCAGTGTTCAAAACCACTGTAATTTAATAATCGGGGGTTTTGCAGAGGGAAGAAGTCAGTCTCTTGATTCTCTTGAATTAAGAGCAGCCAAAATGGAGAGAAATTCATCGAAGGCTTGAGGGATAGGGTGACTGCATTTTTAAGGCTTAAAAGCCAACATGCCTTTTCTTTTTGTGAATTGTGTAATGTTTTTACCATAGGGTGTGACGGCTGCTTGAATGGAATATAGGGCAACCATTATTATTATTATTTTTTTTTCCTGTGAACTACTTTCAAAACTCCTGTGGAGCTAACTCCAGTTCTCAATATGCTCCACGAAAGCATTTTGGGCTGGACACAATCTGTCCTGGCTTCCTGCAGCTGCCTGTTGTCGTAGGAGATGCATCGGAGTGGTCCCACATCATGGCATTCCCTAGGATCCTGCTTACTTTCCAGCGTGGCGGTTTCCCTGCCCATGCCCTTGCTTCCATTAGTCCTTCCGTTGCTGCTATATTCAATGTTTGCGTTTCCACTCACTTGGCTTGGGTTTCCTGGCATGTCCTAGTCGGCACCGGCACGTCCGGGCCGGCGCCGTGTCCGACAGCAGCACTTGGAGGGGCTGGTTAAGAAGAGCCCCCGGCCTGGGCGCTCACGGGGCTTCGCTCACGGCCTCATCCCACATCAGGACTCGTTACCTTTGATCTTGACCTTCTTTCCTTTCCTAGCAGCTCCAGTTCTGGCTTTTCTAAAGAATTAAAACAACTTAAAATATCGTTAAAAATTAACTTTGCAAATTCTAACACATATTCACTGTTCCCAGTCCCATTCTGTTAATACATTTTCTGAATTACAACCTACAACTTCTCTGCTGGTCAGTCTGTTTTGAACTTTGTGTCATTCTGTGCTCTCTGCTGACTTGCTGAGATGCTTTGGAGACCCTTGGTTGTAATTCAGTTTTCTTTCATGCTCCTCTTGCTGAAAGTAATGCTTCAAATTAACTAAAATTAGGGTTTTTTAGATATGTATAAGTGAGAGGCAATGGGTGAATAATCAAATAGAAAAAATGACAGGAAGAAATACTCTGTTTAATTCTCTTCCTTCGAGGGCACCAAAAGACTAAAACTTGTTAAATATAGAATATTTAACCTAACTTTCTGTGAAAGGTTTACTTAACAGGTAGATGATACTTACATTCTCAGAGGTCTCATTAAATATTTTGAAACACTTGACTCTGCTTTGTTTAATATATTTCTTTCCTTACATTAAAAAAGGAAGGGCAGGAAAAGGCTGTTTTATCTAGCACTCAAAATGTCCAGGATTGCATCAGGAGATGGAGATAATCCCCCTGTTTGTAGAAGCAATCCTTGCAAATATTCCCCTGTTAGTGCACGTCCATCTACCCGGAGCTGAGGGGATAAGGGGCCGGTTGTGGTTTCTCTGTGTTCCCAGAAGTATCAATTCTGGAAGGCAGTAGCTTTTGGTGATGCCAAATATGAGCTATTCAGTGGCTTTCTAGCATCATTTCTGGAACTGAGAACTAAGAATTTGGCAAAGAATCCATATTATTAAGAATTTTAGGGGAAAAATTGCTATTTTCTTCTTGCTTCCAGATTTATAGTCATATATTTATCCAAACTCTCTGTTCAGAGATACCTGCACTTCACCAGATGATTTTTCACTCGAAAACAATCTAGCACCTTTCCCCTAGCCACCGTGCCCCGAAATTCTAAACTGCTGGGAAGCAATGTGAATAATTGATACCTTTTATTACTCGTTGCTCATTGCTCTTGCATAAAGAAAAAAAAAGGTCTTTTATAGTTTGCTCTCGTGGGTGCTAAACTGGCTTTAGGCATGCAAAAATTAGCAGCTATAGGGACTAGTATTTCTGAGGAGGTTTTTCTTTTTCTGACTAGTGTGATGGACCTGCATTTTTAATTAACAAGTCAACAAGCACTGGTGTGATATTATTAGCAACTAGTAGAGCTTAGGTGAAATGTAATAAGCCAAATCCATAACTTATGTAAAACCATTTTAATGAGTGAAATTACTCCAGAGATTAATCTGTCTTGATGTGAAATGAAAATGGTAGGAGAAACAATTGCTATTTCATCTCCCTGGGAAAATAGAGCTGTTTCTCTGAAATGTTTTAGAGGCAGTTAGGATTGGATGTAACAGACTTCCACACTGGGAGCTAGTGAATATTTGAGGTTTATATCCAGCACAGATTTGATGTCAGATGAAGTACTAAATAGGACATTGCAATTCTTCTTTTCAAATGTATCAGCTCTAACATTTATTCCAGATGTATTTGTCTCAAAAGGACAAGGTATTACTTTTATGGACCAATCTGACTCATTTCCAGTGAGACCTACTGGAACCTGTTCAGTGAACAGGTTTTTTGCAGACTGCTGTCACCGTATTAATATATTTTAATGTTCTTTGGCACAAAGAAAGCGTAACACTAGTAGACGTGATATTTTAATGTAAATATTAGGATAGCCTTGCATAGCCTTGGAAGCAGGATAAGGAACAGGGAGTCATATCTGAATGAGTCTCCAGCTTTGTCACTGTTATGACTTTTGCCACGTTATTTATACTTTTGTGCCTCATTCAGTAAAAAAAAAAGAAAAAAAAGGATAACAACGTCTGCTCAGTGTTGCCAAGTGTGTTCCCGACGAGAACCGCTGAGCTGTGGGGTGGTGCTGCTTGCATTTCTGGTAAGCTTGGGTTGTGAAGGGGGCTTGGATCTTTAGGGAGAGGACACTGTCAAGTCCTTATCCTACACACGGCCGCATGGAACGGTTGTGCTTTGGAAAATTTAATGAGAGCACTGCTTTATAAGAGCCACAGCTACAAAAATGCAGGGTGATCTGTCACAGTCATTCCTGGGTTGTTTGCAGTTAGGGCTGCTTGTCTCTCCCCACTTTATGATTTAATTGAATAATCAAGAAAAATCCAAATACTCCAACACTACATTCCAATACATTGGAAGCAAAAGGTACATGCACAGAAAGGAGAATGAATCAGCTTAATATAGCAGAATAACAATGTTATCCTCATCATGCAATGAACGCTTGTTATGTCCAAGACATTACCAGTTCATTCTTGTTATGTGAACACGATGCTATTACCAGCACAGCATTCCCTGGCCCTCTTTCCAGAATGTCTCAAGTTCATTATTCTGTGTTTAGATATGTAGAAACTGAATTGAGCAGTGCCATTTCATTACAAAATATAATGACTGGAAAAAAGGGCAAATAGTCATATCCGGAATCTTGTTTATCAGTTAATTCTTTATGATAGTATAACAGCAATTGCATATGCAAAATAAAATACTAATTACATTCTGTATTTTTGTATAACAATGTAGTTATTTTGTCAATGCTATTTAGCTGAATAGTGCACACAGCCCAAATTATGGTACAATAACAGAAATAATCTGTTTAACTTGGTACTAATGAATCTCCAAAATGGGATTATATTTTCAATGCAAGCAGTTAATTTAAAACAGCGTTTGCATTTTACCCCATGTAGTTTCTATATCTGTTGCTATCAGTTGTGATTTGTTGCGGAGAATTTCTCATAGTGGGATGTGCTGGGAGGCTAGTATCTAATTATCCTTTTTTTTTTTTTCCCCCCCCCTTAAACTTACTTGCTTGGGGAGCTTGTACTAAGTGATTGCATTTGGTCCCTCAGAACCATTTCATCCAGTTTCTAGCTTTAAAACAGATGAGGTCTGAAATATGGTACTTCATCAAAGTTCATTTCTCTTGAGTTTTCTTAAGAAGACTTTTGCTGTTGTGAAGGCATGCGGGGTCTGGGCACGCAGCAGTTCAGCAGCCTGTTCCTGTGGCCTTGGGCTCTGTCTGCTTTTGTGGCAGGGGCAAAATGGAAAGAGGCCCCCAAAACCCAAGCGACAGGCCAACAAAATAAGCAAGAAGCTGAATTATCCAGCTACTCTGTGTGTGTTTGAAAAAGAAGCTAGGTGGTATTTAAATGTGTTTGCAAGGCTTGCAGCAGAAGGCTCCCACCCCCAATTTGATCATTGTCTTTGTAGTAATAAACCCTGGTGGAGAGGTGAGAAGTATTCACTCATGCTCAAGGCTTTTTTCTGCAAATGCAGTTGAAATCAGATAATCGATATAATTGTTATTGCCAGATGTTATTGTATTAGGGAAGAGTGTGACTGATTAGGTCTCCCTTGTAGACAAGGAAAATTTTCTTGCTAACAGTAGGAAAAAAACACTGAAGTTTTAAGCCTGGAGTTTAGATGTTGATTATCTTTTGAAAATAAACACTAAATAATTTATTTAAAACATGCTTTTACCTGCTTTTGAGCAGATGTTCCTTTCACCGTGACCTCAGATATCCTGTTGTGGTCTTGCTGGTGTTCCATGCTAATGGTCCTCTTTGGTAAATTCTAATCAGTCTGAGATATCCACAAGAGAGCTGGCTTTTCATCTTTTATCCAGGGGGCTCAATATCTGGCTAATATCTGGTAAATGCTGGCTTTCTCAAAACAAGTTAGGCTTTGCTGTTATTCTGTTGCTTCTGCATTTAGAAGTCCGTGTTGCTGTGTGCCCCGTGGTTTGGCCACTTTCCAAACAGACTGTGAATTATTTCATTGCACTTCCTGGCGGCTTTTACGGGTGAATAATGCAACATCGATGCGGTCCCATCTCATGAAAGAGGCTTGGGGTGAGATGGGAACAGAAGGAGATTTGTATGTTCTTAGCCCAAGATCGCAGCAGTATAAGCATTACCCACTTAGCCCCTGGTTGCTTGTACAGTATTAATTTTTCACCTTACAAATAAGATATTAATGTGGGTGTTTAAGAAAAAGCACTTTGGAAGTACTATCTGAGCATAACATGGCATAGTTAATCTCATAGAAGAAAAATTAATGCTAACTACATCCTACTACTTGGTATTCCAACCTGGTATTTCACTAACACTGTAAGGTTGTTTTGCATGTGGTTTCGTAGGGAATTTGAAGCTTAATGTTGAAAGACTCCTGGTCCAGTAGTTCTGTTCTCTGGAGACCTTGGAAGCTGCTTCTTTGGAGGACTGACTCTTTTCAGGATCCCTGTGGTTGGTCCCACGGTTATTACTCAAACAAATCTTGCTTTTTCTTTAGTAGATATCAAAGGCATATTTGTCTAATTTATTTTTTGAGGATTTGGCCTTGACGTAGAGATGGACAACTTAGAATTTAAGGGTTTTTCCAGTTTCAGCAAACTTGTCCTGTATTAGGCCATCCTTAACAAATGACTCTTTGACTCTTTGTAAGTAAGAAAATGGACCCACCAGAAACTATTAATATTAAACATTTATTAACTGAAGTACTCCAACATCTCAGTGGGCCAATTTTTCTACTTGGACTGCTCTGTAAATCAGTGAGACTTTGAGTTCCAGGGAGCGCATTTGATATTATAATGTGGTAGCCACTAACCCTATGTAAAGCTCCTTTTGACTTGGGAGTTCAGCCTAGCAGAAAACTGGAATACATCTTAAAAACCCTGAGCATGATGAATCTGAGTTCTCAAAACCAGAGAGAGAATGATTAACTGTGAAACGGTCCCTTGCTCCCTTTTCTTGGTAATATTTAGTTGATCTTAAACTTTGGTCTACAGTCAGAAAAGCCTGAGCTTCTGCTTTTGGTAGCCTTCAGTCAACTTGTACCTTGGCATTTCTGCTAATTAAATTTCCTTAAGTGACAAATTGCATCAAGTAACTGCCTAAAATAACCATCCACTATAAGCAGTTAAACTTCCAAGTTATTGTCTTCAAGGGAGAGCTACGATTAGTGTTTAAGTAATGGCAACTTTTAAAGAAATTGGCTATTCATATTCTTGATTTTTTTCTTCTTGCAATAGGCATTGTAAAAATATCTATCTCAAATACGGACTTAAAAATACCTGTGTTTCAGTGTTCCATTCTTGTCATCAATTAACCTTGACCCAAATCTTCCACGTTTAAAATAACTTTTATTTCAGTCCAATAGATTTGATAACAGGGATACCTATGCAGCCATTCTTTCTGAAGAATTTTGATTTGACTTGTTTCGTTTGAACTGGTGATACATGAATGTAGAGGGGGTGGGAAGCAGAGGGAGGATGAGAAGCTGCTGCAGAGCCACAGGCCGGTGGTGTCGCCGGGATAACAGACGTGCTGGGGTCGTTGCCTGCCTGGGGTGCTGAGGCGTGTGTGGATGCAGGATGGAGAGCCTGGGAAGGTGGGATTGGAACTGTACATTGGGGAAAGGCCTCTGAACGTTGCTTTGGAAGAGGGGATGAGCCAGCCGAGTCCCCGCGGGGCAGAGCGGCGGGAGCAACGTCCTGGTAGGTACCTGCGACAGACCGACCGCTCAAGAAGGGCGTAGGTGAAATCTTCAGAAGGCCGAAATGAAGGTCCTGGAGCGATTATTTGTATTAAAAGAGAAAAATTTAAGCAAGCAACTGCAGTAGAAACATTCTCTTTTCTCTCAACCTTTACTTTAAAAAATACATTTTAATAGGTGCTGTTGAGGAACCTGTGTGTAACTGCTTGTTCTCTTTTTCCTCAAGCTGTAGAATTCTTTTGCTGGCTAAGGAACAAATTCTTAAGTTAAACAAAGGAAAACTGATGTTTTATGCCAACCCAGCACAATTTTTTGGAAAGATTTAAATGCTGTGTTTTTAGTGAGGAAACATTTTTGAATACTTAAACATTTTTGAATAGGTTCCTGAATAGTGTAAATAAGTGTTCCTTAAGAATCATTCTCCTATATAGTGTTTTACTTTGAATATAGAGAACTGGAAATAGTTTTTGTTTCATACAAGCTTTTACCTTGTCCCTTCTAAGACTACAGAGTTTGCTAGTAGAGGTGTAATATATTATGAATTGTTTGCATATAATATTTTGCAACTTGCAACTATAATTTTCAAGATTAATGCAAATTATCCCTTTCTCTCCCTTGTTACTATAAAATTATGAAAAAGAGAGTAAAATAATAGAGATGGAAAAAGAGGGGGGGGGAGGAAGCAGATGCACTTAAAAAGAAAAGATGAAAATAGATAAATTAGAACAGTTGTGCTCCTTAAAAGTTATTTTTCTTTACATATTAAAAACTGAAGGAGAGATGCGAGTAAGAGTACAGAGAGTGAAAATGCAATGGAGAGTGAATGAGTAAGTTCATGGAAATCCAGATTTCTTTTTGGAATCCTGTTACTGTGAATTCAGAGAGGTATCCTGGGGGCTTATCTGTGAGATGGGCTTCACCCAGATTATAAAATGGTCCTTAAGAGTAAAAATACTTTTTGTAAGGGAATTAGCGGCTGGCATTTCAGAAATGCTAGCTACATGCATTATTAGTTACTTATATATATATTTAATTTGGGGCAGCACAATTTTCTTCAGGTGCATAAAAGAATTAGTGCCACTGTGTCTGTTGGCAGGAAGGACATCTGATGTATGTGAGGTCACAGCACAGAGAGTAGCAGTTAATTTGTACTAATAACAGTAAAGGGGTTTGCTGCATTGCAGGTTCCATAGCATTGTGAAATACAGATTATGTCAAACAACATGGCAGAATGTTTCAATATTTAAACAGAATAGGAAGGAAAAATTCATATAAGACAGTTAACAGATTTCAGAAACCATTTTTCACATAGGACCACTAAGGACCCTTGCTGTAATATAGAAAAACACACTGGATGGTGGGCGAGAAAGAATGAGTTATTGATGATTGTATTAGAAGAGGGGTAGATGCATCAAGTCTTCAGACATAAGTTGATAAGAAAGACTGAGGAGCTACTTGAGTATTTCTCTAAGTAGAATGGAAGATGCAAGGACGCAAGGAGTGTTTTCTATTTTTTGTCGTATTTTAAGATCTGTGCTCCTTTTAGGAAGGAAAAGTGGCAAATGAGCAGCAGTACTACTAGGATGTCCTATCTTCTCCTGTGAGCAAAGGACATGATTTTTGTATGGAGATTCTTCCTGTTTTGAGGCAAGCAAAAAGATAATTGGCAGCAAAAATAAATTTTGCTGGATATATTGTAAAAGAGCAGTGTTGATAAGATACTACCCATCAGATTCCTTGGCACTTGAATAAACTGTTTTTGATTGCTGAATGAGGATTTGATTTGGAGACAAGCTTTAAACAAAATTAAAGATTAAACCTCATATGTGCATCCATGAGCAGAATGTTCTCCAAATGTTCAGAAGTGTTCACTATCCAATAATTTTCATTAATGCTCATATAAGTATATTTTCAACACAGTGAGCTGATCTGAATTCTGGAATAGAGCAAGCTGGCAATGTAATAATTTTTAGCGTGTTCTTTCACAATGAGATGCATGGTACAAAGGAAACAGAAGAATAAATACAGGTATGGCCAATGTTTAAAAGAAATCATGGGCTTGTCTGATAATAAAGAACTGTTCAAGAGCAGTTTATCCTTGGGAAGGATTACCTCTGTCATGCAGCCAAGGTCAGTGCCACTTTCAGTTAATAACGGCATCAAAGACAGAAGCATAAATTAGAGATACCGTAACTCCAAGTCAGTTTAGGCAGAAAATGAAAAATCTGGAAGAGCTTTTAGGGGCTCTATTAGGCTCCTCATTGTTTAAGGTTTGGTGGTCTTATGGTAATTTTCACTGTTAATAATCATCTCCCAAATTGCTGCCTGAGGACCCTAGGCAAGACACGTCTTGGCAGTGTCTGCTAAGGTGCTGCCGTCAGCAGGCAGAGCCCTGGGCTCGCTAGAGCCATCGCGTTTCACTGCAGGTCGTCCTCCCAGAGTGAATTCAGTTCATTCATAGATTGTCACCGCGCAGCAGGAATGCCTGTTTTCTCTCCTCAAAAGCAGAACCTTCCCAGTGCTGGAAAGACATATATGCATGTGTGTGCATGTGCATCATGAGTAGTTTGGCTGTTAACATAGCAGCGCTGTTACAGCCAATATTAATACAGGTGTTAACTTTGTGTCCTAAGTATGTGCCTTTTTTTTTTTTTTTTTAAGGATTTGGCCTTTAGTTTTTGCGCTGTTAGTTGAACTCTGGGAAAGTTGATTGGGAGGGAAGCCCTGTGGAAGCCAAACAAAAACCTAAGCGATTTAAGTAATTCCTTTTCCTTTTGTGCTCCCCAACTCTGCTTCAAAGGTCAGTCTAAACCCCTTAAAGCAGGTTTTGTTGCAGCCCAATTTACAGGTTATAGGTAGTCCTTTTCTTTGGCTTTTTGCTTTGAAGTCTAACTTTTAAACTTTAACTGCATGCATTATTACTCTATACTATAATGTCCACAAACAATTGGCTGAGACCAGGTGTTAGGATTTTAAAGCTGTTGGCGCTTGCCCACTTAAAGGCAACATAAAACTCGACCAAGATAAACCTTGACTGGTCTTAAGGCAAGTTGATACCGTTACTGCATGGGAATGAACGCCTTGTTTCAAATCTCTTGGGACTGGAGGGACTGCTCTTCTCTGTAGTCATCTTAGGGAAAATAAAATAAGAGGAGACAAGTGTATCAGGGTGATGTGAAACTCTTGCAGCTATTGAGATACACAGGCTTGAAAGAAACTTTCTCATAGTGTTTTCTCCTATGATGGTCCTCCTGCTTGAAAAAACTAGGGAAGTATCTTGCTCCTCTTTAAAAACAGCCTCCCACTGCCAACAAAACGCTGTCCCCGTCGCACTGCTGCTTCCCAGAGACCTGGCACCGAGCAGGAGTCCTGTGTGCCGAGACCCGCACTGTCCTGCTCCGCGGTGTCTTGTGCTCCCCTGGTTCTGCCTCTGTCCTGTCTGTGTCCGTCTCTGTTGCCTCCGTTGCCACTCTGTGACCTGGGCAGAGACTGTATGTCCTTATGTCCTTTCCCTGTATTGTACAGTACTGCAGTGTTTCTCCTGTCCGCCTGCGTGTGACACTGGAAGCGTTTGGTACAAGAACACAACCCAGTAACACCCACACAGCACAGGCAGGGCCCTCTGCCCCTTGTAGACCCTGCCCATGCACAAAGCATGAGATGCTGAGGAGAACGTTTTAGGCCTATTTTTTAAGTTGTTTGAAATTTAAGGATAGGTGAACTGTGGAATTGAATGCCTTTTTTTTAATACAATGGATATGAAAAGGAATAAGAAAGAAATGCAGTTATGTTAATCAAAGCTGTCAGTTCTTGTTACTGGAGCACTCTTTGTATCAATTTTTAAAGGGTTTAATAAAACATAGAGTCTGTTTCTCCTCTTCCTAGTCTGCACTCATCAAGCTTCACTGAAGCCAAGGAAGTTGCATTTCCCATGCACCACAGTAATGAGAACTGCAGATTCTCTTCTGAAGATTTCAGCATCTGGTTAAGCAAGTTTTTTTTATTTTTTTCCTTCCTTCCTCTAAGTTGGCAGAGTCATCAGCAGTGGGTAATAAGAGGTTTAAAAAACTTGGTATCTTGATGCACTTTTGGCAGCTTTTACAGGCTACTAGGGTAATGGTTATCTTCAATATGAATTTGGGGCCAAATTCTGTGTTCATTTATTTCTGTAGATCAAGGAAGGCTCTAACCTGTTTTGTTTGCTTAAACACTGATAGGATAATTTATATATTTGGTTTTATTACATATTCTTAATTTGCAGTTCCATAAATGAATATTAAAAATAAGTAAGACTACTTGGTTTTGTATGAGGCTAGAAAGTGCAGTGCCCTTAACCCCTTGAAGTTTATGCTGTGTGCTAAATGCATAAGAAGTTCTGCTAGGTTTCCGAGGTGGAATCCTTTTTGGGGTAGACTTTGGTAACTGCATAATTAAGAAAGCCAAAGAGTGCAGCAGTTTAATTTGGGCCAGCAGAATATTGCAGTGAATTGAAATTGAAATGTTGAGGGTTTGCCTGAGCCAACGCAGTCTGTCTGACCACTGTAACTGCAGAAATGAAAGGAACATTGTAATTCCTATAGAGAAAGAATAAAACCTGTTTCACCCTGTTCGCCTAAGCGAGGATGTTGAATACAGGCATCTCTGTAAAAATTAGTGCTGACAACTTTGGAGGAAGAAATAGAAAAGTGTTTACAAGAAACATTTTAAAACTAATTAGAATGGAAAGCAGTTTCTAGGTCTGACACAGAAAAGTGGTCTGCTGAACTTTTTTTTTTCCCCTTTCCCATTTATCAAAGAGATTTTTCATCATATTGCACATCTGCAGCTTTCAGAACGAATTCTGGCAAGAGTGCTCAGCGTCACCATGAGAAAGAGCCTTAGATATTTCCCCAGGATAGAAAAAAGCCAGCCCCTATCAATTCCCATTTCTCAGACAGAATGATGCCTTTAACACTCTGTAATGAAAGTTTTTATATGTGAGAAGGATTACCAACATCAGCCTGTATTGTTCTTTGATGTGCCCCAGAAATATTGCAGCAGAAGTTATTAAAGAATAAATTGTGGGAACCGAGGAGCCCCACCAGCACAGTTTCTCTTTTTGCCTTTAACCAATTTGTGCCTGGGTGAATTCCTTCTTTCACGGGGCTTCTTTGGTTTCTGTAAGCTTTTCTGCATTTTTTTTTTTAATTTTATTTTGTATGCTATTCCAATACATGTTAGTGGATTCTTGTTTTACATTCATAGCCATAAACACAGAACTTAACAGGGAAAAAGGCACCAGTAAAAATCCTGCATCAGGCACCTCTGGACGGCAGAGCTAAACTTGCTCAGATCTTTCAATGCAGAGGGCTGGTTTGCACAGCGGCTGCATTTCTGAGTGCCGCCGCACCAGAAATTATGTGAACACCATTAGGTCTAAACCTTTAGCTAGCAGCTGTTGCCAGTCTCCAGAGGGCATTTACTGTGACTTGTGGTTATACTGTATGCAAGAAAGCCAGCAAGTGCAGGCTTCTCGGTGCACACCATTCCCTTAACATTTTTTTAATGTTAAAATAATAATATACCATGTATTCTGAAGGCTGCTGGGATTGGTCTGTGTTGTCACATATTGGGATGAATATGCAAAATAGTAATTTCCTCGAAGTCTTAACATACAGAAAAATATGAACACTGTGTGTTTTGGTAACTTCATTTTCTATAATTAAGAAAACAAATTCATTTGTTTTTGGTTCCTGCTTTGTGATTGAGTTTCAAACCTTGCCTCAAGGGCTGCTAATCTGTTTGCTCTTGATCTTTATACCTGTTTTTAAGAGGTTTCTAAAAGGCCAGAATAATGACTATAAGGCTGATACGTTTGGCTTTCTTTTCTCTTGCTTCTGAATCCCTAAAGAATACAGAGGCTCTTGCTGATAAGATGCTTCGTTTTATGCTCTATTCTACAGTAAAGTCACCATATTTTAACAGCTCCGTTTTTGAATAAATGAAGATGTGCCCTGAGCAGAGGTATTTATACAACTGTGTAATGATTGTAATTCTTTTCAGGCATAGTGAGACATTTAAAATAAGATCCTTCAAAACTCTGAGGTCATTAGAGGAGGTGGCTAATACAATTTTTTGGTTTGTGTTAAGAGTCGCTAGTTTGCTATTCCAGTTACAAAATGTGGACACTTTTCTGGGGCTTGAGAGCTGCTTTACTTTTGCTTTTCACTGAAGTGATAATTGGCAGTGACCAAATCACTTGTGCCTGTGTTCTGAATCCATCCCCTTAGCCTGTTGAATGAGACTGCAAATTCCTTTTGTTTTCCGTGATTTAAGTGAAGGCTGCTGTTTAGCTTCCCTGATCTGAGTAGGATCTTGTTTTTGCCACAGTACTGAGAGATGAGTCCTCTATGTCCACATCCCAATGGAAGGAGCATAAAGAAACTTGGATCAGTTCAGCTTTTTGCTGGAGAGCTGTTTGCTTACAGCTTTTGGGCTGGAAGAGGCACTCATTTCACCTCAGAGATGAAAAGCTGAATACGAGTGGGTAGGTGATGATAGAAACATATAAGCAGCAATAAATGCTCCTGTAGTCTGCTCAGTGCTGGCTTCCCACAGAAGATCGAGTAGCAGCGCTGCTGGTTCCGCTGTGAGGGGTTCTGAGCCCACGGGCTTACGTGTTATTGCATAGTCTAAATCACAGCTAGCTGAAGATGCTGCCAGTTTCCCTCACTGGTGATGTAAGTGCTGTGGCTCACTGCGAAGACCAGCCGTATTTCCAGAGTGAAAGAAATTGCTCCCACGCAAATAGCTTGTAAATTGGATTTTAGTTTGTCAAGAACTTTGGGATATTTAGACGCCGCACTTGCTGTTTGAATATATCTTATTTTGTTGTAAGAGCTTTTAATAATTGAAATGTAACTGGGCTTATCTTGCCTCTTGTATGAAACTTGATTTTCCTTCTGTAGGCAGCTTGGGGCACACGGCCTTACCCCGTTCCGTGGGAGCGGCGTCCACCTTCCCTCCTAAGCAGAAGTCAGGCATGGCTAGTATGTGCTGGCACACCTCGGGGGTAATACCTGCTCTAGAGCAGCTTTCTCTTGAGATTCACAGTCCTTTATTAGATCTATGATTTCTGATAAATCTTGCAGCAGTCCTGTAGGATGGGGATATGTATCTCTCTGAAAGTGGTAGAAATGGGCTTTATTTTTTTTTTCATTTTTGATGGAATTACTTCATAGGTCTAACTACTAGAGAGTCAGACTCCAGTGATCTTGACTGCTCACTGCAGCTGCATCATCTAGCTTTCCCTTGAAGACTAGTATTTATTATTTTTCCTTTCTTTTGTATTACTATTAACACTTCTGTCATAAACTGTGCACACTTTCAATTCTGTGTTCTTAATGTACTTAAAAAGAATTCTTGGAAGCTTTCCTCTGCTAGCCAATCGTTTTTCTACATTTTCCATTTTTCCCTATTCAGTATTACAATTTCATAATTCCATATCATATGTATTGTTGTCAACTGCTTTAGTTTCATTACATCTCTTTCATTTTCCTTTCGTTACTATCTCACCACTATTCTTCTAAACTAAGACTTTTTTCAATTATCCTGGCCTAATTTGTTGGCCAAGTTTCAGCTTTTCTGACAGCTTGCAAGGTGTTCTTAAAGAGTCTCTGATTTTACACTTCCCCAATCACGTGTCCTCAATGGACACGGGAAAGAGTTTACATTGTTCATTACTCAAGATCATGCAACTGCTATTAACTTGCCAAATACTCTCTCTTTTGTTCTTCTACACCATGGATATTTGTTCTGCACAACCTAATCTTTACTTCCTTTTCAGGAAGGAATAAGAAAAGGCAAGAGTGTGATGTTTTCTAAATAATCTTTCAAGAACAGCTTTGCTATCCCTTTTTTTCCCCTCCTTTTTTTTTTCCAATCTAAAATAGACCTATCTGCTTCTTTGACTGTATCTTGTCAGATTTGGTTCTACTTCCAAGTACCTACTGTGAACAAAAAAATACGCACAAACATGTGCAAATGAGAAGTACCACAGCTGTTGGGCTATAGGTTGCTACTGACAAATGCTAAAAAGGCTATAAAATAACAAGATTATAGCATTTTAAGCAAAATATAGTCCTGTGGACCTGACCTGGATGCTGAGGGCCTGCTTATATTCCATTAAAAGAAGCAGATTTTATTGACTAAGTGAATTGGTCTGAGATAGTTTAGCTTATCCTGTCTTAAAGTATGTATTTAATTTTGACAGATGAATCAAGTTTCGTTTGGATATATATTGTTTAAAGAACGGTAACATAAATTTATGCTCCATTTCCCTAATTTAACTTTCTATAACTAAAATGACACTAAACAGTAGTTGAGGAAATTAGATCTAACACACTGATATGATAAGTAGTGTTTGCTAGGATGTTTCGAAGTCCATGCTGTCATGCTGGAGTCTTTGCTGTCTCTTGTCAGGGCTTTGTACTGAGCCTTTAACAAAATAAGTTAAAATACAGCCAGAGCATAATTTTAAAAAGTGTTGACTTAGAAATGATTGACTGTTGCTATATTTCAATTCATTACATATTTACAGGAATTGTATGTAAATACATATTGCACTTAGGCTTCCATAGTTGTTTACATATTATATGCACTGCAAGTATAATAGTTTAAGTGTCTTTAAATACAAGCTGTTGCTGAGATTTGATTGCTGATTTGCAATAATACTTGCTTGTGTTTGAAAAAACAAATTCCTCTGGGGAAATCAATATTTGTCATGTCAGATTCCACACCTTCATTTCTTGGGGAACAGTGTTGCCGCTGGGAAAAAAACTGATCGTTCATATGCTACTATATTAGCAAGATCTATTTGCAGAATAAAGGATTGCTCGGCCCGGATTCATCTATCATCCTGCTCCCTCCTGTCTCGTCCCTGAACACCCTGCACCAGCCTGGATAGATGCTACGTTCTGAACTGAGAAAGTAATAGCTCTGCCTCCTGCTGCTTTGGCTTGTTTAGTGTGTACCCAGTACATGTTTGTGTGAATGTTTGTGTTCACTAGGGATTGGGAATAGCAATGTATGGGAAAGATAAAGGAGATTTTAACTAGCTGGGGAAACATGCTTTACTAAAGGTTCCCCCGCCCCCCAGTGTAAAAACAATGACAAAACCTACACAGAAGTACTGGCTTTTTTTTTGAGTGGGTAAGCACAGTTA
Source organism: Tinamus guttatus (assembly GCF_059628265.1). Lineage (NCBI taxonomy): Eukaryota > Metazoa > Chordata > Aves > Tinamiformes > Tinamidae > Tinamus > Tinamus guttatus. Next base: position 2,986,667 of record NW_028288841.1, on the reverse strand, counting down.
GGATTAATAAAATAAGAAAATATGTGAAACCACCACAATCAAGAATTATAATCTGATGTAGGAAATCACCTTGCTTGTATCTCATATTGCACAAAACCTCTTAACTTGTAAGAGAAAATACAGGGACAACTAATTACCGATGACAGGACTCTGCTAGCAAAGCAGGGGGAAAAAAAAAAACACTTCCTGAGCTTCTGAGTATCTTAAAGTATAAACTCCTTTTTAAGCCTGAGATGAGGACAGTCCAGGAGAGACTCCACCTGGCTTTCCTGTATTCTGGTGTATTAAAGCCAGGATGTGAGAATCCTGGTTTAGATTAGTCCAATCCTAATCTTAGGATTAGAATACTCACTATTAATGTGAATCCTTGCACAGGAAGAGTCTCCGCTGGAATGGAGGTTATGAAGGAGGATGAGCTGATTCCCCTGGCATGGTGGGGTAAGCTGGAGGGTCTCAATATGCACAGCACATATTTGCATGGGGTGCTGTGTTTCTCCGTATTTAGTGGTGAGGATCTAGGAGTTGTAGTAAAACTTAATGTAGAATTTAGAAATCTGATTTATTATAATGGAGTAAGAATAGAAGTGCTATCAAGAATAGACAAAAATTTTAGCTGTCCATTGAACATCTTTCAGAAGCTTTTTACACCATATACTTTAGAGCAAAAGGATAGATCAGTCCTTACTCCTCCTCCTATTCTTTTTCCTAAAGATAGCTCTGTTCTTTTCCTAAGAGCGATATTTTGGTCTGTTCTGCCTACTGCTTCCCTTCCTGGTATCCATTTTCATACGAAGTGCTCTAGGTGTCCCTGCTGGAGCAGGGGGGTTGGACTAGATGGTCTCTAGAGGTCCCTTCCAACCTCAACCACTCTGTGATTCTGTAAGGAAAAATAAAGCAAAAACATCCATCCCTCGCTTTGGTGTCAGTGATGGTGCTCACACGGCTTCCTGGAGGGCTTTCCTGCACGTTGTACTCGTACTTCCAGTACACGTGAGCTGTCCTGGTGCTGCGGCTCCCCTAGGGCTCAATCCTGGCAGAGGGAGAGATGGAAGTAGCGGACACAGACAGACCTTTGCTTGACAGTGGTGCTCTTTTCCAGACTACTCTGAATCATGACTTTGGTGGCTTGTTGAATCTGCCCCTACCCTGAGAACCTACTGAAGCAGGTCTCTGAGGACGAGATTTTTTTAAAGCATTGCCTTGCTTTCACATTGGTGTTGGGGAAATTCCGCTCTTGGCAAGTCCTCTGGTGTGAAATCTGGCAGAATCTTGGACTGTGTGTCAAAACTAAATTTGGAAGAACATCCAAAATACCTGTAAACATCCTCAAGCTTGGAAGCCTAGTAGATAATATATATTCATACACTCCCATGCTTACTGTGTTATAAACACACACTACTAATGTGCTGTGATTTCTGCCTTCAGAACTCTCACATAAAGTACTACAATCAAAATCAATTCATTATACATAGCTTTTTATTTAAAGAAGAAAAATGTTTTGCAAGTTTTAGCCATATTTTCTGTACGGATATGTAGAAAGTGAGAACAAAAATTTAACCTGCGCAGTGATTGCTTCACTATCCAACTGAATAGGATAGCACAGTCAAGGTTGCCTCATTGTGCCTTCAAAATTTAAATAATTTCCTCTAAAATGGGGCTATTTTGTTGTTCGCCCCTCTGCACAGAGCTGCCGGTGTGTCGCATGGGGGAATGTGACTGCGCTATTAGAATTAGCTGTTCCCTGCACTGCTTTTGGGTTCTGAATCATATTTTAAGAGATGCATTTTTTTCAGTGGCTTCTTGTGGGATGGTGCAACTCTTTCATCCTAGATTACTCATCCCAAAATGCTAATTCTGTGGAGTGCAGCTTCTTTATCTGTAATAAAAATATCCCCCAAAGGTACTAGCTTGGTTGGCAAGGGCAAATACCCAGTGTGTAAGCACAGTGTGGGGAACTGCATCTGATTGTGTTATCAGGTGCTGCATGCTCTGCAGTGCATATAAAAGTACCTATATTTGTAACAGTGGCCACTTTATTGAGTAAAGGATACATATTCAGATGTATTAATAGAGATTAGCCATTGCTATGGCAACCTAAATACTCTCTTTAGTTAAAGCAGTAACAAAACAACAGTCCTTCCTCTCAGGATAAAGCAAAATTGCATTCTTCAAAATTAACCACATAGGTCAATCATAGCTTGGAACATATATGCTGCATATGGAACTGGGCTACTGGAACGGCAGGCATATAGCAATTATTTCACTTTCCATTCGAAATATGTATTAATTTATTCTATCATAACAACATAACAAAATCTGCAACCATTCTAGTCACTGTCTCCGTGTACTCGGAGAGGTAGAAGCCGTGTTTACCTTCTGCAGGGCAAAGCCAAGTCAATGAACATGTGTTAAAATAAAAACCAACTATCAATAGGTAGCCTGGTTTAGAATGTTAGTGAAATTGCCTCAGAAAGCAGATTTAGTTGCTAAAATGCACTGTCCAAGAAAATCTTTCTAAGTGAATACTTACTAAATTACATTGATTTGTGACGTTTTAAATTGTTGAAGATATAACTTACATGGGAGACAGAATGATGTATGTCTGGACATTAATGTCTGTTGATAGGTATGAATCTGCACAAACATCTTGTTTAAAGATATAGCAAAATATGAGCAAAAAAAAATGAGCTGAAAAAAAAGCAAAATAGCTCATTTCCCTATCTGTAGTTCAGAGAAAGATATTTCAGTATCATTAAGAGGCAAAGTTGGGAGAATATGAATATAATAGAAGTACTTTTAAGGTAATGTCAAGATCTGTTCATTACATAGTGTTCTTTTACTGAGTGTTTGTGTACTTCAGTTGATGTTTACCAAATTTGTTTCTTTAGCAATTAAGTACATCTTCAACAGTAAGGAAAAATGGGAAAACTTTCTATGGATATTGCTGGATTTTTCCCCTTTCCCCCTCCCCCAATGCATCAAATTAAGAAATATTTCTGTGAATAAACTGCAGATTTTACAATCTAGTAGAAAAGACTTCAAGATTCTGCATGAATCTTCCTTGTTTTGAAGATTCCAGAGCTTTTAGACTTCTCAGCTTTTCTTCCCTCTTCCTTTGGGGACTAGGCAGAGTGTGACCCTGCCCTTTGATGCATTCTAGCAGATTTTAAATGAACCTTTCCTAAATTGACAAAAGAAAACAAGAAAATTTCTAGGGACATCCTATTGACAGGGGCGAATTTCACTTAATTTAGGGCTCATTAACATAAACTTTTAGTCAGTGATCCGGGCTTTGAGAAACAAAGGCACAAAGAGTAAATGAGGTGAGGAAACACCTCTCCTTCAGCTACTGCTTCTCCTATCCCCTTCCTCGTGCCTACGAGGGAGGCGCCGCCAGACTCGGGGGGCGCAGGAGCCCGGGTTCGGTTCCTGTCCGCCCTATCCCGGGTGCGGAGCCTTGTTCTCCTCTTGTCCCGTCCGTTGTGCTTCTCCAGGAGCTTCTCCTGCTACTTCATGCCGCCTCCTGCCCCCGTTCCCACCCGTCGCCGCCCTCTCCTCACACGCCGACGCGCGAGGCCGCGCGCGCCCCCGGCAGGTGGCCGTTAACGGCCGTTACAACCGGCTCAGACCGGCGCGGGGCTCGGCTGCTCCCGGAGCGTTGCCTTTGGCTGCTCCATCAATGTAAATACCCTTTCGAGTACTGACAATATGTGGAAATGTTTGGCTTTAAAACCACTTGAGAACACTGCATATTGTTAGATGCAAATTTGATTTTACTCTCAGCTACATATGTTAAAGTTGTTGGCTTTCGGTTGCCCTTTTGAAAAGTTGAAGTGTTGGTAGAATCTCATGGTGTGATGCTTTTAGAAATAGTTACTGCTGTGTATGATCCTTTGGTGAAGTGAAATAGTGAAATGCTGTTGACTAGAAGCACGGAGCAGCGTGTAAATACTTTGAGGAAACAGATGCTTCGGCTGGAATGTAAATATTTGCTAAGGTAAGTGAAATTCTTAAGACCACTGATGACTTTACCCAGATTAAATCAGTTAAATAAGAATATTTTAATTATTAAGGCTTGCTCCAGTTAGATTTTGGGAAATCTACTTTTTCACTTTTTTTTTTCTCCAAAAGATCAGTAAATACATTATAATTTTTAAAGTTGAGCCTAAGTATTTACAAGCATTATTTTAATTCAAAGTACATTATGCCCCTCAAATTCTAGAAAAATTCTGGGAAACTCCTGGAGGAGAAACTCATAGGGTCTCTCGTTCTCATTTTATGTTGCTAGGTGTAATTCTTCTCCCTCTTAATGAGTTAGCCAGGTGTCTTTTAATGAAATCAGCTTCTGAAGTTCCATGTTTCTTTGGGTCCTACTGGCTCGAGTCACATGGGACAACTTGTGGAATCCTCCTTGTGTAGGAGCTTAGTGTAGGAGAAGTCCTGGAGAGGAGGCGTTTATCACTGGAGAAGGATTTGTGTGTAAAAGATTTGCATGTATACTGCGGGGCAGCACTGAGGTCAGTAGCTCTCATGAGATGTGCATCATCCTGCTCTTAGAAGATGTGGAGGGCCTTTCTTTGGAAAGGCAAGAAACACTGGATAGTGTCTTGAGGAGATGCTTTTTCGTCTTGACTCCCACATGTGCTTCTTTAATTCTGCATGATGTCTTTTCACAGTAACTAGCAATGGGGACATATCAGCTGCTATTACTGTTGAGAGGTAAAATCAGATGCATTTGATAAGAAAGGGCAATCCCTTGATAGCTGTTCCCCTCCCAAATCTCTTGTAAGAATATAGAGTGTTAACAGAAAGAGGAAGCAGTTGGATGATTCAGGCAAAGAGAAAATTCGGGAGAAGCTCTGCTGAATTTACCAAGCCTAGGCAAGTTGGCATTTTCTTTTTCTTTTTTTAATAAGTTTTACGCATTGCCACTTCACAGAAACTGTAGTGATTTAAAATGAGATCATAATTCATTCTTTATCTGGTAATGTTGCACACAATGAACTGCGTGGAAAGAACATCATTAAGAATGCAAAGGCAAGCACTCAAGAGAGAAGAGGGTGTTAACATTAAGGTTGCTTGTGCAACCTCAGTTCAGCTTCTTGTATGCATACGTGTTATGAAATTGTGATTGTTTAACTACAAGAACGCATAAAACTTTTCCAGATGACTCAATCCTTACTTAGTTCAGAAGATGGACAGTACTCAATTAATGGATAGATATTCAAGATGTTGTTTTATCCTCAATGTTTGATGTGTGGTCTTAAGGCTTTTTTGGCACACTCCTCAGACCCTGTTCTGAAGACAAAATTATTAATTTTCTCATAGGCTTTTTTTATGCTGTTCATCTCGATAGCATCCAAGTGCTTCACAGGTTTTAACTTAAATTTATCTCTGCAAAACCCCATGAGGGAAGTGGTATTACGTTTTTTTTACAGGTAAGGAGCTGACAGAGATTAAGGTCAGAAAAACTCACCAAATTTGGATGCATGCTTTAAAACTTAGGATTGGTTTGTTAGAGCACTTTGGATCATGTAGCGCGGTGTTCAGAAAACAGCTCTTCTTGCTTCACATATAGGTGTGTGTTCCTTATATCTAGAAACCTATTCAAGCATTTAATTTGCCCTAAAATAAACATGGCATTGCTAATTATTAACAAAAAGTTTGTAAAACACTTTGCGTAGTCTCTCTGAAAGAGACAAAACTTCATTGAATTTTCTTCAGAGCGAAAGAGGCAAGAGTTCCTGTAAGAAACTTTAATATATGACATTATTATTAAAGACTTGCTTAATGCATGTACGGAGTTTGGGCAAATTTGGATTACACAGGCCTTCAGAATTCTTATAGTTTTTAAAATTGCTTAAATTGTCCATTTTAAATTCCTTGATTTTTGCAATACAGAAAGATTAATTGGGAATATTTAGATTAGCAATCTACGTTATTTGGGCAATTAATTAAGGAATTGTGTTTCCTGAAAATCATATGCTATCTTTTCTTTTACAAATGTTAACAGATACTTTTCATTTATTTTCAGTGTATTCAAATGTCTTTCTCTCTCTAAAACCTTTTGCTCTCCTAGAAGATTTAAAGAGAGTAGAGTAAAACACTATTTCTTTGCTTGGCACAAACCTTAATGGGCTGCATGTATGTGATACTATCTGCATTTTGTGTAGTAAGTAGATTTACATGATTCAATACCTGGTTTTGCTCCTGCCTTCTCTGTTGGTGGGTTACCTTATACTCTTTTTTTAGGCTTGCTGGCTGCCAAAATAATGGCAAAGATAACCCAAGATAGTATCTTAAGTCTTTATTTTCTTTAATATCGGCAATGTGGATTTGAACCTTGGCTAAATTAAGTGATTTTGGAGTCTTCATTTTAATTTCAGGAGTGTTTTAATTTGCTTGTGTTGCCCGAGGAAGTAAGTCTTGTTCGTTCCCTGGTAATTTGTACTTGGCTCAATCTCTGTGCTTTGTTTTCCTGTCTGCAAGGTGAGTATTTCTACACGTACTTGCAAGAGGCTTTGTAGTCTTTAGGTGACAATAATTAAGGAAGTGAAAGTTCTTGTGTTGTGTGGGGTTTACCTATCAGAGCATGACTATTTACCATATAATTGCCTAGATAGCTAGGCAGTAGTTTTCCTACACACCTTTCTATTAATACCCTCCATCTAGCTTGTTACTGGAGCGCACTTCCCTATACTGTGCCAAATGCATAGCTTTTGGGGAACTGGGGAGCTGCTGTACATATGGGAAGTTTTGTCCTGGCCATGAAACTCAAGTTTTCTAAGCCAGTAAATATCTTGTAACAACCATGGAGAATTATTTTTTTCAGAGTTTCAGTCAAGGTCTCTTGTACTTACAGCTGCAGCCATTTCTAGGCTGGTTGGACTCAACTACTCCCGGAGCATTATGGCTACTGTGCCATTGCTTTCAGAAAAATTCTTGCTGCTGGAAAAAATGAACTTTGTTTGACTAAGTAGAAATATCTACTGGGTAGTTGGTGTAGCACATATGGATCCTTTAAATGATCTTTTAAATAATGAAAGCAAGGTAAATTAAATCCATTATTTAAAAGGCACAGCGATGGTTACTCCAAAATTTTCATTAAAATAACTAATTTATGTACGCCTTCTGTAAAATATTTGATTCTGATGCTCAAGTTGTTGGGCTGTGGAATTGTGCTAGCAGTTTATTTATGAGGAAGGTGTCCACTGGAAACCAGGTCAGTGTGAGGAGTTCAGAATATATCAGATCTTCGGCTTTGACAAATGCTATCCGAGTTCTTGCACCTATAGAGGGATCTCCAGCTTAGCGTTCTGCTGGTGTGCTCTGTTTCAGGCTAAACCTTTCATCCTGCAGATTGTATATTAAGATTTAATCATGTCTATAGATTTCTAATTACTCATGAATATCTTATTAAAAAGCCTTGCTGGCAAGAAACTCCCAAGCACTTTCAGTAGATTATACAGAAATTTGTTCCGGAATTAGTTGCAGAACAGTCAGCTGGCACCCAATTCTTGTTTAAAATGTTATCAGCTTTACTGACAAATGAGAACATAATACTGTCTCAGTTATTCCAAATCACTGTGTGACCAAAAATGCTTTTTTGTTTTATATTTTAATCTTGAGAAGTTACAAGGAGTAACACTAAAACAGTTTTGTTGATGCCTGAAGTGATTCAGAGCTGCAAAGGAAGCCGGAAATGCAGAAAACCCATTCAAAATTACTTGCTTGGTTTATGGCTTATGTGACTCATGCAATTCTGTACAGTGAGTGGGATTCAGACATAATCATAGAGACTACTGATGAGGAGGGAACAGAACAAATTCAGGAACCTTAAGGTAGTTAAAAATAGATTAACATATGGTCTTTTCAGCGTATTTGGTAACTGTAAAGTAAAAACAATACCACCACTACCACCACCACCACCAACAAAAAAAAAGCCCAGAACACAACTGGGGAGTGGTGTGTATATGTATATGCTATTCTTCTTATTCCAATTAGTAGATGGCATGCCATGTTTATGACATAAGATCACTGTAGTAACCAACTTGTGGAAATATCTGCAGTTCTTAAAGCTTTCCTGATGTTTACAGGTAACATTTTTAGCATTCTTTAAGCTTTTGCTAAAGAAAATTAAGCCTTGTGTTTTGAAAAAAAAACAGATTTAAATTTGGGCTCTTCAGCACAATGTCTTCCTCTCTGGTTCTGTATTTCTGCTGAACAATATTTCGTATTTTAGGCAGTGGAATTTAGGGCTTTTTGTGGGGAAGGAGAGGGGAAGCGATCAGATCTTATTGTTTAACTTACTGTCTAGTGGGACACTCCTTCTATTTGTTTAGTCCTGTTGAACAAATTACATTTCATGTGATTAATAAGAAAGGGGTGAAAGTGGGTCAAACTTTTTGCTATGTTCTTCAATGTTTTTAAACAGCTAAAGCACAAGTTTTCTTCCCCACAGTTTTAAAATCCTCCTGCTATTTAGCTGTGCAGACTTTTGCTGCTGCAAACCTGAGTATGAATAAGCTGGCTGTGCTGAAGAATTGGGGAAAAGTATTATCTTCCCGGTATTTCAAACTACACGCCCGCTTAACTCCCCGTATGTTTGATTTTCACAGGAACATGGCACTGTGTTCAGTTCCCACTGTCCTATTACTGTAGATCCTTTCAGCACAGCTTGTGTTTCTCCAGCTGTTTTGCATACAGTATTCATGTAGCTTCTTATTTCTGTTTAGCCAGAGATGTGTGCTTCTCTACTACATATTAATGAATATTAAAAATATGATTGCTGTATGCCAGGTCACCACAGAGACTGCGATCTGTACTACTTGGGCTCTTACAGGCTTTAGGAAGGAGTTCGCGTTCTAATCCCTTAAAAGATTCCAAGTATTTTATTCAATGGGAAGAGTAAGGGAGGCAATGTGGGTCTTTATGGATATGGCAGCTTGCATTTGGCTTTTTTGTTCTTACGTGTTTATTCTTTCAGTTGACGTATATCCAGATATCAATCAAGACTTTTTTTTAATTGTCTGAGTACTTCGGAGTGGTCTGTTCATCAATGCAAAAGGAAACAGGCGCTGCCACAGAAGTGGTGAGAAATTAGGAATCTTGTTTGTCCATTTCAGAATATAAGGTGCAGTAGAGAAAGGACTTTTTAAAAGTCATAGAGAGAATATGTGCAGAGAAGAAAAGTTAAAAATCTAAAAATCTTAAAAAAAAAAAAAAAAAAAGCCTATTTATTTCCGACCATTTTCTTTTTTTCATCATTGCCTTTCTTAATTATAGTTCTGTAGAACATTGTCTTTTTTTTTTTTTTTTTTTTTAAGGATGTGCAAGCCATTTTGTGCCTTTACAGCTATTTTCTCTATGTTCTTTCCATCATTGCTGGCATACAGTTTGCAGTCCTATTGGTTTAAATGAGGCAGAAATAGTAAGAAATAATCACTTGAATTTTTGGATATGGCTGTTGCATAACCTTTTCTTATTTATATATATATATGTGTGTGTGTGTGTATGTGTATATATAGTTGTTGCATTAGAACAACACTTCATCTTTAGATGTGTATTAGATATATTCATTTATCATTATGGTTATATAATTAAAGTGTACAGTTATTGCAGGCGTTTTTATGCAGTAGCCTTTATCCTGCTGACATTTTCTTAAGTCTTTTCTGTCATTCACTTTTCTGCTTTAGCAAAAGGTAAGATTGATACTAATATATTTTTTCCCTGATAAAAGTGTACTTTCCATAGATCTTAGTGTTGGTAATACATAATTCAGTGTTCTTTCTTAATAAAAGCTATTGATTGTTCCATTACTCACAATAGTTATTACAGCACTAAAGGTCTCGTTCATCAGAATTTGACTTGCAGAGGCAAAACCAAAAGCCTGATTTCTGCATGCATCAGGATAGCAATTGCGGGTGCATATTATTAAACAGAGGATCTGAAATACAGTGGGTTTTTTGGTAGGAGATTAACCCTCAGGAAAGATTTGAGAATAGCATTTATTGTGTAAGTGTGTTTGTACATGCTTTACTCTTTCAGTAGAAGTCAAGAAGCAGGTGAACATATTGATTATATTCCATTTTACAAGACATTTACCTTAAGATCGTGGATGTGGTATTTGAATTGTGAGAAGTTATTATTTCTCAGCCTTTTCTTTGGGTACTGTTTCCTAATCTAGGGTGATGATGGAGGAAGAAACAATCTCAGATTATCCCTGCTAATATGAGGAAAAAAAAATGGAGATGGAACTTTTTAACAGAGAAGGTTGTGAAGCTTCAGTTTAGTAGTTCTATGCACTCGGGTCTTGAAATGAGATTCCATTTAGAAGATGATCTCTGGATCATTGCCGTGTATTCAGTTCTTGCTTGTTTTCTCATTTAAGACAGACAATAAAACGTTCAGTGTAATACCAGGCAGAATTTTTATTTCACGTTAGTCACAATAAATGTTTGGAGAGAAAAAAAAGAAAAGCAGAAGATCAAGGCCATGAATGGCCAGTGTCTGAAATGGTAGTTTTTTAAATGGGAAAATTACAGCTGTTTTCTAGGTACATAGGCAAATGATGACCTTGCACTGCCTGAATTAATTGGAATGGGTAAATTCTATATGGACCATCTTCTATAAACTGTGTCATGCAAGTGGACAGTTGAATTATGTAGAGCAGGTCTGGTTTGCTCAAGACCTTTCAAGCCCTTATTTTTCATTAGGTATATGGTTTTGTTTATGCAAAGCCATTTATCACTCCTTATGGTCAGTACGGAGAAAGTATTTTCCAAAGGTGTTCTAGCCTATCTGTCTCTGATCATACAGGTGACTTCTAACAAGCATACATCTAACTTGATGTCTTCGTAGGGGCCTGATGATAGGAGAGTTTCATTTGTGTTCAGACTTTTCCACATGTGTTTGATGCCAAAAATCCCATAGGCTCAATGAAGAAAACAACCTGCTCCTTCTCCCTGCCAAAATGCTAGAGAACAGAGAGAATGTGCTTTTTCTTGAAATTTTACAAGTTATACGTTTGAAAATATTTCAGCATATCTCAATATTTTTTCTTAATTTTAGCACACTTAGTTTTTGGTGTATAGCGTAAAATGCCAATGTATGTTTCTTTCTAGTGCAAGTTGCTCAGATTTGAGATATGTTGTTCCTGTAAAATTACCTTATTTGCTATGTTAGCCTTTAACACTATATTCCCACCTGCAACTGGAGGGACACAGCTGGAAGGAAATTTGATTAGGAAAATGAGGCAGATGAAATAAGCAATGTAATGTATTTGGGCAATATGAAGAAGAGTAAATATACTTTTTATCTAAATAGTCAGAACAGAAACTGTGTTAAACAGGGCTGAAGCTGTCTTTTATCAAAAATGGATTTCTTTCCTTTTCTAGTGCTACTGTGTAATTGTCCTCCTTATTACTGAGATTAGAAAGACTACTGTCATTAAAGAAGAAACATCTTTTGCCAATTATATTTAGATTCATTTTTTTTAGCTGGCACTGACCTCCTTATGTGCAGAATTGAAATCCCCCGAGGAACAGACTTAGAGAGGAGATTACAATCAATTGAGAAACCTTGTGCATGCACCATTTGCTTCTCGTGACCTGTGTGCATACACCAGTACCGTACAGAGTTCTGCTTCTTACAGGTCATTCAGGCGACAGGCAGGTAGAATTTAGGTGACTGAAACACAGTAGCCTGGTGGGAGTTTCTCGTCTCACTGCCCTCTGGCACTCCAGCTTTGCTGCTTTTATGATGCTGCACAGCCACAGGTTTTTTTTCCAGTTGCATCAATTACTCATTTCCATATTTTTTTAATTGGTTCTGTGCACAAAATACTAGATCATGCTTTGCAGAAAAATGCAGAAAATCACTAGGACAGAAAACAGCTGAAGTAATGTGTAATAGGTAGTGAAGAATTGTTTATGAAAGATAATTCCTATAATGCCCTTTTGTGATTGCAGTGCATGGCAATGGGAAGTCTGCAGCATTGCATAATACAACCAATACAACCTGTATACTTGTTTGAATTATATAGCATATTTGTGCTATATGTAATATATATATTTATAGTATATTATATAGCGTATTTATGGAAATACACTACTCAGATATTACATAGTCAATGGTCATAAGAGATTTTAATAAATTTGTTGGTTTTATCCATGAAATTTCAAAATGTATTTTTTTGGCCTTTGGGTATATCCATTGGGTAGAATTTGTGTGTAACACAGCTTAGAGTTTATTTAAATAATAAAAGAGTATTCCACTATTAGAGTATTATAATTAGAGTATTCCACTGATCTGACAAGGCGCAAATGATGGTGAAGGTCCTGAGGAGACCTGTCCCCTTTACAGTATTACCATTGGGTTGCAGACATAATGCCCACAGGGTCAGCAGGAGCTGGACAGGTTGCCTGCGCTTATATAGAAATTTGTTGAATTTTGGCCTTGTTCTCCAGTTCTGAATGAGCTTTTTGGACAGGGAGGGCAGAGGGGAGGAGGAGAATTCTGCTGCTTCCCTTCCTAGCACAGGTTAGCTGTATTTTAAAATCTTGGCTCTGTGTTTTAAGTGTATTCCATGTCTTTTGGACAGTGGTTTTAGTTATCAGCAATCTGGAAGGTTGGACTGTATCTCTTTATCATATCATATGTAAACATCCTGATGAATTAATCAGGATGAGAATCCATCCCATAGGGATTGCTGATTGGCTGCTTGAGAGCAATGAAAATGATATTTTGAAATTCATAATAATTATTTGTTTCAGACATCAGCAGAAGATAAAGCAGGTGTTTCCTCAGGGAAATGATTCTTCTATTGGCTAAAGAGATTAATTTTGTAGCCTGTTGAGTTTCAGGTTTAATATATGGTATGGGGCGCATCTTCTCAGACGCTAAACTTCTGTTAACTTTATCGAAAAAATACTACAGTGCCAAATATATAAAAATTTATTTCTGGACCTTTTGAGATCTTTGAAGTTGGAATGACTCATTTCCCACTCTCTCATAGTTTTCTCAAGTGTTTCCTATCATCTGTGGGATAACATTTTGCAAAATCAGACATGGTGCCTGCTTTGGATTTAGTACAGAATATGTATTATGGGAATATGTAGCCATTTCAACAGTTAGTGAAACAGACAGGACTTCCTTACAAGAACGAGTACATTTCGCTTCCCAAAGACACTTTGGGAAGCAAAAAAATACATACGGAAGAGTTGAAACTTGTGTCCAGTGGTTTGGGCCTCACTGAATACCTTATCCTTTCAAGAAAAGACAAAAGTGAAAAACTTCACTTGATTCTAATAATGCCTTGCCCCCATTGAAGCAACTTATGAACCTGACTGTTTCGATTAATCACTTTGTTACAACAAACAAGGCAATGTTATTGTAGTGCTTTGGATGTGTCTGAAGTATTGTCACATAATATGCATCGTTATTTCATCTTTTGCTGTGCAGCATCTTCAGCAGGATATCTTGGATATTCCTAATTGAGTTAAATACTCTAGGGCTTAAAGACCTAAAATAGAGTCTGTTAGGGTTCTGTCTTAGTTGTCTAAGAAGACTTTTCATCCTCACTATAAGAAGAGGAAATATTAGTGAATGAATGGGCATTTTGAGCTTTGTAAGATATAATGTTGTACACAGCTGTCAGTCTTCTTTGTATTTCTTTTGCACAAGCTGGAAAGCATGTACTGAAATGAGTGACTGATAGGCTTTTCTTAATTTGTTTCTATGTCTTCTGTTGAGGTATTTCTTGGAGGGATTAGTTTAGAAAATGTGGTTTCTCTGTTCCATAAATCCTTATGTATTGGTTTGCGTTGTGGCAAATGTGAAACAAATGCCTGTGAAATATTATTCATGCTTTTTCCAAATGCCTACGGTTCACAAACGTGTACAGTAAAGAAAAAAAAACAGTCAGAGGCAGAAATGGCATTCTGTCCTGAATTTCATAGCCCAGCCAAGATTATGAGAAAAAGCTTTAGGAACTTGTGTGCAGAATCTTTCATAAGAAGTCACACCATCACTTTAAAGGAGTGATGCTCTTGGAAAAACTGGTGGGCACTTTAGAAAAGACTTAACAGCTTGGTGAGCCAAGGAGGCCCTTTCTTTCACTAGTCTTCCTGCTGCCCAATTTAGTTGTCATCTTTCTTTTGTCTGAAAAGAAATCGCAAGGCAGTCTCTTAATCACCTGGATGATTTTCCCTTTCAGATACTGAAGATTTGCTTTCGTGATGTTGAGATTTGGGCAGCATCTCATCAAGCCCTCCGTGGTCTTCCTGAAGACGGAGCTCTCCTTTGCTCTGGTGAACCGGAAGCCGGTGGTCCCTGGGCGTATCCTTTTGACCGCAGCCTTGGTCAGGAGCACATACGGGCCATTCCGCATGCTGCAGAAGAGGGGGAGCCACTGCATGTTTTGAAGGCCAGGTAGGATGTTAATCAGATTTATTCTGAAATCAGTGGAATGTAAAATGCTTGATTGGTGTAGCAGAACTTCCAAAAATGGTTGCTTAGCAACTGTGACCTTAGAGGTGAATTTCTATTGACCTTTTCACCACTGAAGATGTATAAACAACCAGGTGTTACCAAAAGCGTTTTAAAGTGTATCTGAGGTGCTAGTGTTTAAATTTCATATTATGCTAAATAACACATCCTGTTCTCCTTTAAATAGTGCCACTTATTTTTAGATATAACAACTTCATTCTGGAAAATTTTCGACTTCTCAGAACTAAATGTAAACAATTTGTCAAATGGCAGCAAAATCCTGCATGAAGACTATTGGTGGGCCAGGGATGGACACAAACTGCTTTGATTAATTTAGGTAGGAATGGATTGAATGAACTATCTGTACAGTATACATATTTCCTGTGGAAAAAGACCAATGTTTTAAGTTAAACTACCCTGTCAATTAGAAACTTTGTAGGAACTCAATTCTGCAAGATGCAGCTTCCCCCTAGGAAGTCCTTTTTGTAATGTTGCATATTATTTCTCCACAAAAACCCTATTGCTATGTAACTTCTGTTTATTTCATTTGATAGAGGTGGATCTTTTTGGAAGAATTTCAGACTGGTCATTTTTGTAGAGGTCCCTGGTAATACTTCAGCAGGAGGTATTGGGCAGAAATTGGGCAGTGGCAGAATGTACGTTGGCAAAAGAAAACCCATACGTGTACATACAGAGTAACAATAGCTGTTAAATTTTTATTTAGCGTCACTGAATTTATCCAAAGCTTTAACTTTCTTCTCTAGTTTCCTGCTACTTCTAACAATTTCTAATATATGATTTTAAATTTAGTTACTTTTATACTTACAGACTTTTATTTTCTTCTCCTGAAATATTGAATCTCCCTCTCTTCCCATCGCTTGTATAAAATAGTTATTCAAAATAAAATTAACTAACTTCTCTGGACCCCTATTTTGAATACTTGCTATTTGTTGGAGATGTCAGATGATTTGTTTGTAAATGAATATCAAAGACACTTAGACTTTGTAGAAACTTTCAACATGTGTTACTATCTCAGCAGTATGTTTTAATCAATTAAATGAGCAATTCTTCTCAACTCTGAGGTCCTGCAGCAACCTGCCTAAAGTATCTGATGTAAATCAGTGTGATTCACAGTTGTATCAAACTGCCAAAATATTTTCAAAACTATCTAAAGGCAATATCAGATCACAGAGAACCAAAATGCCTGCACAGAACGTCACTATTTACGCTCTCACTTGCACCGCGTGTGTAGCAATATACTCTATGTGGATGTTTTAAAAGAACAATGAATGACTTTGTCAATTAATTAGGTAAATGAGCAATTGAATCTGTTGTTAAATAAATAAGAGGTCTTTCGGATGAAAGATATTTCTTTGGAAGTTTTGTGAGGTTCTAGAAC
Organism: Tinamus guttatus; assembly: GCF_059628265.1. Classification (NCBI taxonomy): domain Eukaryota; kingdom Metazoa; phylum Chordata; class Aves; order Tinamiformes; family Tinamidae; genus Tinamus; species Tinamus guttatus. Next base: position 2,970,781 of record NW_028288841.1, on the reverse strand, counting down.
TAACAATTTAAGAGGCCTTTAAAACTTAATTATTACAACCTACTTTCTTTCTATAAATAATTGAAGATTATAAACTCTAGTTTTATAGTTATTGCTGACTGTTTGGCAGATACGTTTGTTTGCTGAGGTTTAGCTTTGTTATTCCATAATGAGACTTGCAGCATATTTTATAATGTCACAGTGTTTTCATAGCTCATGTGTTGTAATATATAGTGTGGTCTTTGTTTCTCTGCTGAATAAATGTTCAAGTAGTAAAACAAAAACAACAAAAAACTTTTCCTCTTTCATTACAATAAGGAAAAATTTAAAAGATAGGATGCAAAGGCTAGAATGCAGTATGTAAAATAGAGCTAATCTGCAGTTGTAAGCCTTTAAAATGCCTTTTTTAGGCAGCATTCATCTGAAGACCTGGCAATAACAAGTGTATTTTCTTTGTTTTATTGCAATAATTTTATCCGCCTTGTCTTTGGCATACTTGCGACATTCCTTTTCATTTTTTTGTTTTTTTTTTTTCAGCGCGAAATAAAATATTAATGCATGTGAATTAGAGAGACAAAGGAAATCAGTTTGAAAGCCAGCTCACTCCAGGTGGTGGCTTTAATTAACTTGTAAGGTTGAAATTCCGTCTTGAAAAGGAACATAGGATAGTAGTTGTGAAATTGCTGTAATAGTTTTTAAATACGGTTATCCTCTGGAAAAAAAAATCAGTAAAAATGGTCTTGTGGTGTTCAGTGTTTGTGACTTGAGTAATGCCAAACTATGTTTGCTTAGTTGACGCATGAAAAAGTTTTGTTTTCTACCTGTCAGGCTTGTAAATTCAGTTTGACACTTGAAACTTGAACTCTTCTAATAGTAACCAAGAGTAGAAATACTGAGAAGATTCTGTTTATGGTGAGGAAAATACACCCTCTCCCTCTCTCCTGCAGAGAACTGCCTCAATTTCCCCGTATTAGATTTCTACTTCTGTACTTTGTGCGCACATAAGCTCTCCTGTAAGAAGGTCTCCTTAAGAGAGGAGTTTGTGATTTTTGCAGATAGTTGAAATGAGACATAATTGGGATCCTGAGTTGGAGTATTTGGCATGAAACCATTATCTTTATTGCCCAAGCTGAAATACCTTCATTGGATTGGTGCTAGTAGCAAATTCCTTTACCTCTTTTGGCACAACCACCGAACGGAGAGGGCGAGCTATATGTAGGAGGACATCTAGTTCAATGAGTTCCCAGGACACCTAGTCACACTACTGCCACCCGAAGGGGAAAGACGCAGAGGCGCCTGACCAGTCTGTTGGAGAACACGAAGCATCCCAACCCCCAAGAAAATATGAGTACGTCACATGCTCTGTTCTTGCATGTGTTTCCAAGGGGAAGATTAGGTTGTCATGTCTCTTACCTGTCTTATTTTAAAGAGGCCAGGCACATTGTCATATGTGCAGTCTTGGTGAGGGAGACATTGCTTTTTTTAAAGAGTACAGAAATACTATTATTTTGCTACAGTAATGCTTATGGATGCTTCTGGAACCAAGAACTTAAGCAAGAAGAGTGTGTGTTGTGTATGTGTTAGCAGTTAGCTTGAAAGTGAGGAAATTGTGAGCTAGGTATTGTACAGGAGTACAAATTCCAGCAAGTTTACACATGAAACGACACTGTTTTCTGCGAAAAATGTAGTTCCTGTTTCCTGTTAGTGCTGTTAATTTGCTGATTTATGAAGAATGATTGTGAAATGTCATCTGTTGATGACATCTGCTATGATCGGAGAGTTGTCCTGGAGAAGTTGGCTACTCAGGAGCTGGAATAGTGCAGGCTAATGTCTATAGGCAGCAAATGCATTGCTTACATTACTCAAAATGCACAAGGCAAGAATTGGTTTAGCTCATGTAGCCTGCATGAGCTAAGCCTTTAGTGTTGTTGTTTTCCCTTATTTCACTCAGGAGTTTTGTTTTTTTGATAATTCTAAAATGTAGAATTCCTTTTAAATAAAATCCTTTTGCTCATTGATGTGGGCTCTTTGCTCTTTAATATGACTACACATACTTTGAGGAGGGCCTTCCATTTTCCTGATATTTTCCTACTCATATGATATAGCTTTACTTGGTTTCACTCGCATCCTTAATAAATACAGGCTAATTTTTTTTCATCACTGGTTTTCCCATTGCATTGTGCTAGGTTCTTGCTTTCATCTTGTGTTAAACATGAAAAATGAATTTGAAAATTAGTAGAATCCATTTGGGAACCAGAACTTCTATTGTAAATAAAATTATTCATTTTTTATGTCATTTTTTTTTCTGCAGACAAGGTATTGATCTCTGGATTTCTGTTCAGGATGCCATAAGGAGCACTAGCAGAAAAGGAACACAGCAACATTTGTAAATTGATTGAATGCAATATGTAATGACAGAGACAAACATCAGATCTATGGCAGTACTATATCATAGAAAACATTTTTCAACAGTTATTGAATTGGTTATTAAAAAAGAACAGACTTTCTAAGTGGGAACAGTGAGCTGAGAGTTCCCCGATCAAAAAAATATAATAGTAATTTGTGGTGGGCAGTGTGGCCCCCTTCAGCAAAAGTGTGTGCATGTGAGTGTAATATATTAGAATAAATGCTTTACAGTACTTTTTAAATCTTTCATTGATTATGAAAAGCTTTTTACCTTTTTTTTTTCAATTTAAAAATATAACACCACTTACCTGTTATATACTGAGTGTTGCTGGGATATCTTGTATTCTTTTCTGCAGAGATCTGTTTCTTACACCAGTAAGAATCCTGAAACTACAGAAACCAAAAGCATGGGGTATTTGCTGGCAGCTTTATCACTATGTGAAGTTAATGGCCATTATTTGTCACTGAGGCAGTATATTGTACTAAGAGTTACTATGGCTAGTTCCTTTTATTAATAAGTAGAGGAAACATTAGTTGAACCAGATGCTCCTTCAAAGATGTGATAACTTGCAGTGCAATTACCCGGAACCTGTCGCATGAGTGGGCTGGGAGCCAGGGTCACTAGAGTGGTGTCTGTTCTACTGCACGGTGTGTGCGCGTGTCTGTGAGTTCCCTTGTCAAATGCTTACAGAATTGATGTGCTACTTGAGACTGACACATGCTGTTTTGTGACAAAATGGTTGTTGCTTTTCTTCCAAGCAAACTCTTTTTTTTTTTTTTTTTTATCAGCAATCTATTAATGTTTAAAAAAGTAAGCTTAATTTTTGATTTAATTATAGTTCTGACAGGATTTTTTTTTTTTTTTTTGAAAATAGCTGGCTGGCTCTGTAAAGAATAGGATTCTCTCACAAGTTTGGGCATTTAGGTGAAAACCCTGGTGCTTATCATGTACATGAAGTTATTATTCTTCCTTAAGTCACACAGTTGCTGTTAGTTGTGATTTAGTTAGGTGGTATACTTCACATAACACATCTGAATTTATGCTACATAATTATTAATTTTACATTTTTCAGTATAAACAAGTGTTAATATTTGCCATGAGATGAATCTGTAGAAAAGAAAATTCAGTTATTGCAGAATATAAATATGAATTTACATATTGCAGTAACAGCTTTTTACAGAAGCTTCATATGCATTATTGTTATTTGCATTACCATGATGCTAACAGGCAATCATGAATCAATATAATGCTGTCTTAGTTCCCCTTCAAGCAAAGAAGAAATACATATATATATATATATATATGAGGAATATATACACATACATATATATGTATATATTTTTTTTCTCTAAAGATTTTTTATCCTAAATGTAACCTTTGAGTTAGTAACGGAGTTGCATGAAGACAAAAAGTGTCGTTCAGGGCAACAAGGAGTCAACTTCTCAGCTTAGTGTTCCAAATTTCCTAGGTGTTCTAGGAAGAGAGTGTCCCAGGAAAGGAGTGATGAGGTAGCTCAGCTGGTGTAGAAACGACCTCTTGAGTGCGAAGAGCAGATAAAAATGGTAATTTTTACTTGAAAATGTAGGAAGAATATAGAGTGTGTTTCTTCAGCTGGACTGCAGAAGTGACTGACTTCTGTATTGTCAGGATTTGGCAAATTCTTTCTGAGATCCCAGACTGAAGTTGTTCATCATCCAAAAGAAAAGGCTTATTTTTCTGTCAAATCTCAAATACAGCTGTTCCACAAGTCTTCCCCGTATGAGTAGTCTTGATCTCTTAAGTGGAACTCATTAACATCAGTAATGTTTCTTTGCAAGAATGAGAGTAGGAAAAACAGCTCCTATCCTTCCTTGTTTTTAGTTGAGGTATTTTGTGGAGAGGATAGGAGTGGGACTTCCCCTTGGGGAGTGAGCAGTGAGCCGATAGATCAGCTGCACTGGATTTGCAGGATGCCTTCAGAGAAAAGCTTTCTGCTTTAACAGGCCAAGAAATGAATGATCAGCTCCATGTGTGCAAACACGGTGAATTTAGTAGCAATGAGAAGTCCAGTTAGTAATCTTAGAGCTGGAGTCTACAAACAAAAAGCTGGTGTTTGAGTTGCGTTAGGAAGTGCAGCTTCTGAAGATAATGAATTCAAGGCTGCGTGCGCAAAAGCTTCTCTGTCTGTGTCTCCCCCCATTTCCCTCTCCCTTTCTCCTCAGCTCTATAATTTGGTCTGGTGAAAATCCTCTCCCCTCAGAGCTGACTTCACTTGAAAAGTTCTCACAGTTACAGAATGTGCTTCATGGCAGGGATTTACCTGTTAAGTTTGTGCTCTTATATTAATGGAATGGCATTGATGAAAAATCCCATGGTTGGTGATTTGTGACAGTGCTTTAAGAAGCAAGAAAATAGTGAAACAATAGAGTACGAAATATGCTTTGTTGAAGCAATGGAAATGGAACAAGTTGCCTACTGAGTTACTGAGTTATTTGCATGGATTCAGTAAGTCAGCGCTAAGAATTTATGAGATTATAGTATACCCTAAATTGGATGAGGCATTTGAAAAGCTTGATTAGGACCACGTGTTAAGAGAAGTAGCTCCTAGGATAGAGTCTAATGCATGCTCTAAACATGGGAATATCTATCTTATCAGATGCCACAAATGGATGATCAGTCCCTTACTAGTGATGTGTTCAGCTGCTTCCCAAGTCACACTATTAGGAAAGTGATGAGATTTCAGAATTGGACTTGAAGATAGAAGTGTCATAATAGGATGGATCTGTGCAATTAAATTTCTTGCCTGCATTGCTTACATATCCTGAAATCCATCTGAAAATATCATTTTGGTCTAGTCATTTTGTTCCCCTTGTCGTCATCATTGTTGTGTTTTGCATTTGTAAATGATCTTAAATCAGAAAAACACATGCATAATCCTCTCCACTGCCTTGGGTATTTCAGAGGCACTCAGTGCAGTTTTGAAGGCAGGTTTCTAGTGTATGACCTCTGAGAGTGGAACTGTGTGTCCTTCCATGCAGTTCTTAAGGAGTTGACTTAAAGTGTATTTACTTCGAGGTTCTTGCAGCTAGCATGGCAGACATCACTTGAAAAAAGTGTTTTCCCATTCATACTTTAGCATATCGAGAAAATAGGATAAATGTTTAGTGAGAAAAGCATTTTCCTAAGGACCTAGAGCAAGTTAGTCATATTTAAGGCAGAGAAGCAACATTAAAATAGAAGGAAGGAAAATTAAGTGGTAGCACCTGGAGCTGGGTTCATGAAAGGTGAGAATGAGTATTTAGTTTAAGGTTTACACATAACTGGCATTCCCGTTATTTCAAATGGCAGTGCAGGTCCTTGTTCATATTGACAACTTTTAGTCTAGCAGAGAAAAAAAATTGTAATTGCTCTAGTTACTGTACAAACATGTCATTTTAATGCTTTTATTGCATGCATAAATGCAGTAAAATGCAAAATGCAACAAAAATGCAACAATTATAAATGGGCAGTAGACCACAAATACAAAGTGGTGTGTGTGTGTGTGTGTGCATGTGCTGCTGTTGCAATTTTGCCATTATGGAAAGGTTAAGTTCGCACATCAGGAGCAGATGTCCGTATTCTTTACTTTTCAGGTACCAATTACCAAGAGCTTCATAGAAGAAAGCAGTATTGTTTTTTCCTCATGTCATTACATAACTGTTTTCAAATTCAGCTTTTTTAGTCTTTTAAGTAGTTCCTTACTAGTGAAGGAGCTGACAGTTACACAGCCATTCCTGCTACAGTTTGTGAACGTGTAGGACTTAGTGTCCTCTGCAGAGTTACAAGAATGCAGCACGCACAGAATTACCTGAGCTTGGGCAAGGTGTTGCAAGGCTTGCTCTTATGGCAGAATATAATTAAAAGAGATGATTGGAGTACCTGGTTATTCATAATACCATACAATCAGCATAAGTGATGCAATATATGCAGAGTTTGTGTTTGTAATGAAAATAGATTTGCTGGCAAGTCATTTGGAGATTTAAATTTGTTCCTTATTGTTTCTAGCATATTGGAATATTTTGTGCTGTTTGGTGTAATACAGCACCCACTGTTTTTAAGTGTGTATTTTTGACAGGTGTTGGATGTGAATTTCCTGTTGCAGCTCCTAAGAAGAGATTTAGTAATAAGATACTTACTTGCCATCTCTTTAATGCTCTGAATCTAGGGAGTTTAGTGAAGAGCTTAGTATATAATGTTCTCCTGATAAGAAAACCATAAATTAAGATTGGAGCCTGATGTCCTGTAATTATAACCTGAAATAGATATTTCATAATGCTAATGATTTTTTTAATTTTACTTTTATTATTTAAGGACCTTAGAGTATGCCATGTACATGAAATCTAAAAGGAATACTTCTCTAAACATAGAGTATGTTTCCTTCCTTTCTCTGTGGTGTATAATCCCAGCATCTTTTCAGGAGCATAAAGACCAATTAATAATGGGATAACCTAATCCCTTCACACTGCTCATGTAGATGTCAATCCTTTGAACAGAAATCCCTCTGTTTTATGCCCCAGTGAATGCAGCCTTGGAAGCCTGAATATATTCCAGTCACTTGCTGATACTAGGTCCATTAAAAACACATGCTGCAGTGTAAAGTATCCAGCCCCGCCAGCAACAACCCTGGGACGGGTGGCCTAGACCTTGCAAGTCTGTGCACGGGATGAACATGCTCCTTCGCACTTAACCAGGGCCCACTCTGGACCCTAGTCAAGAAGGCAGCACGTGTGGTCTCTCCTGCTCTGCTGCCCAGAGCTGCTCGCTTCTGCTGCTTCATTTATTTAGGAAATGCTTTTTACAGTGGATTTGAACGAGCAGTTGAGACTGGTCATCACGGCAATGATTCCAAATGGCCCTGTAATTGCTTTGCAGAGCTTTAGTTAAGGGTCAAGCAACTTCTCTGGGCAAAGTAATTGGATAAATTATGTTTTAATAGATTGTCCTGTGCAAGTCAGATATCAACACAGTGTGTAATGGAGGTTTTATTGTAAAATGGAGCTACAATAGAAAACAGAGGCTATGTAAAATGAGGCTATCGTGGAAAATTGAGGACACCAATCATTGATACATTGATTGCACATGCATGTGTAGTCTGCTCTCTGTTTGCTAGTGTATTTTAGCCTTTGCTGTTCCTTGCAACCTGCTAAGATCTAGCATATTTCCAATCAAAGCATGGACGTCTCATCACCTCTTGGCTAGGTTTCATGAGTGGATATCACACTTCAGGCATTCTAATTTAGTCACTTTAAACACATTTCAGGTTCATATTCTTAGGCTCAGTTCTGTTGATGAGGATTGGATCAGAATAGAACCTAGCTCATTTTGCATGTGGTTCACTGTTTTCAAACTCCGAGGAGAAAGTTAAGAAAAAGTATAAAAATACGGTTCATTAAATAAGTTGCTTTTTGGCCAAGAACACACTCAGAGCCCAGGCTTGAAAACATGGTAGCATTTCTGCTGATACAGTTAAATTCAAAAGCATATATGATTTTTAGGTGAGGAGGGAAGGAGGAAAAGAGAATTAGAGTAAGGGAAATAAGAAACAAGATTTTTATTTGTCTTCTGATTTCGGACATTTAAAGTACATGGCATTAATAAAGTACAATGGCATTAATAACAGCAGTGATGATAAATTTGGAAAGAGATGTGAACAAAAAGCAAAGTGAATTTTTCTTAAATATTGAGAGTAATGTAGCTGAGACACAGCACCAGAGTAAAGGAACTTTTGGTATCTTTTGGTGTTTTGAAATGAAGATTTCAAAGTAACAAATTTCTCTTTAAGATTATTAGGAAGTTATCATCCTGTTGGAAGAGTAATGAGGATGGAGTCTGTGCACCAGCATGAAGGAACTCAGAATAAAGTATCCTCTTGGCAGGACAAGAGTGAGACGTAACATTTTTGTTTCCATGTCTGCAAAATGGGATCCTATCTTCTGCAGAAGAAAGTGTGCTAAAAGGAGGAAGGAGGAGATACCCATTAGGAGGTTAGGCCAAAACACTTGGGTAACCTTTCCGAACTGAGGTGCATGTTGCTTTTGAGGGGCATCATTTAACTTTGAAAGTCATGATGGGGAATTACAAATAAAGCAGCTTTATCGACCTACCATTTGATATTCCTGAGAGAGTGCAAAAGGGGACATAAAGTCACTCTGATGCTAACTGTCTATTAGCATCTCATTTAAAATTTGTTGGAATGCCACTTACCTTAGGTACTATTGATTGTATTTCTTTAAGTTTATACACCTTCTGTGAGTTGCTTTCAATATATAACAAAACTGAATTACTTTCAAGTGCATCTGAAAAAAGGTCAATGTTTTGGGATTTTAATTTTGCATAATCATGAGGATTTAAAAGGATACCTTGCCAAGTGCTCCCTCCCTTCTGAATGCTTGGACCCAGGGACCACCATCACATTTGAAACATAGTCCAACACTTTCCTGTTAAAGCCAAATGCTTTGTGTCTCAATGTTTTATTGGAATTTTTGGCAGAAAGGGCTGCCTATGATATTTGCAAAATGAAATTACATGTTTCCTCCCCCCAGATTTGTTTAGCTCCAGGTAGTGCAAATAAAAGACAAAATGAAAGAAAACTTTTTAATATACTTCACTTTGCAGAGCTCCGTTGCGGTGGAGGGAAATTACTTTAGGAGTGAAAACTTTATAAGCACTTTGAAATAAGATCAATATGTTTTTCAAATGAGTTTCCTAAAAAATTGTAGGAAGAGACTGTAGTAACTAAGCTTGCATGGCTTCTGTGCAGTTGCAGAGGAACTGGTTTATTGCAAGAAGGCCTCTCTTGTTTTACTGCAGGCATTTTGAGTGCTTGAAATACACGGAATTGCCACCTTTGCCTAGGTAGCAGTGGACTTTTCAAGAAAAAATAGGCACCTAATTAGCGTCCGGTCATGTGGAAGGATGCTAATGATATATCTCTGCTCAATTAATGTTTCCCTGCTATGACTCCATCAATATTAATAAAATAATTTGTATGTGCTTGTCTATCAGAAATTATCCAAATTTAGCCTAGAGAAAGTTCGTCGCAAAAATATTATGGAGTTGGAGAGTTCTATTTTTATCCTAATCCGAAAGCAGCAGTGTTAATGGAATACTGCTGATTTAGCATAATGCATTGCTGATGTTACTTTAATTCAGAAAGCATCCGCCTTTTCTCTCCTACTCCTAACCAAGTAAAATACAATACGTTTGATAGTGATTATAAGTTGATTATAGATACATATGATATTGAGTAATTTTTGTACGTATGGAGAAACATGCTGCTTCCATGAAGGTGTTAGGGATTAGCTGAAAGAAACTGATAAAAACAGGTGTTTGTAGAAAAGTAAAAACCTTAGAAAAAAGCACTTTAGTATTCTGTTATATAGGAGATTTTTAAACTATACTGGTGTTTTTTTAATGCCTACAGCATCGAGCTTACTATTTATCTTGTCCATGAGTTAGTATCATTCCTTACTCAAGATTTTCCTGATTTTCTTGCAAGTTAAAACTTGGGAGGAAATGCTTTAGTGCAGCAACGTGTTTTACCGGTCATGAACAACATTGGAGTTGGCGCAGACCTTATGCAGACTTTCCAGGCTTAAGAGAGAGAGCAAATTAGATTGCTTTGTTGGAAAGCACATATTTACATCTAATACTTCCTAGAAGATGGTATTAGCTAGTTAAAGAGGATGTGACAGTGTAACTTGATGAGGTAGAAAGAGCAAGATTAGCCTATCCTGAAGACTGACCAACCAGTTCAGATTACAGGCTGCTTGTTAGCTGTCTGATTTACGGTCCATTTGGATGAGGTACATACAGCATAGCCTTAACAACTGTGGCTGTGGTCATATAAGCAGGATACTCCGTCTTGGCTCTGGATATTCTGCCAGGCCTAAATTCCTTTTTTTTTTTTTTTTTTTTTTTGGGGGGGGGGGGGGGAGGTGGGGTTTGAAAGGGTAGTTTCAACAGAATCAAAGCAATATTTGAATTCCAGTGATACAGAGTCTCTCTGCATTAGCTTTAGTTCACTCCTCTAAACTGAAAGTTGGACAAGTAAAGTTTTCTGTACTATCTATGTAAACTCGACTTAACCTCTGAAGATGTCATGTGCAGAAGTAATGAATGCAGTGTGGGGTAACACTGTTATAACATCACTCAAGTCCTTATGTACAAACCTTAAAATTTTGGACTCATTTTTAAATGAAGGGGATGCAAGACGTCAAGATGAGACTGTTTCTGCCCAAGGGAACAATATAGTTAACCTAATATTCTAGTGAGAGGCCAGGTCAGCCTTACCCTTGAAACAAGACCTGATTAATGTGTGCTCACATCAGCATTGTTTTGCACTGAGCCTGTTATGCATTGTGAGTTCTTTATTCTACTTGATGATTTTTTCCCTAACATTTGTTGATATCTGGGAAGCTCAGGATTTATCTGCTATATCTGTATATGATATAGCATTTAGAATGGAGTAAAAACTTGACTGCTAGAACTATCCATTACTTGCATGCACAAGTGAAATGGTTGGTTATAATGCTACTTACATAGCCCTCTTAGTTCAGAATTGGGAGAATTGTATTTGGAATGTATTTGGAAAAGTAATGGATTTTGATCAGGCACAAATGAATAAATTCATAATTTAACCAACCAGTAGAGATGTAAGGGCCATTTTGAGTTTAAGGGTTGAATTGCTTTTGTGCCTATATGCACCAAAAAGTGCTGCTTTTGAGATGTTCCTCTGTTGTTCCCAACAGGGTGGATGCAATTAGGTGAAACAGTGCAGCTTAGAATATTTTATCAGATTCTTCTTGATCTTGAACCATTGCATTGTTGCTACCTGAATGGAGTTACCTGAAGTGCAGGTAATAGGGGATCTTTTTAGAATGAGCTATCAGAGTAAAAATGAAATTGTGTTTTGTCACAACTGAAAAGGTACAGAGAACCCCTTTGTTTGTCTTTTTAAACAGCAGAAGTCAATTCGAGATCATCATTTGATCTGTCAGTGAAATCACCACATGTACTGCCTTCATTATAACTGCCAGATCTATGCACCTGTAGACAGTGTGACTGCATTTTTTTTAAGGCTAATCCCAGCACAGTGTTCTAGTGGTGATGGACCATGCATTTTAGCATATCTTTGAAACTTAAGGCTTGAGAAAGAGTGTTTCTGGAACCTGGAAAAAAAAATGATAGAAGCTCTAACATATATTTCTTTTTCCTTTTAGAAGATTCTTGGGCAGCTTTCCTAGATCATGCCATTAACAATTTTTTGTTAACGACCTCTCATTTAAATATGTCTGAGTAGTTATTGTTGAGTCCCCTGCACTCATTCTGGGCAGATGATGATTAGTATCAGTATCAAAATATCTGCCTTCAACTTTTCGCTATCCAAAGAGGAAGACAAAGCAATATAAGTGTTGCTGCTGATACCGCAGGGCTGAGCGTATTCCCGCTGGTTTTCTTGTGCTGTAGTACGATAATGCAAAAAATCCAACAGATTCGCATAAACTTAATGTTATTCCACATCTTGAATCTAATTTTTGTTCGGTGTCAGCTGAGCTGCTGAACTCTGTGAAGTGTTGGCTGTCAAAACCAGAAAATTCTGAATGTCTGTATAAGAAGGTCCTTTGTGACCTGCTAATTGCATTCCCTGACAGACCTGCTTTCCACAGAATAATAATGAAACAGAAAACTTTCAAAACTAAGTTAATTTGAACATAAAATATATGCAACACAATGATAAAGCTTGAAAAATTGCAATTCACAGTACGTAATTAAATATCATTACCTTTAGTTACTGCAGATTTCTCTTTGTTTTGTCTGTTCAGTAAGGGGAAGCGTAGGTATGCTGCACGTGTTGAAAGCAGCCCTATGTGCCCAATTACTGAAGTTTAGGATTGATTGAGGAGATAATGTTTTGTTTTGTGATATTGTTCTGTGTATCTTGATGTAAAAATGCTAGCCTTAATAAGCCTTGTTAAGGCTTAATTTAAAAGGTGAAAGGTGAAAACAAACAGTTTAAAAATCCATCCCTTTTAAAAAAAAAAAAAAAAAAAAAAAAGGGTGTGTGTGTGTGTATATATATATATATATATATATGTATATATATATATAGATGTATTTGCAGACTCTGGTTCTTTGAGTATATGGAGTATTTGGTGTGCTATTGATAGGTAGATTTCTGCTATTTCTTTATATCTCCTGCCTGTTATGTTTGATAGTTTTTTATAGCTTTTGGTTTTACAGGTTTGGATATTTAGGGAGAGGAGGGCCAGACCATTTAATATCGTTGGATCTAACCATAGTTACAACAGTTTATTATGCTAGTTCCCGGTTGATTTAGAGAATTTCACTTTCATGAGCCTTTATGCCCAAGGGTTTTCACCATTGTGCAGTATTCTGTAATAGGGTTAGATAGTGCATTTGGCTTTGGAAGGAAAAAATAATTGATTGGGTTTGACTGGGCAAGTGATAGTGTACCCTGGTTCACTTGAGAATATAAAAATAGACATTCAAAAGAAGTGTCAAATAGCCTGAAAATACCATTTATTGAAGCAGTAAGGAATAACTCCAAAACTGGGAGGATGTTACTGGAGGGAAGTGGAGATTAGGTGATGCCTTTTGGTCACTATTCGAGGTCTAGAGCAGTTAAAGAACAAGCAAAATCCGAAAGAAAGGGATATGTTCATTTTCCTACCTCTTCAGAAAGAAAAAAAATAAGGTAACTTAGTGAAAGAAAGATAGCTATAATGCTCTTTGCCATTAAGATTTTCTAGGCATGATGGCAATTATTTACCAGTGAATATCTCTGTATTCTCCAAAATTACATTGATTAGGTTCTTTCAGCTGTGTTCTGTAAATTAGAGGTGCCAATACACATGTTGTTCTACAAGCAAGGTTAAGGCAGTATTGAAAAGTTAAAGTTTTTTTTCCTCAGATCCTGTTCAACAAAGTTCTTGACAATCATTTCTGAATTAACAATTCAGATGAAACTTTTTTTTTAAGAATAATAAGCATTAATGACTTTCGAACTGGCCTTTCAAATACGATTTTAACTATAAAGTCATCAGAGATTTGGTTAGTGAATGTACTGCAGCAGGTGTATAGTGCAAAACAGTCCTTTTTTTTTTTCCCTCTTCTAGGGTTTGGTTGCTTTTTTTAGTCTCAATTTTAATGCTTGGTTAAGTTCATTTGGGAAGTGATTGCTCAAAATCACATTGCCCATCCATGCCTCGACCTAGATGCAGAATCAAGGAGCTCACCTACCCTCTGCTGTAACTTAAAGAACTTAAGTCTTTCCCACACATAGAATAATGTAATGTATTACAGGGATCTTGATTGAAAAACTGGCTTTGATCTACTAATATTAGATGGAAAAACTGGGTTAGAACTTGTCCAATTTTTAACCAAGAGGAAAGTGGCATTTTAATAGGTCTTATTAAAACTGACAAACCATGTTAACAAAGGTTGTTCTTACTTGTGTTCTTTTGTGGATTTTAGGTATGTTTTTGAGGTACTAATTTTTCCATTCCTCTTCCTATTGTGTATGTCTCAGATTGTCGTTGAGAGGAGATACTAGGTGCAATCACAAAGGCTGTGATTTCTTAAAAAGTCCTTTTAAATCAATACACAGCTTCTGATGGACACTTAATGACTGTCTCAGAGCTGCTTTTTGTTTTTGAAAGCTGCTTTTCTTTTGAAAGAATGGAAAATGATTTTGATAAAAACCAAATGCTGGGTTCATGCAAGACAAGTGATATAGATTACTTGTCAGAGTAGTTAGATAACTAAATATTTACAATGATAACTGGGCATGATCTCAATGGGTTCATCTCAATGATCTCGATATTAAGTGCTAATCAAATAGCACTATTTACAGCCACAATTAAATGTTTTTTTCCTGTTCTTACAATAAGTTTGATCAGCACAGTAGGTTTTGAGTTGTTGTGTTTAATATCTACTTTAATTCATTGCTTTCAAACTTGAAGGAGAACAAAATGTTGCTGACAACAAAATTTCCCTTCCTTTTTTTTTTCTGCCTGTTTATCACCCAAGTATCATGTTTTTATTTTGCATGCACATACCACCAGACACCAGACAATAGCCAGTTTCCTGTATGGATTACAGCTCTGTATTTTGAACACACTAGGGTTACTAACAAGTAACCCTTAGTTACACAGTAGAAAATACAATGAACTTAGACTGTGCAGAGTGCTGTGCTCGAGGTGCCTCGAGTGAACTTGTCTTTGCATCAGGATTTCGTGTAGCTGAAAAGCTTTTGTTTGAAGCCTCAGTATATTTCATTGTCACCATTGAATATTCAAAATTATAATCCTTCTTTTAAATGGAGATGCAACTCATAGACTCTAAAATCTAAATGATATGTGCTAGTTTCATTTGGAAGTATAATTGAGGTGTATAATGTCATTTAACTGTTTAATGAACTCTGCATAATGTAATGGAATACAAATATTTGACCTTCCTGACAGTGACTGATGGATTGAAGTTGCATAGCATGATATCATTAGAATGTCAAATAACATCATTATTCATGATTATCAGGAATTATTCAGGTGAAATGGCAAATGTAATGGAAAGCTATTATTTGTGTGTGGGCTGAAGATTGACTTTCTTTGTCCGTGAATCTCTTGATACAGGGGGAAGATACTCAGATTTATTGAGCTACAAAGAATTAATGCTATAGGTTAAACAAATGTCAATAATACCAGACAAGTATTTTCAGTAGGTCAGGGCATGTATTAAATGTGTAAGAGTAACTACCAGTGATAATGTTGCAACTTCTGTTCTTAGTTCGGGTGCATATATGTAGAAAACTTCATTAAGTTACAGGTTTGGGTTCTATTCTTAGTTTGGGTACATATATGTAGAAAACTTCATTAAGTTACAGGTGCCTCCATCGTAATATATCAATAATCACTCTTTTCTCAGCGATGCTTTTGTGAAGTTGAGAAAAACTCACGCCATGTTCAGCAGTAATTTCACCCTCTATTATCAGAAGCCTAAATCCAGAGTGAAGACCTTTGTTCCAGAAGTTAAACCAAAACTATAACTTGATATATTTCCTTCACTTAAATCAACAGAATGTTTATGGCCCAGATGAAGACTAGCTGACATGTATATTCAGACGGTTGGGCAGTCCAGATGCTTAAAGCTGAGTCACTGTTTGTGCAGTTCATTGAATTGTGGGCTGTAGAAATAAATAAGTAACATGTAATGTTTTGGCAAGCTAAGGTCTTGCACCTGAGAAGTAAATGAGATGTGAAAATTAATTCTGTTTATTGAGACAAAAAAAAAAGTGTAATAGTGCTTTATAACATGGTTTCTGCTGGGTCTGAATCATGCCTGAAGAGGATCCTGGATCCCTGACCTGCAAATACAAGCTGCGTTCCTCTCATGAGTTCTGTTTTCTAAGTCAGGTATCGGTTTGCAAAGTAAATTTGGAAGTAAAGAATTAAATAGGATTTTTTTTTGTCAAAATCAGTAAGTATTTATCATTGGTTCACAAATGATACGGGTATTTTTAATGCTGTTTTGCAAGCATGCACCTCCTCCTCCTCATCTCCCCATTTGGCTACTTCCCTACAGTTTGAGATTTGCATGAACATAGTTCGTAGTGTAATGACCTCAGACCCTGCTCAATTTTGACAAGGTTTGGTGGAAGGGTAGAATGTACATGAAACAGATAGGCAGGAGGAGGGGTATTAATAGTGACCAAATCAACATGAAGATTTTACAGGATAGTTTTTTTTTATTAGGCATCAGAGAGACCACAGAAAATAGACTTCGAGGCATAAATCCATAGGGGACCAGGCTTTGTTACTCTCACAGTTCATACAGCTATTTGTTTATAGTTTCATTATGTAAATGAAGAAAATATTGCTATTTAGGAGTAGTACTTTCCCCAGAGTCTTTAAAAAACATTAATAATACGTTTAGAGTATTGTTATCACACTGTAACTTTATCTATATGAGAATATAATTCATATACACATAAAGTAGTATTGTTGTTTATTAGGCAAATGTTTTTTGGTTTGGCTGTAATAGTACAAATGTCCTCTTGTAATTTAATTTAGCTGACTCCATTCTCAGGTTAGTTTGTTGCTTTAGTCCAGTAACTTGTGCATATGTTATCTTGCTAGATGAGATGGGGAAAATTAAAATGGATTGGAGTGAATTTTAATGAATTGTAATTACCTGTCTTCATAACATACATTGAAGTAGAAATAGCTTTTTGTGCCGTTTGAGTTATAACAGCAGATCTAAAGGCTATAAGAGTGCAAAGATTTACTTTTGGCTCCAACTGAATGATAAGAGGAGCTGAGTGATGATATGGAAAGCAAGTATGTGATCTAGTTTTAGTCTTTCACCCTTTAAATAGCAAACAGTGACTAAGATATTCCATATAAGTAAACAGGCCCAAGCATCTACTTGGTGTCTTTTATTTCTTTTTGGTTCCTAACTTCTTTTCCTTTGGTTATGCATGCATTAGATGGACAAAGCAAACAGACGACAGCAACAACAAAATAGCTTGAATCCTGTCATTGCTTGCTTGCCTCAAAAATAGTAGAATGGAAATGGCATCTTCTCACTTTTGTGGATATTGCTATCGTCAAACCGTGTATTCTGTGTGCTTCATTGAATGTACAGTTCTATTCCTGATGTTTAGGAAGTCAGTAACAACATAAAGAAAGAATTAGTAGCTACCTCGAATGTCTCCATGCAAATGTAAAGGCTGTCTTCTCTGGAACAAGCTGATGGCTATAAAATGAAATACCTTTAAATACATGGTTAAAGATGATTAAAATATCATACAGAACCAAAGCACTTCAGCTGTAGATATTCATTAAATTGACCATTAATAACTTGTGATATAAAGCAATATTACTGTATTCATAAATTTTATATGCAGATTTTACTAAGCTGACATGTTATATAAATTGATTCCCTGACATCTTCTGGTTGTGGATGTATAGATAATAGTGTCTTGCATGAGTTTTCTATAATCTAGGAATTCTGATTGACTGGTTCTAGGTCGAAATTACATTTTGGTTCAACCAGTCAGCAATCAAAAAATATAATTATAATGTTATGTTTGGAATGGCCATAATGCTATGTCAGGGTTTCTGTTGTACATGCCTTTTTCCCAAGGCTTACAACTTGTACTTAAAACATGCCTGAACCTGGCAATTACTGATACAATGTTTTTAGCCTGTTAATTAATACTTCTTCCCTTTACTATTTCCTTTTCTCATTGAAATTTAGCATTCTATTCTGTATGTTAAATTTATTCGTTAGAACATTAACACATCAGCTGTTTTTTTTAGGGAAGTGTAACACTAAAACTTCGGCATTTTAGAGCTTCTTTCTGCTGTATATTATCTATTTGACAATATGCTGTAGGGAAGTGAATGAGGAAGAAAAAGTCAGATTTGGAAGGGATTCCTTACTTAGAAATAATTTCAGTAGGCTTACAACATTCGAATATACCTATAGATAGCAAACTTGAGAAATCTTGTCTTTACAGTTGTTACTGGGGTAATCTGAATGAGAGTGGTGAAGCAGGAAAAAAGAGTAGGTAACTTCTCTGGTTTGTGTCTGCAGCTGGCTTACCTTTGCAAAAGGATAGGCCTATAAGCGAACTGTGGCTGCATGCAGGCTATTACTACAGTCCTTCTGTCATAATATTAAATGTGTTTTCAAAAAGCTAGTGATTCCACATATTTATTGCAAATCCTATTTATCTGGAGAGCTGGAGTGTAACAAAGGATGGATAAGGAAGCATCCAAAAATGTGTGTTCTGTGACAGCCTATTAACCACGTTGTTGCCTGATGTATTTTGCTTTTGGCTGATTTTTGATATAATATGAAGAGAAATTATAAGATACTAATTACCTATTAACAGAAAAACCTTTCTTCCAATTTCTCACCCAAGTGAGTTATTTAGACTTTTAATTAGTGTATGCTTTGAAGTATATTTTACAGGGATGTATCTGTGTCAATCCAGAAGGTGAAATTTCATATTTCTTTTATGAATATGCATTAAGCAGTTTAGTGGATGGTATAAGTAATTGTGAAATCTTTAACCACAATATAGTTCATGCTGGTGGTTCTAAGAAACTTTGGGGAAGAATTGAGAAAGAGACTTTTGGGAAACAGCAATGGTATGTTTTAGATCTGATGTAGTTAAAAGTAAGATCATGCTTCACACATTGGAGTGAAAAGCTGAGAAAACAGTAAGGGCTCTGTTCATTAAAGAGTCGCATGCTGTTGCCCATGCTTGACCTTTCCACAAGAGAAATATGAATTAAAAGCTGAAAATAGGACTACCATGCCCACTTGTTTTTCCTGCATGTTGTTAAAACGCCTGTGTCACCAGGCTGCTTCCAACAAAATGAGCCTTACTTTTGGTTAGTACAGCTGTCCAAAGAAGTGGGTAAGCTCCAGGCTTTAATTATTGACTCTTTCTGAAAATAAACAGAGAAGCCATTTCTATTAGCCATGACTTTATTGCCCTGGGTAGTAACAGGATTTCCTACAAATTTTGTAATTAGACTGGAAACATTATGTTCCAAAAGCCATAGATCTGAAAAGGGTCTTATACCACTTAGTGGATCAGACAGGCATTTGTTAAAATGCAGTACCAAGCAGTTGCAGTGCTTAGGAGCACGAAGAAATAAGCTGAAACTTGTGCTACCTGAACAGAGAACAGAAATGCATGAAAGAAAATTGTACCCATTTCATGGGCATGATAGTGTATTTTACCTCCTTCTGGCAGATATGCAAAAATTCCATTTTTCATGCCTCTCCTGTTCTGGATTTTTTCAGTAATGCCGTTGATAGTAGTGTGTTCCACCTGCCATGGGTTTCTTTATAAAGTACTTCTGAAATAGTTTTCAGTCGAATTTTTCAATTTAACTAGTTTTGTTTTCAAAAGAAGCCGAGAGTTGTGAACAATACAGAGCAGTTCTGTGCGCCCAAGTGCACACACACCTCTTATTGCATTAGGAGTTACAGCTATGCAGGGTAGGCAGGCCACATGTGAGACTTCTTGCTTGTTTGTGCTTATAGGAGCTTATCAAATAGGGCATATCTTTAGAGTCAGTATAGAATGCTGTTAACTCAATTTAGGAAGAGGTCTTAGAGGAGAGTAGAAATACTATATTATAAAAAGTTCTAGTCTTAAAAAAACAAAAACTTGATATCAGAACAAGGCCCACATTTTGAGATGTCCCACAACATAAAGTTAGCGGAAATTTAAGTCAATTTAAATAGAGATAATGGAAATAGGATATTTGGATCATATAGAAGATACAGTTTCAGGAGTTGAAAAGTAATTCCTGTTGATGAATTTCACCTTTCATATTAATGATGTTCAATGTTATAAGGTTTTAATTTCTAAAATAAAGTGAACTGCCACGATAAAGTCAGATTTTTTCAAGCCTATCATAAAAATTCATTTAATTTTTCACCTGTAGAAAACATATTTCAAACCAACATTTTCCTCCAAAGTATTTCCATTCCAATTGGTCTCTCTCTCTTTTTTTTTTTTTTTTTTCCCCAAGGTGAAGCAGCAAAATGAAATTGCCCAAGTCTTTTTAGAGATAGCAGAGTGCTAGAAACATAGTAAGGAAATCCTAGTCCCTGTTGAAAGGCATTTTTCAGTGTGTTTGTGTGCAGTTTTTTTTGTCTATAAGTGTCCTTCTAAAAAAAGCTCTAAATTATTTTAAATGTAGATAATTGATAGAGGAGCAACTTTGTAAGGTCCAAGACAGCGCTTAGTGATTTAGACTTTTGCAAGTAATAGTTAACTGTGTGCCTCTACCTAAAATTGGAGCAAGATATGAGGGGAGACTTCTTAGCAGTTTTAAAGGTGGTGATTTTTAATTTTTATTTCAGTTTAACATTTCTTGCATTAGCAATAGAAGCTGATCACAGTATGACCCTAACTTTGAGAAGATCAGTGTTTGCTTAGTGTATGCACCCCAACTAGTGGCTGGAGTTATCCCCCAGTGGTCTTGTTGAAGGAGATGGACTAGGCTCTTGGTTATACATCAATAATTCATAGTGCTAAGATGCTTACAGAAATTAAAAAACATCTGTAACGCTGACTTCACTTGCATAATTTGGCTGTGCAGGCTCTCTCTCCAAGATCTTTAGCCTAAAATAGACCAACCTCCTTATCTGCTTGCTTTGCTCAGTGCCCAATTTCCTGACACCCAAGTACACACCGGCGAGCGCTCCCAGACTCATTGCCATGGCAACCCTGAAGTCAGGTCTCCGCCGACTTTACGCTGCTTTTCTGTCCAGCTCTTTCACGGTGGTATCGCTGATAATAACGTGAGAAGTAAGGATGTTTGTCGGGCAATTTGTATGTCACTCAGTGACCCTGTAAAAGACTCTTCTGGAGTCTGCGTGATTTGTATAATGTTTGATTTTAAATTAAAAGTACATTATTTAATGAGTTTATATTTTTTTTAATGGGGTGCATGTGAGAAACTAGTGGAGGCCATTTGAATTCATATTCTAGCAAACAGAAACTTAGTTAGAAGTCAGAGTGCTTAAGGTCAAAATTGAAAACATGAAGAGAAATGAAACCCTCCCATTCAGACTCATGAAACAAGTAAATCACAAATTTTGGGGAACCTACATGCTATGCTTCCTGCATTTTTCATCTCTCTGTCAGACACTGCCTCACCTTGCAAAGATTAAGATGTTCATTGTTTATAATATGGGCATTTCCAAAGCATGTGCTTTTTTGTGTATTGTTGAAAAAGTAGGAGACTGGAGCTTTGTTTCATACTGTAACTTGAAGAGGATGTTTGAATTCTGTATTTCTTACAAAGAGCTGGTAGGAAGATGAACTAGCTTTGAAAATACAGATATTGCCAAGCGTGCAACTGGACATCTCTAAACAATGTGCTCACTCAGAGGATTCTAGGACAGGGATTTTAAAAACAGAAAATTTGCCCTAGGAGTATTTCTTGATTTTTTTTTTATTTTTATTTCTATTTATTTATTTATTTAGTAAGAGCTTGCTACTTTTCAGGTGTTAAAAATGTGAGGTGGACTAAGAGGTATGTGCTTGTTTCAAACTAAAACATGTTCGTAGTCATCTGCTGTCAGTCATATGGTGTGAAAACGGAAAATACAAGTAACTCTTAAAAGTGTTCTGCATACAGATGCAGGAAAAAAGGCTGTAGCTTAATGAGCCATGGTTTGGAGTTGAGAGCTTTTTCCTCACGCTATATTTCTCCTTTCATAACTTTCCCCAAGCTCCTGGTTCCTGTAACAGAGTAAACTTGTGCCAGCAAACCTGACACCGGTGCAAAGTCCCACTAGAGCAGGCTATCTGGGGTTTGAAACACTCAGTATGTGCCCCTGTCCCAAAGAACCGCTTGTTGTAGCGGCTTCAGTAAAAGGATTTAGATTATGCTACTTTGATTGTAACTGGACAAGAAATGTAGCGCTCAGACTGTTCTGGGTAGGTGTTTTAGCAGGTGCCAAACCCCTGAAGGGCCTGCGGTGGAGCACTGCGTGAGGAGGGAGGGCAGCTTCGTGGGGCTGGGATGCTGCAGCTCGCGTCCTCTTTCCTGTGTCGCTGAATGGTAATCTAGGAGTGTATGGATTATGGAAGGTTCCAAATAGCACAGGCAAGGCACATTTCTCAAGGGGCATGTTAGACTGAGAAATTACGAACATTACGAAAGAGGCTCAAGTGTTTCATTCCCTGTCATGTGCCAGAATAGTGCCTGCCGTAAGAGTTACTTTTGATATATTGAATTGATATTAAAAAGTCTTAAGACTAATCCTTTCATTTATGTTGAACTTTGAGTAGAAATAGTGAATTTTAATTTAAATCTACCACTTTAAAGAAGAAACACAGCTAATGAGCAAAACACAAGTCCCATTTTTACCAATCAAATGAATGTATACCTTCAAAATTTGCAATTGTTTCCTTTTAACAAACCATATTGTTGTTGCAAATTAGAAATTTGTATGAATTGTTTGACTGATAATCATTTTTGCTTGATGTGTTTGCTTGTGCTTGCAGAGACACCTGCATGAAAATGTTTGAAGGTATATTACCTTTGGTATCCTTTCCTGCTCCCTTTTATTTTGCTCATTCAGTGTGTTCTTCAGAGGTGGGCCCTTTGATACTCCTTAGGGCTGTTTGCCAAGTTACAGACTGAAAAACTTAACTTTTGTGGGACTTTGAATATGGGCCTAATAAAATACCTGAAATAGAAATCTGCTGACTGGAAAAATCAGGATCTAGAATAATACCAGCAAAAATCCTAGGCAAACCTTAGGAATGATGTTGGATGGTATTCTCAACTGGCCATCCACAGGTGCTTATGCAGTTGCCTAGAAATCGTATTTTTCATTTTATGTTGGTATTTCCTGGTGAGAACAGACTAACACTAATAAACATTGGTATTTATTCAAAGAAAGCTTGTTCTGTTCTTGAACGGAAAATATTCTAAGTACAAAGAAAATATTTCAGATTTAAAATCTTGTTATCAAAAATATAACTCTGAAAATGCAGATGCTTTTTTCTTTCCAACTGTCTTTTGGCATACCACTTTTAGAAATGCTTCTAACCAATTTTTCTGATCCAGGTCATAAAGGGAAGGTTTTTACCTCTCTCCTTTGCTGACAGACTTCTCCAACTATTTTGCTAGGTCAAATTTCTGTTTAAAACTTTGTGCGTTTTCTTTTTAACATTTGTGTCGAGAAACATCTGTCTTCATGTGGTCATTGGATCTTTTCTTAAAGGATTACAAGAACACTTTCCCTGTGTGCTTCTGTAAATATCTCTTTCTAAGAAAAAATAATCCTATTTTTTGTCCTTCTAAGCTGTGGAGGAAAGGAAGAAATTTCTTCTCCTATGCGGTAGCTATCTTCTCCCTTACCTTTCCTTAAGCCTATCAGTGGAAAAGAAATGTATTTTCTAGTCAGTGGAAGAGCATCTGCATTCAGAAGAGCACAAATTCAGAAATCAGAATCTCAAAGACGTTTCCAGCTTTCCCGAACAAGTTATGCTGCTCGGAGTGTGTCTCTGAGCTTTCCAGCTGGAGGAGCACGTTTGAGCATTATTAAACTGTATTCTGCTAAATCTGTTGTTGCCTCCCAGCAGAGAGGAGAGGCTTTGTGGTGTATTTGTCCAACATTGCTGTGTGGACTTCCAGCAGGTTGTTACATGGCTTTGATGAATAGGCTACAGATAGGAAAAATCACCGTAACATCTGGGAAAGCAAGAATACAGGCAGAGCTGTTTTCTGGAAGAAGGTGGCCACCTAGAGTTAATGACAGATGGTGAATAAGCAAACTTGTCATGTGATTTGATCAACTAATTATGGGTTTGGACTGCACAGAGCAGTCATACCAAGCCAGCAGAAACCTGCATTTGATGCTGATTTGAGACTACCTGCCGTATTGACTCAACGTAATCTCGATGCGTAACGTCTTCCAGCTCAGCAGCTACTGCACGGAGAATGTTGGTTGGATTTATACACTTTACTGAGATTTTTACACTTTACCAAATGAATGCCACAAGGAAGTCAATGGGGTTGCTTCATATGAATTGATAAATCGTAGTCTTGATGGTTTCAAGGTATACTGCCCTTGTAAGAACAATGTTATTAACAGTAAGACATTTCTTACTCTTGGGGGAAGTAATTTTGAATATAGAAAAGATTTCCAAGTGCAGGATGTACCGTCTTGAACGTTTGCATAGTATGTTGTGCTTTATGTATTTAAAATTTAAGGATTAAAGGCACCACTAAAGTATAACAAAGATTTTTTCAGAAAAGTTCTGATAGAGGATTTAATAAGTATTTTTAAAGTTCCCAAGAGAGTTTAACATTTGGGAAATTAAGAGCTAAGGGACCTTGTTTCTAGAATTTTTAATTCTAAAAAGCAGTCTGCTTTTACACGGCATTTCTTTTACTTGGCATATTCATGGTAACAAAGTTGACCTCATCCTGATTTATCTACTTTTCTTAAAACTCGGTTAACAGTCTTGCTTTTTCTTCTTTTGTTTTCCTTTTTTAGAATGTGCACATTATTATTAGCGTTATTAATGATACTTGATCTACATAAGATAATATGATGGAAAAAACAAAGCACTTTTCTCTTGTATGCTCTTATATTAAATGAAGCAGATGATAGATGTTACCTCTTCCTTTATAAAGTGAATGTTTATTCAGAGCAGTTGATTTTGCTGCAATTTGTGGGATATGATAATTGCTACAATTTAACATTAAAAACCAATTCCTATTCGTTTGAACATTAATATCTTTGAGGGTTTTGGCATTCTATGAATCCAAAATATACAAGGGTTTAAAAAGAAATTAAAAACAGATTCGAAAGAGTGTATGAAATATGCAGGTCCTCTGTGTGAAATGAGTATCATGGAGAGTTTAGTCAGCAGGGAAGAATTAAACACACTGGAAAATTATCAGTTGGAATAAAAACGTCCACATGCTGAACTTCAGATGAGGGGGAAGTGTGTATACATGTACAGACATGATTTTAGAAATAAAATGCTTACAAGGAAAAAGCTTCTATTATAGTTTTGTAAAAAAGCTTGGAAATTCTAATGAATGAACTCTTTAGTATGCTACTAATATTGTCTCATTGAAATTGAGAATAAAAGATGATATGAAAAGAATATTCCCAAAGGGATGTTCCTGGACTAGAAAGGAACATGCAGTCAGCAGTAGTGCTGACCTTTAATCTTTGTATTTTGAAGAATCTGTTTGCTAAAATGTCACTTCGTTGTGGTATCATTGAGACCTCTTGTAGCTATGTTCTGCAAGCAGATTTGGCTTGGTAGCAGCTCTGATACTGGCTTGGTAGATACTCTGACAGATACTTTGCAGCACTAGAGTTTCTGCAGCTTTTCCCCGAGGAAGCTGCTGTGTCCTGAGGGGCCTTGCTGGGGACAGGAGGAGGACCCGCTGGTCGCTCTCGATCTGCTGACAACAGCAGGGAAAAGTGCGTCCTGGTCTAGCTAGTTTCTAAGTTTTAGCAAGCTGTGACTTGTGCTTGGGACACATGCATGTTACTAGCTCCTCATTGCATTCTTCCTGAAAAACTCTGTTTTTATGCTGCGACTTGTCCATTCCTCTCTCTGGTAGTAGTTTGCCACCGAATCTTCTGCAGGATGGCCAGTCACCAGCTTGCCAAGCAATGTGGCAGGGGCTGAACTCCATGCCACAGGCTGGTGACAACTGTGTATTGCATTTTGTCATCAAAACAGTCATGTG
Source organism: Tinamus guttatus (assembly GCF_059628265.1). NCBI lineage: Eukaryota > Metazoa > Chordata > Aves > Tinamiformes > Tinamidae > Tinamus > Tinamus guttatus. Next base: position 2,945,089 of record NW_028288841.1, on the reverse strand, counting down.
ATGTGACTTTGATATATGAGTTTTTATTATAGCTACTTTTACACAGTCCATATTAATATCTAACAAATGTAACTGGCATTAAGCAATGGGATATTTATTATCTTTGGCAGTATTACTTCTTAGGAACTGCTTTTACCATGGGCTAGGTCCACAGATGTTCTAGATTCTATGCGTGCATTTAATCATTATTAAATAAAGTCAACCCCACAACCAGATAAGGGTTTAAAACAATAAACTATGATCAGACAAGAGTCAAAGTTTATATATCAGGGTCCTCTTGCTAAAGCACTTCTCTGGCTGATACTGCAGTAGTTCACTGAGCAGATTCAAGTATGAAAAATCAGTGATCTAAATTTATTACCCATTTGTTGATTGCCATTAACTGCAAATTTCCCAGAGTATTATCTCATTCCCATCTGTCTATTTGCCAGCATATTGAAATATCAATTGTGTCAAACTTTAATTTTCTGATAGTCTTAAGCAGGAGTGCAGGACACAAGTACCGCTCATCTTTTCTGTGAAAAGAAAGTTCTTATGGGTGATAACAGAATCTGAAAATGTTTTCTGGGCTAATAAGTGTTAAAAATGTAATCAGGGCTGAACTGATACAGAAAGCATCATGAAAATATACCCTGCAGCCTAATAGTAGCATGGCATCCCAACAGGTTAATGAACTGGGCACCTAGATACTTTGGTGATGTGATTTTAGGTTTTGCAGGTAGCTGAAGCATCCTTTGCTATAAAACTGAGGGAAAAGGTCTTGGGAAAAACCAATCTTGTGAAGAGGGGAAGTGTATTTGCTAGGCAATGGAGAGGCTTCCTACAGAGAGGCAGCATCTGGTCGGTGTCATACTTGTGAGGAATCTTCTAGGAAGCGGTGTCGCTGCAAAGCAGTGGCAAAGGGACTTGCCTTGGTATCAAACTTGCTTTCCAGACTTGGATTAAAGCCTTGCCCTCCAAACTGAGGAAAGAAAGGACAGCTGGCTAGATTTAAAGCTTGGTTAATGCAGAAGCTCAGAAGGAAGATTTCTTCCAACAGGATGCGTCCAGTGGCTGTTGCTGGATGTAAGGTATTTCCTGGAGCACAGGACGGGTTTTAAGGACAAATTTTTGTTCCTCTTTTGTCTGTTATGTCACGTGTCTGTCATACTGTATTTCCTAAACAATAACTACTGGTCCTTCTATCCTCTGTCACTCTGTGCTAGTAAGATTACATATGTTCAACTGGTTCAATCATTTAAAAGTTACATTTTCTTGTACTTCACTATCTCTAAAAGTGAATCAACATCTTACTCTGTAGTTGATACTGATTTGTATTATAAAACCAACAATGCAAGGGAAAAATCAGGGCCCTAAAGAAGCACAGACAAAATCCATTTTTGAGAAATGAAACTTTCCACAAAGAACTGTACAGATCTTGCAACTAATAAAATCCTGTTGCCCTAGATATGTATCCAAATTCAATAGTTTATTGGATTATATGAATTCACTGAATGGTTTAGTTCTCTGTGTTCTTACAGTGCCTGCCATAAAGACAGTATTACAAATGAAAAGCAGAGGTGGCAAAGTGTTGCTGTATTTTCTCATTTCTGTCTGTTGTGAACCAAAGATTGTTTTGGTTGAGAACCAATTAATTTTTCCTTTGCAGTTGTGCTTGTTATTTTTAGTAAGAGTTAGAGGGTTCCAGCTGAATGGAAAGGTTTTTTTTTTCTCGTAGGGCACAACTGTTCTTTAGAAAATCAACCAGGTTTTCTTTCACTTTGTCGTTGTTAAAATTGAGAACAAATTGCAGAGCCAGAAGCTTTATCTAGTAGGTTTCCTGCTTTCTCTCTCACTTTGAAGAAAAGACGAGCTATAAAGTACAAAAATTAAGTCCAGGAGATGTTTTTCTTGCTCCTGCTCATATATGAAATAATACCTTCCCTAAGAGAAGTCTGTGACCAAGTATAAGTCATGCTGCAGGGTGCGAATGAGTGGTGGTGTTAAGAGGTGAGCTGCAACCCAGGTTTCTTGTTGCCTCTTACTTTTTTCATGCTCATTCCTGGTGGATTCCTGCACAGATATTGAGCTCACAAGCCATTGGTAAATAAACCACATAGCACTCGCTGTGGTTTTTGAAATTGGAAAACATAAAAGCAAACTAAAGAGCACAAGTTTAATGTGTTCTGCTCTTTACTTAGAATGCATTTCTGTAGTGCTATATAAATGTTTGAAAAATAACAAGTATGAACCATGAACTGGTGGCTTTTGCTTTTGAGACGGTTCAATTTCTAGAAAGTTGAAAGGGACTAATCTGCATTATTAGCTAAACCTTGTGTTCTCTGCTATCTGCTATTGAAAACTCACAAGGTTTTGAAATGTGCTGTCTGATTTGAGGAATGGAAATCTGATCTTTTACATTGTTTTCATTAGTTGCTTTAGATATGAACTTACATCTAGAAGAAGGAAAACAAAATATTTTAACTGAAGTAATGTAGTATCAAAATACACAGGACTTTCTTCTTACCCTGTGTGTTTTGTGGAAAATGTTTCTCACTTTTGTATTGGGACATCATTGCACATCAGCATTTAATAGCTTGAACGTTAATACCCAGCGGGCCTGTGAATCGCCTGCAGAGGGAGAAGGTAGCAAGGTGTAGTTTTGGTTAACTTTAGAGTATAACACAGGGTTGTCAAAGTTCTGTTAGTTTACTAGAGAGGTAACTTTTTTAGAGATTTTTGTTCACCTTCTGTTGTCATCTAACTGTTTGCTAGGTAGTTCCTAGGGTGCATTGCCAATGAAAGCCCAGCTGCTGCATTACAGCAGAGAAGCAAAGCATCTGAAAAAGAGATGGTCTCCTTGTTAAGCTCTTGAGAGAACTGCATTCACCTCCTAGCTCCACCACGGACTGATATTGTCTTAGCTTTGGCTCAGGATGTCCGAAATTGCAGTGCTCATCTCTCAAGGCCGTGTAGATATTTTCTGACACCAGAATGACTGCAATTTGATACCTCAAATAGAATAGAAAGAGCAATGCTTTTAAGATGTTCTGAGGTGCTCATTACTACTTATGATGCTATCATTATTAGTATCTTCGTTATTAGTTCTTCATTATTGAAAAAATGGTGCTGCAGGTAAAAATAACATGGTACCATTAAAAAAAAAGGGAAATAAGAACACTATTTGAGTCCATGCTTTCAGCCCATTTCAGCCCAGATGCAGAGGATGAACTACTTGATGATGCTTCCTCAAAGCCTGTCATTAATAGTGTGCTGTGTTTTGTAGTTGGTTAAAAGTTTGATTTTAGAGATGATGAAATATATATGTGCAGATGTCTAAATACCTTCTATGGCTCACTGGTAAAGTGGAGTACTCTGCTTTGTGTGGGTATGGTTAGGTCACTTCTTATTCTTAGATCCATATGGTACTCTTTAAATATTAAAAATATTCCTGAATCATAACTTTTAAAGTAAACTTTCACAGATGGGTTTTGGTAAGATGTCAACAAACATGACCTTTCAATCTCTAGTGCGGATGGCAATAAAAACCTAGCCTATCTAATCTGCCTGCAAATAGCTGTAGCCTCACTGATCTAGTCTAATCAAAGGAACAAGCCCACAGGGGTTTAAAGGATTTCTTGCTGTTGCTGCAGCCATTAATTTAATTGCTAGAGTACAGTGAACTCTCGGGGAGTACAGTAAATGTTTGGATCTGCGGGGAGATAAACAGCCGAACCCTCAGGAAAAAAAAAAAAAATACACATACCAAAAACCTAAAGCAAATGAGTTTTTTTTTTTTCTTTTTTTTTTTTTTCCTGCAATTAATATTGTCTTAAAGCATGTTTTTATAGCAGACCCCAGTGGAGCTGGCATGAGTTATAATCTGTATTTGCATGTGATGCACCACTGTTTATGGCACCATGTCCTGCAGTAACTCCAGCGAATGGGCTGAAGCTACCAGGTGGAACCTGTGCCCTGGTGCGGGGGGTGATAATGGTTGTTCCATCATTTGCCTTGCTGCTGTCATCCTCCTCTTTTTAAAATTATAGTTGGAGTTTCGAGCAGCTTTTGCCCCCCTCCATGGATGTGTTTTCAAGGTACTGCTGCAGTTTTAATTACATTTAAAAGTAATTACTAGACAGGGCAGTGCAAAAGTATTAGCTGAATGTAAAGAACTGATATGGTGGAAAAAGGACTCCTTGTCAAACAGAAAACACTCTTAATTGCCCAGGTCTGAAGTGATTCCAGCTTGAGGAATGTTCCTGAATTTTAGTTTTTGTGGTGCTTCTTAAAGTAATAAAAACTGCCTCACAGCTCCTTTCAGTCTCAAAGATATCTTACTTTCATTACAAATATTAATAGGAACGTGGCTTTAGCAGTGGATGTGTAAGGGATGTTTTTGTTTTAATCAAGAACAGAATTTTAATGACTGTTTTCAAGAAAAATTGTCTGCTCTAGAAGTTCGTGGGCAATTTACCAGTCAGCAGATTTGGGTGCTTTCCCGTTTGGCGGTGCATATTCCCACTTATGGAATGATGAATTGATTTCATTTAATAATGAGAACTGGCTTGAGGCAAAGCCAAACTTAGAATCAAACAAAAAGATTCTTATTGGGTTAGAGTTTAAATTGTCCTCTACCTGCTCTCCAGCTCTGTTTTGCTGCCTGTCTTCACTTTGCTTTCCTGTGCTTGCAGATGTAGGATTTTAAGATGGCTACAGTGTCAAACCTGTTGGATACATGGGACAGTTGTGAATTTTAATTAGAGTTGTGCATCCTCGAAATTTAAATTAATTATTTTGCAGTGTTGCCAAATATGTAGGAGAAAGCATTGAATCTTTTTAGGGCATTTGAGAGGGTTGGAGAGTATGGATGTATTAAGGCATGCGCTTGCCTTTTGTTTGAAGACCTGCTTTTGGTTTCTCTTTCTTTCACACAAACCCTGCTAACCTTCCTCATAAGGAAGGACAGCCAGTTTAGTGCTCCCTTCCAGTTTCACAGTGTCATACAGGTAATTCCTTGATGTCTCATGCACCTTAGGCAGTTTTGTAGAACATATTTTTCACTGTTTTTGGCTAATCCAGTATAAACAGTAATGAGAAGGTTTATTAAAAAAAAAAAAAAAAAAGTCTTACGTTCATATATAAATCAAACGTAACCACTGAAATGCAGACAAGGTATAGGAGGAACTGTTGTGGCTTTGGTCTTATGGCATGCTTTAAAACACGATCATTTATGAATGAACACTTCAAACACCGCTCGCCAGCTCACCTCTTACCAAACGCTGTGCAGGGCCTTCTGCTGAAACATGGACATCATTCTTTAATGTAAATGAATAGAGCCTTGCATCAGGGTGTCTCAAAACTGATCTTTGGAAGCATTATTAATATGGAGCAGTCCTTAGGGAAACACTTCTGATGCCCTGAGCATATGAGACATTTTCTGTAAAATGCCCCGGTTTAGGGAACAATGTGTATTCCACGGGAGCTTGGAATTTTCTGTTTGTTTTGTTCTTGGAGTTGCTGAAAGAAGGAAAGTTACTTCAGTTAATTCCTAAAGATTTGGAAAACGATGCAAGAGTTAAAGATAGATCTTAAGAAGTGCTTGGGCACCAAAGATGCAGCTCAATATCTAACAACAACTTCAAATGTATTTCGGTGCTTGTTAATTTTTAATGAACAGCTTTCATAGTTCTGGCTGACCAGAGGCAGTATGTTATAGGAAGAAAAAATACTAAATATCATTTAATGCCTATTGGGGACATCCAAACCCATTGAAATGTACATACCTTACTGCTGATTGTGTGTTGTACTCCTTATAAAGAGAATTAATTTCTATAATATTGTAATCTAGGACTAGATTATCAGTATACTTAAAATCAATCAGGCTTAGAAGTAAGAAAAGTCCAAAAATGCCCTCAAATATATTAAAAAAAAAAATCTTGCTCAGGGATACAATAATTAAACTGTTCATGACTGCATGTAATTACATCAGTATGTACACAGTCCTGTTTCTGTAATTTGGAACATTGGAGGGCAAAGTGTCAAAGTCTCTGTAGTGATGTTTAATTCCATCTTAACATTTCCTAAAGGGATTGCTTTGAGTTTATTTTTAAACTACAAAACTTAGCAAACCTCTTGAAGTTTGTATGAACTATGTAGGTTGCAACTACTCTTCCTAAATCAGCCAGATACTGCAGTTGTTGGCCATACCCTCTCATCTCTCTCTTTGATGCTAATGAAATTACAGGAGTTAGTGACCCACTTCTAGCTTTTCTCTGTATTTATAGGAGCCTAAATATGGGATGAAGTTAACTCATTTTTATATGAATACATACTGCTATTGTTTGACTTTGTTGGCAGTATAAGGAAAATTTATGCATTGATGTGAATTTTCTTCCAAATCGTAGAATCATAGAATGCTTAAGGTTGGAAGGGACCTCTAGAGGTCATCTCCCCCTGCACACACAGGGTCATAAGTTAAAGGAGTTGCCCTTTGAATCAAATCTGTAAAACTATCCAATCTAGCTTTTATTATCCATGTTGTATTTTTAGTTGTATAGATTAAAAGAGTCTGTTTAGAAATATGTACCTTAATAGCTAAATGCACATATAGAGGTTTAGCTCCCTTAAGATTTTTCAGTTTGTATAAATGTTTTTGAAGTACTCATAATCATAGAATGATAATACTGTAGTTTTGTGATTGATTGCTTCTATACTATCCTTAAATCTTAACATATTTAAAAGCATTTTTCCTTATAGTTGTATTCATAATACAAAAGTGGAACTGTGTGTGGTTATGTTTTTTTAATAGAAGATCCCATCTTTGTTGGTCATAGGAGACTTTCCATTGGCTTCAGTAGACATTGAATCAAGTTGTAAAATAAAAATATTGTTCTGATTAAAAGCCGCCCTGAATCTTATCAGACCTGAGGTCAAGTCTGAGGTCTGCTGCAAACTGTTGTTGGCCTCAAAAAGATCCTGCCTCCTTTCCCCTGTACCAACACTGAGCAGAGGCAGTAGATGTTCCAGGAACTCAGATTTTGGTTAGACTTTGATATGATGTAGTGAAAGAAGGACCGATTTCCCCATGGATGGTAGAGGGAGCCTAACTCAGCACAATCATTAATTAGGGTGAATCTAAGTCTTTTGTATCTCAGCTTCTCCATATACCGAGGTAGGTATATAGGCATTCCTGGCCATGTTTTTGACAATGTACGCATTAAACTGTAAGTTTTCTTGAGACAGAAACTACTCCTTATTAGGTTTGAAGGATAATGGCATCCTCAAAGAGCTATTTGAATATAATCTAATAAATTTGTTTTGAAAGATGAACAAAACTTGTTAATTTCTTTAGCAGGCATATGCACATACTGGAAGCCAGAGAGATGTTCTAAAATACAAAATACAAAAATTTGTGCTTAATTCTAATACCAGATAGCTTTGATGCTTTCAAGACCAGTGGTTGTTGGTCACACCTCTGTGTATAATTGCACTTGTTCTCTTGGGATCTTCTTTTTGTTGTTTGTCTAGTGGGCAAGAGGAACAAGATGCCAAGTTAATAACTAGCACATAAAGCCAACAGACAAAACAGCATTTTCCAAAAGAGCTAGATTGTTTTCATGCTTAAAATAGTATATGTTTGTGGTAGCTTCTAGAAATCCAATTTGAGAATCAGAAGCCCTACTGCACATTAATTAGAGCATAAACATGTGACAGAAGATGTTCTTGCCCCCAAAAGATGGATGGAAATCAAATGCATATTAGGTGTAGTTCCTTCAGTCGTGGTGTCGGTGAACAGCAGATGTCTGTTGTCCTCTGACCCTTCTATATAGAGACCTTTACACAGCTGAAGGAAGGAGTGATTTTACCCTGCTGGATTTGAAAGGCAGAGAGAGACCACTCCTTATGGAAAGGCAATTTATAATCTTAAGTGCCAGGAATACTTTCATTTACTAGAGAGCAGCATCAAAGTGGACAGGAGGTACTGCAGAAAAAAATGTGTCGTTCCATATTCCTTGTAAAAGTACTGTAAAATGTCCTAGTAACTTGTTGGATGACATGGGGAAATAGAGGTTTCAAATGCCAAGCTGCCACTGAAATGCCTACCAGCTGAAAGGAAGGGAGATGAGATCGCATGGGCTTTCAAAACTTGGACAGCCTTTAGCTGTCAGGAGTCAAATAATCACAGACTTTATTTAATGGTGAAAATACTAGTCAAAAAGCTTACGAAGAAAGGTAGGCTGGGAAGCTTGTGAAGGCTCTTTAAAGAATATTTAGCACAGAATGAAGAGTAGATGAGCCAAGGATCCCAGGATGAGAATAATTAGAAGAAAGGCAGCAGTATAAAGACAAACAATTCAAAATTGGCATAAATCCAGCTGCTCTAAAGTCAGGTTATTCTAGGGCAAGCAATATACTACTGTATAGTGAAATTACAGTCAGCTTATCTTAAGCAGCAGCTTGTATCCAGGCAGTGTGTGGTGTTCTGCTCTGAACAAACAGAAACCATATCTCACTGGCAGAAGAATCCAAAGATAAATTCATATGTAAAGGTTTTCTCATCAGGAATTATGCACACAAATTCTTCAGGGTGCTGATACTCTGTATGTATGTATGGAGACAGTGAGAGAGAAGTATAATTTGGAGGTTAAACAAACATACTGTCATATGCTGTTACTTCAAGAATGCACTTTGTAATGTATTGAAATGGGCAAAAAGAGGAGATCTTGCTTTCAGCAACGTTACGTAGTAGCTGTAGTGTATTGGGGCAGGGGCAGAGTTGGCAGCAACTTTATATTTTGTCAAACTTTACTGAACGAGTGATGTACTTTTAGTACGCTCATATGGAAATCCATTATTCACTTAAAGAACAGGTTCAACATCTCCGATTTCTCTCTGCTCCTTCTAGAGACAAGTTATGGTGAGACGTTTCCAAATGTATTTGGCCTTTGATCACAAAGCTGAGATTCACCCTGTTATTCATATTGTCAAGAACCTTCTTTGGTAGCTGTGGGGAAGATGTGAAGATTTAAAAAATATGGGTTTTCAGTGGTTCAGGTGTCGCAGGCTAACATACTGATGTGTTCTTGTCTCAGTGTTTCATAGACTTTTTTTCCAATTTGGTGTTTAGTTAATTCTTAAAATACAAAAACAAATGTGTAGTAGAGCAGTTGCAGAGAAGGGTGACTGAAACGATCAAGAGGGTAAAGGAGCTGCCTAACAAGGATTGCAAAAGGATGGGACATCTTATTCTGGGGGGAATCATTTGCGGGGAATACGATGATTTGCAAGCTAAGAAAGAGGTAGCTTTAAAGCAGTTTTGTTTAAAATAATAATAATAATAATAGTTATTTACACAGCAAGTAGTGAATTCATGAATTCAGGGGATTTGTTGCCACAGGAGGCTTTGGAGGTAGACAGCACCAGCAGATTCAAAAAAGGGCTTAAATTACTGCACAGCAGTTTCATAAAAAAAAAGATTCATAAAGTAAATAGGCAGGGATGAATCCTTTAATGTTCTTAATTCAACAGCTCCAGAGGCTGGGAAAGAATGAGGGGAATGGACTGTAGAAAATGGGCAGTCTGCCCATGTAACCTTTTCAGTTGTGAATGTCAGAGGTGAGATACTAGACTGGATGGACCACTGAGTGGAGTCAGTAGGGCATTTTGTGTGTAGTAGTGCATAGATGTTCCTTGTATACCATTACAATATTTAGATTTAGAGATTTTTGATTCTGGAGCAGCCTGGTTTTTACTAGCCAGCATCAGTTCCAGATTGCTTTTGTCGCAGAAGCAAACACAATTGACGTTAGATGTGACTTCTCTTAAAACCTGACAGGCACAAATACTGGTGCGGTGCAGCCTCACCTGTGCTTTTCTCAGGGATTTTCATCAAAATACACTAGTTAATGTGGTATTTGTAATGCTGTATGGAGGTACTTGCACACTCACCCTCAAGTGGTTAATCGGGGCTAAACAAATGTTTGTTCTGAGTAAAGCTCCAGTAAAACACTCGGTTGGGAGTTTAATCTGTTCTTCACAGGTGAGGAGTTTTTTTCCATCCTCAGAATGTACATTCAGTCGCTGTAGCTGTGGGCGAGCTCAACACACGAGCCCTGTCCAGACACGTGCTTGGCCCTTCCGCCTGCGCTTGCTGTTGGTCTGGGTGTGTTAGAATGGGTTGTCCAGGCTAATGCTCAACACCTGCAGTTGCTGTGTTTGCTGTTGCTAAAACTGTGTTTTCCTGGGCAAGAATAAAAGTTTACATAGACAGACACATGAACGTGCCACAGTGCAGTCAATTCTGAATGAGGCAAGGATAGGAAAAAGTCATTTCTTCTGTAAAACTGTTATAGGTGGAAAACAGAGCCATGAAAGACTTGTGTGCCTGAAAGCTTGCCTTTATTTTTTTCCCCAGCTGTATCATTTGATCTAATAAAAGATAGTACCTTTCCCTACAAATCTTCCCATTTTCATAGCCTTACACTGCCACAGCTATAATGACTGTGCTGCGATGTGAATTTGAAGAACTTTATAGAACACTTGAACATGTAGGCTTACTCCAGGGAAAAACACAGGAACCCATTTAGGACAATATTCATCTGTATGTTTGGCTAAAGCCAACTGTTCTGAAGCAAAGCTGCTATTTCGCTGACATTAGCAATAGACATGGTGCTGTGCCACCATGTTCTGGCACTTTTTTAAAAAAAAAAATATTAGAAACCCATATCCTTGCTGAATATGCACATTCACAGACACTTCTCTAGAACTGAACCTGAACACTGCTATACAGTATTCCTTGGTTATATAGTGTTCCCGGGAGTGATCCCCTCACTCTCACAGGTCATTCATAGATGCACTATGTAATTTTTTTCTTGTTTCCTTTCCCCTTCCTGTTTCTTTTCTCTTACCTTTATCTCCCTGTTACAGTTCTTTCAAGTAACACCTGCAGGGAAGTTTTTTATTAGAAGAAGTCCAAAATAACATTGTTCCAATAGTCTGTCTTCTTTTCTAAAAACAGCAAACCCTCTCAGAACAGCATATGAAGAGCAACAAGCTTGCTGTCAGGTAGGAACATTGCCTTACTTTGTTAGTGGTGCAGCCATAGAGAGCACGTGTTGGAAAAGCACAGGCCCCTTCACCAAGATGCATTCCCTGAGGGCCAGCTGCAATCTGCTTGAGCATGTCTGAGCTTGGGTTGACGTGTTTTCTTTTCTTACCATGGTTATTTCTACTTTACATGAAATACTTATCAGCAATGTGTAACAGTACATTTGTGTATTACATTTTTGTCAGAAATCCCTCCTCTATTTAGAAATGTCTCATTTAAATATGACAGTTCTATATTTTCTTTTTCCCTAGGACAGCTGTTAGCATCCCTCTGTCTTAACTATGTCAACTTTTAAAGCTTTCAATTATAATCCCCACAGTGATACCTGCTCTTGTTCTGACACAGTCACTTTAAGTGTGTCTATGGCCCTATGAATCAGTTCAATAGTAGTGGCTTTTTAAAGTGTAGCTATTATTGTTGTTATTTTTTTAAGACAGACATGCTAGACACAGCTTGTCACAGTGTGTGAAACCCAACCACAACTAATGACATCTGTAAAGGAGACTGTTATTCCTTCAAGGCAACTCAGTATAATGTATATTTCTATGAAAGCAGAAAACCTGTAACGTAAGTGACACTACAAATTCAGTCAGAAGTTTGCAAATACCAGAAGTAAGTACTGTACAGTTTTTTTTTTAGATTGCTTTGTGTGCATGCCCCCTCTAATTATATGATCATTTGATATTTTGTCTTCAGCCTCAGTCTCATTCCATATGCAGAAGGAATGGTGCTGGCTTAACGAGCAGCTGTTGACAATGTTGCTTCCCTGCATTATTTGTATAGGGCCCCAGTTCTTGCATACTGTACAGTGGATTAACAATACTCTGATTTGCTTGGAGAACTTCCTTGTTATGCTCAACACAACCGTACATATGAGCTTGACAAATGTATTGAAGTTCTGTTCTCAGTATCTCTACTGGGAGATGCTGTGTTTATCCTCACTTCTCCAGGTGGAACTGAGGGGCAGAGAGAAGAAACATGAGCTAATCTGGGGAGCTCAATTTGAGCCATCTGGGATATGATTTTTTCAGAGCTCTGTTTTATGAAGCCTCATAATGTACAAGGCTCAGCTCCTCCTTTGTTTGCAGCTCTGAGAAAGGAGCAGTTCTATAAATCAAGACCCCAGGTTAGACACCCAGAAAACTGAGGAACATTCAGTGACAGCAAGTGAAAAACTGAAGTAACTTGTTTTGAAGCACACCCTGCTGATCCTTCTTTCTGGTGCCTTTTTCTAGATAATCCATAATTCTTGTATCCCATCCCTTAATCGTAATCCTTTTCTTTTATGTCCAGCTGGCTCCCTAGCCAGAATTAGTATCCTTACTGGCCCCGTCTTAAAGACTTTGTGTTTAACCACTCTGTAGATGCTCTTTGCGTTTTCCTCACTCCTAATTCCTTGTCTTGTCCTCTCTTGGTTGCTGATATTTTAGCAGGACAAACTGATTTTTTTTTTTTTGGCTGCAGTCACTATCTCAAGATTAATTTTTACAGGTTGGTTTAATTCAACCTGAGTGGCTTGTACCAATTTTTGGCAGCAACAGCAGTAGTACCGAGGAGCTCTCCAAACCCCGCACAGAGGATGTGCGGTCAGGGCGAACCTACAAGCGGTCCCATCTTGTGCGAGATGGGTGAGGAAAGGGAACCAGAGTGGTGTTTGTAAGGACTTTCCTGTTAGCAGTAGACCTTAATATATGGGGGAAGATATTTTGAACTCAATAAGACTTCAGCTCGGTAATGATCCCTATGCAGATATGCAGCACTTTTCTAACAGCTCTGAACTGAGGAGCAGTACTGAACTGCTTTTAAGACTCTTCTTTTTCTCCCTTCTCTCCCTGACATTAAAGAGACAGAATTTCTTTGAGGTCCAGACTGGGAATGTCCAGATCCATTAATTCTGGGTAACTGTCATACAAAGGATTCTCGTATTTCAGGTAGGGTATTAGAACTGTGATGTTAAATATTCTCTAGAGTTTGCTTTACACTATAATAAATGGATAGTTCAAGGAACATGACTAAGTTTTGAGCATTTTGGGTAGGATTTTATTCCATCTGTAAAATAGTAGTAATTTTACTAAGAAAATAAAGGTTTGGGGAAGAGCTTGTCCCTTATATCTGTTTGGTATGTTGGTAATGGGGTGCCACTTAGGTTGAAGCATTGCGTTGTTGCATAAAACTTACTCATCTCGTGACATGTCAAAAATGTAAAACTTCAATTTTAGTTTCTGATTACATAAATACTGAAGAAAGTAAGTGATACTGGTGATTGAAAGACACTATGGGAAATAAATTTAAAGAAAAATCACTGAGCTGCAATGCCATAGAAATGCCTAATCAATTACAAGATGATACTGTGCAAGCAAGATGTAAAATTTATGGCCAAACTTCTGTGTTTTCATCTGTTCTTTTTCCAGCATTGTTTTCTGTCTTTGCAGCCGCTGACTAGAGAGCTCATCTAGAGACTATTTCATTAGATGATAACTTGGATATTGTTGTCTGTGCTGTGTTTATTTATTTGGTACAAGTAATGGAACATTAATCAAATATTTTGCTATTGACTGTTCAGCATAGTGGGAAGAATATACAGAAGAATACAGAATACAGGAAGAAATAGCAGTTTCTGGGAGCAAATTTAGATGATAAATTAGTTGAATGCTCATACTGTGTCCTCTAGCCCATTGTTCTAAGTGATTCCTTGCACCTTTTTTATCTTTAAATGAGGCACGATTGTTTTTACTGTTTCTGCAGATGAGATTGTCTTTGAGAAGAGGATCTGCATTTATTTCTTACAAATAGCTAGTAACAATTTTTTTCTGCTGCTACAGTTTTGCATATAAACAACATTTTTTTTTCCCCCCTGAAAGTGCAGTAGCATAGAATGCTACTTGTCAAAGTTTATTGTTTTATTTCTTTGTAAGGTTCAGACAGGACAAGCTAAATAAAATTACTCTGTCACAAGGAATGTTAAGAGCATTTGTATATGCAAAAAATTTTTAGGAGCATTTTCAAGAGATGATGTTTTTGAGTGTCTGGACTCTGTGAGGTATCATGCATAAAAATATTAATTTAAAAAATGGTCAGTTACCAGATTTACCTTCATTCGGACAAATTGATGGATATGAGTCAGAAATTGTCTCCTACTTCCAAAATTTGATTTCACATAGACATAAGGAATTTTTTAAATGGTGTCAATATCTTTTTAAGATGAATACTCTAATACTTTCTTTCAGCTTGTTTTCTGAGTTGGATCTTCTCAATGAATATTTTAATATGTATATACATGTATATATATATTTTTTTCTTATTGCTTGTTTTTATGTGCTTGAACATACATGTTGATAAGCTATTTTTGCTTCTGAAGTCCTTCACCTAATGGTAGAAAAATCTATTAACTTTTAACATGTTAAATAAATTTATAGAATGTAATGTTTTACTTTATTTCCTGCTTCAGTAAGATTGCGTGTACTCTTCGAAAATGCGTTAAAATGGCGTGAAGCACTGTGTACCTGCAGGGATTTCAGGTCACTGTTCTGCAAGACCTCTGGAAGAAGAACCCTAATCCGTTCTGTGGAATAAGTACAATAAAGTCTAAGCTTTTCTTTTGCTTAGGTAAATAGCTTAAGTGTTGAAGTATCTTTGGTTTCTTCTGCTAGAGGTGTTTTCTTGCACATGAAATACTAGTAACTATTCAAGGAGAGCAAAAGGAAGAGTAACTTCTTGCTCTGTTGAGGAAACTTGGGTACCAGACGCTCCTTTGGTGAGAACAGAGCAGTGTTAGCAGTGAGACTGAGAATGCTCTAGTCCATAATACATCTCAGGGGAGATGAAGTGGATTTTAACACACAAAAGTAGATCTCTTGGCTCATGTAGGACCATTTTAAGTTCTGAACTATACTGTGAAAAGAAAGCTGGCTGCTATCTTCAATTTTTATAGAGCATATTCCTGCTTTCCGTTTGCTTTTCTTGCAGATATCCACAATAAATAGTTTATGCCAGGTTGAATGAACCATCTTGAGCTGGGCTGAGAAAATCTGCTGTTCCATTGTATTCTGATGGGGAGGAAAAAGAAAGAAAGAAAAAGTAATGGCAGAGCTTGATCAAAACCAGATTGGGGTTCATCAGTTTTTCTCTTTTGTTTTTTTTTTCATTTGCTTCAGGAACAGCACCTGACCGCTTCATCCAAAGCTCTTTGTCACCCAGTAGCAAAGACTTAGAAAAAAGGTGAAACGTGTATGTTGACCATAAAGTCTGTTCCTTTCTGAAAAATAAAAGGACAGTCTAATAACTTCAGGGAGTGAGAATGCTCAGTCACCCAGCGTACTTCAAAAATGTTTTCTGCATCTTCATTTATCATTGTTACAAAGTGTTTCCAAAAGAGTGAATTTGCCTTTATCAGTTATGAAAGGCATTTGCTTTCATGCATCCTTACCCATGTAAATTACAATGTTTGTTTACTTTGGTATTTTAAGTTGTACATGTGCGTTATTCTTTATAAAAGTTTAAATGACAAATATAGGTTCCTTTTTAAAAAAACTGAAAATAAAAATCAATTATTATAAGTCAAAATTCTGTATAAAAAGGTTGGGGTAAAGGGAAAAAAATCGAATGTTGCACATGGCATATTAAATACAGAATAGCAGTTTGCTCTGTGTGCTAGAGGATTCACGTACAGCTTTTATGTAATTTGCACAGTTGAAGAAGATAATTTTTGTACTAAGAACAGTATTCCGAATCCCAGCAGGTATAAATAATTGTACTTCCATTAACCCAGAAGCACTTACGTCTTTTGACACCAGTTACTGGACATCAAGAGCTGGTCTCAAACCGAAAGCTTTCCAAAGTAAGGCTGCATATATCAGATGATCTCCAGAGCTACGCAGCATCTGATCTATGACTGCTATTTTTCTGAAGTTGGTGAAGCCACCAGTTTCACTCTAATGTTCAACAAAATTTTTAAGCAAATGGTCTTTCAACTCTTTTGGGTGCATTTTTATGTTGCATATATTAAGTTTCCTGTTAATCAGCAGAAGGCACTCGTAGTTTGCATGTCAATCTCAATTTCTTGTGGGTCTGGCAAGAAGCCACATGTAAGTTGATGTATCCTGAATGTATCCTGAATTTCCATGGACATGATAAAGAATCAAAAAAAAAAAAAAAAAAAAACTCTGCACTGGCAGTCTCTCCATATCGAAGGCAAATGATAAGTGGTGATATTTCTACTCATTGCCTCTTTGCAGAAATGCCATTGATTAAGACTAGGCATGGTAGTTAAGGTATGTACAGAGCAAATTACTTGTTTTCATGTCCGGTGGGTGCCTGTGGGCAAAAAGAACATTTTGTATTTTTCAGCTTGATTACTCTTTTCCTCCCTACGTAATATAAACTGCAATTGCAAAATGAGGATGCTGTTCAGGTGAACAGGTTATAAAGTGTTAAAAATTTAAAGTGAACAGGCTGGGTTTTGTCAGTTAGCTGATTGTTTTGATGCTCCTGTATAGAAACCGCATGCTTTTGTGGGTGTGTGTGTGTTTTTTTTTTTTTTCTTTTCTTGATATAATTAATGTATCTGTTACTAGCTTTCCAGTTTCTTTCATCGTAATACACAGCTCTGTCATCTTTGGCTTCAGTAACTTTTCTAACCTGATCCTCTCAACGAAGATGCTGTGTTTTCTTCAACAGATTGCAGTAGCATTTAGAGTCAATTTAACTTCTCCAGAGCAGAGCAATTTGCTTTGTTTTGGAAAACACATGTGCATATAACCTATTCAATTAGATGTTTATTTGCTGGTGTCCTCACTGTAACTTTTAGGCGCTCTTATTATGTTAAAAGCATCTGTGCCTCTTCTGCAGTAGAGTGGCTTCAACGTAGCTTCTGCCTCCTGAAACGGGTTTATTTGTTGCCTGTTGGAATTCGGACAGTCTGTCTTGCATGACTCCTTTGCTTGCCAGTTCTTTAAGTGGCAGGCTTAAACCAAACTTAAGACTTGTGTATTGGCAGTGTAATTTCTCCCCCTGGACTTTACATAATTCTCAGATAAAATCAACACGCTCAATTTTCCCTTCCTATTGGCCCCTCTGAAATTGGTGCTTTGGAAGGTATGGGATGGCATAAAAGACGTATAGCTTTAGTAGAGTTAGAGGCTTTTCAGAAATCAAATATGAGTATGAGGCTGTCATTTTCCCCCAGTGGTAATGATTTTCCAAAAAAGTCTCCATTTGTTTGTCTTGCTGAAGAGTTCTGTACAGCCTATTTTCTTATTTTTTACACTCTTTTCTGTATTTTGTAAGGTAAATCAGTGTCTCCAATAGGTCACACTATAGCCGAGGTTTCCATCTGATTGAGAAGCTGAGTGGTTAGTTGGGCTGCCCTTTGAACAAACTTCCTCTTGCTGCCTAAGCACACAGAGTAGATCATCGCTGTAGATGACAAATTTCAAAGTTGTGAATGGAAACCTGAGCTCTTCTGCTGAAAACCAAGAAAACTAGCAGCCTTAAACTATTTTTCAGTTAAAAAAATATATATTTTTTTCTATTCTTATCTGCCTTATGAATATATACATTTAATAACTGTTTTTTCCCCTTCTACTAGTGTTGTTTCCCAATTAAATCATCACCCCTTTCTTTAAAAACAACATATTTATTCCTCTGTTTCCAGTTTTCCCTTTGTGGTCTCTCATCTATAAGTGCAGATACTTGCCTTGCGCTCTAATCAAAAGCAAATAAAAAAAAACTTCTCAGTCAGTTGAAAAAATTATACTTTTTCAAGCAAAATATGTCCATCTCATGTCATACAGAAAGGTAAACTCGAGGATAACAGGAAAGTAGCTTTTATGCCATGACCAATGCTTCCTTGCTTTTGCTGTGGATTCAGGTAGGGTATTGCCCAGAAAATTGCTATTTTTTTTTTTCCACAGAGACGTAATAATGTTGTAAGAGAGGAAGAGAGCTCTCTCTATTTCACTATTATCTCAGGAGACAATTTCACACATCTGTGGCATATATACTGTGCAACAATAGATGTTTCCATAAACATAAGAGTTCAGCATGATTCAGAATCAAGGATAATGACTGATATGCTTGGGATTTTTTTTTCACCAAGCAGATGAAGGAAGGAAGACAATGAGTGTGATGATCTCTTTGTTAGGCTGCCTGATGTCTGCTTTTTGAACATGAATTTTGTGGTAGGAGGTAAAATAAAAGGTGACATTTAAAATGGTGACATGATAATTTCGCTCCTGCCCTTAGAGCTTGAAATTGCACCTTTTTTTATGTATCCGTGATCCATTATTTCTGAAAGAAACACATGTCTTGGGGTATCATGATCTGTCAAGAAAATCTTGATGTAGGTGTGAAAAGAATTTGTGTAATGTCTGTATTTACAGAGAGGTCGTAAAATAAATCTTGTCTCTTCTAATGAGAATCTGGAAGCATTAGAAAAGAGTGTATGGTTTTTGATGGGGTAGCAAATATTTCATACTGGGGATAGCTAATATTTGAGAAAATCTGGAATGCTAAATCACTATTCCACTAAAAAAGATGTGATGCAGCAGAGGCAAAAGTGTAGTGAAATAGATTTCACTAATTGGTGATTTAGTTGAGGGACAGAATTGGTTTTAAACAAAATTCATTAGTGAATATATATATATATATATATATAAAATATACCATGAAAAGGCAATAGAATAGATTGGAAGAATATTTTAATGCTAAGAGAAAAAGATTTTGGTGACTTTAATAGTGGCTGCTGTGAGGAAGCCCAGAAGAAATACGGGAAAGTTGGGCTTCCTGATATTTTTACTCTCCTTCCTGCATTACATCCTTTCATGTGCATGAAAGAATACAGAACCCTTAGACAATGTCTCTGTCTGCTGGGTTCAGTAGTGACTTTCTTAGGGATCACTCCTGGCAATCCACTAATATTAAGAATCCTTGGAATTCTTAGTTTGTATTTCCCCCTCTTTTCCTTGTGGTAGCTATATTCATTGACCTTACAATCTTGGCACATAACTAAGGTGGAAATGAAAGGAAGAACTTTGCTTGTAGGAATTTGTTTTCCCTGAATCTCTTAGTTCATGGACTGTGGGCGTTACTGGTATTAGAGTTTAGCATACAGTTATTGTTGAATTTGCAAAAAGACTAAGCTGTTAGTCTAAACAGAGTAATTGTATCATCTGTACCTTGCTGGGCGGCTGAATTTATACTAAGTATCTCCATTACATTCAGCAGCTGGAAATATATCTTCTTTTGGATTCCACTGAGGAAGCTGTGCTTGTCCAAGCACAGAATTTTGAATTTGAAATTAGAACTCTTGTTTGACTGCCATGACATCTGTCTTCAGCTACGACAGTGCACATGGCTCTAGTTTACTGCACACTGTTTGGAGACAGTTTTAAATCGCAGGGCAGATGCCTGTCCTCGGTATTCCAGGTCCTTTCAGAAGGCTTTCCCTGCAGGTGTACATCTGAAGCTATGAAGTGAGTGCTACCAGGATTCTACTTAAAGGCTTTTTACTGTTGTTTGCTGGTGGTGCTTAACTGAGACCTTGTGAAAGGAGACAAACATGTAAATGAAGTCAGCTTGTCAGACCTCTGGGATCTGCTACAGCATGAGGTGCTCTTAATAGATAATTAGCTGAGCCTGTTAATCAAGTTTAACAGGTGTTGAGTAATGAACCGAGACAGGGCATCTGCTGTGACCGGCCTCTCGCTCTAATCTGGTTAGGGAACCTAATGCCAGTTGGAGCCCAGGATGCTTCATAAGGAGATCCAGTGTTGTGTTTTTCCTGATGCTTCCATCAGTCTTGTGATCATCCAAGAATGGTGACATTCATGAAAAGAATATGTAAGGAATCAGTCCAAAATTCCCAAAGTGCAAAATATCAATGAATGTATGTTCCTCACATGTTAATTGGATAGCTTTACTTTGCTGAAATTGAAACAAATGTTTAATTATTTCCATGTTTTTTATCTGGTTGCCATAAAAAAAAAAAAGAGAGAGAGAAAAAACCTCATAATTAGGATGGGGGAGAGAAAATGGCCAGTGTGAGTGGCAGAAAAGCAGAAGCAGAGCCAAGTTGTATAAGAATCTGCAGCTCGCTGCTTTCTCTTCAGTAATAGGCTACATCATACCTGATGTGTAGTTTTGTCTTGCAAAGTGCTCTAGTATTGAGTGATTCATGCGTGTATCAAGGAGATACATTTCTGCATGTTTTTGTTGAGGACATTTTTTTTTTCCTAACAGGGGTCATTCCTGCCTATTATGGATACTAAAAGTTACAGGAAAGTTCCTTGGAAAAGCTCTTAATACGCATGGAAAGGGACCATAATTCAAAGATTACTAATTCAAAGTAGCCATAACTCAAAGATTGGTGTTCCATTTTTTCCCTACCTGCAGAAGTATTAGAAATTATTCGAAATTTCTATGCATTATGTCATAAAAGCTTGCTAGGTTTCATTTTTAAAATCCTAATATGCAATGCTGAGATCTACCTCAAGACTTTAGGGAAAGGAAATTTTATGTAATCTTACGATGGGTGTGGTAATAACCTCTGTCATTATTGCAAGCGACAGTTTATAGGGCTGCTAGATGTTTCTCCCCTTCTCTTGTAAGACCGAGTCCATCTCTTATGGATTGCCCTGTACAAGGCCAGAGAAGATTTTAGTTCTGCACAGTCTATATCTGCTGTCTTGGTAACCCTGCACTCCTCTAATCTTGCTAGTAACACACAGGCCACCTTCCAATGTGAGGAAACATAAACCCAGCTTTTCGCATTTCACATCTTCTCTGGATTAAAAATGTGGGAATAAATATCAAAACTGAGGATCTCTTTCCTTCAGTGTTACTTTTAACTACACGTATAGTGCAGACTCTGCACACTCTATTCCTGTGTTCAGAATTAACCTTCTGAGTTCTTGACCTTTGCTCCTGGAGATCAGTCACTTCCTGGCAAATGTCTGAAAAGTGTCTGAATGTGGCTTTTTTTGTTTTGTTTTATTTTTCTTTCTTCTCTACAGCAATGCCTTTTGTCCAAATGCTTTTGGTTAAGTAAAGTATGTTCTAGAGATCCATCAGTGCCATTTTCTTTCATTTTTTGTTTGGTGCATTTGAAATCTCTGTTGTTCTCTGAGTGCTTTAATAATAGGCAATGGGAACATATTGTGTGACTTTGTGTCTCTGTGAATATATTACAAATTGCTTTTGGAGAGAAGGTCAATGTTATTTCATACAAGAAAACACTGGTTGAAGATAAAGTTTCTATAAAATTAGACAGTAGTGCAGTTCATCTCTCAGAATGTAGTCATGTAGTCTCCAAAAGCAGTCCTTGCTGCCCAGTGGTCGCTACTAATTAACTTGTGATAGAAAGAATCCCTAATGCCATTTATGCCATTTTCCCCTTTTATTCATAAAACAGGAGGCAACTATAATTGTGCTATATTTCCTTGAAATTCTGAGTTTTTAGTGGTGAACACATGAATCTTCTCAAAGTTTCTCCACTGCATATGTAGTATTCACAGAGATAATACTTCGGTCTTTTAAGGACCAAAGAGAGCAAAAACCTTCTACTAGTTTCTTCTTGATTTTGGTAAAACACCCTTTTTGAAGGAGAGGACTTTGGCCTTTATGAAAAATGATACAAAGGAGCAATGAAAATAGGTTAAATTCAGTATGTTGATAATTTGGCATTGTATAATCCTATGTAAGCTTGTCGGTGTAAACTTTATAAAGTTCCAAGGCTAATACAAAGTACAGCCAGCCAAGAAAATCACTTATTTTCAACCAGTATCTGGTCTGTTCTGAGTCAGCTGCCTGTAGGTGCAAGATCCAGCAGTGCTTTTCTGAAGGGAACTGTTTCAGCAGTTTACACTGCATAAAGCAAGACCCAGGCACTCCACCCCCTCTGTTAGGGCATGTGCTGATCTCCGTGGTTCTGTTGGAAACTTCCTCATTGTCTTGACTGTGTTGGAAGTCTGTGAGGCGACTGGAACCATGAGGAATGCAGCCCGGCTCAGCAGCGGGTGTTCTGGCAGTGGCAGCTGGTTTGAACGCTGCTCTGAGGCTCTGGAAACTAATCCTTTTCAATCAAAGAAAAGGATTGTGGTGCAAGAAAGCTCTTTCTTCCATCTGTAAGATACAGTGCATCAGACAAGCATCAGCTGCAAAGCCGAAATAAAGACACAAAAGCTATTTTGGAAAGTCCTTTGGGAGAGGAATTTTTGAAGTAAATATTGGACAGGGCTGTGGTGCTTCAGCTGGAAAGACTTGAGCTGTAGAGCTTGAAGGAGAAATATTGGAGGTAGCTTGGACTGCTCTGCTGAGCTTGCTTTGAAGTAATTGGAGTTGGGAGCCCATCGGAGGAGTGCTGCCTGGTTTTAGAGCACTTGTGTCAAGAAGGTGCCTCCATTCTTTTACTTCATGTTATTTAGCACTTTTGTATTTGTAATCCTCTTCAACACCAAATAATTTGATTTCAGGCTGGTTTTCTGGACTGCCATGAAATCTGTGTATGCAACCTCAGACACTCTCTGCCTCTTCTCTACGTGGCTGCATGGAACTGAACGTAGCCTTACCCAGCATTTACTGCGGTACTAATAACTACATTTTCCCCACTTCTTCAGCTTATTCATGATTCTAGAGTATGATATTTCTTGTGTTCCCTTTCTACTCCCCCTCCTCCTTCAAATCACGTCAGTTTGAAGCCAAGCTTGGTTGCAGTTGTTTTAAACAATTCCTGCCTTGGTATTGAGGGGCCTCATTCGGCTTATGGAAAGACAGGAGAAATTTGGACTATAGAGACCTAAGTTAGTGACTGTAATAGTAGTGTCAATTTCTTTGACTTTTTTGTGTGATAGGTTTCATTTGTTTGTTTTAGTAAAGTGAAACACACAGTATTTTTGTAAAGGAAGCTTCTCTGGATCTTAGTTTTCTTAATGCTTATAATAGCATCAAACTGAAAGTTCTTGCAGCAGACACATCTGTTTTTCACAGTCATCTTCTGTATGAAGAGACTTCGTTTTGTTTTGAAATTGTTTTGAAATAATATGATTGTATTTGAGCTAGATACTGAGAATCACCAGTACAAACCTGGAATTTATATTCCAGTTTATTTCACTTAATTTACCACATTTTATGTTGATGCAAAGAAAACCTAGTTCTGTATTTACAAGCATTATCATTTTAGAGAGAAATGAGACAGTGCAATGACTTGTAGCTCAGAGATCTCCAGTATTCTAAGAGGTTACTGGCTGTGGTCACAATTTTGCATTTGTTCTCTCTGATGGTCAATTCTTTGTGGACTTCCTAAAACATTCAGACTTTGTAAGTGGGGAAAAACCACGTCCCAGCATGTTACAACTACTGCAGTGAGTTTCCCAAGTCTGTGAATGTCAGTTATGTGCTTCTAAGTGGCAGTAGAGACTGTTCTCTGAACTCTTTATAAATTTTAGGCCTTTAAAAAGACCTTTTAGACCTTTAGACCTGTGCTAGTGAAAGTTTTGACTGTTGAACTTCTTCAAGGCAAATGTAAGAATTGTACTTAGCTTCAATATGTGGAAATTGAAATATTTACCCAAGTATGTTAGGCTCAAATTAATCTATTTCTCTTTCTGGTCTTACTTAGCTCTTAGAATGGAAGTAGTTGTTCTCAATCTTCCCATCTTCCTGCATGAATTACTGGAAAATGCACAATGTCATTGATCTGGCTAGGGCTAATAGGAGTTTAAAATAGCAAAGAAAACACCTTTATTGCTCAAAACCTCTTCCTCCCTTTTCCCTTCCTTCCTTCCCGAAAACATGAGCAAAAGGAGCTAATAAATACAATTGATTTATTTAAGTGCTGTCTGTCGTTTTCACTTTTCTTTTGGATAGCAGGGTCTGTGGCAGCACTGGCTCCAGATGTCTGAGAGACAAGCTGTAATACATCTCAGCAACGTTTGATTGCTGTGTCCAGGGAAAATGGGATGAGCTTGGTCCTTGCTACAATGCTCAGTTCCCGAGAGCAGCCTCGCAAGCAAGGAGGACATTTCTGAACTCAGACTAACAAACCTCTCTATTTGCAGTTTTTTCAGGAGGTTTGTAGAGAATGCAAGCAGTGGTGGTGTACGACAGCTCATGCTGGTTAACGTCCCATTGATTGTGTCTATTGGAAATGTTGGAGGAAAATAACAGATAGCAAGAAACTATTCTGAAGTCTGCACTTTGAGGAGTTACTTATTCCAACCACATTACATAAGAGCCATGGTGTTTTGCTCGCACAGACTAAACACTTTGAACATGAAATATTTTGTTGTGTTATCTGCACTTACGGGTATGGGCATTCTTGAGAACCTGGAGAACTGCGCTCATCTCGCTCCAAGCAATCCTTGAGTATTTAATGACAGCAGAAAACATTTAAGGCCAAACATGCTTCTAAATTAATTTTCATTTCTTAATTTCTGGAACCACTGAATAGCCTTTTGAGGATTTTTATGTCTGTTACTGTGGTCAGCTCGTTTTGGGTAATCATGGGTTACTTACTCTCTGTGAATCGGTTTAATTTCTCTTTGAATCCATTTATGCCCTTACCTTGCATGCTCTGTAAGGATGGAATCTACAATTTAATTATATGCTGTTTGGAAAGAGTTGGAAAGACATATCAGTTGTAGATAAACTGTTAAAAAATCACATTCAGATGAATAGTTACGAAGAAACAGTTCCACATGAGCTGTAGTGCTGGTTTCAAGTGGAAATGTGAGCACTGCAGAGAACTCTGTGCCCTTCCTGTAGGCTGCAAGAGCTTAGTGTCTCACTGTGGATTATGGGGAAGGATGGACCCTGTTGAGAAAATTAAAGGCATATAGTTTCCATGTTGAGAAGTTGGGGCAGCATGGCATATGTGTGTGAGCTTCCCTACGTGGCAAAGCCCTTTGAAGCACTTAAGCTCTTTGAATAAAAAAAAAAAAAAGAAAAGATTCCACCTGTGATCCTTTATTTTTTTTAAAAAAAGGGCTTTCATGACAGAACTGTCTAACCTCTCTATTCATGACTGCAAGAGGATAATTTCTTCTTAATGTTTTTAAAGTTAAGTTTGCTTGTGTGTGTCAAGTATAGTTAATTAAATGTGTGTTCTTGGCTTATGAGCCACATTTAATTGCAGCAATTGCCGTGCATTTCAGGAAACCCTATTCCCAGTGTCAAGTGGCTACATTTTCTTGTTTGTTATTAAGCAAAATTCCTGGGAGCTAGATCTGGGACTAAGAGAATCAGATGCTTTTTTTCCTGTACTGTGAACTTGTCCCACGTTGGAATGTTTCATTTGTCCTAATGTCCAGTAAGATATTGCAAGATATGTGCGAAATTGTTTTGAAGGAAAGTAGTCTGTGCTGAATCTTCAGATATGTGAGACATTGTTGGCAGTAGCTCTCCATTATGTAAACTAGTAGACTTGACTGAATCTGCTGCAGGTTTGGGGGATGCTATAGGTGTGTTTGCATTATCATCACAGCAGTCAGTGTAGTCTATTTGACACAGCACTGATCTCAAGTAAAGGTATCTAAATAGGAGGAGAATTATTATTAACTGCCCAGGTCGCATAGCAGCCTGCTAGCCTAGAAGTGCTCTCAGTGCAGTTTTATCAAGCGTGAACAGAGTCCAGCCTCTGCAGGCTTAGGTGGACAAAGAGGGATATTTTGAGAGCTTCCTTTGCTTGTGCGGGATTGGCTCCGAGTCATTCTTTGCTAATGGTGCCCCAGAGAGAGCAGGAGGTGAAGTGAGAGCCCCTGCCACGGCTGCGGGGCCCCTGCTGACCCTGGAGCTGCCGGGGGAGCTCGCGGGTGGCCTACAGCAGGGCCTGCGCGTGCGTCCCCAGGGCACGGCCGTGCTTGTAACACCGGCTTCGCCTTGCCGTAGCTCCACAACCTGAGCTGAGGGTCTCCCTCTGTTCTTTGGTGTTTATCCTAGCCTGTTTCTTAATGTTAAGTTCATCAAATTGCCTGAGAAGGGAGAAAGCATGCCAGTAAAGATGACAGCGCAAGTTGAATGAAAAGAACCTTTCTGCATTGCAAAAGGCAATGTCCTTGTAAAAAAAACTTCAGTCTACTTTTTGTTAAACATTTATATGAAGAACTGTCCATCTCATTCACTCTCTGACTGCCTACAAAAAGGAGCAATGACAGCACTGGCTCCAGGTGTCTGTCAGGAGAGCAATAAAACTTTCAGGCATATGCGGTGTGATCGTGTTCGATAGGTAAAAACAGACAGATGCTAATTTCAAAACTCAGCTTTCAAGCAGCCATTTCCCTATTTGTCATGTTAAGGAAACAAGAGTTGCATGTGATTTACAGAAACATCTCAATGAATTTTTATGTGATTAGAAGGATTAAATTAATCTTTCAATTCATATAGCTGGTCAGGATTTCTACCAGTGAGACATATGTGTTTATTTTCTGCAGGTACTGCAATTTCACTGTCTCCCTTGAGAACAAAATGCTGGAAATAAGTCAGTGTGATCCACGGCACACATAACTGCCTCTTGAAATGGCGCTAATGGCTCCAAGAGTAGGATCTGTCTGATACCATCTCTGCTGTAAAGGCCTCACAGTCAGCTAGGTTAAAACAGACATAATCTGGGTTCTTTCATATTTTCCTTCATTTTCATTCTCTCACCTCTGTTATTTTGCCCTTTTTTTTCCTTTTTTTTTTTCTTAAGATGTGTTTTAGATGTATTTCAAAGCCTTTCTAATAGAAATTTCTGCTTTGTATGGACATTAGAAGTTGCCACAGGACAGAAAACCAGTCCTGAGTTGTTGCTTGCCCTTCAGTGTGCCAGCAGGATTTCTATAAGGGATTGATTTTTGTTGAAGGACGGCTGGAGCTCGGTAGAGCCAGTGTTCGACGTGAATGTGGAAGCTAGGGCTACATTTGGGATGTCTCATTCACAACTCAAGAAACATGGCCGAAGAGTCCTCAAGAATCCTTGGGATGGGTTGGCCTTTGTTCAGACCTATGCTAATGCTGTGAAACAATATGATTTAAAATGTCTCAACATCTGTAATAAGCAGCTTGCATATACCTAACTGAAGAAGTTATGCTTATTTATTTCACCCTTAAGGGTCCTAACAGAAAATTTGGGAAGACATTGTTTTTGTAGAGTGTGTATCTGTTGGTCTCTGCACAGGGTGAACTGAAATTACTCTCAATGTGCTATTTTGCGTAACGTACCTGAATGAAAACTTAAAGTTGATAACTTATATTACCTTGATTTCCATTTTCTTATATATTCTTCAAAACGACAGTGCTTGTGGCAACTGTCACAGTATCAACAGCAGCTGCACAACACCTTATTTCTAGTTACAGTACAATGTGAGAGCATTCTCAGAGAAGCAGATAAAATGCTCCAAAGATTTGTTAGGATGGACAACTACAGCACCGTCACTGTTAAAGTTGCTCTGAATTCACTGTATGTTCTAGGTATTTTAATTAGTTTGCTGGTGAAATAAATGGGGACATATGTTGCCAGATGAAAGTAGCTGGGGATGACAATCCGTTAAACCCTGACAGATACTGTAGGCTTGAGAATGAATAATGAAAAAGGTGACAGTAATTAAAACATGTTTACTTAAGATGACAATTACATGAAATATTGTTGCATAGTAAAGACCTCATTATGATCCAGACTCTGTATGTAAGAATGATTCTTATGTCAAGGGGTAATTAATTTGCTCTTGCAGGTGAGCTGATAGGTCACTTGTGCTTCTGTCTCACTTGTTTATATTTGATGGTTCCACTAGAGATGATATTTACTTGAAACTCTTGGATGCTGTTAGATTCAACATGATTGTTTTATTTGTGTGTTTTAAATTAAAATATTTTAGCTATCCTAATTCAAGACAAAGTCACGTCACGAAGAGTTGATGGTCTTTTAAATAGAATGTGTTCTCTTGCATGCACTGCATTTCCTATTGCTGAAATAATTTTTGCAGCCTATCTGCCTGTTCTGATTTTCATTTTTTTGTTATGTCAGTGAGTAGAACTAATTCATTTAATTGAACTGTTGCAAACACTTTCAAGAGAACAAGGATTTAAATTAAGCAACAAACATTCAATACAAGCAGTCAGTGTGCTTAATCTTCCCGTGATAGTTCAGATTATCTCTGTGAGAAGCGTTACTGCTTGAGGTTTGTCCGGGACTCAAGCACTCACTGGAAAGGAAACATTTCACAATATTCTAGGAGTCCTTAGTAAGATTTGTTTTTTAAGAATTCTAACACCAACCCACACTGTATTTTGCTAAGGTGACAGTCTTCAGCATTTTTAAAAGCCTTGGCTGCAGGGGGTTTTCATATTATGCTTATTGCCTTAGTGTGAAGGATGAGCTAATGTATCTGAGAGTTGTGTCATCACTGTGATGAACCCTGCCAGCAGAATTCATTCTCGTGGCATGAAAAATTTCAATAAACCATCTTTTAAATTATTTAAATTTAAGCATGTTTTTAAAAAGAGCATCTGTTGTTAAAATAATACCTACTCTGTTCCAAATCATTAATATCACGTAATTCCACACCTCTTAGAAGAGAGACGTACTGAGATGCTGCACTGGTATCACAGACATCTTTCCTGTTCAGTAGGTAGTGCTGTCTCATTTCTTTTGTAGGTATTAATTGTTAATCAGTCACAGAAGAGTGAAGTCTGATAAACAAATTGCATTTTCGCTGCTTCAGAGAAAAACTAACAGATCCTTTTAATATCTCAGGGGGACGTAAGATTCGCTTCACAGTTTTGTGCTAGTGGTCTGGCTTGTCCATTATCCTGCTTCTCTGACAGCATTGAAATTCAAATAGGGAAAGGAAAGAAGCCCCTTGTGCCAGCATTGCAGAATGACACACGCTTGGTAGAGGCTGTGGAGAATCCCAGCATCGTGGCTGGCTCAGACCCTCAAAACACGTGCAGGGAAGTCTCCTCTTGGTACCGTGCTGCACCTGGTGTGCGCGTGTGCTTCGGGAACACCTCCTCTGCTTCTCATTTCTGTCAAGCTAAATGCACAGAATAAGGAATGACTAAAGAGGCAAACCAAAACTTTGGGAGAAGAATAATCTTAACTTCTAGTCTTTTAGTTCCAAAATACGGATTTTGAGTTTCACTGTTTCCGAAGTCTAGAATATTGGCCTAGTTGTCAGAGTAGGTTTTGCGATTGGTGTCAGAGTATTTGACCTTACTGCTTGCTGGCCGCACATTTTATAGCACTGGACTATTCTGGTGGTGAATATATTTTAAAAATGAACAAAAGATAGGAGATATATAAGCCTATACTGAAAATAATTTCAGCAGTTAATAGAACAGACTAAGTTTATATTTTGTTCTATGCTTTTGATGAACAGTTTTCTTATTATATTATTGATTATTTCTGTGGTAGAAATGTATGCTTTCTGCCTCAGAGTGACAGATTTAGTATAGACAAAGCATACTACACTATTAAAGACAACAGAACAATATTTTGATCTTAATAAAATGATGACAGATTTCTGAGCTGTTTATTGCAGATATGGATCACACTGCTTAGGCTCACTGTGAATTTTCTAATACCCTGCATAATTTAAAGCTCATATTTAGCATAGCTAGGTCTTACTGTGGTGAGTAACCATACTGTGGTCAGCTACTTACACTGTTTCTACATTCACTTTTATCCATTCTTGTCATTTATTTCAGAGATTTTGAATTCCCAGAACTACTACTTGACCGGCTATTGAAGAATACGGTGGATTTCTCTTGGCAACATGGAGTTAGAATTTCTTAAATACCCATTAACTCTAGATTTATCCTGATCTTACTCAGACATAGAGACAGACAGACACACACGGTGATAAGTTGTTTGTTGGCTTATTTTTTCCGGGTCACGTGTACTTTTAAAGACCTCCTTACAGAAAGCAAATACTTAATACTTTCTCAGTAATTCCCCACTAAGGTCTGATTGATTAGCTTCTGGTTCCCAGGTCTACTTTGTTAGAAGGTTTTCTCCTATTGGAAATCGTTCACTTTTCTAGGCTGGAGTACTAGCTGGCAAGTTGTTTAATTCCCTTTGCAAGAAAGGGAAAACTGTCCTTGATGAAAGTCAAATCCTTAAATGTGTGATGTGCAAAAATGACTTTAGTAGCAGATGAATCTACTTTTTCTTTTTTTTTTTTTTTCTTTTCCCTCTCACTGGGGAGTAGGTAACTTTTCTTGGTAACTCCATGAATTGATGAGACTTAGTGGATGTGATCTGGTACGAAAAAGAGCCAAATCTGTCACCGAACATCTTTCTTGGTGTTAAATAAAGCCAAGTTCCACCGTAGGCAAAATCATACATTTTGTCAAGTAAAAATTTGCTGTGTTCAGAGTTTCTTCATCATTTTCACAGCCAGAGCATGGCATTTGAGGAGGGAGAAGAAGGGCTGGAAGCAGTTAGCCTGTGTTTTCATGAAATCAAAAAGAAAATTTGAGGTAAAATTGGCACAGAATGTGATTTCATTCACCAGTTTTAAAGGCAGTAAGTTTTGTTTTTGTTTTTCCTGTAGCTATATCAGTCATTTAAACTTCCTATTTGAATAAAGACTCTCAGGGGCATGTGCAGATCTCTGTCTGTGTTTGAGATTCCCACTGACAGCAGTGGGAGACCTGAGCGTGAGCCAAGAGTGGTTTATGGCCTGTAGTTACGCTGTGCCTTAAAGGCACAATACACTTCTGCCACTTAATATTTAATCTGCATATTGGTAGTGCACGGGATTATCCATTTATTTTGCATAATGGTTCTTCAAAATGTGTAGGAAAGTAGAATCGTTGCTATTAGGCTGCACTATTGCCCAGGATCTACAGAGTGACTTGGGTGTTGAGGCACCAAGTTATAAGAGTGCCTAACTGGCCTTTGGACATGATGCTGAGTTAATGCCCAGGTTCCTACAGTGTAATGGTGGGACAGTGGGATATAAAAGCCACTATCTTTTGTGACCTGAGTTTGTTCCTATTGAACACTGAAGAAAAGTGCTGTTTAAATCCTGTGCTACTGAGGAGCGTATACATTTCACAGGCATGGAGTAATGTAATTTTTCCTAGCAGAGCATTACTGTCCAAAAATTCTTGAAAATATTATCAAAAGCAGAGCTCAGAAAAGCCTCTTTATCTTCATAAAGCAAACTGGAAGGATGATAGCCACACTGCCTCCTCTGCACAAATAGATGAGATGAGCTCCCTCGGGATGTCACACTTCGCTACCCTGGTCCACACTGAGCTCTCAGGATAGACAGTTGCCTACCAGGATGGCTTCTGTTCTGCCTTGAAGGTGCACATGACCTTTTCAGGTGAATCCGTGCCTTTTACAAACAGAAAAAAAAGTGGGTCTGTGTGTGTGTGTATCTGTGTATCTATATACTTAGCAAGTTTGTAGGCAGAGACAGAGATTGGGAGCCTGACTAGATTGGGAGCCTAGAGTTTGGAGAACTTGGTTATAAGCAGGAATCCCAGGATCCAGTTCCCAGGCCAAGGATGACCTATGCATTTTACATTAAATGGTCATTGAATCAAATAAATTTTCAAGTGCTCATGCTGGTAACAGTTAGCAAAATCTCTTTTGTGGAGTCACAGGGATTTGATTGATGCATCCTAAAAATGCTTAGTGATAGCAAAACTCATATGGTGTAGGAGTTGAGTAATTATTAAACAGAAATTTGTGGCCAGCTTCACGGGATAAACTCCTCGCTCTCCAAATGCCATTCATAACTGTTTCTAAAACTACAAATGACCATTTTTTATATCTGGCACTAATGTTGAGATATCCAAAACATTCTGATAGAATACTTTTTTTTCAATTGCTTGTAGCTCTTTCAGATGCTTTATTCGGGGCTGAATTCTTCCTTGTATGATACAGATATATTTACATCATTTGGTGATTTTTTTTGTTGTTCCTTTTTTACTCTTTTTGTTGTTTATGTTGCAAATTTAGTTCAAGCTGTTAATTCATTTTCAAAAAGAACGTTGAGGAAAATATTTTGGTGGCTTTTCCCTTGGAAAATTTTGTTAGGCTTTTGGATTTCTATGGCTGAACCCTGCTAGCATCTCCAACTGGTCCAGTATTTGAGAATAGCTTTGCTTCAAACATTTGCAGCCCTCCTCCTGTTTCGAAAATAAAGATGCAAAAGGAGGGAGAGAAAGAGAGCTCACTGAAATGATAGTGCAAGAGTGATTTGAAAATCCAGTCTATACTTCATACCTTTGGCTTTTTAGGCAAGAAGAGCTTGCTGGAAGGGCTACAGTAGCAGAAAACACATAATAAAGTAGTGTGAATTTTCATGCAGCTCTATTTTTTCCTGTTATATTTCTCTGCAATTTCTGTGTGCAATTTCTCTTATAAAATAAATTTCAGACCCTAAGCGATGCTTCTTTGGACAGTCATTGGAAAAAAAGAGAAAAAAAAGCTATTTAATGGATTTGGCTGTGAAAGTCACAGAATTATGGAAAACAGGAATATTTATAGACAGACTTGCCAGGGAATTTGTTAAATAATAATGGAAAATTACAGACAGCAAGGCGGTCTTGTTATCTTTTGGTATAGAATTAAATCAAGCATCCAGCAGCATTTGTTTAACCTTTCCATGAAATTGTATTGAATTTCTCCAGACGGGAGCAACTCTTCAGACGCTGTATTTTATTACCTAGTTCTAAAAGTTAATGGTGAAGTTTGTTGCAGGCTGATACTGGAAATATTATTCTTTGAATAAATGACTGGCATGTTTAAAAAACTGCAATAAATTTTCTTCCTCTGTTTTGACTATATGAGAAGTACTGATATTACAACTGTAAGTACAACTGAGCAGGAATTCCTTTTGCAGAGAAAAATGAGAAAAGAGATTTTTACTATTGAAGTGGGAAGTGGGGAAGGAAACCCTACCTACCAGTTACTGACCGATTTCATTTTGGTGCAGCTTTATAAGACAGTTAGCAGGTCACCGAAGTATTCCTGTCCTTGACTACAGTTTCCGTGTCCTGGGGAACTGGCCTGATGCCGGCTTTGCCTCCTCCCTGGCAGGACACAGTCCTTGCAGGCTTAGGATCGCTCCAGGCAGAAGGCTGGTCTGCCTCTTCCCGTGGAAAACCAGTCAGGTGCCGTGTTGCCTTCTGGAAAAGGACTTGTGTTGTCCTAGGCTGAAGCAGAGAACTCCACAGGCCCTCTGGGTTTGCTCAGCTCACTCTTGTTCTCTGTCTAAACCTTGTGCTTTGCCCTTTGCTTTGAGGTGGGCAGTGCTTGGCAGTTGCCTCTTCAAGGGTCTGCGTTACTTCTGCTCCTCCTGGTCACGCTTGCTTGGCTATCGTGATTAGCTTCTGGGTTTGGGCATACGGTGGGTCCTGAGGTCTCCAGAGCTCCCCAGAGCTCTGGTGAAGCCTAGACTCTGAATGAAGGGCCTGAAGGAGAGCTCCACCTCATTTAAAATATAATGTGCGAGGTAAAATGCAAAGCTAAAAGCAGAATCAAACACTTTTGATGTGGCTGCATCCCAGGCCAAGAGATTTCTTGAGCCTCAGGGGAACTAAGACTCTTGGAAATGCCGTGAGCTATTAGTACACAGAAAGCCTCTGCTCTTGGTAACCAGTCTAATACTGGGGATATGGTTTTGACTGCTGCTTGGCTTGCTTTCAAGAGATACTATTGCATGTGGCAGCCTAAAGATGTGTCTATTCCGATACACAGCATTTGTGTTTCTTCATGACTGTGACATATTCAGCCTCTGCCAGCCTGTGGATAAGAGGATATGTCTTGTTCCAGCATCCCACTATGGTCCAAAGTACAGTGCACTGTATCTGTGCCACACAGTATGGCCCAGATAAAATGCAAGAACGGCAAGTGCATTTTTAAACAAATATGTTCACAGTCAGTATTATTTGAGGTGAAACTTGTCATTGACATAGCATAAAGCTTGCCTCTGAGGTGTTTTTTATCCAACCCTTTCATCTTGTTAAATACAGTTCAGTGTTTTCTTTTTGCTGGTGAACAGATGATTGCATTAATTTAAGAATAACATTTGGCAGACCAGACATGCAAATGGAGCAAGACTATGGAGATAAAACAGGAAGTAATTGATCTGTTAGAAGTTGGTTTTGTCTATTTAAAGAAACTATATGCTATTCACTTAATAAAAGCCTATAGTCGCAGGTCTTTCATTCACTTCTAACTGCCCTTGTTCTCTTCATTTCTAACTCCGAATCTTAGAGAAGGCTTGGAGTTGTGCTTCTGTAATGAATGAGATAATGTTCAGTATACGCTCATATATATGTGTATGTGCGTATGTGTATATATATATATATATATATGTAAACTTGGAGTGAGTGTAAAGTAAGTTGTGTGTTTTCAGCTTATTTTTAGCTTCTGTCTGAATGAGTTCAGTTTAATAGAAAGCTGATATAGTGCTAGTCCAAATATATTTTCAAAAAATGAAGTCTTGAGTTCAAGCCAACTCCGCTTGAATTCTTTGCTGTAGACTGCTGAAGGACAATGACATCAGCGTTGCTAATAGCCCTTCCTGTAGCTTATTGTTAACGATCACCATCAAATCAAATGCAGACTTGGTGGAATTCCAGTTGTACCAGAGATAAATTTAGCCCAATTTTTATACAAGAAAGACAAGCATTGAGGCTCACATCATGTCCAGTGAGCCACTTACTGTGCCAGTAGATGTTTATTCTTGCTAGGGCAATGGAAATTTCTTTGTTCCTTCTCTCTCAGAAACAATTGCACAAATTGACAAGTTTCGATAGTTTCCCTGGGCAAAAGTAGTACATCTCTAGCATGCCTTTCTTACTTTCTTTCAACTGGCTTACCTATATCAGGGGAAATCTGCATTTTGAGGGAATGATGATCATATTGTAGAAGAAGCTACCTGCTGGGGACACATCTGTTGGCTAAATACAAAAGCAGGTATCTAGTAATGCCTGTTTTACTGCAGCATACTCCAAACAGGTAACACAATTAACAAAGGCTAATTAGTTGCATTTTGCTCATGATATTTTATCACACAGAATAATAAAATTATGCAAAGCTCAGTAGCAAGCACTCTAAGAAAGAATACTTGGAAGAAAGAGCAGCCTTTTTCTCCTGCAGTGACTTCCCTTCCTCCTTTTCCTGTTCTGTTGAAGGGGAACAAAATGCTTCCTCAGCTATCTCGAAAGCAACTAGATTCACCAGCTGGAATTGGCAGTTCCTTGAAATAGTTATCATCACCTGAAGATTGCTGGTGGCTGTTGGGAATGTGGAGCCTGGAGGGATTTCGTAGTAGCCCTCTGAACTCTTTGGAAATAATGTGTTGAATAGAGGAGAGGCAGAGAGTGGGGTTTGTTTAGGAGAAGAAAAAGCTCAGATCTGTTTCTGTCCTTCACTACCTACGTGGGACTGTAGAGGAGATGGAGCCAGGCCCTTCTCAGAGGAGCTCAGCCGAAGGACATGAGGGATCAGGCACAAGCTGCAGCAAGGGAAGTTTTGATTAGATGTGATGGAAAATGTTGTTTGCAACAAGGGTGATTAAGTGCTGGGACTGGGACCCAGAGGACTGTGAGATCGCCATTCTTCTAGCTATTCCAAAGTGAGTTTGGCAAGCCTCTCGGCAACGTGACCTAATGTTTATTGTGTTCCTTTTGGTCATCATAAGATTTGCTAGAAACAGAAGATTAATCAGATGAACTCTGCTTGTTTGCTGTATAAAATTAGGCGGGATGTAGGTATTCTGTGTGTATGTCCATGGGGAAATAATCCTATAGCTGAAGTCTTTAGTGCAAAGCTATGTGTGAAAAGTAGATTTCAGATTAAATGGAGATCCTGAACTCTGGGATTTCCTGATAGAGGAAGGCTTCACATCTATATATTTTGAGGTAGATTTTTACAAAATCATATGAAGTAAAAAAAGTTCTACAGTTCTCACTGGTGAAGTGAATCATGCTATTGCTCAGAAGCAAAAAGCTACTTATACTCTTTTGAACTCTTAATTTGTCTGGGTACAAGTAATTTCGTTTGCTGTGTTACTCAACTCTTCAAGTTTTTATCTGTCTGAAGTTTTTTTCCATTTGAAGCCTAGTTGTTGATAGCATACTGGTTAAACAAAAGAATATGAAAAATATAAAGCAAAATTTTCAGTAATTGAAGGGCTTATATAATTACTGCAGCGCACAAGCAGGCTACAAGTAGCAGATCTGAGTCACACCTGTGTGTTAAATAGATTATCTACAGCACTTAGCAATTACTGCAACTATTTGGCAGTAGTGATTTGTATTTTAAAAAACGGAATGCTGAGAACTACAGTAAATAGGTTCCTAATGTATCTTAATTGACAGACGTTCAGTAATGAAGTTCAGTAATGTCCTTTTGAAAACATGCTGATTTCATACTCTGCTTTGTAAGCTATTTGAGTTTATAACTGTTATGAATAATTTCATTTCTTATGTAAATTTTTTTAAAACAAATGACTTCGTTTTCATATTTTACAAAACGAATGTGTAGCTGTTAGAGTATTTTTTAAGTGTTATTATTATGCTTTTCCTTTTTCTTTTTTTTTTTGTTTAACACCATCTGTTTAGTAAACATCAGAAATTGATTGAAATGAAACCTAGAAGTTCATAATGACAACAAAATAACGTATGACAGATTAGATAAGAAGAAGTCATTAGAATGGCCTAAAAAAGGACAACCATCTGTAGTGCTAAAATAATCTTCTATTGATGACAGTAATAACTTTTTAAGTCAGTGACAATTCTGGATCACATGAACCAAATAATTGGAATTTATTTTTTGTAATTAGTGAGTACTCCTTTTCTCTTACCTCTTCAAAGAATTTACACAAAATATGTGTGTTTTAAAAATTGGTTGGCATATTATCTTCAGCACCTATAAAGAGCAATTATAAGTTCATTAGAAATATATAATTCTGAGAAAAAAAAATATATATTTACATACATATAGGGTGGGTGTTGTTTGAGCTGAGAGTAGTCAGCAGATGATCTAAGAGATGATCTACAATATATTTGTATATTGTTTAAATCAAGAAAGTATCTGTTTGCAGTGATTTGATTATCTGACCGCTTCGAGCTCTTAACAGCACAGAATCTCTGCCTGGCACCAATGTGTTGTGCTGCTGTACGGAGATGCCAGAGTCACCTCTCTTGATTTGCGCCTCACCAGAAAGCTTGATGCTCTCAGGGGTTGGTATAATTCCTTACAGATGAAAATTTCTGATTTTATTCTTACAGCAAACCCTTCCAATTCATTTTCAGTGCAAAAAAGTGCAAAAAAAGAAATCACTGAATAGAAAGAAAATACTACTTTTTTTTTTAATTAAACATGGAGTTAAAGCTTTTCATCTCCAAAGTACTTTAAAAATGCTAATTAACCTTCGCAAAACTCCCCTCCCCTTAACGGTAGGTGGCACATGAATGACTCCCTGCAACATTATAATCCAGCCATTTTAGTAATTAGTTTTGAAACGTAGCACATGAACTAAATGGAAAATTATGCAACTACTAGGGACCTGTGTGTGACAAATGCTGGGAACTTTCCAAAAATGTCACATTGTTTCAAGTGATGTTGTAGTTGTGTACCTCATGGAGTAATTAAATCTTAAAAGAGCTCCTTGAAAGCTTTTTTTTTTTTTTTTTTCTCCTGGTTGAAGAGCTTTGTTGAGGCTATGGAACTGAAGGGCTGCTCTATGCAGTAGTGGGTTTTATTAATCAAATGTATCCTACGCAAGAAGAGCTGTGGCCAAGAACTGTGCCCAGGACTGCCAAAAGAACCAACTAGTGCCATAACTGAGTTGGGTAACTGAGCAGATCCTTCCGCTCTGTCCTGGGCCATAGTTTATCCCTAAAGCGTGCGGAAAAGTCAACATGTGCTGACTCTGTTCTGTGTAGTTCTTTAGAATGGTTTTCTTCAAGGACTCACTGGAGAGATTTGCTTAAAGTTTGTAGTAGCTAAAGCAGAGTCTCTTCTCTTATTTTTCTACTTTCCCTAGATGATCTGAATTATTTAAGGAGTCACTCAGAGAGGACAGAGTGTCATTACTAGCTGTCTTTAGAAAAATAAAAGTATTTGAAAAGCTGTGGTATCTTCCCTGAATAAGACCTGACTTAGGTGTTTTGTTGAACTATTACTAAATCAGAATGTAAATCATCATGATCCCTTACAATACACATCTCAGCAAATGTTTTTCTCATTTGTGCCAGAATTTCACTAATGGCTGTGATAGAAATTCCCTTTAAATATATTTTAAAATAAATTATAAGCCACATAGTATCTCTGGTAAAAGTAGATCCTTATTTGTATTTAATGGATTTTTCAAGACAAATTCTGAATGTAAAATGTAGATGAGGAACTGCATTCTGTCAAAATAATGCACATCTTGCTTGATCCACTGGCCTGAATTCCAAGTACATATGATCCATAAAACAATAAATAAAAAATTCTGGTGCCCACCCCTCCGCTTTTTTTTTTTTTTTTTTTAAATAATGCTTAGTGAATTCCTGCCCTAAGCCTTCATAGTGCTACAAACTGAGGTATCACTTGATGACACCTGCAGCCAGTACTCAGCCTCTAGCCTCAAGTCATCCTTGGAGTTTTGTAATACTTGGTGTGCTGTATGATTTCCCCCAGCTTCTCCTAACTGCCTGCTCGTTGACAGAATCAGAGATACAGTGATGTGATAGGTCTTGAAAGTGTAAGAGTACAAAATTGCTGATACTTCTGTGATGAGCAATCCTATAGCATTTTTCAAAACAAGGAAAAGTTATGAAATAAATAGATATCTCTGTTTTACTAATTCACAGTCTATAGTATATTTGCAATATGAAAATCATAAATGTGTTGTTTTACTAGCAGATGAATTAATATAAAAGTACATACCTGTTCTCCTGCAGTGAGCGTATAGCTCTAATCAGCTAACCTGACTCTCCTCATCTGCTTTTCTACAAGTTTTCCGTGCAGTGTGTGGGTTTATTTTTTCAAAAGTGCAGTCCTTGCTCCAGCAGAGATGTTGACAAAGGTCAGTGTGCCCAGCGCTGTATCCTGCCCTGAGTTTGCTTACTCTAGAAGTTCCCATTTGTGCAAATATGCAGGTGCTGACACCCTGCACATCCTTGAAAATGTTATTTATTTTCTTTAATTATGTTATTCAGAGGAAGACATGGCTCTGCACTAGTTTAAGGGAAAACTTGGTAAAAATGGCATGATCAAACCGGGTCACTTGCTTACTTGCTCATTTTACATTTTTGTTCTATTTATTCAAAGCCCCTTGGGCATTCTTCCAGCATATCATGGATTTTCTTTAATATAGGCTTGACTTTGTAACCTTACCAAGTTTCATTTTAAAAGTTGATAGTTTGTTTAAAGTTGCGTGTTTCTAGCTTTCTGGTTTAGGTATTCTTTTTCCTTTTTTTATTTTTTAGTTGTTATTTTTTTACAATAGTAAATGCATATTCATGTATGCAGAAAATCCTACCAAAGTAAATTATAAGACTCCTAGGGACTTTAGGCTTGACCCAAACTATCTGGAACAAGAATACATAGGCTTTCAGAGAATTGCAGTTGCTTATTTTAGTTCTAAGAAGTGCTCATCTGCTCAAGAAGCATTAGGTACAGCGCAAGGCTTGCAGGAGGCAGGAGTGTAGGAGAAAGGTTAGTTTTTCTTGTTGTTTTTTTAAGAGTGAATGAGAGTAAGAAGTGTACCAGGCATTTTTGTGTCATGGCAGTATTTTAACAAGATAGAACTGAAAGCTATTTAAACTTTCTCTTTTTCTTTCAGAGTAAATCTGACAATTTTCGAGCTGAACACCATTTCCAATCTAGTTCTGATTAGAAGGCTACTAAAAGAGAGCTTTGTAATAGGAATTGATTGCATCTTTTAACTCTGAGAGGTTACTTCCTTTCCCTAATGCACTTCATTCTCTCCTTCAGTGTACTTTTTATTACTCTTTATTAAATCATTCTCTCATGCTCTTTTTGGAGGCAGGCATCGTTGTGCAACTGGTGGCCCATAACAAAACATTCGTCGCCCAGGTGGCCTGGGGAGTGCGAGTTCCTCTGGCGTAGCCGGCTGCTCCGTGCTCCCGGATCTGGACGACAGCTTTCCTAATTGCATTACGTAGGAGGTGGTCCAGAAAATTACAGGGGCTGACATTTCTATGCAGCTGACTATAGGCTAGAGTTATTAGAGTCCTTGTAGCTTTATGACAGCAACAATCGTTTACATCTTTAAATATTAAAGATTCGGAAAAAGAAGGAAAATCAGGTAGAACATTTAATAGATAATGGAAAGAGAAAAAACTTTTATGCTAATAGTATCCCTTATCGCTCCTCCCTTTAGACTAAATTATAATTAAAAATCACCAACAAATGCGATATTCACAGTCCCTTCATAGAGAAAGTAGATGAAATAGATGAACACAGAGTGTGCATTGTTGGCAGCATGTTTGCAGGCTGATCCTGCCTCTTTGAAGGCCTGTGAGCACAAGGGAGCAGAGAGTTCAGGTGGGCACAGAAGGGACAGGGTCTTAGTTCTTGTCATCTCACTGATGGAGACGCATGATCAGCCTTGTCTGATCGGCTGCTCTGAGACCTGAGACTCTGATGAATGTGTATGGTAGCTGGACTAGTTAAGGGTTTTCATTTAGCTGCCTCTCTACTTCTACTTTTTAGTAGGGCTGTAAAAGATGTAAATTTGGCTGCTTAAAACTAAAGAATGAAGGATCTTGGGGAAGGGAGGGAAATAGTAAAGGGTGCACAGAGGAAGTGACATCAGGAATTCATGTTATTAGGTGATGAATGGACTTGGGATGTGTCTGAAGCAGGTAGAAATAGCCTGGCCAGGATATGTCTTAAAAGCAGAGTGGTGAAGAACCAAGTGGAACACAAAAACTTTTGCAGTAGGGACATGGCAATGCCTCTTCTTTCCCAGTTCTACTCCAAGTCCAATCTTTTGTTTTCCTAGACTTTATTATCTTCTATCTGCAATGCGTGCAAGCACATGCCCTTTAGCACAGCATGCTGACCACAAGTTGGGAGATCCTGGGTTCAAAACCAGTTAAAAATTTCTTTATGAATTGCATGAGCAGCAGTTTCCAAGCTTCATGTCCTGCTTTCTTTTAAGAGTGTAATATATTTGTAAACATGTTTCTTAACTTACTTCAAAACATGTTTGTTCTGCCTCATTTATTTGCAGATAACTTACTGTCTCTTGGATCTTTAGCTTCTTGTTCTAATGATTGCTTTGAAATATTATTTTAATGAACCTATGAAACACATCATGGTTTTTTTTTTTGTGGTTGGACTGCTAATGATACTCATCCATTAAGTAAATGGTTTTGTAAGCAATACAAATGTAATAAATAAAGTTAGTCAGTTCTTTTTTGCTACTTTTCTGGTGATAGGCATACCACATGCTGGGAAGGTAATGTTTCATGACCAAGATAGTTCAGTTTGTAGGCAGTCGGGAATCTTTGTATTTAGATGCAGTCCAAGGGCTTCAGAGAACATCATGAACTATAACTTATATACACTAGAATTTAAAAATTTTAATCTGGTTGGAATACAAGTCACACTTGAGCAATATATTCTGAAGCATCATTGACTTAAGTCTCACCTCACCTAGCACTGGATCTTCAGCAGGAACTTTAGGGACTTGAATCACTTAATATATTGTGTTGTTGAATCCATTTCTGAAAGCTACACTTTGGTCATTGAATCTGAAGGCTCTGAAATGTGGGAAGCATCTCACTATGAGGGAGAAAAAGGAAGGTTCTTTGGCTGGGAGAGAAAAGACTTGGAATGAGAAACTTGGCTCCATGGTTGCCACATGCTACTAGTGGGCAAGTCTCTGTATCTCTGCATTTTCCAGCAGGAAACAGTAGCAGAGCTTCTTGTCTCACAGGGCTGTTTGAGGCTTAATTCATTAATGCTGTCAAGTGGTGAAGAAAGAATTTACACCAAACAATGTTAAAGCATATTGCTTAGCAAGATTCTGTATGTAAAAGGTTAACAAACATTCTCTGAGTTATTTATATCACAGTGAGGACTGGAAGTTAGAAACTGCTTCAGACTTTAAACCCAGTCTTGAATTGCTGGAAACCAGCCCAAGACCTTCAGTGAAGGATGCAGCCTCTCTTATTTTAGCACTGTGCAGTGACTCTTGCTCTTCCCTCTGAAGCATCTGATAGGGATGACCATTACAAGTACTGTCCTGCATAGATAGATTCTGAACCAGAGCCAGCTTTAGGCATTCTCATCACACACCTTATACATGCTTATAACCTGTATTTCTTTTGACCCACAAGCATTAGCATTGCAGCTATAGGTACTCCAATTAATAGTAGGGGGTGCAGAATGAATCCAGCTTTCAGTTGCTTGCTTTGGGTATTTCTAAGATGTGCTTATAGGAATAGTTTGAGGTGCTCAGTGGAGATGGGTATTTTGAAGAGTCATAGCCCTGCCATTCTAAGTGGGAAATTTTCTTCAGAGAGACATTTGAATCACAAGAGATCAATAGAAAATATCACTTTGGAAAACTTGAGGGATTGTGCCAATAATATAAAAGATCAAGCTGGTTATAGCTTAGGAATGAGACATTTGCTTTAACTACTACAGATGATGTCCTAATAAAATTCACATCTCTTAATTAATTTTAAAATATATTTTAATTCTCCAAGGATGTGAGAAATCTGTAGTTTTCAGTTCTGCAATATATTCAGACTTTTGCATGTGAAGGCCAGGTTTGGCCAGGTGTATGGAAATGGAAACATTTTAACAGGTTGTTATTACCAGATAATTTAAGTTGAAAGGATAGGTCAGAAGTCATCTTTGAAATGTTATTAATTCAGTGAAGAAACGAGGATTACTATAAAAAATTATTTTATCTCAGAGAAAATAGTGCCTTAACCAGTATCAACTCCAAGTGGTTTGCTAAGACTTAATGCCAGATAGCACAAGAAAGAGTTCACTTCCCCCCAGGTTTTGAAGGCACCTGCCTCAAGAATGAAAGATGAATTTACTAGTGTTTTAGAAGGTATTCCACAAAATCACTGCTAATTTTGAGGAAAATTAAAGGCAAGCACTGCGAGCAAGCATGCCTCTACTGCCCAGCACTTTTTTTGCAGCACTTTAAAATGATTGCCTGAGGCATCCATTCAGGGGAAGAAGTACAAAGGTGATGGAAAATGGAGATTTTCATATGACTTCTATGCATTAAGATGATTTGGGAAAATTATCCCATTTTCTAAATGTCCCACTATCATGAAATGCACAAAAGATTAGGATTTGCTTTGATTGAATGACATTTTTCTTAGGCTTTGACTGTGTTCTGAACTCTCTGCTAGACTGTGAATTGAAGTACAGCACAGGCTGCATTTGGTGGGCTCTAGTTTTAGGCTTACAAAGAATTTTTATTTTTTCTTCTAAACATCCTTTAGCTTGTACAAAGCAGGTGTATATTTTGGCTTACTAAAGCTAAATACAGATTTAGGGAGCTGTTTTTATTTTCTACAGGTCGATGCATGTTAGATTGGTACATTATCCTGAAACTTAAGTGACTCTGAGTGAAGACAGAAATTAAAATCAACTTTAGA
Organism: Tinamus guttatus; assembly: GCF_059628265.1. Taxonomy (NCBI): domain Eukaryota; kingdom Metazoa; phylum Chordata; class Aves; order Tinamiformes; family Tinamidae; genus Tinamus; species Tinamus guttatus. The sequence continues at coordinate 2,901,414 of NW_028288841.1, read as the reverse complement.
AGTTAAAATAGGTTTGATAATTGTCTTGCATAGCGTAAGGAGGTGTTAGACCCTAGACGTACCGTGGTGGGAAGAAGAAATGATTCAGGATCTTGCTCTAGGTACACAGCTGCAGGTTAGGCTCATAATGTGAGGGTTGAACTGATTAGGCAATATTTTTTGTTTTCTGAATTTACTTCTCTGAACTTAACAGTCAGTAAGCTGTTTTGTTACAATCCGTGGAGCTCAGATTGTTATTTATTCATTTCTGAATACAATACTGCATAGAGTCCTGAAGGGATTTGAATGAGTCACTGGAAGGAACGAGACAATATCCAAGGAGTTTGCAGTAATAGCACAGATGTGTCCTACTCAGAGCACTGGACTCAAACATCTCTAGTAAAGCGATGTGAATTAGAGAATACTAAGACAGTACCTACTCCTTTCTGCTTTTTAGAATGCCCATGTTTTTCTGACTATTTTAGCAATGTTGCGAGCCTAGAATTGGCATAAGAACTGATACATGAGTGCAGGTAAGTGCTGGCTAACAAACTGGTGTGCATAAATAAATGACAACACACTTCACTGAAGAACTCTTCTAAATGATGATTAATTGTTCTTTTAAGGGATTTTTTTTTTTTAGAGATATTCTGAACTACTGAGCAGTAATTTAAAGTTGGCAGACCACAGACGCTTTCCCGTCTGCCCTTCTTGTGCTGGCCAGCTTTCGTTGGAACAATGCAGTTATCCCATTTGGAAGTGAAGCAGGAAATGTTGTCCTTTAAATTTCAGCTGTCGTGTCAAATTATGTCAGACTTTGACACATCATAATACAAAGTGATGCAGCATGTTGCAAACAAAAGTCTGTTGAAAGAATGTGTGTTATGTTGCCAGTTGTACATTATTTGAGAATGAATGTGACTTTCTGCTTATGAAGCGTCATGGGATTCATGGCTTTTCTGAAAAGATGAACAATGAGAATTGCTGGGTCCTGCAATACTGCAAATCTCTTCTCCTCTTTAACTGTTTATTCTGCTGAAAAATCCTTCGCAGTCAAGAGCACCGTTTTCCTAAAGTGAGTTGAGGCCTACGCAGAACTGAATGACTTCATAAAATAATTTCTCTAGCGCAGTTGAACGTAGCACAGTTTGAAATGCCAGAAATATTGTAGGTGAGGTGAACATGGACTTTTGTCTTGTTTGTAAGAAGATAATGAAGGAGAACTTGACCCATTACAAAATATGAGGTATTGTATTGCCAGTCTGTTAGGCCGGTGTTCTGGGCAGGTGGACAGCAGAAACACTAATATTGCCAGTATCAGCTTCTGTCAGTTCTGCTGCAGGAAAGGAATCCAGTCTGTCAAGTCTGGACAGACAGAGGACATTTACGGGGAAAAAATCCATGCTGTTCCATCTTCCCTTAAGCATCCTTTAGAAAAATGAATTGATTTTAGATATCTAGAACTGTTTTGATGAGGTTTTACATAGAAGACTCTCACATAGTCGATTTTGCAAAAAAAAAGAATATTGTTGTTTCTCACCTAGCCCAGATGTGAGTTCAGGTGTGAAATTCCTATTTGGAAGAATGACCAAATGGCATACAGTGCTTGAGGCACACTGTCCTGATGCCGGACCTTTGCTAGATATGGAAAACCAGCCAGTTATCATGGCATTCCTGCTATGTTTTGATTTTTTATCTCCAAGCATGTCTTGGTTTGCTGCTGTGAAGTCACAGAACAGAAAGAGGGCCGATGGTGAAGGCCACGATACAAATGGCAACAACTGAACACAAACGTGCAGAGGCCCCACAGGACGGTGGGAGAGTGTTGGTCGGCCTGGTTAATGGTGCGTGCAGGGTATTTGCAATCAGGTGTGTGACGCTTGATGCCATAAAAAAGAATGACCTGAGTGAATATTGTGCTTTCCTGATGGGCCTCAGGTGACTGCAGGTGACCCAGCCACCCACATTCCTCCTCTCATGTCCAGTACAGAAAACTACAACACCAAGTTAAGCTGCTTGCAGTGCAGCTGAAAACTAAGAGTCTGCCTGTTTCTTTGTCATGGTAGTTTAGACAAATCTGAAAGATAACATGAGAAGACTGAGAATAAGAACAGATAAAGGCCTAGCTAACAGCCTCTCTATAACTTAATACTCCGGTAAACGAGGGACACTGACTTTCACGGTTGTAGGGCAGATTGCTGAGTGTATAATGGCTGCTCTGTTTACTTGGCAACAGCAAACACTTTGCTCTGTTTTAGTGGGCCACTTGCTGCTCAGAGCTGCAGCTCTGTTTCTGCAATACGTTCGTGGCAATTCCATACCCCCAAACGGCTGTTATTGCTCTTAAAGGTGAATGGAGATGAGTGTGTGAAGCAGGCGAGGACGGCTTTGTGGGTGTTGTAGGTATTTGTCATTTCATGCTGTGGACTAGCAAACTGTATAATATACTGCATTTATTCTTTACGACTTTGCACTGTACCTATCAGTGTCTGCATTTACTACATAGCCCAGTTACAAACTGAAGAAGCCACAGGAATAGCTGTTGTTGTTTGTATCATGATGTAACTGTCCAAACCAAGTGTTGGAGCTTCATCTCATCTGGCAAATACCTGCGAGGTACCTCCCGCTTTGAAAAGCATACCTAATTTTGCCACCTAATTGGGAAAAATCCAAAGGCTGTGAGGGGAAAAGGATGATTCATCAAGTGAACAGACTTGGTCAAGTTTGAAGAGCAAATTCATGATCTTCATGACTTAAACAAAAACAGTTGTGTAAATAATGAATTTCTGATGGCCAGAGTTATGTAAATAATGAATTTCTTTGGTTGCCATGCAAATCCAAGGGATTAGAAGCAACATTTGCTTGAACCTGGCTCATTTGGCTGATGAACAAGTAAAGAATTCAGTGCGATACTGTGTCTGAGGTAGCATAATGATCTAAGAGGAACAAGACCAGTAATCCAAAACCAGAAGAATTTTGAAATAAGAAAACATATTGAACTCAGATTGAAATATTTGCATGAAAAAAATCACCCCAAGGAGTTTAGCCCATCTGTTTGGACTGTGCTTGCTGTAGCTGATGAGCAGTGAGCTACTCTGCTACTTTTTAACAAGAAATAGTCCACTAGCCACAGTGTTCTGGGTTCCTAGATTCACTAAGTTAAGAGCAATGATGAGCGATAAGCAGATGAGAGGATGGCCTTCTCGGAGAAGTTACCCAGTGACTGGAAGCAAAGATCAAGGGGCCTTGGAGTGCACATCTGCTCAGCAGTGCAGTGCAGTTAATCTGAGTTAATTTGCATTCTGATTCCCAGCTGTTTGGAGACAGGGAATCATCTACTGTTGTGTTAGATGCAGAAAGCTTTTTTTTTTTTTTTTTTTTTTTTTTTTGTCACACTGACAGGACAAAAGCTGTTAAGGAAGTGCAGTAGATTTGAACACATCTTGATAAAGTTTTCCAAATATGTTCACCCAGTAGAAGTATTTGTTTCGCACTGCAGATTTTATGTTGACTTGTCTTTTGTGCTGGATTCTCTTGATTTTTGTGTGAGGTGAAGTGTCTTACCTGCACATGGACTGTATAGCCTTCTGGGACATTCTTCCTCTGTTTATATATGAGCTGTGAATTGGAAAAGGAGAACTGAAGAGAAGGGTGTTTCTTTCTTTCCCTCTTGTATTATTTTCTCTTTTCTGCTCTGTTCTAGTACAGCATTTCTGTAAATTGCCAAGACGAAGGTTGCAAGCTGCAACCTCAGACCAGATATCTTTAAAACTGTTGTAAAAGATCTTGCTCTTCTCTTTCTTTGTCACGAATGAGAGAAGCACAACAGAATCTGGGGGGGAGCCAGCAGAAGCTCTAAGGGAGGGTTTTGGTCATCTTTCAGTGCAGTATACAAGACTGCCCTTACTTTCCTTTGACATTAGTTTGCCTTTTTGGTTAATTCATGCTGTCCCTAAGCAACTGTTTATAACTCAGTGTGATTAAGCCTTTTGCAAGCAGTATTACTCTCAAGCCAGAATCACATGCTCTGCATGCACATGTAGGACTAAACCAGAGCTGATAGATAGCAGTCAACCAAAGCGTTTTTTTTTTCCATATTATGATCCAGTAACTTTCCTGCTTGGAAGTCATTTTATGCATGTTTTGAGCCCAGAACTGGTGTCATAGTCTGAAGCAGATATTTTAACACAAATATTTTTTAATCTGTTCTATTTATCATGTAATGAGGTCATGGACCAGCTCAAAATTTTCTTATTTCGAACACTGCCTGGGAGAATTCATAGATTATTATATATACAAATAGTATATCCAGGAAAATGACTTCATTTCTGCTTCATCTTCTCTGGATCTGAGATACAGTGGTGTTGTGCAGTTCAGAGGCTAAGATGTGCATAAATGAGAATAAATGCTATTTAGTTGAGTGTGTCTGAACTCTCCCGAGCAGGAGGAGAAAAAAAGGCAGAGATTGCTTTTGCCTTGCAACATCTGGTGTTAAGGATTTATAGGAGGGTATTATCCAATTAGTTAGCTGTCAGGAAAGGCTATTCTTGAACATGCAGCCTGTAGACTGAATGTTGTAATACTTGAGAAATACTAAAACCTATTAAAAAAGCTCTCCATCTCATAAGTGGAATGACACCTTTTGTTGTACATGCAGTTTGAACACATAAAATGTAAAAGAGGGATCCCAAGCTCCCAGAATAAAACAATGGATAGGGTGAAATGAAAGATGCAGTAATTCCCAAATGTTAAAGATACTTAGTTACCAATGAAGTCTTTTTTTGTACGTCTCCAATTTAACTTACAATTTAGAGACTAAAACTGAAGTGTGTCCCTATAAACACTGCAGTACATAACTTCATTCATAGTCTCTATCGATAAAGATGCCAAAGAGTTTCCAGCTGGAAAACATTCCCAGTTTTCACCATGTTCTTAGTGCAAATAAAAATGCACAGATTGCTGCTGATTTAAAGCATGTGGAAAAAGCCCATGGAGATTTATATTTCTTTCATGATTGAATGCTGGTACTTGGTGTTATGTGAAAAAGCAGTCACTTGGTTTAATAGTTGCACAGCTGGTGTTATCTGCAAAATAATCATTATGATAGAAAGCACACATTTTTCATGTTTTCTGTCAGGTCTGTCAGGATATGTTCTGTGCTTAGTCTACACACTTCATCTGACATTCCTTAAATTAATATATTAACATATAATACTTTTAAGATTGTCAAAGTTATAAAATGTGACTGTAATTGAAAATATAACAGAGTATGGCAGTGTAAAACAAAGCAATTTGCAGGACGCATAAAGTGAGAAAGTCACTATAGTCCGTGTTTAGAAACAACATAACATTAGTGTCTGGGAAACAAGTGACAAATTGCAAGAATTAAAATGGCATATAACTAAGCCAGCCTAGTAATAAGTGCTGATTTGAACCCCTTTAAATTACAGTGGATATGAAAATATTGATTTGAAGTGTAAGAGAGCTTGATTACAAAGCTATTTCACTTTGCTCCTTTCTACCTTTTAAGACCTTTTTGGCCATGAAAGGGAAACGGATCTTGAAGCTTCATCATCTCCCCTCTGATGCCCCGGACGCTTGCAGGATGTCTGTTATTTCTGTCAGGTGTAAGTGGACAGTTGATCTCTTCATATTCTCACTGCTATGGGCAAGAGTCAGATTGGGGTAAAAGTGGTTTTTTCTCAGCCTTGTCTCTTTGCTGTATGTTAGGACCAGCCACTAACACACACTTCTGTGTCGTGCTGCGGTCCAGCAACCTAAGCAGAGGTGCGGAGGGGACTGAGGCTGAATCAAACCAATGACAGCAATAACTGAGAAAGACAGGCCCTCCTCCTCGTGTTACCTTGCGAAATGGCAGATTCAGCAATAGCCTTAATCGGCCCCAGGGCTTTGCCACGCAGACAGAGTCACACAGCCGTGGTAGCTGTCCCTGCGCGTCCGTGGCAAGGTAGAGTCATCGGAGCTTAGCTCTCTGGAGAGGAAGAGCACCAAGATGGCTGGCAACGCTCGCCTGCTTCACCGTTGGGACAGTTCTCTTTCAGGAAAGGATGATGGCAAATTAACTTCTATTTCTTGGGTCTGGTGTTTTCTTGTTGTCCATTTCCCACATGCGGTTCTTACAGGAAGCTTAGAGGATTTTATGGAAAGAAATCTAATAATGTAGGGAGTTGTACATTAATTCTGTACTCAGAAAGGCCTATAGAATTTACCTGGAGCAGAACAGGGGGAAGCAGAGTCCTTAATGTGTAAGTGATATTGAATGTAATCTCGTGCTCCCACAAAATCCAAAGACTTGACTTAAGAAAACTCACAATATTTATATTGCTTGATTTTACATTGCTATGACATTTTAAAGCTCTTCTTCACAGTATTTAAAAGCTTAACCCCATACTAAAGAGGTTGCAATTTTGTCATGAATTTTTCATGCCAAAGAGGAGTACAGTAAGCTCAATTCAAATAGAAGAATGCAGGATTTACATGGACGTGCTCCAGCATATGTTATTGTTCTAGTTTAGTGTAGCTGCCTTAGTAAGGCTTAGAGAGAAGTTCACCTTTCCTGACATCAGGAGAACTTTCCATGCACTCATAGCTAGGGTTCATTCTGTAACGTAGCAATAAATAATCTACAGCTAGTTTTCGTGTAGTTTTAGCAAAAACTAAGTTCAGTGACAAAACTCATAAAAACTTGCAAGCCAAAAGAGTGTCAACTTCCTTAATTCCAAGTACAGACAGGAAAAAAAAAAAGGAGTTTTTATGTTATAAAATGGAAGAAGCTGTATGTCCTTAACACCCAAGAAAATGCAGTCATTCAAGCAGTGCATTCAAGAAATGCGATTCCCAGAGATGGTCCTTTTATTTTAGTGAGCAAGTGTTTTTCTGCAAAGATAAAGAGCATTCTGGACTACTAATAAATAGGGCATTTTGTTGTCACGGTGGCTTTAATTTTGAAGTTGAATAGTAAAAAACTCGCTGTTTGCAAATGCATCTCTCTCATTTTCCGTCGCTCCCCTACTTGACAATTTTCAAAGCTAATTGTGAGCTAATTGCTGATTTATCTTTTTTTTTTTCTTTACCAAGTGTGATTTGCTATAATTCAGAGATCCTATGGACTTGAATGAAAAGAGAAGCTGGTTTGATAGCGAAGGAAAGTTCATCACAAAAAAAAACGGATGCAATTAAGTAATGCTTGAGTCAGCCATACTCACCTCTGGTGTTCTAGTTTTATCCATTCATTTGCCTTTTCATGACATCTTTCAGCGCCCTTCACACCCATTTTAGTCACAGAATAAGGTATTAATTGCTAGACACCAAAGATACGGTGAACCTGCGCAATCCCTCTAACAGAAGTCACTCCTCTAGTCTAACAAGATTGGAATTACTGTGGTCCTGCTTGTAGCCAGTCCTGATGTCTATTCCTTGGAAACTGGGGATGGGCTGATAACGCCAAATCTATAGTCTGCCCTATGGTAAACTGCCCTGTCCTCATGAGATTGGTGCCATGAACTCCAAGAAGGAGTAGTAGGAGCAGCAAAACATGAGTGTGTTAAGATAGTGTTGAGTTGCCCCAGAGACCCAAGTTCTGTGAGACACCAAGCAAATTAATGCTTCAGTAAGTGAACATCTTTGCAGTGCTTTTGTTTCCAAGTTCATTTTGGAGTTCATATTTTTAAATATTATTTGTCTTGCATTTTTGCAGCAAAGCAACATACTTCTGTGCACAGATCAATCTGAAATATTGTTATTAGTCAAGAGAAATGTAATGAAAAGAAACCTGCAAAAATAATGACCTACTTTTCTATTCTGTTAGTAGTTTACTAAACACTCCTTGGTGGCACAGTGAAGCGCATATTGTTCATTCCTAGTATTTCAGTGAAATGTCAAGCAAGCATATTTTGTTCTTCTATTTTTAGAAGAATTCCTTCCCTCCCTATTGCCTGTTTTGCAGTAGCACTGATATTCCCATCCTTCCTGTCCCATTCAAGACCTCAGTCTTCCTTTCCAAAGTAGCACCAGGCTTTGCACTAAAGGTTTTCCTGCTCCTGAGGTGGAAGTTCATCCCTCCTGCTGTGTGTGGGATCTGCACACTCTAGAGAAGGACCAGAATTTTGCCCTTTTGTGTTTGTATGATGGCTTTTGTCGTTATAAATCTCAAATCACTTCACTAAATTCATTGGCAGAAGGAGACCTTGAGAGTTTATCCAGTTTATCCCTCCACCAAAGGCTAAGCCTAAATTATACCTGACAGATGCTTCTCCAGCTTAAACTTCTGGAACTCTTGCAGGCTTCTTGTCACTTACAGATCTTTTCAAATGTGAACGTGTATGTTTGTGTATATATATATATATACAAACACACACAGCCATATACACCCACACACATATATATACATGTATAGATGTGTACATGTGTGCATAAGTATATATACACACACATACATATACAAGTACACATACATATATATTCATGCTGTGTTTTGGTGGGGATATTTTTTATAAGAATAATTGTTTTCTAGCTACCTTCAGGAAGCTGTGTTCCAAATTAGAGCTGAAGGGAGCCACTTGCAAGGATTTATTCTTATGAGTAGTTTTTTTTCGGTGAGTCAGGTTACGTAAGTAGTTTGAACAGTCAGTCCAAAACTTGTGTCCTTTGCTGGACAGGGCTTTAATAACCAATACTGTGGATTTTTTCATGTTTACTAAATTTTTGGTTGTGTATGATTTGTTGTGTATTAGTTTCAAAGATTTTTAGCATTGTTGCTATGGGTATAACACATTTTTATCTATTATTAAATAAGGTCACTGAATCTGTTTACACTAATCTGTCTTGAGTATTTTAAAAGGTTTCAGATTGCTCTGGGGTTATCTGTTTTTTGTTTCACATCCAATAGTTATGTTTTCTTCTTCTTTTATAAAATACGGGGGATTGGAAGCACAAATAGATTGATTTTAAGTCCTACTTAGTTATGGATATTGATCAGATCTGAAGACTTTGAAGAAATATGTTAAGAAGTTTAGGCTCAGGAAGCTGATGTAATAACAGCAGCTGCCATGTGAGCTCCAGTCCCGTATTGGGCTGCTGCTGCTAGTCACGAAAACTGAGCTCGAGTAGCTGGTAAAACCCTGTTATTGAAATAGAGCTGCTGATTTGGCTTATCCTGCTAAATACTGCTTTGATTTGTGCTTTAATATTTTGGAATACAGTCACAGGATTTTCAACCTAAAACAGCGTTGTACATTAATAAAATGTATTTTATCCACCTGCTGTGTATACGTACGTATTTTACGTATTCCTGAAGTCTCTGGTAACTGTGTGATGAAGAGAGGGACTCAGCAGTGCCCAAACAGACAGAAGGATCGAGGCCTGGCGAATGCGCTGCTTTGTCAGTGTGTGTTGTGGTGAGGGCACCGCTCGCTGCTGAACTTAGGGCTCTTTGGCCTGGCAGCAGATTCGGACCTTGTTGGCGCTCCCAGGAGCTGTCAGTAAATAGAAAGAAAAGAAGGCTCGGAGTAAGAGGAGAGAAATCCTGTGGAGGACCAGAACCAGCAGGGAACATGGCCTTGGAGAGTGTACTGCTTTTTGGTAAGTTAGTTGCTTTATGGCAGCACAACACCTATTGATATCACTGGATTTTTGTGTTCTGATGGGAACTGGATAAGACTCTTAGAGTGACCAGCTCCTTTGCCAGGAGATGACAAAACATCTACACTTGTACACCTGTGCACCTAAACCAGAGCAGCGCTTGTGTGAGTGCAGCATCCCCAAGAAATAATTTATCACATGCTCAGCTTTAACCTAAAACATCATCTGAACAAAAAGGCTCTTTGTAACAGTAGAGATTTTGTAGAATTTTGTGGAGATTTTGACTTGGATTAGATTTGGGGGCTGGATTAATGTAGAATTGTGTGGGACGTCATCAAGACGAGGGGAGAGGAACCCTCTCTTCCTGTCCCTCCACTGACCTTTGAGTAGAAGGTTTTTAATAAAGTCAGTTAAGCCTAAGGATAGATTATCAAGATTCTTTGAAATCTGTTATTCTAGTGAATAATAGTTGGCCTTTTTTTTTCTTAAACAGCATAATTAGATATGAAAACAAAGTCCATAAGAACACTGTGTCTCAAGCTGCCAGGATTTTGTTAGGGTTTGTTTGTTTGTTTGTTTTGTTTTTCCCCAAGCTTGTGATGTAGCATAAGCTGCCTTGGTTATATGCCAGACTTATCAGAACTGCTGCAAAGCAAAACTCTCGGAGTTATTTGGAGCATTTATGGATGTTTGAAGACTGTTTTCATTTTTGTAAATGAACCTGTTGGACCCTGACCTGGGTTTTTAACAAAAGATTTCCAACATTTGGGGTGCTTTGCACCCTCCCTACCCAGTACTGGGGTGCTGCAGCATTTCTTCCTTCTCAGTAGCGATCAGCTTCTCTTGGGGAACCTCAGCCCAAATGGTGGGTAGTGCCTGACTGCAGCACCCACGTTTGAAAATTTAGGTCTACTCCAAAAAGCAGTCCAAGTAAAGAGACCACCAGTAGAGTTTCCAGATAGGCTCAAATTACCACCACCGCAGCTTTAATTAATACATTTGTCTCTTTAGGGTTTAGTGGCACTGATAATATTTGCTGTTCTCACTAAGACCCGATTAAATGAGTGCCTAAGACTGACGGAGAGTTTGTGGGTAATGACAAGTGCTTGACTGTAGCAGAAAATGATGAGCTGCCCCAGGGAGACATCACCACCCACTTGAGCGAGATCCATGAAGGGTTTATGACCCGTTTGAATCCTGATTGAGCATCACTGTCCTGACCCTCAGGGAGCCAATTGTCTGGAATACTTGCTCTGTCAGTCTGAGCGATGTGCTCAGAATCCCTCCGAAACCTGGATGGCTTGATTGCAGATAATACACACAGTGAATTATCAAAATGGTATAAAGATTGAAAAATATTTCATCACTGGCTATTGGTAAGTCATATTTAGAGAGCCTGCTGTTCTACTTGTCAAGTAAAATGTACTGTGAGCTTAACCCTTTCAGAAAGAAGTTATTTCTGACCTGACATTTAACAGAGGAAGGGTTTTCTTGGAGCAGACATGTCTGATAGGTGATTACTGAATGCAATTAGTCTCTGTATGGGCAGGTAAGAGGCCAGCTTCTCTCCTGGCGAAGTTGGTAGCTCTCCCTAGGAGCCTGCAGCAAGAGACAGGCCCAGGCCAGGGGCAAAGCTCAGCTTGCCGGGCAGCTGGGAGGACAGCACTCAGCTGCCGTGGCCTTTTTTGCCTTTTTGCTTTATTTCTTTGAGTGAGTGATGAATATAGATGCCAGGAGGGGCGTATGTCACCTCCCCAGCAGCTAGGGCACGCATGCAGTAGCGCTGTCATCCTGCTTGAAGTGAGAGCTCCTGTGTTCTTACTTAGAAGTACAGAAAATATCGGGGGCAAATGATTTTCTCATTAATTGTGGCAGTAGTAGCTACTACTGAGAAGAACTAGAAACACTGGGATGGTTGGTCAAAGGCTCTGTTTCCAGGCTTGTTTTTACCACAAGATAATTTCTCTTAGAGTTCAGTGCAATATTAAAGAGGTTTTGTTTTGTTTTTAATTGTCAGAAAGCCTCAGCTAGCAGAGGGGTGGGTGGTGCTGGCAGCTTCTTGGGTGTGAGACCAGGTTTGTTCCTTGCTCTTGTCCGTGTCTGTGTCTGGTAAGATGTGAGGCTGCCGAATAAATACATTAATAAACCGTCCCTCATCTTCCAGCCAGGCATGTAGACTGTGTTTATGTGTTGCAGGAAGGTAGGTTGTTGGACTGTTACTGCAGCTTTCAAAAGCAATTAACTTTATTTTTCCCCATTTTACATACCTCAAAGCAGAACACAACCTCACAGGACCAGAAAAGGAAGAAAAGAAAACACCAAAAACCCTTCAGTTTTATGGTTAGTGTTGCACAGCCAGCTAATCTTTATTATTTTAGCTACTGGAGCAATTAAACATATTAAAGAGGATTAACTATTGTTTTTCTACCAACATAAAGATGTGCTCTTAATTTCTAATGCCCTTGTTCCTATGTACATTTTATTTTGATACCCACTTATGAAAAAATTGTGGTGGGATGTTTATGTTTCTGCTTATGCAGGGATCGTTGCTGTTAGCACCATTTTCTAAAAAGACTGACTAGTGTATATATCTAAAACCATGTTAAAAAAACTCATTGAATGCTTAAAAAAAGTTAGATAAATTAAAGGCAGTAGTAGCAGAATTCTTGTATAACTCTGTACAAGAGAACATCAATATTGCTCATTGAACAGTCTATTCTTCTCATTTGAAAAGAACAACTATTTGTCATGATTCCTGTCCTTGGGCTGGCAGTTATCTAATTAAATGCATATGAAATTCAAAAGCCCTTACTGAGGGACAGTAATTTTCCTTGGTTGTTTTTAAAGTCACCAAGATGAAAGAAGAATTACATTGAACAGATAATGGATGAATTTCTCCATTGTGCGTTAAGGTCTTGAATTGACTAATCATCCCATGGTTATTAATCAATGTGTTATCTTATAGTTTGAAATTAAAGGTTCTGTTCTCATTATTGCTGACTCTAGGTAATAATACTTCCAAACCTTGATTACCATGGCACTACAATGTACTGTCTCGCAAAAATACCACAAAACTAATCAAAAATAGATCAGATCTATAAAGAGCATTTCCAGTGCATTATATTTACTGACTCTTTGGTGAAGTGTTTTTCAGTCCAGTCTTTTCAGACTATTCTCGCTAATGTTCTTATAATGTTTTCCACATTTATATGCATGCAGTGCCTCCTCCTTGCTCACCATCCAGATATAACATCCCGCAGTGCTGATGCACTCGCTGATCCCGAAAGATACAGCCACTGCCTGAGATCTTTGCTTGAAGGAGATAACCAGTCCTCTGGTTATGCCAAAATAAGGCCAAGGTGCGGATTATTCAAAGTACCAGTAAGTGCACATGCAAGATAGACAGCAAATAGCGTATTAGAGTTAAGATTTTTGTAGTATATAGAAGCTAGTGGCCAAAGGGAACTAGTAACGCACTGGTTAGCTATAACTGTGCTGGGAGAAGGTAGTCCAGCAAATTGGAAAAGAAAGCAGCTTGGGTGTATTTATAATATAGGCATTTATTTGGTATTTCTCATGGTATGTAAAGAAGAAAAAGACTTTATAGCCTCACGTGTGAGGATGCTTCACCGAGAGGCCTGCAGCTTCCGTCGCTGCCCGGCTCCCACCGGCTCCCACTGTCTGCAGCTCTCGCAGCAGCTGCAGCCACTGCAGCTCGGAGCCAGGATCCTGCAAAGCGGGAGGTGCGGTGGAAACTGCATCTGGAAATAGCATCTGTGGAACGGCCCCAGCAACTGTACCGAAAACTCTATTGATTCTTAGTTCTGACCTAAAACAATCAGGTTAAGTCTTGCTCTTTAGCGTAATTACAGTGGAAAGGTTGGAGGGTGACCTTGGTTTGTTACCTGATCTGCTGGATACTTTCTTTTGAATGTATCATTAAAAGAAAATATATTGTAAAATGCTTCACCTAACTTATCTAACAGCTGTGCTCTGTTCTAAAGATCAAGATGCTGCATCTACCCCCAATTATTTAGTTTAGTTGTTTAATTAACTGCCAGTAGTGATTTCTGCTCAGAAGTATTTTAGTAGCGAAACTTTTGATGCCAGAATACTGGTACTGTTCATAAACTCCTACCTCTGTTAGTTTTGTCTACATCAGTGAAAGTGGGTTAAACAGTTCTAATTTCTGATTTCTATCGGTTTGTAATTTCTAAACAGTTCTAATAATTTCTAATTTTATACAAGCCAAGTTTGTTGGCTTGTATACCACTTCCCTTCCTTATTTATACCAGGAAGAGATATGGAAAAAAGTTTCTTTGTGAGTAGTGGATGTACTTTAAGACTAAACATTTTAGAGTTACTGTTTTCAACAGAGACAAATAATAGTAAATACCAACTTTGAAAAATAAAGTATCCATTTTATTTGAATAAGACTGGAAGGAACAACTCAGTCTGCACAGTGAGATGACGTTTGTTGGGCTTCGTAATATCTGCTTTAGTAGTGCACGTTAGCCTAAAGCTCAGCAGTCAGTGATCAGTTATTTGCTGCAATTTGGGGCACAAAGTGCTTAGTCAGCTTCCTGGCTGCTGGGGTCTTGCGCCTGCTCAGACCAGGGCTGGGCTCAGGCCAAACACAGAAACAGGAAAAGCTGAACTTTTCAAATGAAAACATCTCCCAACATGTCAGAACGAAAAACTCCACAGTATTAAAATTATACTCTGCTGGAGTCTCTAATGTCCTAGCGAGATTTCATTATGTTTTGTACATTAAAGTTTGCACTGAACTCTAACATACAGTTCACACATCTGATAAAATATTAAAGAAGGACAAATGTAGGGCTTGTCAAGCTGAGCTGCTGTAAACTTGTCTGTGCATATTTGGCCTTTCATGACTTATTGTGCATCTTTATTTATTGTTTCTGAACCAAGTGTATTGTCATGAAAATGACATTGTACTTGGAAAAATCCTATCAGGCAAAGTCAACCCCTAAAATAAGTGTTATAATAAATATGCAGAAATGTCATTCTTTACATTAGCCCAAAGGTTTTGTATAGCTTAAGGTTATGTGCAGTAAGCTAACTATAAAAATAGAAGCTTGACAGTGGGGATGAATGTGTGTGTCAAAATAATATTACTCTTTCTGGGAGGATGGCAGAAAAAATGACACTACATCCACCAGCATGATTTTTATAGATCTGCCTCTTTGCCAGATGTCACCTTTTATAAACTACTTTATAAAAACATGACAGCGTAGTGAAGTAGTGTGTTTATAGCTTGATAAACTTTTGTAATAAAGTTGGGATTGGTGGAAAATTAAAGCCTTAGAGCCTACTCATTAAGTATTTGGGAAGCTTGCTCTAACCTGAGACGCAAAATATTAAGAAATACGTGGAATGAGTTACTAGTAGTAAGTGGCCTTTCTCAAGAGTGTATGTCTTCTGGCACTATTTACAGTACACCATGTAATAATCCATCCATATATATTACTGGGATTTTAGAGAATAAACTTTGCATTACATTAAATGTAAACATGCACTGACAAAATATACAGTGTATACTAAATTATATTTTTCCAAAGAGTACTATGAGGACATACAGGATGATGCTATAAATACCTCCCTGGCACACAATTGTTTTATTACATAATAAAGGGCTGTATATTACCTTCTGCTGCGCTGTGCCGCGCGTAACTCAGATTCCTCATGACATGTCTAATTTGGGCGAGTCTGTGGTTCCAGAAATCGTACAGGAATAATATCCTAGACTTAAAATGTTACTGCCCTGAGAGACTTGCCTGGCTCTTTAGGCAGACACAGAGCCGTCAAGTCTGGGATCTCCGTTCCGTGCACCTCGCTAAGTGCAGCGTGGACAGGTCTGATGATACCTTAAAGGCAGGGCAGCAAAGACCTCGTCTGTGTTTTCTTACCTCTTGCAGACTCGCTGTCATATCTCCTTCCTTTCTGCTTCACTTCTGTAAACTTTTAAAAATATTCCACCAAACTTTAGACCCTGCATAGGTGGTGAAAGAGGCCCCTGACAGCGCACGCAGCTGCGACACAAAGGTCCTTAAGAGACAGAATGAGGTGAAATCTTCCATGCGCACGTGGTTCGCTCGCAGCTGGAAGTACTGATGCACTGAGAGTAGAAATGTGACTGTTCTGGAAGAACCCATGTTTACTTGCTTTGTACATTTTCTTCATTCTTTCTAGCGAAGCAACTTCACATAAGTATCTAACGTGCAGTATCTTGTGTATGGGATAAATCATAAACAATCTTCTTCCTGAATTTTTTCTATAGCTGAGTGGTGCAGCCATGTGAAACATATTCCAGCCAGTATTAAAAATATGACTGTCCCCTTGGCTGTATCTGAAGTTCTTAACCTTCCCCCCTTCCACCTACCTTGGTACCAGTATGTACAAAGACACATTCTTCCTTATATCTTGAAATCAAAACACGGTCTTTCTCTTGCTCTATGGAGGTTTGCCTTTTGTGGAGAAAAACACACACACAGAGTTTAAAACCTTAGAAAAGTCATTTTGGAGCTACTTCAGGTCCCATGGCAGTGTCGGCCTGTGCCGGGCTGTGCTGCTGCTCTCACATGTTTGCTGAACCTTTTTTCCTTGGCTCTGCAGTGGTGGAGGCTCCACAGCACCCCGAGGCAATTGGCTTTCAGTGTAGTACTGTTCAGTGGGGGCTATCGAAGGTTCTGGTGTCTAACCTGGCTGTTTCGTGTCAGATCTCGAGAGCTATCTGTGTGCTTTCTAAAATAAGCAGAGTTAAAACTGAGAAAATTATACTATCACATTTTCCTATGCATGTTTTGTAGGCCTCATTTACTCTGAGAAAACGTGCAGCGCAGCAGCTGTAGCGTGAATATACTAAACAACTTTAAGCTAGTTTAGTATTTAGTATTAAGAAAATGCATGTGAAACAATCTTTTATTCTATAATGAGCAGTCAGCAAAATATTTCCCTAAAGCACATTTTACCTAAACATTTGTCAGGGTAGTAGTGAGAATGATTATATGTGGTGCAACAGAAAGCATTAATTTGGTGTAGGTTTGAAACCAGTGGATCCTCTGATTTATTTGTACCTAGACTGACGAGGCATATAATTTGGTTCATAGTTTGTGCTTGCTTGCAGTCTTTTCTGGCACTAAAACGCTATCAGGGATGATACTGCCTTCTGCCAGAGTAACATGGAACTGCATTTATTGGTAATACTTCTTGCATTATCAGTTCTTCCTGGGTGGTTTTATCCCCACGCACCTTGAAGCTCTTTCGCATGGGGATCTTTATTCCGTCTAGCCCTAAGGGAGAGCGTGGATGACTTGCTGAAGAACAGAGTTGTTCTCTTGCTGCTGTGGTCAAAGCAGACTGAAGCTCGGTGCAGGTGGTGCCCGTATCCCAGTCTCTGTGCTGGGCTGTCCTGAAGCTACGTGGTTTTAACTGGTCATTTCTGTTAGTGGGCTGCACGGACTCGCTCAGGAGTTGTGGGAGCATTGGGCTGAGTGCACTGAGGCTTCTCATGGCAGCTTGGTGACCATGCAGCTGGGCACTGTTGTTCCATTATGTGTAGGTTTCTGTATTCACATAGAGACATTCATAAATTAAGAGCATCCTGAGTGCGTGGAGGGAGCTTTTCAATAGGAGAAGCACATGAGCAGCCCTGGCTGTTTTCCTTTAGTTTTCTTTATTTTTTCTTGATGCTTTTCCTGTCGTGTTACTTGTTATGGCTTTTAAAGTCTGGGGATAATGAAATCCTTTGTGCAAAATGTCGTGTTTATATGCTTGATTCCAAGGGGACGGGATTGCTTGAAATTTGTTCTTTCTTTGTTTTGTTTTAGTTCTAACACTTCTCTCTCTTAAAGAAGCCCAAAAGCTTCTTTAAGAAAAAGTGATATTTCTGAAAAAGGATGAAGCTTAGAGCCACCAAACTTTACTGCAGGTTATTTCTGTGATTCTGTATACGCATCTACTTTTATATGTTAATATGCACAAAACTCAACCTTAACATATATAGAAAGAGATATGTGCTCCTGACGCACATAAACATCTTCTACCTTGAGGTTTTCATTCTGTGCTTCGTGGGCTTCGTTGTCTGTAATTCCATGGAGTTCCTACACTCTGCAGTCTGCTCAGTGCAAGTCTTCCACGGTGATTGGAAAATGCCCCAAGGGTGGGGGGTGTTAGTGGGGTTTTTTATCCATGTCTGGACTAAAAGCTCGGAGAGATTCAGCAGTGTTTCGTGTGGCTCCTTCCTCTTGAAGATCCTGATTCCCAGCTGGCACCGAGCGTGAGCTGTAAAGATAAGCCGAGCTTCTGCATCACTCTAAATGCACCGTGTTGTTTCACTGCGTTTATTTAGTTCTCTGTCCTTTCTGGTTTTTCACACTGGCCCTTGACAGTTCCGGAGGAAGCACAAAATGAAATTTTGTAGCTGATTTGAGAAATGAAATTATGAGAAATTCCATCTATTTTGTGGTAGGACAACTCAGTCCTTTTATTGCTTCATTTCACCCACTTATTTCTGTAAAAAGGTGAGTTTTCTTCAACCTCTCCTTGAAAGTTTTTTTTAAAATGGCTTATACCCAGAAATAGGAAATAATAATTCTGAAATGCAGTGAAATGTATTGCAAGGTTAATATACCCTTCCATAACATGCCCAAACGTTAGGCATTAAAGATTTAAGCCAAACAAAATACTTTAATACTTGCCTTTTCAATATTGGCCTTTTTAAAGCTTAATTTTATTGTATGTCTCTATTTTTTATTTTTATTTTTATTTTCTTTTTTTAGACAGTAATTTTCCATGAATTGTAGCCCATTAGAGCCGTGTTACTGGACTTTGAAAATCACATTGCCTTATGCAGGTTTTTTATTTGGGTTTCTTAGCTGACTAAGTTCCTCTGAAAACTAGTGAGACAGTCTACCTTTGTCTGTTGTTTCTGGAACATGTCATAAAGATAGATTGAATTAAATACATCTAGCCCACAAGCCTCAGCTTCTCTTTCCCTCGGCGGAAGAGCTCGCCTGCTCTCTGTCCTCTCCTGCTTTGGGAGATTTTAGAAAGATAAGTTAAAAATGAAAGCATGGAACAAAAAGGCCAAAAAAGGGAACTGACATTCCTGGAGATGGCAACAACGAAGAAATGTACTGAAGATCAGAACTAACAGAAGAAATATCAAAACACTACCAAAATCTAAGGTGTAGTAGAGTCCAAATATATTTTATACAGAATAAGGGCTCCACATTAACTTTATTGGGCTCGGCATGTGACCCTAAGTAGGTCAGCAGTGAAATATTATGTGGAAGGGTCATGAGAGCAGAAAAAATTATCTCAAAAGTAGGATGATCTCTGAATTAGAGCAGGTATATGAAGGAATGGATTAGGAAAGGATGTAAGAAGTTAATAATAAAACTTTCAGGTTAATATTTCTGATGAAATGGACAATGCTTCTCTAATTTTTTTTTCAGATGAGTATTTAGTGCTTTGTGGCAATACATCATTATTCATTGGAGAAAATCCTGCCAGAAAAGAAGGGTATTGTGGTAGAAGGAAAGCTTTTATGCTTGTTTCATTTACTTGTTTAACTTATTTTTCTGATACAATTAGAAGACCAGTGCCGGGGATGCTGTTGTCTAATCCTGTAGTTTTATTCAGAATTTGAGAGAGGTGCCTACAGCACCCTGCAAATACTGCTTCTTATGTAGCTTTGTTTTTCCTTACTAGTTTAATAAATAGTATTTAATGATACCAGTAGAAAAATGGTGCATATAAGAATAAAAAACTCACTCAGCAAAACTTCTTGTCTTTGCATCTTAGTAGTAAGTGAAAGAAATACACCTTTGCATGCTATCAGGATTTTAGCCATTTTGTTTTTGGAGTCTTTGGGCTCACTTTTCAATACTACCCTTAACAAACAAGCAGACTTTGATTTTCAGAAGTAAAAAAAGTCACATAAATTGTAAGTATCTGCTATTAGAAAATCTGAGTGGCAGATGACCTGTTTTGGTTTTCTGGTAGATTTTAGCTTGTGCATGTGGCTGATTTTCACAGAGAAAATACCATGCAGAAGACTCTGGTTTCTCTTCAGATCGTATAAATCACAGTATTGATTTTTGTGAGTCTAGTCTTACTGACTACCCCCAAATGATGATTGACACATTAACAGCTTTAAATAAAGGGTTTCGCTAGCTGAATCTACCTGGTTTTTATTAAGCAACTGGGCAAGAAAAATCCTTGTAGTCTTCTGTCTACAGGCTCTTTCACGGAGAAAATGATCCACTTCTAATTCCAGTGGTTCCTGACAGTGGCCACATTAAACCTGTCCAGAAATGTCATCCATGGATGTGTCAGAACTGTTTCCCAGAACCTTTCAGAGCAGTAAGTGCTGTCCCTCCGGGTTACGTGTTTTAAAACATGTGCTTGGTGGTGTCTGTTTCAGTGGCACTTGGCTATCTTGCATCTTTTGTTGGCCTTGATTACACAATATGAAGAGCGTAAGTATTTTCTGTGTTCCTTTAGATACACCTAGTAATTATTGTCTGTCGGTGACATCTGGGGTTTGTTGGAATTGATGAGAAATATTTTGTTCTTGTAACTATGTGTTTCCTAAGTACCAGGAATGTTCTTCCTTTGCAATATAATATCTTAAAATTGTACAGCAAGTTCTTGTATTATGAGGGAATCCAATATTTTGAGAGGCTCCAGAAGAGAAGAGCGGTGAGCACTTTGTGGAGTTATTGTTGTAATTTCAGCAGTGTCAGTTACTGAAATTAATTTTCAGATAAACCCAAAAGAAATATAGACAGAAAATTTTGGGCTCGCTAACAGAAAAAGCATTTGCAGTTCATCCTGGTAATAGGAAACTAGGTGACCAGCTAGTGTGGACATTTAAAAAGGAATTCAAGATTTTTTTTAAGGGACTTCTGTTTGGTCAGCAATTCCAGTAAGGGATTCATCTAAGGAAAGGAAAGCCAGCGAAATCCACTGCAAACAGATCTGAGAGGGAAAGTTAACCTAGATTTCAAGCTTGGACAGAGTTTATCCTCTTAATCATTATGAATCCTGCTATTAGTGCTGGTTTAGGTGATAAATAGCATATCAGATCATTTTGCCCAGCCTTCTTTCTTTCTGTCTGTGGTACTGCAACATGTTAAGTTTCCAGTTCTTTCCAGTGAGCTGTGAGACTGCAGATAATCTTCTGTCCCCTTAAGTGCAGTTTGTGCTAATTATTTTGAAAGCAGAATCAAGGATCTTAGTTTTACACTATTGATCAGAGGGTTCTTAGGAAGATGATAGGACTGAAATAGCTTTCTGTTAGACCTGGACTTCATGTTTAAAGTCTGCACAGTGGCTCCGTACTAGACTTTTATTGTCCTCCATATATGTTCTAGTTTTCATGTGGTAGATGTTTTGTGTATTCATCATCGGTGGTGTGTGATTTGTACATTTAAGAGTCAATTTGTAGGGTACAAAATAAAAAAGAACCCGTTTATTTCAACCTTAAATGTCAGGCAGAATCTTTTTAGAGATGAGGGTTTGCAACACTTTGAAGGAAACTCCACACGGCAGCCGTGTGAGTAGCGGACCTCCTTTCTGATGGTAAAAGGCTTTGAAACATCCCTTTGTTAGCAGAGTTAATTCTTGGTTTGTAATTAATTATTTGTAATTAATCATTTGCTGTTGTCTGACAGTATATAATAGAACTACAAAACAATCACTTAAAAAAGAAACAACTGTCAATTAATACACTAATGAATCAAGTTTACCAAAGGTGAAGCAGCTTAGACTCCCAGTGGAGAACTATGAAACGCTTAGCTTCTGTGCACAGAAAATCCACCCTTTTGCATTTCAGTTCCATTTAGGTTTGCTTTCAAATGGTGGTTCCTGATTATTCTTGCAGTTTTCACTTTGGTGCTTGTTGACGATGAGCTTACACATGTTTAAACTATAAAAGCCTGCTGAAGTTTTACCTTTGTGAGTCAGAAAACTCGTCCACTTACTTTAGTGGAATCAGAAGAATCAGAAACAGAAGGCCATGGCTGGGCCTGGTTCAGAAATGAGTTTCATTTTATTGAAAGCCATTTATTGAAAATATTTGTTTTCAACACAATAAGTTATATAACAAAGTTGATGGTATTCCAGACCTTACCTGTAGCGCGTCCTGGTAATATATGAGTGCAAGACATTTCTTTTTTAAATTGTGCATTTTGTTGGTACCTGTCAAAAAGAGTCCAAAATGTAAGGGCATGTGTCTGTTTGCAGTTCAGTGTACCCTGCCACAAGGAAGTGAAAAGGGAAATCCAAGACAGTGCCTTTTCAGAAGCAGTCTCCAGGCAATGTCCGCTTGCCTCAAGGTTTCAGTAACCCACATTTCAGATTGCCTTGCTATGTGTTCTGTGGTATTAGCTCACATTATTTTGTTTCCTGTTCAAAAATTGCAGTGTTTTTGCAAACCTTTGAGGTGTCTTGGCAATAAGAGCTGGCATCTCTCATCTCTTTGCTGTGGTGTAGGCATGGAAACCTGTCTCTTAGAAAGAAGTCCTATTGAATTGGAATCAGATGCACCATGAAAAGAGTACAAACATTGAATCTATGAAGCTGTCAACACTGTCTTGTGAGCTGAGGTGTCTATGACTGCACAAATTTTTCCATCTCCATTAAGGAGAGAGACTGTGCATGCCTTATATATGGTTTCATCTCAGAAATTCCATTTATGGTTCATTTTAACTGTTCTTAATTTACCCCGGTATTTCAATCTTTGTATGTGAAAGCAGGAGGTTTTTTTGGGGGGATGCATTAATCTTTTATAGTCTTTTTTGGTTTTATATTTATATTAATTCAGCATCTGAGTGCACTACCAAACCTTTTTGGAATTAGGCTGGTGAGTCATTTTCTTCTACAAGCAGATGGCACAGTGGATCTCCATCTCCAAATGCCCCAAACGTAGTGACTCTAGTAATTCCTCCTGCTGCCATCTCAAATGTCTTCCCCTTGCCATATGTGCTAACCTGTAAGTTCACCTGCCTTTCCTCTTTGACTTTGGTGTCATCGGACTAGTCATCTTTTAAATTCAAGCTTTTAAATGAAAGAGAAACAAACTGCCGTATCTTTAACTGGACAAGTAAATAAAGTATGTCCTGGGGCCGTGCTTGAGGAGGCGGTAGGAAGCTGTGCGAGAGGAAACCGTGTGTGTTTCATAAGCAAATCCTTGTGGTATTTTCAGCATCCTGGCATGAAAGGACGCCACAGGAGCTACGCTAATGGTGTTTACTAGCTGTGGAGATAACAGCTAGTATGAAACCTACGGTGTAATGTCCTATCAAGCCATTCTAATTATGGTTTTGTTTTCATTTCACTCTTTTTAAGTAATAGGCATCTCAGTTATACTTGAGTTTGGGGGTACGTACTGTTTTGATGAAAAATATTCAGTGGCACGCTTAAATAAGGGATGAAAATGGCACCTGGAAAAATGGGCTTGGCCTTTTAAACCAGCTGTTAATGTTATACTGGTAAGTGGTGTCTTACAGGCTTCAGAAAATAGCTCAGGGTTTCAGAATTGAATCTATTCAATAATGTCTATAAACTGGCTTTTTCAGAGCGTTCCTTTGTATTGTACATATAAAGAACATTTTGAATTTGCTTTCCCTATATGTAAAAAAAAGGCAACATCAATTTTGACTGTATATGATATATTTTGAGTAGTGTCTTCTAAATATTGTACTTTGTACTTTCTTTAAAAGTAGCAAAGGTAGCAGAAAACTTTTAATCTAGGAGTTTTAATTACCTATGCAGAGAGCACTGAACAAGTTGACAACACAGCATAAATAGTAAATAATATTGCTTTTACCCTTTAAAATATATATAAGGATCCTTGTAAGTGTGTCTCCTGCTCAAAGCATTTGCTAGTTTATTTCTTATTTCCAGAATTTTTCAAGATGAAAATTCCATTCACAAGAGGCAGGGGGGTAAAGGGGTGTCACCCAGAGCGGGTGCCTGGAGAGCTGGTCACCACCGCGGGACTCGGTTAGCCGGGAGGCAGTGGCTGCAGCCTCACGCTCCCTTCCTGGCAGCTTCCCAAATAATTTCACAGAGGCACTTCAGGCCGGGAATCTTGTTAGTGGAACCAGGTCTCGCTTCAGTCTTTATATCGCTGGCATGTAAAAGTCGGTTGTATCCTCCGAAGACTCTGAGTATTTTCTTTTTTATTATTATTATTCAATTCGCTGGCTATGATTGACAAGGGCCTCTTCATGAATATGTTAAGGAAGAAATGTTTCCTGGATATTATGTCCTTTCAGATCTGTCATAACTAGAATATTCATGATGCTGTTTTTAACAGGCCTCCTATTGTAAAAGAAATATCACGGAAACATGTTCTAGTTTTTATAAAGTCCAGGGAAAAATGAATGCCTTAGGGGCCGATAGGTAAGTTTTTTAACAATTTAGAAATAGAATGTGACAGCTAGCAGAATATATATCAGCAAAGCGGAAAGCTCTTAAATATCACAGTCACAAGCCTAGAACTGATAAAGTGGTGGGGATTTTAGAGTTATTTTTGTGTTTTCTGATGGCTGTAGCTTCATAACAAATTTATTATACATTTCTCCATTTTAAAATGCAATTACAAAATCATTCTTTTTCATCACTTTTATTTCTGGACACCCAGGGTCGTCTTCTTCATCAAATGTGGCCAGAACTGAGGCATGCGCAGGCCCGGGGATGGTGTTTTGCGGCGCGGGGCTGGCGGATGAGAAGCGCCTTCTCTAACAGTGGATTTGTGCATTACAGGAGGATACAATAAAATGGAATGATTAAACAGCACCCTTTTCTTCCATGGAGAAATATTCATGCAAAAAGACTAGTTTCCAGAGTAGACTGAATTATTGGTGGAAGAGATTTTCTACACAGAAATACAGTTTTGTCAAAACAAATTTTCTGTTCAGTAGAAAATATTAATTTGATCAAAAGATTTCATCCTATGATAATTAACAAAGAATATTTTGAGCTAATTTCATTTTGACTTAAAATCTACTTTAGTTACAGCTTTTTTGATTGAATAACAGAAATGAGATCACGTTTTTTAGCCAGAATTAGAATTTTAACTTCCAGTGCCATGCTATTTTGACTTCTGTTAGTCAGAAGTAAATGAATTAGCTTTTTCAGATGAATTAAGTAGCTCCCATGGATAAATTTCTGCTTTACTTCTCCTGAGAACATTAAAGTTTCTTCTAGGGCAAAAATACACACTTCTAGCTGATTCTAATGATTTCTAGCCCAAGAAGGGCTGCCTGTCTGCAACTGAAGAGTTCAGTTGCATTACATAACTGTGCTCATTTTTATCCTTGAGTAGTTCAGTATATTTCCAGGGGTTGGTAATGAAGATCCTAAAAATATTTTATGAAGTTAAAGGCAAACAAGAAGGTGGATTTTTTTTTTCCTCACCATTGTACTTTTACTTTGTAATTGTTTTACTCAGCTCACTATTTCCTGGGGAAGAGATCTGCCTAAATACTGCATGCATTGCAAGTTACTCTTTGCTAACTACTTGGTGCTACTACTTACTATTCATTTCTTAAAACAGAAAAAAAAAAAAAAAAAAAACAGAATAAAACCACTTCAGCCCCGAATTTGTGTTATTGGAGCTCCTCTGTGCGTAGCTGCTGTGCGGCTGAGTCCTGAGCAGCTGCGCTCGCAGCCTGCCCACGTGTGCTGCTCTGCTGAGAACACTTTCTCCTTGACTATGAAGGTGATTGAGGCCCTGTCCATTCCTGCTGGTGTCGTACGTGGCACCACAGCCTCGGGCAACAAAAGGGGCAGCCCTGTGTTATGTCTTTTTGAATATAATAGGAATAAACTTGAGAAAAGCCCAGTGCTTCACACGGTCCCCGTGCAGAGTGTCTAGGTGGGAGGATGCTGGGAGCCGGCTCCTCTGCACGTGCCGAGCTCCAGTCTCCTGCTCCGGGCCCGCGGCTGCTCCTGGGGCCACGGGAGCGCAGGGCTGTCGCTGCGGAGCGTCCTGCCTCTTGCAAGATGAAGCTGCATAAGCTGCAGTGAGATTGGAGACACTGGCCTACAGGCTCTGTATCCTATTAGCAATCTTAGTATGCTACAGTGCCCCAGAGTAAATCATTCCTGATCAAAAAGCAAGGAAACAGCCCTTCTTACAAGCAAGTACAAATTTACAGTGTTTAGGAAGGTCATGCCTGGCTGTTTTGGATAGTGAGTGTTGCTGGATGTTTTCTCTACCAGAAATAAAAATATGTATTTTGCAAGAAAAAAATAGTATGTGTGTACTTCGGCCTTTTTGATTTGTCTTCAAATGTTTTCTTGAACGTTTAGATTTCATAGGAAAGCTGTATGGCGGATTGGAAGCGGTTCCAGTTCATTTTAAAAGAACATTGATTCCTGGGTCGTGGGAACCCGTGTAGGGGCAAAGAGGCAATGGATTTTCCTTTTGCCTCCAAAGACATTTGTGCCGTGATTGGACTCAAACCGCCAGCAGAGAATGAACATCACGGGTTGTCCGGACTTCCCTGCGCTTGGATCAGCTGATCCAAGCAGCAGAAAGGGGGATTTTGGATGTTCATTTGTGTTATGTTCCCGATTTGCACAGGCTTTCCAACACGTTCCTGGTCAGCAGGGTCTGTGTTGGCATGTGCTGGATGAGATTGACCCACGGCCTGCAATGTACCGTGCATGTCCTAAGGATGCTGCTATTAGAGGCATTAATATTTTCTCTCTGGTAGATAATAGACTCTTAAAGACTTCATGAACATTTTAGCCCATTTTGTCACTATTTTTGCATCATAAGTCATTGGGGATTCATTGAGATCTCAGCACAAGGTCACAGGATTGTTCCTTAGGCGTCATTGAGCAAAATATTAAATTACCTTTTCTTTGATCTTTTTAACCTCTGTCTGTAGCTCTAATGGCTAAAGGAAAAATGGAAAGGCAGAGTCTGGATGAGTTAAATCTGGATGCTGTCTGTCTAAAACATGATTAAGTAGAAAAAAAAGGAAAGCAATCAAAGTGGTGTTTTAATGCCAAAAGCAGCAACTAGAGAATGTTGCTGGCTTCTGTCTTAATCCATAAAAATCCCACAGCCAGAATGTATATGGAATAATCCTATATGAAAGAGACACAGGAAGAGAGAGAAGCCACATTGGCTTATAACAATCCATGGGTGTTAAGCTATGCTCATCACCAAGGAAAGGAAAAAGAATAGAAAAAATCCGCAAGCAGGTTAGCATACTTATTACTTGCAGTAGTGGTACGTGTGGGCTTCTTTCTGGGTATAGTGTGACTATGTTTCTGATTTTTTCATTGTCATGGCGAGATTCAGATAAATGAAAAGGATTGTGGACTTGTTTCCTCCAGCTGCTTGATCCGATTTGGGTTTCAGCTTTTCTTCTGTTTTGAGCAATGCAAGAATGGAAGAAACAAGGATGGTGAACGAACTGCTTATTTTTGGTGAAAGTCTGTATTTCTGTGAAAATTCCGTAATTTGGGCAATGGGAGAGTATAGAGAGGTAGGATAAGAAGAGTATGACCAGCTTTCAAGACAGTTTGAAAAGATAAGTTACTTCCTAGCTAACAGGCAAATCCCCTTTGTTGTGGGTCTAATTGACACAGTGTTTATATTGCATGTCAGTTCTCTAGGTTGTGTGTTTTCATTTCTTCTTACAAACATGTTTTTCTGAAGCTGCAGGTACCCTAATGTGGAATACGTACGCGGAAGTTCAAGCACGGTTTGCCTGACAAGTGTGTGTTAGGAGGCTTCAGAAAGGTGACGTGAGGCGCAGGAGTCAGACCGGTCGCTGAGGAAAATGGCTGTGTTCATTGAAATGGTGCAGATGACAGGAATATGGAGAGGAAGGAAGGAAGGAAATGAGGTGGAGAGCTTTGGGCAGCGGAAGGTGGAAGGGAGAGTGTGTTCAAACTATCCTGGTATTTAAAGCTTGAAAGAATTTTTGGCATGGGGTGGGGGCTGCTTTACTGCATAGCACCATGACCACAGCTTGTGAACCTGCTGTGGTCACACGCAGCCGGTGCTCCTGTGGTGCCCTCAAAGCACTGCAAAGGTGCTCGATAAGTTCCCAGCAAATGTTCTGTTCCGAATTGGAGCTGAATGAGTGACCTGGAACCACAGTCGAGGGCTCCTTGTGCTGCTCTCTCCCACTCCATTTTCATGGGATAAATACTATGTTTTGGGTGACACAGTCCCCAGTAGCATCTTGTTATCTTCTCTGAGCTTGATTCCAGGGAGTGTTCTAGTGCTACATGTCTGAAAAGGTAGAGAAACTTTTTTTTTTACGTATTATAGCATTTCCCTAAAAATAACCGTGTGAGACGAGTGGGGCAGACTGTGAGCAGTCAGTGACAGTCGAACGTAGCATAAGGGGGTATCTGCCCTGTTGTTTCTGGAAACAGGAAAACATCACGCCAGATAGAGCTCCTCAGCAGTAACAGCCATTCAGTAATACGTTCCCCTGGAGGCTGTATTTGCCGGCCACCATTTTAATAGATGTTGGAGGAAGAACATTTCACATCTTTGTACAGCACCTCCAGTTCTGAATAATTAGACTAGAAAGACTTTCAAGTTGACTTCAAATTTTAGGTTGTTATATAAATAAGTTCATAGGGATCTCAAATGCTTTACATAAATCTGACAGCAACTATAAAAGGCTTTTGAACATTTTTGTTGCCAAAGTCCCAGGGATTGCTGGAATCTTAAATAGCCTGTTCTAAGCTTCGATTCAGAAGCTTTTTGTCATGTTTAATAATGTGGTGAATAATTCCTTTTCTGTTAGTAGTTTCCACTTTCATAATCCACAAGGATCTTTGAGGCATGCAGTGGATGTTTTCTGGAGCTGTAAATTTTAGGGGTCTTTCCTACCCAAAACTCAAAACTTGCTTTTCACATTCTCTATTAGTCTGCCTATATCTTTGTCTGGGTCTAGCTTCTTCCAGAGAATTGTCATTAAAAGATGCTAGAATGGAAAAGTTGCTGGGGGAACTATATCCAAAATACCGAAGTATCACACTAATCAGGATAATAAATACATCCTAAAATCCTGATGTGCAACACCTGGCTTTATCAGGGAGAAATCCACTGGTGGTTCTTGGAGCTGCAGGTTCAGGATTGCTTTGCAGTGTAGCAGGAGTATGGGGAACCTTGCGTGTTCCGGGTGTTTTCCAAACGGAATTCTTGGTAACACATACCCCAGCGTTCCTGTATGCTAGCCAGGTCAAGTCTTTAAGTCGTCTTCATGCTAACTTGTGTAGTTCTTTTTCAGTCTTTGTGCACAGTCTTAATGGCACTGATGCAGATTTCTCGTGGTCTTAAACCTTGTTGTTGGAAATGGGCTTTCATAGGCTAGCAGGTAGATTCTTTACTGTAAAGTTTGCCTGTTGAAATTTAATTTACAAAGACAGAGTTGTTGGAATATGCTTTACTTTGTGCCTTGTGAATAAGTCTGAGGAATATTAGGATTTAAGAAAATAAATCAATATCTGAATGAAAGTTTTCCTTTGAAGTTCCATTTCCTCCTCTTCACCAATACCATGAAGTGATGTTAATTCTCTGTGCACTGTAGAATTATTTGGTTGCAAAGCCATTTCAGAAAGGATCTTGCTATATAAATTGTGGAATGGTAAATGCTCTTAGAGGTATATCTTTTTAGGGCAGTACATCTCAAATGGTATGATATATTGTGTATTTCTGGTAGATGAAGTCCACACTAAAGCTTTCTAGAAGCTATAGGAATAAACTTTCTAGCAGCCATGAGTATTACCTTTAATCCAGAGTCATGGAATTTGTCACAAATGTTCATTTTCTAATCAAAAACTTTTAAGAATTTCTAGAATAATGAAACATTTATAAATACCTCTAAAATGAAACTTATTTAATTAGAAAAAAAGTGATATAGATGGAATTTTCATCTTGTGATTGAATAAAAGGTTTATCTGCCTATTTTGAAACCCATTATTGATTCTGTCTCAGCGATATTAATGCACATTGTTGAGTCCTCATCAAAAGGCACAATAAAATTGTTTTCTTTTCATGAATAGCTCTGCTATTTTGCAATCAAACGTCTCTCTGCTATTTGTCTTTGTATTTGCCACTTTCCAGTGTCACTCTTTAATAAGGTTCTTTTATTTGCTGTTGTATACTTCCTGGGAGTGATTTTGTTTTCCATTTCATAGGAAAAAATGTTTTACTTTAGTTTTTCTAATCTCTTTATATAATTTTACAGACTCACATGGTGAGGCTATCTCCACCTCTCCCTGCACTGTTCATTATATGGCCTTCTTATTACGTGATTCCCATTTTTTTATGATGCTCTCTCCTACTTCACTTCGTAGTTATTTCCAAGAGATCTAACATTTAGCATCCACATCCACTTTATGGGTATGTATAATGTATGGATGGCAGCACTGTCCCATAAATTTTTAATGAATTGGCTCCTCATCCAGGACTAGTTAATAGAGATAATCATCAGAGTTCATTGTCATCCTGCAGTGCCCAAGAAACTTTTTAATATTCCTTTTTGCATATGCATAATCCCAGGTTCTCTTTCCTCTCCTTGAGCATGCCCTGTTTTTACCACCTTTCCATTATTCAGCTGAAAATCTGCCCATTTCACTCCTGATTCCCCACAGCTCAGGATCAAGTTACAGTTAAGCAGCAGAGGGATGTGAAGAAATTGGGGAAGTTCCAGTGAGTGCTGGACAGACAGACTCGTTTTTATTCTGTTTTTCTCCAACTGTGAGTTATTAAGTTAAACTGAAAATTAAACCAAATCAGTGCATCCGTGCTGATTCCTTAAAGTTCTGGTGTTTCCAGTGCTTGGCTTTCTTACTGACATTCCGTTCAAGCCCATTAGTTAACTGCAAGATCCTGATACTTGCAGTGGGGCTGAACGGTGGAGCAGGCAAAGTTACATTTCTCTGAGTTCTGGGTATGTGCTGGCAGAGAAATCCCGAAGTCACATAAGTACATATTTATTCACAAAGTTATTTAACTCTGTCCAGAAGCCCACTGCATGTGTCAGCAATGAATGGGTGATATCTTACTAAATTGATATTTGAACAGCACAAAATACTTAACTACTTCTTTGTGCCATTTCTCACGCACATCTGTAGCTGTTTAAGCTGTGCCTTTGCACAGGTAGATTTGGCAGTTTTAAAAGATGAGAATGAGCAGTTTTAGAGGAGGAAATCTCAGCTGAGGAGGAAAAACGCCCTGGCAGAACCCAGCCGTGTTTCTCTACCAGCCCCAGCTCTTCCTCGAGCCAGTTTGCATGAATCTTGCTTAGCTGCGAAACTGCATTTGTGCTGTAGACAGCTGTCTGCAAGAGCATGAAGTGAAGCTTAATTTGACATAGATCATTCCTTTGCGCCGAGGTGGTCACAGCCTTCAGTCACTCCAGGATCTGAACTGAAGATTAAGAAGGAAGAGGTTCCGTTGAGCTACCCAAACCAAACCCACCTGCCCTCTGCTCTCTGCTAATGCACAGATACATATGCCGTAAATATAAGTACGTCATTCAGAGTTCACATTAAGAATAGGCTGTTATTTTTTGTAGTTGAAAGAGAAACTTGTTCCTGACTAAGATGTAAGGGAATACTGTTCAAGTCCCTCAAGTCTATCTTGCATCTTGTCATCTCTCTCTGCTCTGATTTTGGTGAGGACAGGAAATTACTTCAAACCCAGTCCTTAATAGATATACTTAAATGTGACCCACTGTTGCCACAGGCCCTGGGCCGTTACGCCGACAGCTCCCAAGGACGGCACCATCTCTAAGGCTGCCCGAGGGCTGCTCAGAGGAGCCTCCTCTTGCCCTCCCGCGGACGGCCGGGCCCAGCCCGCCTCACTCGCTGCCTCCTGCACGTTGCTCAGCCCCTCCATGAATGCCCCGAGCCCTGAGGCACCCGCGAGGCTCCTTGTCCCGCTCTGTGCTGCTGGCAGCCCCTGTGTGTCCTGTTCTCTGCCCACGGGCCCTGGGAGCAGTGCTGCACATCAGGAGCTTCCTCTCACCTGCGGTGGCCTTGCTGAAGAAACAGATTTATCTTTTTACTGTGAATCTAGAGATAATCATTGTGGCATAATCATGTGTTTTCATAATTAATCTTTATGTTCAGAAAATTCCCTTGGGAATAGAAATATAAAACTGCCAGTTGGGTTCTGAAATATTTCTGAAGGGTATTTGGATCCGTTTCTTTCACAAGAATGAAAGTGCCATCTGGGTATCAGCATACATATAAAGTCCCTTCATTATAAAGGCCCTAAGTTAGTGCTCTAAAACTTGGGAGATTATTTTATTTGTTGCCCTGGATGGGTGCTGACTGTCATTTTTATTATTAATGTTGACTAGACTCAGGACTATTTGTATCATCAGAGGGCAGATTCTTGTTGTTTAAACAAAGGCATTTCAGTTCTAATTTGTTAAAAGCCCTTTTTATCTTTGCGGTAAGGTTTCCTTAAAAAGATAAGAAGAAAATTACTTTGCTGGTGGATTTTTCTTTCAGGATAAGAATGTCCATGTCAGATGGAGCTGAGGTGGGAAAGGAGACAGCCATGGATTTCAGCACACACAGCGTGCGGAGGGGCCTTATGGGGAGATGCTCAGGCTGCCAGGACTTGAATTGCTTTTGCTTTGCTGTTGTTTGGGTTGGGGGCGGGATGTTGTGCATTTTCAAGTTACTGTCAGATTGTATGAAATGTTGCTGATGTGTTTTGATATTTATTGTTAAGACAGATACCCAGGAATAACATTCAGCTACAGCGAACAGCTTTGTAACTGAATCTTGACTGAAGGAATGAGGCAGTAGCAGCTGAAATACCGAAAATACAGGAGTAGTTTATGATTTTCTGGCCTAGGAGCAACATCGTTTCTCTGGATACATCTATATTGTTGTCACATCTGTGGCTTGCAGAAGACATAGGTTATCCTGAGACTCGAGGCCTGCCATCAGCATGGCTCAGAGAGGGTGGAATTGAGTGCGGCGGGTGCAGAAACGCTGCGGGTGGTGGCGGCCCCTCGCACCTCGCTGCAGCAGCTGCAGCTGCCCCAGGAGAGCAGCCGGCCGGCCCCGGCAAGGCTGAGGCTGCTACGGGCCTGCCTGGGGGAGCACAGTCTCTCCCATTACATTTTTACTTTGACATCTCCTTAGCATGTGACCCGTATGGTCTTTCATAACATACACTCTTTCTGATTCAGATCTTCAGTCCCACATACAAGTTGTTTTTGAGGGAGTAAGGTGGGGGGAAGCTTTTGCAGTGATGCCGTGTTGCAGCTGCTTCTAAATTCAGTGCCAGTCTAACAGCTGGAATTTAAGAGCAAGTCTTAAATCTTCAGTTTTGTCTGTAGTTTTGTCTTAGACATTTCAGAATAAATAAAAACAACCACAGCTATTGAGCATTAGCTAGGCTTTCCCAGGAAAGTAGATAAAAGAAATCTCGCAGACCCACTGGAAGACACTTTCCCCGCTTAAACTGTTGTTATGCTATCATTATCTTTCCTGTCTTCCCCATTTTGCCTAGCAAGCCATATGCTGGTTTTATATGACCAAAAATTGAACACCAGCTCTGCCACAATAGTAAAACATATGCTTGTTATATATTCCTCTTGGTTAGAGGGAATGAAAGTCCTTTGAAGATAGTGTTCTTCCTTTGAAGTTTTCTGTCATTGGCGAGAGGATGGGCTGGCGGAGAGGCTGAGCTGGGAGGGCAGCTCGCCTAAGGAAGCTCTTGATTTCAGTGGGGCGCGAGGATTTTGCTCCAAAGAAGGGTAAGTTGGCCATCATTCCCAAAGCTGGATGAATATGTGACATCTCCTGATGCCAAGTGTTTATTAGGTACGTTTTATACAAATTGAACTTTCTTTCCTAGGTTTATAAGAAATTCTTTTTTTTAAGGTTTTATGATGCTGTATGCTGTATCTGAATAGTCTCCTTAGCAAATGCAAAGCAGTGGGTCCTGGGTGGATTTCATGGAATCCTTGGAACCTCTATTTTCAGGCTGAAATCTATTTTAGACGGTAGAGATTTTATTTTATTTTATTTTATTTTATTTTATTTTATTTTATTTTATTTTATTTTATTTTATTTTATTTTATTTTATTTTATTTTATTTTTTCAGTGCTTTGGATGGTGAAGTTCTGGAAAGTATTTGGCTTTATTTCTGTTCAGAACAGTCGTCTTTGTAAGTACCAGCTGCCTGGCGTCTGTGGAATTTTAGCTTGCTCAGGTTATGCCATTAACTTTCCTGGAAAAGTTATTGGAGGGCAGGGCAGTTATTGTAAGAGGCTTCTGATACTTCATCTCACTTTAGCCAAGGAGAAATGACTGGAAGGGAAATTCCCAAGAACACAGGGCAGCCATTTCTTACCATACACTCTTTTCACTGTTTTCCCATAGGGAAAAGGTGTTACCATTTTGAGACCTTTCTAGCTGTCATGGAGGCCATTTCTATATTCTGCAAAAACAACAACAACAAAACCCCAAGAATTCAGTAATTAATCATGTCTGCAGCTTGTCAAGTTTAAAAATGAAGACAGATGATCTCACAGGAGACATAAAAACCTTGGTTATGCTTATTTTTGTATGTGATGCCTTCTCCCTTGTTCCTCCGATTTCCTGTTCTGCTAGAGGTGTTTTCTCAGGCAACACTAGTTTGGCATGTGTAGTTTATGGTAAGGAACAGCCTGTTTTATTGTTTTCCTAAAGCTCCCTTTTAATATACCCCATCCATCTAGACTCTCTGAAAAATAGTGGCAGCTTATTATACAAGTTACTTTGTAAAATAAAAACAACGAAGCCTACTTTACGTGGCATCGAGTTCAGCTCGTCTTGTTACTGTACTCTTTGTGTAGCTTGCACCTAGGGAGGCTATTTCTCTATGAAAATGCCTCTTTTGCCCACTTACACGTGCAGTTATTGGGGCCTTTGAAGCTTCTCAGTGCAGAGGATGTGGCCCCCGTGACGCCAGCCCGGGCAGAGCCTGGCAGTGACAACTGCTCCGGGGTCCTGCGGGGCTGCAGGTGTCTGTGCACACAGCAAACGCCGCCTTCATCTGAGTTAAGACACCACTCAAAGAAGCCTGCAGTGTTATTTGATCAGAGCAGCTGTGATTTTTAATTTTTTTTTTTAGTAGCATATACATTTATCTCCACTCTGGAACTGTGGCTTAGTTTGCAAGCTCTCAGGAGGCAGCATACTCAGAAACTTCCAGAGCAAGGATGTGCTGAACCAGAAAACACAGGACCTGCAGCTTTGAGAAAGAATCTTTCTCTTGATAAAGAGCTGAAGCCCTGGGGCATACATACATAGCCAAAAAACGATAAATACCAATGAACAAAGTGTGTCACCAGAAAAGCAACTGAGATTCATTCTGGGAGGAAAGATCTGCAAGTCAATAAAATAAAAGGGTTCAACAAGAA
The DNA here is from genome assembly GCF_059628265.1 of Tinamus guttatus. Taxonomy (NCBI): domain Eukaryota; kingdom Metazoa; phylum Chordata; class Aves; order Tinamiformes; family Tinamidae; genus Tinamus; species Tinamus guttatus. The sequence continues at coordinate 2,866,381 of NW_028288841.1, read as the reverse complement.
AACTTAATATATTTCAGAAAAAAAAAATGTGCGCAAAATACAAAGCATGACGACCAAGAACTGGGCCTTACTTTAAAAGAGCAACAAAGATAAGCTGAGCACACTACCTCTGCTTTTCAAAATGTTTAATTATATGACTATCAAATTTTCCTAATGAAAGAAAAAAGATCTTTGAACTTTGAAATATTGGCAGCCAGTAACTAGTGCAGAAGTAAAAAGGCTGTTTTGTTCCTCATTCTAAGAGGTATCTTTGCACTGTATTAGGTGTTAATTGCAGTGGTCAATGTATATAATCGTGGTGCCACTGCTGTCATGATCACCATTTCTAATTTGCATGCCAGGGCTTGTTTGGCAGATGCTTTACAAACAAGTGTGTTGATGTGGCTGCAGCCACGTGTAACTTATCCCACAAAACAGCTGATACAGTGAAGGGAGATCAGTGAAGAAGCAGATGCAAGCAGATCCAGTGGTTATAGTTGCCATGTGCTTCCTAGGCTCCAGATTGCTTATTGCTTGAAGAAGGGAAGGGGTAGGGCCACATACCTTTGTTGAGGTGACCCTTCTATAGGAAGAGGGGAGGAGCCTATGGAGAAATGTCTGTGTGTAGTGAACGGATGAGGCAAGCACAGGGAACAGGCGCTCCGAGCGGAGGGAAGGCAGCTTCTGTGTGCGTGGTGTTACGGGTCTGTGTGTGAGCTCACTGGAGGAAATTCCCCGTGGTTCCTATGGAATTCATCTAAAATGAAGCTCACGTGAGAAGTACATGGAGAACTGTGGTTTGTTTCTACACTAAGGAACTGGGTAGGACATGGGGCAAAGGGGAGCTCAGCCCTGTTTCCCCTCTGAGCAATGGGGACCCGGCTGAATAGGTTCCTTCTCTCAGGAGGTGGAGTCGGGGGCCGCAGTCCCTTTCCAGCTTGGTAAGTTCCCAAAGGGTCTTGGATAAGTGGGAGCTCTGGCTGGGCTCTCCAGCCCTCATTTCGCTTTCGCCATCGTGGGGCTGACGGAGACATTTCTCATGTCTCATTCGTAGCTGTCCTAGGAGAGGTATTGCAATAGCTTTTGTAACCTGTTCTTCCACAGCACATGAAGTTTCCTTTTAGGAAACAAAACGTCAGCTGGGATTTGGGATCAGAGATATACCAGAGATGCTTTCATGTAACCACAGACTCCAGACACAGAGCTCGTCTGGTTTTTGTATGGGTAGCGAGCCTGCAAGTTGTGCTCCTGTGGACTTTCTTGCTTTGCCTCCGCAAGGGTAGCAAAGGACTGTCTTGCTTTGCTATCCCAAGCAGACACTTGCCTTGTGCATCATCTTTGTATCCTCTGTGGCTTTCTTTTAAGAAGAAACGTGCATCCTTAAAAAGAAAAAAACCTATATACTGTTTTACATTTATATTTACTTAAATCAGGTCTGATAAAGCATTAGGTGAGGTAGGAGGAGGAATTCCTCGTATGGAATTGCTGTTGTCAGATTATTTCCTTTGAGGGCCGCTGTCCGTATGACTGGCATTTGCATGCAGCCCAGGCCTCTCCTTTGCCAGTCCTGCACAGACTGTGCCACACTGTCTTCACAAAGGAAACCAGGGTTCCACCTTATTTAAGCACTTTCCTATCAGTGAAGTACAATCAAAGATCAAATATAGTCTGATTCAGGATTTCTCTTGGTCATTGTAACCCCAGATTAAAGCTAATTACTTGATAGTATCAGTCAGTCAATCAAAAGGCCTTGTAAAAATCAATACTGCCTGTAACATAATAATATCCTTTGTCCAAGCCCTTTATACATCATCTACCACCTTAATTACTACTGCGTGGAGCCCCACAATGGTTCGAGTTGGGACTGGTTTGTGTTAGCGGTGACACTTTGCCCAGGTAATGCGTCGTTGTTAACATCATCTTTCTAGTTACTGACCTTGGAGCAGCTGTTCCTAGTTTGCTTATGAAAATTATCATTAACCTTTGGTTGCTTTTATTTTCCCACCACTCTCTGGATTACTCTTGACAGGAAGAGTCCAAAGAGATAAGTTTTATCTGATCGGTGAGCTTGTATTTCTTGTTGATTCTGTTTTGCAGCAATGCAATTCTTAGGATAACTAAGTAAAATTAAATTTCTCAAGTGTTTGACCTCTAGAATGGTGATACTGCTCATTGTAAGGCTTAGGGATCAGCAGTGAGTGTCTGAAAGAAGGCTACAACTTAACTTATCCACATCCTGGTGCCTGTAATGTATATCAATACAGAATCTGGCAGTAGTTGTGCTGGCCTTTCAGAGTGTGGGTGAGAAATTGTTCTAAAAAATTCACATGACGCCTTTTGGATTAACCAGTTAGTTGTCACCTAGGATGCCAGGCAACTGCTCAGACGGTAGCAATAGCATCCTCCAGACTTTTTTTGTGCCTGAGAAATTTATCAACTCTGTCACATTTAAGAAACATCTTTTCCTGCAGTATGAACATTACTACAGGGATTTACAAATTTAGCAAAAGCTTTGCAAAGAAGCAGAATAAATTCCCCAGGCCAAATCCAGGTCTTGCTGAAGTCAAAGGAGATTCTGACGATGACTTTTATAGACCAGAATTTGATTTAACACATAGTTGTACATACACGGGAAGCTGATGGCTACTGGAAGAGGGTAAATGAGATCATCAAGAACAAGTGAAAACAGATGTAAATCATATGAAGCATGAAGATTATACATTATCTGCCACATAGAATGGTTACTGGCAATATGTGTATGTGTTGTAGGATATGGCTTGAAACAGGATCCTTTTTGCTCTTCGTACTCACTGAAAATTCTTTGCTAATGCCCCTTAACCATACAAGGCAGCATATGAACAGGTAAAACCTTGCTATTTAAAAATGTCAGCAGGGTGTATTTGGTTCAGTTATAGTGTATCTTCATCAGAGCCAATTATTATCATAGGTACAGTGTTTTGACAGAATTTTAAGTCTTGCTGGCTTAATTTTCTGAATAAATAAATATATGATTTTTATATGGCAGACGTATAACGACTTACAGAATCTGCTGAGGGCTGAAATAGTCCACTCCAGTGATTAGTGGGGATGGGATTTAGACCACTTATCTGATGCATTCATTCAGTGTATAGAAACCCATGAAGAACCTTTCACTTCAAATGTCTTTAAATCTGCCTGCTAGTTTAGCAGTAATAATGACCGTGTTGGAAACATATGACCCTCAGATCGGAAAGGAGATGAGCGCAGAACACAATAACCACATTGTCAGCACTTCTAACACTTTATGGCATGCCCTTATGCCTGACAAGGACTCCCAGGATACTTCATAAAACAGCATTGGTTCTCTTCCCATACTTCCTTAAAGATCTTCTATTCCGTGATATATATTATCAGAAAGGTTATTGGGTTAAGTTAAGGTTAACAAAAAAGGTTCTTGATAACTAGAGCCTCCTGGCGTAGAGACGCTGGACAGCACATAGGGTTTTGTGTTCTTTGTTTCCAGCCACTGCCATCCCTTATCTTCTGCTTGATTATCAGGTTTTCAAGCAAGACTGTCTTATATTCTGCTTGCACTGCACTTAGTCCATGGGGTTGTGGTCCCTGACCAGGCCTCCCAGGCGTTCATGTAAATGACGATGTGGGGATATTCCTGAGTCTGCCACTTCGGGAGCTTGCTTAGCTCGCAGCCTTTGGAACGCATGGGGCAAAGCGAACCTGCCTTGCAAGGACTGGCAGCCACGATTGCTGCAGGAGCCCAGCGAGCTGTTCTGTGCTGCCCTGCAACTGCTGCCACGTTGCATTAGGAGGTCCCTTCTCCCCCACAGCCTTGGAGAGCCTCAGTGAGGGTCGGTTTGCTTTTTCTGATCCCAAGGAAAGGAGTAAAAAGAACAGTAATAAAGAGTAGCTGTCCTCTATCTTTTGCATTTGCTTGGTGGAAGAACTCAAGGGGATTTGTTTCTTTAGATATGCACAGTATAATCCCAAGCTTTAATCAGGAGACGTAATGGGGAAAAAACACAGTAGATCCAAGTCTAGGGAAATGCAACTATCTCACTTCATCAGCGTCTATTAATTAGGCGCAATTTACAAGCTTTATAAGAAAAGTAAATATAGCTGGTATTAGTTTAGCATTTAACTGACTTAAGTAAAGAAAAACAACCTCAAAATAACCTTCCTTTATGTCTCCTCAGGCTCGTCTAACACGTTTCCTTCTCATATTTACACAGGATGGGGAAAAAAAAAAAAAAGCCTGAAACAGAATATTGCAGTGATTCAAGCCCCTTTCATCTGAGTGTCTCTCAGCGTGTTGCTCCCCGTATCACAGCCGAATGGATCACACCCCTCAGGTTTAATTGGCAAATCCCATTGTTACGAGACCTCAACATAGACCAAAGTGTCTCTATTTTGCAGTGAGCAGGCAATGTGCTATTCTGCGTTGAGCTCAATGAATATTTATATTCTGCCACTCTTCTCTGGGAGATTCAGAATTGTTTCATGGTAGCTGCATCCTTCAGGACTCTTTCATTTTGCTTCCCATTTCAGGCCATGAATATTTTCAGGGGTTGTGAACATGTGGCTCAAACTACTTTCCTTTGGCACTGTTGGATCTTCATTCCTGGGCTGAGGAGTGTGGTATTTTTCTGTAATGTGCACTTTTTCTTTGATATTGCTGTTACACATCGTGGGAATCTGCAAAATGAACAGTGATAGCAACAAAAGCTATCATGAAAAATAATTTCTGTTGTGTAGTACCAAAAAAAAAGAGCTTATTTCTTTGATAACAATATTGTCTCTTGTTACCAGCATTCATATAATGATTTTCATGGCTGCTCCAAGGTATTAGAAGTAACGTTTTTGCCATCAGTTTGTAATTCATGAAGTCACTTTGGCAGAGGAAGTGCTAAGAAAAGATGTGTGCTTTATCTTGAATTAATCCTTAAACTATAGAACTGTCTTTTGATAAAGGAAAAAAAAGTGCCAAGCACATGGTATCATGCAGCAAATACTTAAAATAGTCTATTTTAAGTATGTTAAATGTTTAATGAAACTCTGTATTGTTCTTGGGAATGTAAGATTGAGAATAACTGAAAAGGCATGTTAAATACTGTACAAGCACTAGAATAATCCCAAAGCTACCTGCTACAGACAATTCCAATATTGTTTAAATTCTTATTTTCACATAGATATCGTTGTCCTTTCCAAGAGATACAAGGTTTTAGTATTGATTTTGGGGAGAGGTTGTCAAGAGTGTCTGTAAAGCTTGAATTGATTTAATGTCAAAGTCCAAATACCACATTACCCCTCTGGAAATCTAATTAATTGAAATATATGCCATTTTAACATATTTGTAGTGAATGATGTTAACCAATACCTGTAACGAAGAGTTTAGCTGCATTTCCCAGGGTAACCGAAATGAGGTTGTCTTGATAAGTTAAAGAATATTTTTTATTTGGCTCAGGATTTACAGAGAATATTAGTTTTCTTATTGTGACTGCACATGGTTTGAAGTATGCTTGGGTATTAAATATCCACAATATCTCTTTCCACATTAATAGTATAGCATATCTTGCTAACCCTTTTGCAGCATAGTATTGTTATGTAGCAAACCTGTTCTCCTATTAACTAGAAAAAAAGGAGCAAAAAAAGAATTTGTGAATATATTTAACAAAGCAATTCTGGAGAAAAGGCAGAATTGAATAAAATACACACACAGTTTCTCCACATTAACTGCAGGGTGTTACGATACAGGGGCTGGTAACTTCGTTTGAAGTAGTCAGCTCCCTGTAGGTTATGACTTAAGCATATCATAGAGTTTTGTTTTTTGAAAGTTAATAGAGTAAAAATCCCAGTAAGCTTGTATTTGTGTCAGAACCTGCATCTTGGGGTGAAACCCTGAAGTTAGTGCCTTGGGAGAAAAAAAATGTATAGGAATTTGTTTTCTTCAGGGGTGGTTGCTACCAGAGGCTGCTCAGTCCCCGGCCAACAGTGCCAAGCTGCCGAGAGGCCCCTCTTGCCAGTCGCCATCGTGCAGATGCCCCCTGCACGCATTAGATCTGTGGTAACAACACAGTTAGCAACCAAACTACGGATTCTTGATTTCGGACTGATGGCTTTTTGTTATTTTTGAGATCTGTGTTCTTGGAGTTCCTGCACGTTGTTTCATGCATCATGTTGCTCTTCCCAAAGTACCAAAGCTGATCCTTTAAATGATCTGTTTGTAGTCATTCTTTCCTGCCACAAACTAAGTTAATTGGGAATAGATCTTCAGTTATCCTGAAGAATGTAATTTCAAATACTTTGAGACAGTGTGCACGGTGCTTAAAAAATACTAAGATATTTAGAAGATTTAGATATGTCTTTCCAAACTGTTGCATCTAAATGGGATGCTTAAATCCCACAGGCAATTAATGGTGGTGTCTGCCTGTCTCTCACGGGATGCTTTGGAAATGCACGTCTCTGGCATAGTAATGCAGAGATACAATAGCATGCTGTCATCATCAATAATATTTATTTTTCCTTCAGAGGTTGATCATACATACTGACAATTTAATGATTTTTCTTGAAGACTCCAGACTGGTGGAAACTATGTATTTTGTTGCGTTAACTCATTTGGAAGATAGCCGTATACATCAATTTTCATTACCCAGCATGCAGCAGACACCCAATATTAACTTTGGTTGAAAAATTAGATAGTTTCTTTCTTCTGACCAAAACAAATTACAATATATTGAGATGTGGGGGAGGAAGAAGGGAAAAAAAGAGAAAAATACTTAGTTGCAATGTAGTTAATTTGAGGTGAATCTCCAAATACAGCGAAACTCTGAGGTTTACTCTTGTATTTCCAGAATTCGGAGCTGCAATTGGTGCTAATTATGTAGAATGGAGCTGTGCTGCTCCAAGCCTCATTGCTGCTGAACTTGGATAGCAAGTCACTCGTGACTTCGACAGATGCTTTTGCTTTTTGACCAATAAGCCAAAAAGTGGGAAGCTTGTGAGCCAGCTTTTGTCTTTCCAGTAGCAAATAATCAAGTGAAAACAGCTGAAGCAGAGCTTTTCTGTTTGGGAAATAAAAGTGACTTTCTATTAATATGATCACAGGTGCCACATCTTTTGTTTCTTTGTATTTTTAATCTCTCTTTTTCTAAATAATATCATCCAGCCCATCAAAATCTTTTTAGTTTTCTCCATATTGAAACAAGGTGGCTTTAAAATAGTGCATATGGAATTTCAAATGAAATGTAGATCTCATTTCCATATTGCTGTTTTCTTTACTCGTTTTTTTCTTCGGAAAACAGTCAAGGAGTCATTATATTTTCCAGCAAGCTGTCTTGTACACCCTGAAGGGAATATTATAAGATTAAATGCAGAGTAGCATTCCTCTAGCAAGGTGAATGTTTCTCATTACAGAGATCCCTAGTTGATCTCCTAAATATAATTCCCTGTAATAATGTGAAACTTCTGAATTATTTATTGCTTCATATTAGATCAGGAGTATAATTTCTGAAAATAAATTTATTGTCATGAGCAAATCAGCTTATGAAGGTTATCTATAACCATGGAATGAAAGAGAACAGATGCTGTGTTTTGAGAGACTATCTATTGTAGCTACTTTTTGGCTTTTAGGAGGAAGCTCTAAATGTGGATTTAAAAATTGATGAACCATGATTCATAATGAGGCTCCACCGTTGCCTGCATCCCTCTCCTCCTGCCCATGTGAGCAAGGACTTCACTGTAGGTGTAGATGGCAGAGGGCAGTGCAGCAGCTTAACTCTTAGCTCACAGGAGATGTGAGGAAACCTCCCGTACTTTAAAACCAGGGTGCTCATGAACTTTTAATGAAGTCTCATCAGAAATTAACTGCCTTAATTATTATGACAGATAGCTTCACTCCTTCCCTAATTCTCCTGATGTGCAGAATGCAGCGGGTCCATTTGTTCCTTGTCCAAGCTTCCAGCTTCATCAAATGTTTCCTTTCTAACACACCTTTGGTCAGGGTCCTCAAAGTGGGTTTTCTGGGGGGTGGTTGTTGCTCATAGCAGCCCCAGTGCTAGCAAGCAGCCCACATTGCTCTCACTTCTCAGGGCTCTCCTTGGAATTTTTTGGCAACCTCTGCTTAACAAGGCCCAAGTACAACTGTTTTCAGCTTAGTTTTAAAGTAGACAGTGATGTGTAAGATCAAACTGGGTTTGGGGCTGACGTGCAGCACTGAGAAACCAATCCAAACCCTTGTAAAGATTCCCCAAATCTTTAGCTATTTTGCAAAATGAGGCCAGTGCAATTTTATATCAAATACTCAGGAAAAAATGCTGACCATATTATATGAAAGGACTCAGCAGGTAAAGTATCAGTCTTGTATCTAGGACAGAGGTTTAAGTCACAGTTGAAGTTTCAATTAACAGGACCTCCTGGTTTCCTGCTGTGACTCTAATGGGTAATGGTTCACATTAGAAAGAACAACACATAATTTAGCACATTTTGGTGCAGATGGCTGCCTGTGTTGACGAGATGGCCACCTGGTGACTGTATTATTTTTCACCCCTAAAGAATGGTTGCTGAGGTCAAGTCTTCAATCACGGACAGGGACGTGGAGAGGCTCTCGCTCGGTGCCTCTGCGTGCCACCTGGCCTCCCCAATTAAGGACTATCGTCCTGTGCTGTGATAGCCCCTCTGCATTGCGAGGAACGGAGTTCAGCAGGATGACACACAGACAAACATCCCTAACTAATGATCGCTTTCTGCATCTGAGGAGGCAAATGTGGTGATATTTAGCTTTTTTCATTCTGTTTTGTAATTAAAAATATACAAATGAAGGAAAAAAGTGTTTTGTTTGGCTCCTGCCTTCAGCTGTTCTTCTGGGAATTGGTCTGAAGTTGAAATTGTGCCTAAATCATTGCAGCTGAGCTGCAGCGGGCAACTGCAGAGCTCCTGTGTGCAGCAGTCTGCCTATTGGATTTTTAAGCTGCAAAAGATACTTCCAGGCCGTTTGTGCATTTTATTACAAAATGGTTTAATTATGAATAGTTAAGTAGTTAGCTAAGAATCAAAAAATGCGTTCTTGTGCATCTAATTTCTCAGACTAGTAAAGCTTTGAGGACCAATTCCAATAGAAGAGCTTACAAAATGCATAGGAAAGATCTTCCTTTTTAATATTAAAATGCAAAATTGTATTTTCAGCATCAAGCTGGGAAATGATTCATTATATGGATAATCAGAGAAACAAAGATGTGCTGGCTCAAATGTATTATGATCGCTTTTGTGAGATTCATTAAATGGAGCCCCTAACTTCTGGAATCCATATCACTGTTCTCTGTCTTAGGGGGATTAAACTCTGTTATAGATTATATTTCATTCAACCATAGTGGATTAGTTGCAGTTTCTACCTTTTAATTAAACAGCTGCTGTAACTAAATACGAATTTGAATTATTTAAGAGTCCACAGTATTTTAGTCAACTCACAGTGCTTGGACTTTTTAATTATATGAAGCTATCTATACATTTTTTATGATGACGGCTTTACTCAGATCAATCGACAGGCACTAATAATGTATCCTTTCTAGAAGGCTAAAAGTGTTTCCCATAGCTTGAAAAAAAAAAGTAGGTTAAAAACCAAGACCAGCTTAAGAAAATGTTTGTGTCACCTCATTCTCCTTTTCAGCATTTTGACAAAATGGGAGGGCAGGGTGGTTTAAAGCTATTCTATTGCCCCAGGGTGGTGTCCAGTTTATGAAGCCTGTATTGCTGTAGCCAAGTGTAGACCCTGCAGGAGTGTTAAAAAAGTGCTAGTTGAGCGAGTGTCAAACTCTGATGTAGACACCATGATATTTAAGTGTTGAGATGCATATGCATTTAGGAGTTCTGCTTTGTAAGAAGCACTGCAGTAGATGCACTGCATATTTCTTTATCACTTAGAATCAAAGCAAGTCAATCAGTCAAGTATCTGGTACCATCAACTGCAGGAGTTCCTTACACACTGCTATGTTTATAACTAAGGTATTGCTTCCTTTTTGCTTCTTTGGAATACAGCATGGAGTAACTCAGAGTATACATGAACTGTGCATATCTTGAGAACATTTTTACAGGAATTTTACAGACTGTCTTGTTTTGCTTTGTGTTGTGTAAGCTTCCATGCACACTGTACATCTGCCTTTAATTTGTTCAGAAACCAGTTGATATAAAAGGGAGGAGAGGATCATGACTGAAGGCTTCAGGCAAAAATGTATGATATGAACAGTAATTCACTGAATAAAAGGTCGGACATCGTGTAGAAATTCCTATATTTGTGAACATACTAGCATTTCTTATTTGTGCTCCCCACAAACAGTGAACAGCATAAGGACTAGGAAGGACGTGGGCTTGCACAGGTCCAGGAAGACTCTTCCAGTCCGGGTAAAGACACTTAACCTGCAGTTAGCAGCGATGCAGAGAGCTTCATAAGGGATCTCTGCATTCAAGATAGGAAACAAAATGAAGAAACTGGAAGTAGCTAGCGTGTGCCTCTATTACTCTATTAATATACTTCTATTGTTTATTGGGTAATTTTTGCTCTGATTACCTAGTTAATGTAAATGCATTTATGTTCTAATAAGATATGATGAGGTAATTACTGAAATGTTTGCTATTATTGCTTCAAAATAATTTAATTTAGAATTTCTTAAAATTCCTTCGCCAGTCTGGTAGACAGTTTTTTTTTTTCTTTTTTTTCCCATCTAGCATACTCAGAAATCACTCTCTCTGCTTCCTGTTTCCTTAATTGTAAAGAATTAGGGAGCCTTCTCTATCCCATCATTTGAAAATAAGAAATTGAAAGAATTGAAACGTTAACAACACATTTGCTTTTGCTCCTCTTCTTTGTCCATGCAGCTTGTCAGTGTGTGAACCCCAACGATCTGTGAGGCTCCGGGAAAGCTCAGTGCCTTCATCAGTGAGTTTTCTTTTTTTTTGCTCATCCTGTAGAACTTGTAAGAAGTCGAATTAAATGATGCTTTAGGACAGGAAGAAATAAGGAAACTCTTTTTTTTTTTTTTTTAATCTACCACGAGTGGAAGAAAAGTGATAGTCCCAGCTTCTGTTACCTGGGTGGTTCCTGGCTGTTTAATCTATGGTCATATCTGCGTCTAAAAAGATGCTGTAAAACCTACAGGGCAGTCTGGCAAGGAATGTGCAGTTTTGTTAACTATGGAGTTGTCTTCTTAACAGTGAACATTTATTATTCTGAAATGATTCAAATGTTTTTCAATTTTAGTTTCTTGACAGTTCACAAAGTAAGTGCAAAGCTTTCTTAAGTCAGCACAGAAATTGGTTTAAGTAAGTTCAGTTTTAATTAATTTCTGCCAAGAACAACAAAATCAATAAATATGTAAAATACTAGAATAAAATTATCATAATTTTCACTTGAGATTAGTTTGTGGGTGGGATGAGAACGCCTGGAGTTTAAGAGCTTGAGGGCTCTGCAAGTTATATTACTTTTGGCAGCACCTTTTATACTCATAAACATACAGAAATACTTCCGAGTGATAGCTTGCAGCCCATGTCCTAGCACTGAATTCAGGTGCACGAAATGAGCAGTATCCCATCCTGGACTGAACCTGAGAAACTGGGAAACTCCGACTTGCTGAGCTCAGGTACCTCCACACGCAGGCGGCTGGTTACAGAAAGGTGCAATTGGTGCTTGGATTTTAGTTTTTTTCTCATGTTTAAAAATGGGATTGCAAAGAGATGGAAGCGGCTGTCTGCATGAAGCACAGCTTCCTCCTTAACGCAAAAAAGTCATTCCTGAAGTTCAGCAGCGCATGGTTTAGGAAAGAGGACATTGCAGAGGAAAGCTGTGACTTCAAGCAGTCCCTCTCGGTGTCTGCTGGAGAGCGGCCGTCCAGCGTCACTCTCTGAGCAGAGGTTGCACAGAAGAGACACGTCACTTGTAGCTGAGAAAACTTTAGCTGATTTCTATAATCTTTCCACTGCAGGGTTCCTTTCTTTTTTTTATTTTAATTGAACTTAATGCCATATGCATCCACTTAAATTAAAAGCTTTCCAGCAATATAAGTCTGCAGGAGGTCACCAATCCAAAAGCTATCGCAAGTGGTGCACGGAGGCACTTAAATCCACCTAAATCCCAATATATTTGGGCCATTCCTGGCGTTCTCCTTAGGGATTTTATTTGCTGAAGCACTGAGCAGTCACACTGAAAGATAAGGATTTTGCGTGTTGGTCATGAGACAGATTTTGAAATTATGGATCACTTGCAGTTTGGGCAACATGGCAGTGTCTTTCTCTTGGAACTTTTCCAAACTGATACAAAGATGTGCTGCTGTTTTTCAGCCGAAAGACGGTTACTGTGCACGTAACAAGAGCTGGGTAATTTGGCGCTGGGAAGGCAGGTTTTATCTGAACCTTTTTATCTGAATAGCAGAAGAAATTATCGTGAGTGTTTGTATGAGCACGTTAGGGAAGAAAACCCATACGGCACTACAGAAATTGTGTGGAAATTGTTCTTTTTCTTACATTCACGTATTTTCCATTAAAAGAATAAGTGCCACGGCCTGCCTTGGCGCGCTGTAAGGGTGTCAGGGGCTGCGTTCGTGATTGCCGAGCGTTGTGAGTTAACCTCGTGCTTTGCCCTAATAAGCCTATTCTGAAAGGAATGCAAGAAGCAAAAAAACAAGAAAGATGACTAAATATTGTTAGCACTTCAATAAAAATCATCAAAATGCAGTAATAATTTTCTCAATCCCTGCAGTCATTCCTGAATTTTTAATATTGCTCTGTTTATTTTACCTTTACGTTGCACTCACATTATTTGCTAAATAATTTCAGGCCGCTGTAGCTAGAGAATGATGGCTTCCCAGAGTTACATTTTCCAGACATCGATATGTGGTAGGCACTTCTGGCTGGGTTCTGTTCCTGCTTCATTCATTTGATTGTAGGCTGTCAAGTTGGTTCTTTTTTCCTTTTTTTTTTTTTTTAGTATTTTTTTTTCAATTGTGAGGTTAAAGTGAGTCACTTCAAATGTTTGCCATTTGGTGCTTTTAATGTCTGGAAAGGAAAACCTAAAAAGAGTTTTATATTTTTTCTTCACTCCTTTCTTACAGGATTTTGGAAGTAAAAGTTCTTTTGTGATTACTTTTAAGTTATCATTAAAGTCTCATAAATATATTTAATGAAAATTTTTAGGATTTTTTTTAAAGTACAAGCTGTCCAGACATTTCAAAAGCTCTATCATAATAGTAAGTTTGGCTTTTACTCTGTAATTTTGGCAGCAGGATCCACAGAAACTCATTTTAGGCTCTTTTCTGCCTGCAGCAGTGTCCTAGGATAGTCACAGGTCCAGCTGGCCTCATTTGTGCATGGGGACAAGGTCCCAGGGAAGCAGCAGTGAGATGTACGCTTGACCCCGCAGTACCTTCCACCTTCCAGCATGCGTCTCTGGTCAGTGCAGTATCCTAGTTATAGATGTTGCTGAAGGAGAGAACAATAAGGCACCTCTGGAAAAAATGGGAGAATTACTTCCTAGCCCACGTGTTCACAGTAGGAGATGCGCAACGCAAGTCGCTGCAGTTTTAATTTAGCGTCAGCGTCTTGATAGCAGACGTGTTTCCACCTGTCTGTTACACACTGCTTTTAGTTGCTTTTGACATCTGCTCCCGCACTTCAAAGGTACAGTGTGTGCAGGCAGGATTTTATGCTTCTGCTCCAGCACCTTTTGCTGTGAAATCCAAACCCGGTGGAGATGGATCACTAAAGTACCCAGTCTCCCTGTAGCACAGTGCACCATGCTGCTCAATACCAGCTCCTGTGTTCCCTTCTCAGTTTTCACAGTCTTTACAAAAGCAATTTTCCTTTGACCTATATAGGTGTCTGCTTGAGTGAAAAAGGAGTTAAGGTGCCAGATTTAGCTCACTCGGGGCTGAGATGACAAATAGGCTGAGAATGCTATTGCACCTGGGGTTATCCTGTGGGAAAGGCAGATTTTAGAGTTTTGCTTACACATTTAATTTGCATGCACACACATCTAATTCTTAGTGAAATGGATATTTGTTAACTGTAAGCAGAATGAGAGTTAACTTTCTTTTCCCAAGTGTATACATAGGGATGTGTGGAAATGATTCTCCTCTCGTGAGTTTTCCATGGACTCCATGGGTCAGAACATGTCAGAGTGTTTTGGACCAGCTAAGGCTCCTGGACTATCAACTCTTAGCTGAGCATCTTCTTGCAATGGTGAGAGTAGAGAGCTGGTCTAAGATCTTGGCTGATCCTTAGATTTTCATAATAGAAGGATATTTAAGACGGAGAAATTGTAGTTCAGGATGTGGCATAGGAAAAGCTACCTGCAGCTAATGTAGCACAAATAATTCAATGTTTCTCAAAAGGTATATAAGGAAGTGAGCACTACAGAGGACAGGTGGACAACAACGAGGCATGTAAGCCCATCATGAATCTTTATGATGGTGAACCAGCCCCAAGAGAATCTTAAATGTCATGGGCAAAAATTCTTAAAAATCTATTTTTGAGCAACATGGAATAACTGAAAGAAAATGGAAGTGTGCTTAATTTGCTGAGATTGTTTAACACTAGACGAGGCTGTTGCACCTGAATATAAAATAGGCTGAATTCTTGATAGAAGGATATTTCTGTAAACCTGCAAATGCATATTGAATAATCAAGACATGATGTTATACATTTACTGTATGAACAAACAGCTGCCACATAATGTCCTCAGCACTGCTGGAGTCAGCCTACAAGTTCTTCTTCATCTTTCTGATTAGCATGAAGCCAGACATAGCCATTATAACTGTCTGCAAGAATGCTTTTAAATATACCTGCTTCTTCTCTGGCTCAAATCTTCTCTGGCTTATTTTAATCTTTATCCCTCTCTTGGTCAGGCAAAGTAGGGTTTTTGCTTTACATTCGGTGATGGCTCAGCGGTGCTGGGGAACCTCACAGCTAACAGAGAAAAACTGATGTAGTTTGCAGGATGTTATTTATATGTTCTTATCGTCTCCTTATCTGGTATCTACCATTTAATGAAGAGTTTCGTCATCGGTGCACTACTTTGATTGAAAATCACAAGAGCAACATAAAATAGATTATTGTTAAGGCAAAAATTGAAATTTGTGTTCTTGGGGAATGATATAAGTAGTTAGTGCAGTAACTTACACTGGATATAGTGATTTTAACCAAAAGCAACATTTTGCTTTGAAATATTGCATATGCTCTTCTTAGAGCAGTGGAAGCAGTCTCGTACAAAACCGCCTGTATTATTGCTCCAAACAGAAGTTCTTTCAGGCCCTATTGGCAATCCGTGATGTTGTGCACGGCTCTGGTTTTTGTGTTACCATTAGCTATTGTTGCCTATAGCGATTCCTACAGCTTTGGCTGTTGCCGTAGGGGCAGCTGCGGCCCGCGGAAGCAGAGCCCGTGTATCCTCAGCGCAGCGCTGCTCCCGCCTGGGGCTGGGAGAGACCAACGAGTGGATGTAGGCCCACGGGAATCGCTTCCTTATGGCGTGTCTTGGCGGGAGATGTGCCGAGCTACGAAGCTTCTTCCTTGCTAATCATTCCAGCTTCCAGCATTTGCTGCTGGAAGAGTGTGTTGGTTTTGTGTGGCCCAGCCTCAGGCTGTCGGGTGGCTAATGAAATGCAGTGGCGGCAGCACCTTTAGGAATGGGACTTTTAAAAGCAGTAGTGGCTCGATGCAATTGATTCTCATGCTCTCTTAGGCTAAAACATGCCTCGGTCACTGATACTAGTGCCACAGGAAGGAGGAAAGTCCCATCTTTATCTGCCAGTGTATTAAGGATTAAGTCCTGTGAGGTCGAACCCATGGAAGCAACAGAGGCGGTCAGAAAATTCATAACCTCATAAACACTGTGTTTACTCAGGAAGCAGTGTTAATATTAAATGATTGATTCAGTCTTTGATGTTCCTGACACCATACAAGTCCTCAGATGAGTGAGAAACAGAAAGAATTAAGTGAAAGCAAAATAAAGCACCGGTCTGTTAGCACACATAACAAAGAGGGGAAAGTTATGTTTTTGTACTCACCCTTAACACTAACAAAGCAAGCCAGGTAATAATTCAACTCTAGGCACCACATAAAAATATCTTCCACAAACACACTGTTAGCTTCCCAGAAAAAAGACTAATCTGAAAGACAACTATAAAAAGGGCAAGGAAGAGAGAAATGGGTTGATATATGAGTAATGTGCAATATA
Organism: Tinamus guttatus; assembly: GCF_059628265.1. Taxonomy (NCBI): domain Eukaryota; kingdom Metazoa; phylum Chordata; class Aves; order Tinamiformes; family Tinamidae; genus Tinamus; species Tinamus guttatus. The sequence continues at coordinate 2,850,192 of NW_028288841.1, read as the reverse complement.
TTGTACCTGGTGGGGTTTTAAAAACACTAAATCACAAAAGGCACATATGCCAGGACCAAGGTTCTTGGGAATAGGAGCCTAAAGCCTGTTTGAATCTTAGTGGATGCTAGTGGGTGCTCAGTGCTTCTGAAAATCAGATCCAGAATCTGCACCTAGGAGCCTAAATTACGATTTTGTTTTATTTTAATCTGTTTTGTTTCATTGTATTATGGCCTTCATCATTTTGATGCCACTGAGAAATTACCAAGAGTGGGGATTGCTCTGACTCGAGCACTGCAAGGAACCTGCTGCTGTGGCCACTGGGAGCTCTGGATCTCATACAAGGGATGGGGTTGCCAGGTGAAGTGGCGGTAAAAATACCTGTCTCGGAGGCTGAATAATAATTAAAAGAACAAAAAGGAAAGAAGTCAGGCTGACATTCTGCATAACTGTGCCAGGCTGACCCTACCTGCAGGGAAGAACATGGGCAAGCTATGTTGATGCTTGCTCTGGGGCAGTCTATTGCCAGTTGTCTGGCACAGTTTGGCCTTCCAAGCCTCAGCCATTGTGGGATTCTGTGCAGATGTTGCGCTTAGGCTTTTACCTATGTAAACTCTTCCATGGTCTCAGTCTCATATTCTTGACCCTGGTAATAAAAATACTGCTGTTGCAGCACCAGGGTGTTTGCAAACGTGTTTCTGGGCTTGTGATAGTGTCTGGAGGTGAAGTTGTCTCCTATGCAGAGGCCAGCCGAGAGCCGCTCGCTCTGTCACGTTCCCGCTGGTGTCGGTTCTCTGGAGCCAGCCAGTCTAAGCAGATGTTGCCAGAACAAATGCTCTACTTTTAGATTTTAAAAACATAGTGGCTTTAAGAGTTGTACCAAATGCTGCTTTCTTCTTCACTAAGCATCTTTAGAAACACTTTTGTGAAGGAAAAGTCTTAACACTCCTCTTACAGGACTTTGGAAGTTAATTGAGTTGTCTACTATAAACTAATGTCTCTTATTCATGACTGTTGAAAGACCACAAATCTTTGTTCAGTATGAGATAGTTGTTATGTAAATTGTAGTAAAAAATGTATATGCCAGCTAAGGTAGGTGCATAGTCTACTTGGTTTGCTTTGGTACATCCCTCCCAGTGCATAAGGGAGGAGGGATGAGCCGTTAGTGTTTGCTACCCGTGCCTTGCAGGAAATAAAAGTTACAGCTCTAGTAAAATTCATATGCTAGAGAACTATAGAGCTGAAGAGACAGAGAATCCCAGAGGGTTAACTCCTCCTCACCTAAGCAAAGTAAATTATTTGACTTTTTGAAATGTCTTCTGAAATGTAATAAAATCTGAAGGGGGTAAGGATCTTCATCTCATTAATACAGGGTCCCAGCAAATGTCATTTTCTAAGCTGCTTTGGGAAATGGGATTCTTTTCAGATTTCAGCGAATAGTTTGCAGTCACAGTGCATTACTTTAGCAGCACATTTCTCTTCCTTATACATTACATGCAGCATAGTTTAAACAGTAGAGTGAGCTTATTTTGGCTTCATTCCTTTATATGAACAGAGAGAATTTTGATTTGCTATATATTTCACTGCTACTGTAGATTCCCTCTCCATTTTAAATGGTATTTTATTAAGATTAAGTGCTTTCTTATGTAGATATATTGAAAGGACCTTTGATTTGGCTTAAATTAAATTTGATTCAATTAAAATGTAAGATAGATTGAAGCACTTTCGTGAAGAGAAAATGAAAAAGGCTCCCTGAAAGAAAACCAAAGCTACAATAGACATGGAATCAGAAGATTGCTATCAGGTGGATGCGTTTTGAAAATTGGATGCTAGAAACATTACTTTCCATGAAGAGTCTAACCTTATGGTATCTAGGTGAAGAACACAAAGAGGGAATCGTGTGCCTGAAGACCTAAGAAATTACCCAAAGTGGTGAACTGCCTGGGTCAGCCCCGAGCTGCCTCATCAGTATTCAGCAGTGCTGCTTTGGCACCGACAGGGAGAAAAGAAGAACATGAAAGCTGAGATTATAGGAGGGGAATGAGATGGGAAAAAAAAAGGATTTGTGAAAGTGTTACAAACCCGTTCCTTTTTGTCTGTGTACTCTGCTCAACCCACATTAAGTCCATAAACCAATCAACTGGGCTGTCCTTTGGGCTGCATGAAAGAGGACAGGTTTAGGTCACCTGCTCTGAATTCATTGCCAGAGCCCTCTGGCGTGGGCCTTGGGACTTGTCACCTCACAAGGAGATCTTAGGAACCACCATTGGTTTAACATGAATTTGAGGTTTGGAGCCCCAATGATTGTCACAATAACCCAGAGAAAGGACAGGAGCTCCGGGAGCTGGCCCTGACTCCCAGCTGTGAAGGGGAATGATTCAGAGGGGGGTGCTTAGACACCACTGCAAAGCAGCTTTGGCCATCAATTTGTTCCACACAGACCATGTCAGATTTAAGCAGCTTTTGGTCATTTCCAACAGAGGCTGAACTTAAATCGGCAACCTTGAGATAGAAGGTATTTTATTTTGAATAGCCAAAGCTACTTAGCCCTCTGCTGAAAGTTTAGAAAAGTTATTTGTGTATGTATATATATATGCATGTTATATTTCCTACCTTGAAATATTTATATGTAGGAAATCATATGATTACTTAGGTGCTCTAATTGACTTCAAAGTGATTTTCATTTAGCAGTACAATGCTGACATGCCACTGAAGAGCACAAGTATTGCCTGTTATGTAAAACTCTCTTCTCATTTTCATAAGGGAAACTCAGAACTGCTTGAGTATTTTCTTCAGACTGTCTGAGTTAAATATTTAAATTTCAGCACTGCTTTAAAGATTCTATTTTTCTTCCTTCCCTTTGAGGCAAACAGTTCTTCAAAACGAAATATTAGAAGTTTGAGGTTAAAACATTAATTCTAGTTACGCTGATCTACAAGTCCACCATTTCATCATAAATCAGTGAATTATATTTAGATATTTCACAGTTTCATTTTCTCAAAATGTGATGTTACATGTCATATGAATATGAATCCTCATCTTGACTTAGATTTGATGTGTTTCACATTTATAAAGTTAATTAAACTTGTACAAGTTTTTATTCCTATTGCTCGGCAGCAGTTAATAAGAGTTTATATCTAATTTGGATGTAAACATCAATTCAGTGCTTTTTTTAAAAGAAGCAGAATGAGATTCTGAGCCCATTTGGTAAACGAACTGAAACAGTAAAATTCAGGTTTAAAAAAGGAGGCACTATATACAAATATATGTATACAGACAGTTTTGGGGATAAGTGCACAAATATGTGCTATTCTTAAGAAAAAAAATGCTGTGTTTCTGAGTGTACATTTGTGAAGAATAAGTAGACTATGGATAAATCCATTAGGTGTTATATAGCTTCATAATATATAAAGTGGATTTCTGTTAATTGATGTAGCCAATGTATGCTATAATAGCTGCAAAGGAACTGTTATGGTGCATGCTGTGAAGGCATATTAAAACAATACACAAAAGTCATTTAAATTCTAATAAGTCCTTTAACATACAGCAATATGGGATCCAAAAGAGTATCTCTATGATTTTTCTGTCTCAATGGGACCCATTGTATGCTTTTATTTCTGCAATATTAGTATAAAAGAAATTACAAGCCTAACTACTGCTAGTGTATGCGCTCTGTTATGTGTATACATACTGCTTTGGTGTCTGCTAATACGAGTTTATTTTAAGTTAAAGCAGATTGAATAATCTTTGTGCTTCTAATATGAGCATCTAAGCAACAGTTTGTGGTAACACAGTGCTGTTAACTACTTTGAATAGTCTTTGCTGATTAAAAAGCAGTTGTGTATGGCTGGGTACCTAGTAGCCCATGCGATTCAGCGCATTGCAAGAATGTGAGATGTGCGGAGCTTCTGACCTCAATAATGCACCAACACTGGATAAAGAATTTTTCAATTACCAGAGACCAAGGCTTGGTGACTAGCATGAAGTCAGATACAGCATCCGTGGTGCAAAAGGAAAAATGGGTATTGAACAATGGGAAAGGTTAATAAACAGGGTAAATACAAAAGGTGTTATTTCCCTCATATAATCCTCTGCACAATAGCGTATCTTAAAGAACATGATGGTCAGAAGCAGGGATCACAAATTAATCAAATATCACCTGAAAAGCAGAACTAGGGCTAAAAAAGATGGAGTTAATAAAGTAAAGGGTAAGATAAAAGAGAAGATTACGTGGGAAATGCTGTTTGTCAATTAGAATACAGCAATAAGATGAATAGTGTTGTTTTTTAAATTGCAGTTTGTATCTCACAAATACTGTGAGAGCTTCATAGTTCATATATTACAAAACAAACCTCTCTTTGGATGTTTTTACCCTGTAAAACCAAAGAACTAATCCTTTTAGAGTAGCACCGTAAAGGAATCCTGCTAATCCCTGCCAGTGACCGGGCATCCAGTTGTATCAGGTCGGAATTCTTGACAAACTCCCCTGCAGCCAGACTTGCTGGGGACAAGATAGCCTTGGCTGACCTGAAACAGGCCCTGGAAAAGCTGCTTTTTCAGTACTGAAACACTATATAGACCCTTTGAAAGTTCATCTAATGTATCTCATTTTATACTAAAGAACCATTGCTACTTAGCTGTCACCTCCCATTTGTCTTGATTGTACCAGAGCAAGACCAAAAGTTCAAAGGTGTGTAGTAGAATTTAGAGCAGTGGCAATTCTTATAGTTGACATTAAGGTCGACCACTGGCAAGATTTGCAAACAAGTTTACCTGGAGCTGTCTTTCCACACTGTTCAAAGTACTAATAATTAGATATGTTGCCTGTGAAAAGCTTAGCCAGAGAATTATTTATGCAGTAGCTGATCTTTCCTGCCGTTGACTGCATTTTGCTTTTTCTGAATGGGAAGAGTTGAGTTAGCTGGGTCAGTTTTAAAAAGAGAGAGTCTGACTTGTGTTGGAGGCTGAGTCTCATCCCTAGTGACCTGTTGAGAATCCTTCCCCATGAAACTACAAACTGCCCAACCCCAGATTTGATTTCACAGGAAAAGTGGGACATACTGCCTGGCAACATGTGGCCTGGTGAGCCTGGACAAGAATTTTGCCTAACTCAATTTTTCTCTTATCTTAACTCCTAAAAATTCTTCTTAACTTTCCGTAGGAGCAAAGTCAGGCTGGTAGCAGAAAGTGAGTCTGCCAGGAGCGCTGAGCACTGAGCAACCTTTTGTGTTGCCTTTTTGTTCCTGCAGTGGGAACAATCCACAGAATGGGGCTTCTTGTTCACATTTCCAGTAATGCTCTGCGCAAATTTTAGCTATTTAGTTTGTCCCTTTCTTTATGACCCAACAGAGTTTTCCTGCTTTATGCTGCCCTGCTGATATGCAAGCTGCCGAGCATTACCACCTCGGTCTCTAAAAAGGAGCTGATATCACATGTGAAGGGGAACAGGCAAGTGCTTTCTACCCAGTAAGCAGCAGAATGGAAAAGAGATCACCATGGCAGCAGCACTATTAAGTACAAAGCCTCTTTTCAATCATTTTCATTACATACCAACTCCCCCGTAGTACTCTTTATCCCTAAAGGTGGCAACTCTATTGCAACATGGCTGCAAGGCACAGATGGCAGGTTCGGAAATGCATTACAGACTTAGCTCTTGAACCCCATAAAAATACCATCTTGTAAGAGCTCTGCTCCGGGCTTTAGGCTGGTGCAGTGAGTGATGTGGACACAGTTTTGGGGCTGCTGTCCGTTTGCACTGCTGCTGAGTTGCCTTCCCCATCCAGGTGACTGGATTGTTCCTCTTCTTCTCTAATTGTGGGCAGTGCCTCTTTTTTTTTCTTTTTTTCGGTGAGCTGCAGCAGGGAGTTAGTTCATGAATGAGACACCTTAGGAGCCAGCTACGTAAAATGCACTTAGGCGCCTCATAAAGTCCTAGAACTGCAATAGGCTTGCGATAATTACACCACTATTATGCTTGATTGCTTAAATATACTTTAAGAATTCATAAACAAGCATAGACTGTTCATGAAATAATAATGAAATAAACATGGAAGATGCGTATTTCCATTACAGATTTAGATGAGGTACTTCTGGGTTCCGCTCATCGTTAATTTTGCTAAAATACAGTATATGTAATTTGGCTATTTAGTTGCTGTGCATTCTCGCTGACTCTGTGTACGCCGTGTGCGTGAACGTTGCTCACAGTGTCCCGCTCCTCTCCGGGGATCGTTGCATGTTTCTGCGCGATGGCTGCGCGTGCGTCTGCTGCGCCACCGCCTTAGTCACTCGAGGAGGATTTTTTGGACCAGACTTCAGTTGAAGCTTGGGTGTTCCCTTGACGGATGCAGCCTGAAGGATACTTGCAAACCTTCCTATAGGGGAGTGGCTTTTGCTCAGTAATGAACTTCTGGGTCAAATAGTAAAAAAGAGCCGTGCCAAGTCACAGGAACTCAGCAGTGACCTGTGTTGTTGGGTGTCTTGTCCCCTTAAGTTGTTCTATAAAACAGATTCTGCCTCTGTTGCTGCTTCCTGGCTTCTTCTGTGGAAGTGTCTGCAAAGGTTTATTGCTGGAATTTGGGTTTCAACTGGTTTTTTCCATTACAGGAGCTACTCTGAGCTGCTGTTTCTCCCGATGTGCCGGGAATGTCCTGCCTTGCGCTGCTCAGGCTGCACCTCTCCCAGGTGCAAAGTTTGCTGCCCTGCAGACGGCAGGGCAATTTTGAGCAAAGCAGGCAGCATATTCCCTAAAAACAGTATCACGAGGGAGTGTGGTCACCTAAGGGAAGAAACTTTGGCGTTTCAGTGTGTGTCATCTTAATACACAAACTGAAGCAGATAGAAACAGAAAATATTTTTCTGTGTAAATGAATATTAACTCTCAACAGCACTGTCACTATTCCTTGTCATTTAAAGGAAGAGCTAATTGCTGTAACTCAGTATCTGGAATTCTTGGCTTTTTCTTTTTTTTTTTTTTTTTTTCTTAGTGTCTGTATTGTCCAAAGGAAAAAAAAAAGCGGAAAGTTTTTCAGGGATCCAAGCGAACTGTACCTGCTGCTGTAACAAGCTTTCTGCCTCTCAGTGAGGAGAGCAGAACAACCTACTGCTTGAAATTTCCTGTTACAGGCAAGGGCAATGGGATAAGCAGGTATCCATCACTGGCAAGGTATTTAAGCAGCTCAGAATGCCTTGCTTCTATCAGCAGCTTGACGCCTGGACCTCGGCTCGGGATTCTTGAGAATTACCAGTGCTTGAGAACCAAAATTACAGATAATTTTCCTTTCATCTCTTTTTTCCATTTATATTTCAAGATCATCATCATCATCATTCTGTTAATATCAGGACCCCTCCCTGTAGCAATCTGTTAAGATTACTCTTACCTTTTTTGGAGGTAATACTGTGAAATTACTTACAGTCTTTTGGTAATCCAAGCAATCAGATGGTTGAAATCATATTTTTTCTAGACGGATTGCTGTCCATCAGTAGACTGCTTTTCTATCATGTTGAACAAGATTGACTGAAAATTGTGTGTAAGTATGAAATTTTTAATGCACCATAGAACCTAGTATTTGATTTTTGTGTATTTTCAGGTTGTCTTTATGTACAGTTGCAAGTTATGTTGTCAACTATCAGGGATGACAGTCTCAGAAGGATTGAGAGATCCTTAAAACAGGTTGTTGTAGGTGAATCTTTAAAAGAAGTTATGGTAAGCGGTGGGGGTGGGGAAAGGAAAAGGATGCTCCATCTTTTTAGTAAAATGCACCACCTTTCATTTTGCATTTTAATAGAGCAATTACATCTACTTCTGTACCCTCATGCTAAAGCAAACAAGCTGCTGCCAGTACTCACCTGGCAAATAGTCCTATAACAATTACCGAATGCTAGAGAGATGCCTCTCCTCTCATTAGCTGTAGAGCAACGAGTGCTGTTAGAATATGGAAAACATTATTCTCTGTACAATACATCCTGCATATATTTACCTTCAAAATTTTTAATGGAGATTGCTCTCCACTGTCCTGATTTCCCGCACTGATTTCTGGAAAAGTATGTATGTCCTCATGAATAACTAGATATTTATGTTAATAATGGGCAGGAGGCTATGTATAGCAGCAAACAGCATGAGGTGCTTGTAAGAGGAAAGGTTAATGAAGGCATAGAGAGATGAGCAAGTTGCTCAATGTCACACACATAAGTTTATGACAGAGAAAGAACTTGAAGGAAGATTGCTTCATTTCCTGTCAGATGTCTTAATCACAGGATTATCTCTTTTCTTTGGGGAGACAACGTGGAACACGTTGCATTAACATTTTTAGGAATTGATTTTTCGGTCATTAAGCACAGAGCGGTCCATATTTTTGAAAGGACTGAACTAAAAGTACTCAGGCGGGATTTTGCCTCCTGGGTGAGTCAGAGCCTAGTACTGATGTGTATGTTTGCAACTGATCTTGTGTAGACATAAAGAAACAGGCAAAACAAATTATTCTGATTTCCTTCACATCAGGAATGGTATGTCAGCCTCTATTTGAAAATATTCTCCAGAATTTTGCAAAGAGACTGCTTATTCGGAGTTTGTTTTGTGCAACAGTGCAGATTTCTTCTTAAAGTTGGTAGTGCTTTTGTGAGCTTGTGAGTACAGTTTCCATGATAGCCTTGCAGATTTTGACTTACAGTCCACGTTTGGATAGAGTCCAGTTCTCAGAGCAAACTGGAGATTAGGTCTATATCAAGAATAGTCAAACTGGCTTCCAAGTGGCTGTGTGGCTGATAGGCAGTTCCAAGTTTTGCTCACTTGTTGACCAGGCAGGGTCTTCATGCAGACTGTGGATGGGCAGCTCTGTACATAAAGATGGAGGTACCTGTGATTTGTCCTTAGGAGATAAAACTCAGCCAAGGCACCTAGTAGTTTTAGGCGGATCTATTGTGGTGGAATATTGCGGTGGAAATGGTAGTCTCACCTGAGGTTCAGAGCAGTGAGGAGGTCCATGTGCTCACTTAGAACTTACCTGGAAATTGGATGTTACGGAGCTCCTGGAATGGCTTTCTACAGAGGCCATTTTCATCCTGTGCCTATATCATGTAAGCAAGGATTAATTTGACATGTCAGAAATAGAAAGGATAGCTACACTTAGGGCTATAATCTTTTCTCATAACATATTAATGACAGTTTTATATTTCTGTCAAAAGAGGAATGTATCTCTTAATACTCTAAATAATGGAGTAAATTTTATTTATTTTATGAATAAGACTTTGAGCACAAGGCATCATTTTGCATTTCAGACAATTGTCTTAAAATTACATAGAATAAGTGCATCAATGTTACCTTGAAGACGCTAGTTGGACTTTTTAACCTAAAGGTTGTGGTACCTCTTGAAGCATTTACTGCAGTGTCTTTTGCTGCTACCCTTCAGCATTAATGTAGCAAGAGACCCTACCTGCGCAAGTCAGAAAAAATACCATCGCATAAAATAGACTCTTCAGTTGCAACTACTGAAGATTGAACTGTATTTACTATATTTACTGCTGTATTTACTTTACAAGACAATGATACTTCAAGGCCGGTCTCCGTATCCACAAGCCTTCATTTCCTTGTTGAAAATCTCTGCTTTTTAGAATTAGCAATAGATGGTAAAAGTGGAGTGACACGATAAGATCAGCCGTTAAGGAAATATTTACTTACCACCTTAATAAATCAATCCATATTAAATGTTTTAGATCACGGCTTTTTGAGAAGACTAGTCCCAAATTGCCTTCAAAGTTTTTGGAAAATTGAAGGCAAATTTACTTATTTTTGAATGAAATCTTCAAAATTGTTAAGCATTTAGAGTGTTCATTTGCTGTGAATGAATATCAAGCTCCTGAAGCAAGTGACACGGGTGTTTAAAGTGGTTTTAATTATCCGAGGTGAGTGTTCTTAGTGTTAAAAAGTCCTTTTTTTACAGTTACATGTTGTCTGCTTAATAAATGTTTTTTTTCTCCTGCTGATCATAGACAGTTAAAATTATAGTGGTTTGTTGTTGTCTGTAGGTAACATCCCAAATGGTGGCACCATTATGTGAGCTTGTCAGGCTTCTTATTTCTTTGTGCTGTGGGCTTACATGAGAGCAGATAGCCCCAGGAATGTGTTAGTAATAATTATGTATTTTAAAATAGTATCTTGTGTTTGGTCCCTTTCAGGAAAGCAGGATGTAGTCAGTAGAAAACCTGATCAGATTTTGAGCTTTCTATTCTTAACGCTTTCCCTGGGCTGCATTTTGATTAGCCAGCTCGGTGGCTGATCATACTACCAGCTTTGCTACTACATAACTTCTAACAGACCAGATCTACTATATGGTGGAAAAAGTTCATCTGGATCCTGCCCTTGGCTGCTCTGTGTATCTTGTAGCTATGCCGTAGCAGTTAATATTGAACTCCTGCAGTTTTTTGTTTGTTTTATGCTTTTCTAGATGGGTGGTGCGTGGGTGCTGCTTGGCGCAGACCACGCGCCTCAGCTCCCTCCTGCAGCGCTTGTGCTCCCACCCAGATCAAAGCTGGGGCTCCACAGCCCGCGTCCTCCACCAACATGAAGCTGCTCGGCAGGAGCAGTGCGCACAGCGATGACATGTAGTGTGGCCAGGACGTGTGGCACCTGGGTGGCAGTGCCCAGCAGGATCAGGCATCCTGACATCCCCACCAACACCCTGTCCCCTTCACCGCATCGCTTCAGAAAATACCCTGCCCTGGTATATGCAGTAGGTGCACGCTGAAATAACCTGTGTCTTGCTAGCTGTTTCATTTTATATTCATTTATCATTCGGGAAACATATTTTTCAGAAAAAAATGTCGCAATGATGGTAAAGAGTCATTACAAGTAGTTTGTGCTGGAGGTTTCTCATTCTGGACAGACAAATACTCCACTTGCAGTTGGAATCATTATTCCAGTAAACAACTAATTTAAGTCAAGCTATGAATTGAATATTTGTGATTACAAGTATGTTTACAGCTGAAAGAGGCCAAGTGAATAGAAAAGAGATTTGCTTTGTGCGGGACAGCGGATGCCAGTTCAGTCTCAAGACTGCGTGTCCGTGGCTCTAACACGTTCTTCTGACTGCAATGACACCTGCTGAGATCGTATTGGATTCTTACTTTATAATATCCTTTTTCAGAATTATTTACCTACTTGCAATCAGACAACCATAGGCAACCACCTCTTCTACAACTCTGAACAGGTGAATAAATGCCAATTAATTTCTCTCTGTTATTTAAGGGACAGAACGTTACTTGGGGCAGCAGGATCCCTTACTGTCTTCATGCATAGTCTCTTGAGATCCTTCGTGTCCAAGTCAAGAAGCAGCAGATCAGGAGGAAAGCACTACCAAATGCTAGCAGAAAAATGGTGTCTCATGCACCTTTCTCACACACAAAGCATCACTGCTGCTTTCCTGCTTCGCTGATAATGGAAAGTGACAGCATAAGATAATGCAAAAAATGCACACATGCGTGTCTGTATGTATGCACCTGTGTATGTTTATATATGCATAATTATACAATGCCATGTTAAAGATATTGGGAAGTCTCATCATGCTGCCAGTAAAAAGCACACTTAAAATTCCAGATCAACCTTTTGCTGGCAGAAATGAACCGTGCTCTGGAGCAAGTAGCCATGCTTTTGTATTTAATATTTACCAGGCTGAATAACATTGCAGATTTAATGCTTTAGTTTTGACCTTTTGGTAGGTGTGTGTGAAATCATTGCTGAGTCTGTATTTTTTGCTATTGTTTGGATAAATATGGAATGAGTGGTTTGCCTTGCAGATGCTTGTCTCCATATATTCATTTCACAAACTTCTTCATGTGTCATCTGTCTTCGAGATGTCTAGGACTGGAAAAACATCAGTATCAACTTCTGAAAATACTGATGGCTCATATAGGCTTCTTTGGGACACATCATCTTTCCTGTTGATAAAGAGATTTCTGCATTGGCTTCTTTCATGCACATTAAATACCCTTCTAATTCTGTGTATCTTGTAGAATGTAATGTTTAGAAATGGTCCAGAAATCTGTTTTTCTGAATAGACCCCCTGTATAAAAAGCATACAAACTTATGTGGAAATGGCAGTTCCTTTCTTGTGATTCGTGTGAGTAACCAGATGAAGTGGACTCCTAATTACTACAAAAACCAAGCATAGAAGAACTGCAGGAGTGTTCCCCGGTAAAGGGCGTTGCAGAGAGAACTGATGGGCACAAACCAAGGATGAGGCTGATGTTCTTGCTGGTTCCTATTGCAGTTAAAAATAATGCGCCCAAATCCCAATTTGACCTGGTCCATTTTGTGACCGTTGTATTAGGAACAAAGTTGTGAGCTGCATCTGTTTTACTTACAGATAATAAACTAGCCCTGTAATGCTGTGAGTTTTGGTTTAATATATACATGCAAAAAAGAAAAAAAAAAGCTTTCTTTTTTGCCAGAACTATTTTATGGACCATTTTTATTTCTACATAACTCTTTTTAATTAGTGTACATGTATATATTTTTATGTGTGTATGTTCCTAGCCAGGCGTATTTCCTGCTTTATGACAAGGTATTCTTTTTCATCAGCCTTTAATATGCTGACACATATGTATCTCTTGCTGCATGCACCGAGTTGTTCTATCTAAATGTATAGAGTTTTCCTGGCTAGAATACAGTGTACAGGATGAGCTAGGTCCCTTGGGCCTTGCTCGCAATCATAAGCTGACACTGATAGCGTTTTGCAGATGGTGCTTGGATGGACAAAAGAAGCGAACATAGACAGATCTAATGAACGCGCTGAATTGGTTTCTGTTCAGCATTTCTCACTGGACCAGCAGTGAAAGGAAATTAAATCAACTCACGACAGCTATCTTGCACATCTCACCTGGGAAGGTATGCATGAGGTAGGACAGGCACTGCTTAACATTAATCAGTCTCCTGAAGTCATTACATTCATGAGGAAATGTAATTCACATGTGATTACTTTTTAATTTACTCTGTAATCACATTCCAAGTGAACAGGGCAAGCTTAAAATGAAATTTAAAAGTCAAATACTGCTTTGTATTAAGAATTCGCAATTTTTATATGCACTTAGGTTAATAAAGATTTTACAATAACCATTTGTGACTGAACATATAATTTTTTGATAGAAGCTGATGCCATACTTTGGATAAAATGTATTTGATTTTTGTCCAAGCATTGTAGCAGACCCTAGGAGCTTAAGGATTATGTTTCATACTAAATTTTCATCTTGTTTAAGCTTTTTTTTTTTCAGTAATGCAACAAAACAAAATGACCATATTCCAGATCTCAGTTTGCATGAATCAATGCATTTTTAATTTCTGCTTCGCCTCTGAGGCAAATTACACATTTGTGATATCCATCATCAGGAAAAGTAGGCAAGATTTCATAACAGAACTCAGTTTAAAAAAGAGAAATGTGGACATACTGTCATGTCATGTTTCCTGAAGAGTTCCTAAGACTTCTGGACTGATCCTGGTTTCAGTGAATCAAGGGTAAAACTCCTGTATGTGATAAATGGAGTTAAGAGCTTTCCAGAATAACTAAAACCTCTGAAACGATCTGGACTTCTTAGTCTGTCTTGGCCCTGTGCTTGTCATTTTCATTTCTGTGGAATTGCAGGTGACATCAAGTGGTCAGAAGACACGAGAATATTCAGTGTTAGAGTGGCTGAATATTGCAAGTTAGAAGGATGTCTGGGTAAATGAAACCCATTTACTTTGGTTTAGTTTGAAAGCCGACATGAGTTCCTACAGGTAGCACTAAGGCTTTTAGTTTGTTGCTGCAGATCTAGCCCTGTGCTCCAGGCAGCCCTGCCTGCACCAAGAGCAGCCTTGTTGCACTCTGGCTTTTGCAGGTGGGACAGACCATTATGGGATGTCTCCAAGAGCCCAGGACAACAGGATTCTCCCTGATCTCTCTATACTTCTGTGTGGAGGGCAAGGCAGATTATGAATTGAGCTGGAGCAATTTCTAAAATGCCTCATACAGCTGCCTCCAGCCTTCATCAAGGAAGAGTTTTTTTTGCCACCGGAGCTCACGGGTTTCTCTAGTCTGCCAAAGACCTCGTGCCCGTTGGTTTGCTTGGCCGCATCTTATAGAGTGACAAAACTGATGGGTAAGCCTGGCATTCCAGATGCTCCCCAGCCTGGTGTGGTCCTGTTCCTACCTTCCAAAGTCTCTGTCTCTCTCAGATCATCACGGGTTCCTCTGGGCAGTCTGCACACCCTGATTCATTCAAGGGCGCCTTCTGCCTGCGGCTCACTGACATTTGGGGGATTTCTGGTCCCTGGCACAGGCCTGCGGAAGGGAGCTTGTGGCACCCATGCCTTTAGTTGACTAACAAAAACCTGATTTTCCATTTTGCAGGATGGGGCTATAAGGTGTTCAACTAGATAGCTAAGAACTGGTTTAAACTAAGATCTCCATTCTGTTACAATGCAAAGTAAAATATTTATGAATCCTTCAGGGAAAAAAAAAGAGGGGGGGCAAAAAAAAAAAGCAAGCTGCATCCTGGGCATAGTTGCATGGATTTTCCTCAAGTAAGTCTTAACAACAGGAAATAATGGTGGATAAGCCTTCAGGTCAACTTTTAGGCCTAGCCTCCTTGAGAATTGTTGCTTTCAAAACAGAAATTGTCGGTTTAAATTGGCCCCCTTGCTGTACACAGGCATTATCTCTGCTGGCTGTTTGTGTGACTCATGCTATCTTGATGTGTTACAAGCTTTGGTGCTGCAAACTTCAATAAAAGGACAAGCAGCAGGTTTATATATTTCTAATGCTGATAACCTTCATAAATAAGGGCAGTGAGCAAGCCGTTGCTAAATTACTTCTGAAATATGGTGAGATATTTGGGATTAGATTTCCTATGTGCTTGGGCTGTGCCCAGCTCTTCCTATGGGTTTATGGAGCATGAATAATGAAAGAGACTTTGTGCACTAACATCTGGAAAGTCATAAAAGGATATTTATCACCACCCAAGAAAGCAAGCCAAAAAAATGCTGCAGACATCGTATGGGCAGGAATAGTAACTTAGGAGGTGTGTTTAATTGATAAAGCTCTCCAGAGTGTTTTCTGAGCTGTGTCTCTTGTCAGAATATTAAAATTGCAGTGATAACCAAGATAATGACTGTAGGTCTGTTGTTCTCAAGGACTGGGCGAAACCCAGAGCATTTGCTGCCAGTGCTGGCCAGGACAGCCCCTCACGAGAAGACAGGGGGCTGTGGGGCCAACTGGAGGGTCGCGTGAGCTGTTTCACTCACTTTTCTAAGGAAGATGATGGGGACCTTTCAGCAGTGTCTAGTAATATGTAAGAGCTAGAAAAAAAAAGCAGCTTTTATATCTAAGAGAAGGTTGGAAGGAGTTGCAGTCAGTGTGTAATGAGAGGGTACCTACACTGCCAGGATCACCCTCCATCATATTACACCAATTAGCATGGGGGTTAAACAGCAGATGTCTTCAGAGGCCAGGTCATTCTTCCAGGTTAGCTCCTGAGAACAGCTCGGCAGCATTGCCTTTCCTGGGTGGCAGGGAGCTCCTTCTCCTGTGATTTCTTGGGAGGAGAAGGTCACCTGCTGCTTCGCCGGGGCTGGATCGCGTTAGCAACACCGTGCCAGAGACACCGTGACACCGTCCCACAGCCCTGGGACCTTTCCTGTAATTTCACCCACTCCTGGGCATCTGTTTCATTGCAGAGTGAAAGGATCTTTTTTTTTTTTTAATTTATTTTTTTTTCTCAGCGGGGAAATGGATGTTTAGAATTGAGAGTGCTGGCAAATATTAGCAACCTGTTAATTGCAAGGGACTTAGTGCAGTTCACATGGGCATATCACTTGTTGTTTTGATGAATTTTAAGCAGTCTTCTAATAACAGTGGAACTGATGAAACTATCTTCTCCAAAGCATTTCACAGCAGTGAGGCCAGTGCTGCATGGCTGTGCTCAGCACGTGCAGAGAACAACAACAAAAATGAGTCCAGAAATGGAAAAAAATGCCTAAGAGTGGAGAAACCATTGTTCACTCTGGTCATTTAAGCACAAATAAGGCTGGGTGGTGGTGTGGCTAATAGGAGTCCAAGTGCTTTCTTGACAAGAAAATATTGGTGCTAATGGACTCCTTAGCTTATTGGGAAAGGGAGGACTTTGCTGGAGCGGCCGACCCGTCCGACAGGCTCTGTGACCAGTGTCCTGCAAAAGCCAAGTTTGTCACGCAAACTGCTTAAGAGACAAACACAGTAGCAAAACTTTCTTCAACTTTAAGAAACGTTATGCAGTCTATTACATATTGAAGTTCCTGCATATACCAAAAGATCTGAGTAGGACCTTTAGTGTTTTCTCTCTCTTTTTTTTTATGCAAATAGCTTCCTGAAATAGTCAATGAATGAATGTTAATGTAGTTGGCATGCACGGCTATAGGAAAATAGTCTTTAAAACTGAATTGTTAAAAATAAATCTGTTGGATTTTTGATCCAGAATAACTTTTTTCGGTGAAATCAGACTGATTTAATTAGTTCTCTCATTGTACATTGAAGGGAAGATTTCGTTTAACCTGGAATAAAAATATTGTCTTGTGTTAGAGGAGTTTTTTTTTTCAATTGAAAACCAAAACTCTTTTCATTTTGGCTTTGAAATGGCAAGTTTTTTTGTTTTTCTTTCTAGCTTGTGGTCTAAAAGAGCAACTGTTTGACGGCTCTTGAGTCCCCTATCCTATTTCTCTTGGTTGAGAAACAGGCAGCAGAGCAGGAGATGAATATGAATCTCGGCATTTTCCCTGTGACTTTCTCCGTCGGTCGTAAGACTGAATGTCAAGACGTTGCTTTCCTTTCTCCTCTGGAAGCGGCTTGACTGTGCTTGCCGGCTCGTGCTCCTTCCAGTGAGATTAAGAAAGTGCATTTCTTTTGGGGGCAGAACAGAGTTTTCTAATAAGACACATCTGGTACAGCTGAAGGATCAGTCATGAGCTGACCTAAATATAGGCTGGAAGTGCTCCTGAGGGGACACTTCTTTCTTTGGTCCTTTTGATCTTTTTGAAATCCTTAGAAGTGGCAGCCCAGCTGTATAAATAGTTCCTGCTCCTAATTAGCAGTTCTACCTTGCAGATGTGGCAGGGTATAGACTTTGCTAAGGGAGCCTTAAGTGAGACTGTTGCGTGTTTACCTTTCCTGAGGTCAGCACCTCTTCCCTTTTCCTTAAGTTCTTTTCTTTACTGTGAACAAACATGGGGAAATGTCAGATAACTTTAAGAAAACATCTCTTTGTGCGGATTAATTTAATGAACCCAAAGCGTCTTTAAAAGGGTGTTTCCAGTGATGTCTCTGTGCCTTGGCAAGGTGTCCCCGGCAATAGGTGTCCCTCAGGAGTGTGACATGGCCAAATCCTCTTGGATTGACATACAGCCTCGTTATCCAAGCCCAGGAAGGGAGAGCGGAGCAGGGCTGTGCTGCTCAGCAAACCTGTCCAAAGCTGGGAAACAGAAGCTGAAGTGATTGATTGTGTGAAGATTCCAGCAAATGATACCAAAATTAAAACATTAAGCTAATGACTTTAAAGCAAATTACATTGCCACATGCAATTTATTCAGCAGAGAGATAGCAAATGCGGTTTTACTAATAAAACAAAAGAGACCAAAGTCCAATTGAGCGGAGGGACCTTTTTCCCCCCTTCTCCCCTTCTCTCCCGCCCTCCTTGTGCGGAGCCTCAGAACTCAGGGGCTGTCAGAGATTTTTCATCTCTCTGACCTGTCACGGGAAAGGTCAGTGCTGATCAGCACCTATACTTTTTAGCAGACAGAGGGCTGTAATTGAGAATAATTCCTCTGCAATTTGGTAGGCAGGGGTCGTTTCAAACTGGCTTTCAAAGGCAGTGCCGGAATGGAAATGTTAAAAATGGGAATTGAATCAGCTTTTATTCACAAGGCTGCAGCCTGAGTTTTTTTTTTTTTTTTCCCCTAATGAAACAAATGCAAAATAGAAGCACTCACGTTTTGAGCAGCAGCGTTTCCTCCGGAAACGACTTGAAGTGTAATCAATTTTTAGCATCTCCCGGGGTGCCCCGGAGGAGCCGGGAGCGGCGGGAGCCCGGAGCCGCGGCCGTTCCTCACGTGCGGGGCCCGGAGCAGGAGGCTGCGCTGCCTGCATGAGTTCACGGCTCCACGTCCTTGTTTTGTTGGAGCAGGGAGCCCCGGCGAAGCCAGGGAGCTGCTTTCAGCCATGAGGAAAGACGTAACCCTCCGTGTTTGGGCGCGAGCTCCATGGCGGCAGTGCGGAGGCCCAGGGCCCTGCGCTCAGGGTGCCCTGAACGACGCTCCAGGGCTGGGGCAGTCCTGGGTCAGAACCAACCTTGGGTGTCCCCGCGGCTGCTGTGTTCAACCGAGCGTCCTCCCCGCGGGACTTACACCCGCTAGAAGTACTGATGTGATCTTCTTGGTAGCTCCTCAGAACTCAAGGTTAAAATATGTGCCCGAGTTCTGAACAGCATGTTCTGCTAAACACGTAAGGCCTTCTATCTTTCCAAAGAAAAAGCAAAGCTTGATTTTTAACGAGAACTGTTCAAGGCCCCAGTGGCTATAAACATCGAAGTTGCTGAATAATGCAACATCTCAAAAGTTCTTTACTAGTTTTTGCCCAAAGAATTGTGATGCTCATCTCTTTTATGCTTGGGATTTCCTCAGTGACTTAGTTCCTTGTGCAAATCCTGTTCACGTTGGTCATATATGCTTGGATGCTTACGCATTAGTAACTTTGATCCAATGGAAAGGAATATAAGGAAATAGGAACTAAAAATTACAATATTTGATTCTTTTTAGCATCTCTGTCCTCTCCTCCCCCCATTATATTCAGCAAAATAATCCTCTTTCTTCAGAGTTAACACTATGGAGGAAGTTTAAAAACTTCAGGTCATTTTAAATACATCTAGGGGACCACAGATTCTGAATAAGAAATATGTTTGTGCCGCACTTAGATACATTCAGTGTACTTCAACTTGATTATGTAAATTAATACATTCAACTTGATTATGTAAATTGAGTTGATTTAGATCACAGCCTAGGCTGAGTACAATGACTATTTGGGGTTATTCGGCATGATCCAGTGTTATTTTTTTCCTCTCCCCTGGATACGACTGCATACTCCCGACAGGCCAGAGCACAATTAATTTAGAAACATGATCAAATTCAGCAATCATTACTGGATGTTGTCCCCACTCCCTAGAGACCCCTGATAAGAACAACAATAGACTAAGACATGGTAGTCCTTGCTCTCTTCCAAAGTCTAATTACAAAGTTAGACAGTTCAGTTCTCAGAGGACAGCCTTTTAGCAGAACTTTGGCATCTTTCGTTTTTCTTTCTGCCTTATCTCCCATAATTTTATCTTTCTTTCTTTCTTTGGCAAAGCATGGGAAGCAGAGGCTAAATGTAGACTACGCTGAGTCCAGCGTGATGCTCCTTATTACGGGCGCTCTCACTGAAGGTTGGACTCCAACGTGATTTTTGCATGTGTGTGAGCGAGCGGGAAGTTTGTTTTATCGTTTGCAAACAGGCACATAGAGGACAGTGAAGCAGTTCTCACCACTCCATTCCCAGTGGTGCCCTGGGATAGAAAAACATTTCTTTGACCTTGCCTTGGATTTACTTGCTTCCAGCAGGCTCCAATTATGATCACTTTCATTTCTTCTATTAAAAAGGCAAAAGCCAGAACTCTTGTGCAGTTTTAGACCAGTGAAAGGCAAAATGATCGCACAGCTTGAGTGAGTGAGTGAAGTTTTGTTCTTAGAATTTAAGAAACTGCCTGAAACAACGTGTGAAATATCCCCCACCTCCCAAGTATTAATTTTCAAACAGCCTTTATTTATGTTGGTGTTTTGTTAGTTCAAATGCATCTCATCTATATGTGGTAAAATTATTTATCCCTAAATCTTCTTGCTTTGGATAAAATTACCATTTTTCATCTTTCTTTTCTCCATATCGCCAAATACTAATTTATCTCAAGTTTCTTCCTCTTCCGTACCACTGGCTATACCATCTTTGCTCCAGTACGGCAGCAAGGATAGTCTCATTCTTTTTTACATCTGTCATCTTGTGCAAGAATTAAACTGATTCCTACCCTCAGAAATATGTTCTTTTCTGGAATTCAGCGGTCTGATATGAACTAGCGCTGTCACTGAAGCAGAGGAGTCTCACAGAAGTATTTACGTGACCTAACTCGAGCCCCGTCTGCTTTGGTTAGGGGCGGTTCTGGTAATCCGGCTGATAGGAATAGGAAAGCCGAGGAACACTGAGTCCTGAAGGAAGTACCTGCTCTCGCCTCCTACGCTTTGGCATTGTGAATACATTAGGATGTATTTATAGGCTCTACAATAAATTTTGACTCATCATTTTAGTAGGGTTATCTGTATATGAATAGTTACTTTTCATTTCTACATTTAAACTATGCTTCTTGTTTTAAAAATACAAGATTAAAAGAAAGATTATTAATAGAGAATGCTATGATGTGATCTTCCTTTTCTCATGCCAAATACCGTGGAAGTAAAACTCATCCAGTTTTTTTCCTCGAGGTTTCTGGAAAGGATAGGATTATTCCGTGCTGTATAATGCTGCATCCCAGGCAATTCCCTTTGCATCCACAGAAGAGAGGCCTGCGGTAATGCAGACCACCAGTGTATGTTTTGAAAAATGTGCGTGTAGAAGTAATAGAGCTGCTTGAAATATGTACGAGATGGAAATGAGCAAAAATGCACAACTTCATTTGGCACAAACGCCAAGTAGGGAATTTTCAGTGCTTTCATTTAAAAAATAAAAACAACAAAATTTTGAAACACTCAGTTTTGTCATTCTCTAAAACAAGGTACTGTATTTTCTCAGATTTTTCTTCAGGGTTTCATTCAAACCATATTCTTAAAAATGCTCTTAATTATTTTTTCAAAAGTTCTGGAGGGAAATATAATATGAAATATTGACAATGACAATATTTATTTTTTGTCACAGAGAAACCTATTTTTTTCCTATTTATTACCTGTTAAAAAATTGCTTCGTGGATTTCATTTTCAACTGGATCTAATTTTTCTCGTTGTTTGGGATTTTTTTATAATGTACATATTTCACTTGCTTTTCCCCTGAATTCCAATACTGTGAATGCGTGGGAAGAGGCAAAGAATATTCATTCTGTTTATGTAGGTTTTTCATAAGCCTAGGAAGGATGCAGGAATTTCATTCCCACTCACGGACTTCACACGTTGAACTGCAAGAGAACTCAAGGCACCACTTGAGCCATAAATACAGTCACTCCTGTGATGCTGTTCCAAAGTCTCCACGTAAGGAAATCCATTGATGCACTATATTCTAATTTACAGTTCTGTGATTCACATTTGTAGCTATCAGCACCAGCTGCCAGCACAGTGAAATAAATTCCAGCAATTCAGGTATACTGATTTATGATAAGATCCCTCAGAAGGATGTGCAAGAAAACAGATACTGAAAAAAATAAATGTACCGTATGTTGCAAAAAGATCTTATGTTCATTCCATTTTCCAAATAGGATTACCAGATAGGCATTAAAATGATGTCAAATCATCTGCGTTAAAATAGCTATTAAAAGTTAAGGTGCCAAAGTAGCTTCTGTAATTTTTCCCATGCTGTTTATAATAGCACCCTGTGAGGCTTGAAATTGAATTGGATTGTCATCTGAAATGTACTGTCTTCTAGTCGTCGTGCTTATGAATGCTTTTGCTGAGAAATGTGTTGATATATCACATCCAAATCTGCTCCTTTCCGACACCACAGGGAGCCAGAGGTGGCTGCACACGTCCCTTCCCCTCGCCAGGTTCATTACGAGCGTGTTCATCGCGTGGATCTATTGCTGATCCCTCTATTGCTCCAAGAAACACCAATTGCAACAATCTTTTTTTACATCTAGCTCACCAATTTCGAATCTTGTGATTTCTGTCATTATCAGATTAGTTCTTTACATGTATGGGGGAGCAGTGTTAAATTGGTGATCCCACAAAGGCTAGATGAGTAAGGAGTGATTTGCTTGTAGTGTGGCTGAGAAGAGGAGGAGCAGAGGACCACGTCCTGAGCCAGGCAACGGGGAGCTGGGAGAGGAGCCTCCAGGCCCTCTTGCGCTATGTTCTTGGCTTTCCCCACGAAATCAGCCTTCAGTTCCTTGAAATACTGCACCCAAAGTGGTGAGATGCCCTGAAATGCCGCAGGGTTGTGCAGCTGGGAACGTGCAGGTGAAAACAAGCCGGTTTGAGGGCGCGTGGCCAGCGCCGCGGCCGTGGGAGCGCATGCGCCTTGCCGACCCCTTCCCTCGGGCACGGATCTGTCCTGCAGAACTGCCGTGCTGAAGGGAGAGGCCCTGGCTCCCGCTCCGTACCCCGCAACAACAGCCTCTTCTCTTGTGCTGCATGAAATAACTTAAAAGAATGTAATTTGTGACTTTGAAGAGGTTTTCCATTTTCGCTCATGCTATTTTGATGCTTTATTGTAATCAGTTTTCTGATAGCTTATTTTCTGAGATAGATTTGGGCTGTTCTGAAGCCGTGGTTCCTACAGTTAGGTGAGTCTGCTGCTGTGCCCTTAATCCTGGCAAGGTTTGGTCTTTGCCCTGTTCCTGCTGTACATTAGGGTAGCTTCACTTAATTCTCTTAGTCAACTAGGGACAATTATTTGCCTTTTCCCACATCCCAAACTGAAAAAAAGAAGCGGCTATCCTTAAATTTGGGGGTAAAAGATGGGATTTAAAGACTGTGTGTGGCAGAACCTTGTCAGCAGGGTTCTGATTCTGCCTGAGCTGCTCATTGCTTTGTCTATCAGGATTAGGTAATACCTGTGTTATGGACTAGTCGTTATGGGTGCTGCAGAAGCAGAGGTAAATGCTCAAGTGGTGTCAGCTGTGATAGTGCCAGCGTCACCGTCAGCTGTGATAGTGCCAGCATTCACCACCTTGGTGACAACAGGCGTGCAAGCACGTTACCTGGGGACTCCACCTGTGTTAGGAATGTTACTCATGTGGGAGCACTTGCAGGATCAGGTTTTGTGTTTCTGCTCCAAATTAATAA
Source organism: Tinamus guttatus (assembly GCF_059628265.1). Classification (NCBI taxonomy): domain Eukaryota; kingdom Metazoa; phylum Chordata; class Aves; order Tinamiformes; family Tinamidae; genus Tinamus; species Tinamus guttatus. The sequence continues at coordinate 2,827,154 of NW_028288841.1, read as the reverse complement.
ATCTCCTACAGAAAAATGTCATTTTTCTGTGGTATTTTAGACATTAAGTTTGTTTGATGTTTGGGGTAGAAAATTTGATTAAAAATCAGGAATTAAAAATTTTAGTACCTCATAATTTGATGGTACCTGTCAACTTCCAGCCTGGGGTATGCATTTCAAATTCACGGGATGTTTACTCGAAAATAAACGACAAAATTATATAGTGTGGGAGGGTTTTTTTTCTACTTTATAATGTAGCTTTTATATCCCTGTATGGAATTTTTCGCAAGCTTTTGATAACCATCAGAATGGATTTGTGTGTAATTGGTTTAACTGAAAAATAATATTCTGAGGTGGGGATGTAAGTTGTGGCTTTCTCCTGTAATACTTCAGTTATATAGCTTTGGGTTATTCCAGCTATTTGCAGAGTACTTCAAAACCACCTACCTGATGCTGATTTCTGAACATTTTTTTTCTTTTTATCCTATTTGCATCAAAAGCATTTAAATTCCATTTTGTACTTTGCAAGCTAACACTAATATTTTATGTTTTGCAGAAGACAGCTGTTAGGCTGCTGTATTTTATCTTTTACAATCTTTTACAGTTTCATTACCTGTAGAGACTAGAATAGTTCCCTTCTGCACCACAAAAATGCCTCTGCCGCCTGTCTGACTGTCTCTAAGCCGTCCTGGGCTATTTTCCATTTTATCAACGTATTTTCCTAGAAAACACATTCGTTTTCCACTGCAAGTCATGAGATATTAGTGAAATTACTGACCACAAATAAAAACCGACAGGTTTTAGTGCCTTTAATGACACCGAAAGGTCCCTGCCCTCCACACTTAGCCACGCTGGTCCCAGTGTCCTGTGACGAGAGGTCTCATGACAGGGCCCGATCAGGGTATTTCGGCTGGGATATTCCGACCTTGAGCTCACTGAGGACCAGCCTGCCGTCCTCACCAGGAAAGAAGAGCAGCGTTTTCCCTAGGAGTGAGGTCAGTGAGGATCATTCAGATGGTGCAGGTGGGCTGCAGGCCCTGCTGCTGCACTTGGAGCATGGGCAGGTTAGGGATTTGCCAAGCTCAGCTGTTAATTACTGCTCATCCCGATAACAGGAATGACGAGCACCCCGGACCCCATGAGTGCACATCGCAGCGAGCTGAGCTGAGATCAGTGAAGGTGATTGAGGCAGAAGAAGGATTTTCCTTCGCACTGACATGAGTCGCTTGCTTCGCACAGCCGGTAGCAGCGGCTCAGCTGAAGGGATAGGTCCAGCAGTAACTGCCCCAACCGCAAAGTCTGCCTGGAGGAGATGATTCCCCCAAGGAAGGGAGCTGCTAAAATCACGCATGGGAAAAGCCTACAGAGCAAACAGGTTCAGCACTACTGGGGTTATGATAACTGTGCAAGTTACCAAAGGCAGTCGTTAAAAAATCTCTGTAGTTTGAAGCAGTGTAGGCCAGTGCCCACAATGACAGTTTCCAGGGTAGCAGAAGTCGTTCCAGGCTCAGTCATTCCTCTAGTTTGCAGCAGCTGCAATTTTTACTCTTAGATTTTATCCCATGATTGAGAGGAGGGAGGAATGGAGCAAATGTCTCCTTAACTCTGATAAACTAAAGCCCTGGTGTCATTTTGGAAGTGTGAAGGCTAAGGATGTATTTTTTAGGGGTAAAAACAGCCCCTATACCTGGGCTTCTTGTATGCACCATTTCTCATTGCAGTTCCCTAGCTAGTGTAACAAGGTTCTCTACCTTTAATTAGAAATCAGAATTAATCTTTTGAATTAAGTCTTTTAGCTGATAACAATGTAACGCAGCTGCAGTTAAGCTTCTCCTGCTGCTTTTAGCTATGCATGTTTTAAAAAAGGTTTGTTACAGAGTGGTTTAATTTCTGTGGTTGTGGGTTTGTGCTTTATCGAGAAAGGCCTGGGAGTCTGATTTGGTCGCTGCATTTCTGGTGTGACCTGTTTTATCACCCCTGTAACTTGCACTGAAATTCTTTACATTGGTCGTATCCTGGTGTTTATTGTGAATATAGTACGCACTGTGGCTTTGCTCTCTAACCAGCTCAAAGCAATTAAACGGTACCCTAAAAACAGCCCAGATAATCTTAAAACAACACAAATACTGCTCATCTCTTGAATTGGGGAGCCGCTGCGGTGCAGTGCCTCTCCTGCTGTCTTACATGCTCATGCCATAATCTGAGTAATCTTTTTGGCTTTTCAACCTATTTTTAGTGTGCTGTTTGTTTTGCATTTATCTACATAACAAGTGTGAGAGATTATATAGAAGAGAGAAGTGGAGTGCCTTGACCTACATTAACTTGAAGCTGGGTAGCAGCAGCATTTCTGATTTGATCTGACAACACCTGGTTAAAATGCTGCCTTATTTGTCCTGGCTTTTGCTTTTGGAGATGATGTTCTCCCTAGCGGTCTGTACTCTTCCCAACCTCAGCTGCTCATGGCACTTTGTTTCTCAGGGCATCCGTGACCATTCCAGGCCTAGGACCCTTCCCCAAGTGGCCCGGGAGGGGCTGCTGGGCCTTTGTCAGAAACCATTTCTCAACTAGCAGTGCCACCTCCTTGATATCCTCTTCTATTCTGTGTTAACTGTGCCAGAGCTTAGGACAGAGAGGGCCTGGAAAAGCTGCAGTGCTCAAGCAGTTTTCCAGGTGTCCGGGATGCTGGGCCTGTATTTCCCTCAGCCCGTAGCAGCGGCCCTTCAGGCAGCTCCCTTTGGTCATGCCCATCACACACAGCTCATGTGAAGGACGGAGGATGTCCATAGGAGCTCCCCGGAAAGCCAGGGCAGTGAAACTTGCCGCTGGATTTATTGCTGGGGAGAAGAGACATTAGCATGTTCACAAGCTGGGTGGGCCGCGGGCCAGGCCAAGGGTAAGAGTTAGGCAGACAGCTGAGAGTTACGGAGGTGAATTGTTTAAACGGCTTCTTTTGTCAGGGATGAAATACCTGTCTCCAGTACGGAGGAGTGACCAGGTAGCGAGCGCTACCCTTGGAGAACGGAGCTCAGCATTTCACCCGCGAGTGCTTAAATAGACAGTGTGTCAATCTTCATCTAGCCCAGTTCAGCTTTGTTTGTCTTAACCGCCTTCGATCTGTGCGAACGGGCTGTTTATTGCGCTTAGAAAAGACAAGGGTGGCATTTGCCTTCTGTTGGCATATCCCTGTGCCTTTGACTTTTAAGATTTGCTTGGTTTGGTTTTTAAAGCATCTGTCTGTGCTGTTGGCACTCCTGTAAATGTAAACACTACACAGTGCATCATACCAGATCAACACCCTCCTACACAATATAAAACACTGAGCCATCTTAACCATCAGCTCTCCTCCTCACTTCACAGCCTCCACTTAAAACTGCAGCAATAGATCAGCTGTGTAGGATGTCTTCAAAGCCAATTGATGTGGACCAAGGAGTGGAGGCAGGAGAGATTTCCGGCCTTCATTTCCTTACTTCAAACCTCCGTGCATGCTCATGAACTTTCTTCACCCTCCAGAAAAAGTGTGCAGAGAAAGAAAAACACTTTCTCCTCTTCTAAGCCCTCTTCTGTTTCTGTGTTTCTGCTCATATGTCTCACCTTGTCTGCTCTTTTATTCCAGCTGATTGCCTCCTCCTCAGCTTTTTGTGTTTCTCCTCTTTATACATGTGTGACAGCTTCTGGCTCCTTTGAACACCCATCTCTGTGCGTCCTTCTTTTCCCTCCAAACCTATCCTTCCACTGATGTGCTGCTCCTGTCTGTTGTCCATCATTCTGTGCCTCTCTCCACATATTTGTCTTCGTGCTTTACAGTTTTATGTGTTTCTCTTCTAATCTGTGCAGTGCAAAATTCAGTTCTTCTATTTGTATTGTGCTGGGAATGAGGAGTGAAAGCTGTGGAGACATGTGGAGATGTGGCATGACAGCTTTTGGAGATTGTCCTTCCTGAATTTCATCCACTGACATTTGACTGGTCGCATCGGCACGGGTCCTGGGTTGGTGGCCTGGGCACTAATTAAATTCCCCTGGGAAACACTTGATTTCTCTAGGCTGAGCTATGCCATGGTTCACCTCTGCAGAAGAGCTAACTCCTGGCTGCCGGAGACCTTGACCTGAGCATGAGCTACAGTGTGTCTGTCGCACACACACCCACGCTCTCCTCACCCCTCGGCCCGTCTCTCGCCCGCGGACACACATCCTCCTCTATGGCCTTAGGGAGCTCCCTCTGCCTTCCCAGATGCTCCTTCACTTCGGAGATGCATTTGGAAGCATTTACATGCTGCTGCTTGTCAAGTGGCTCTCCAGGCCTTCCGTGGAAGTCAGCATTATTTTGCGTCCGGCTCTTGTGCTTAGGGTGATTTCAGGGGCTTTTGCACATTCTGGGTTTGTTTTGCCAAGGATGATCTTTGGGTTCTCTAACAGTTAATGTCACAAACTCATCTCTGTGTCTTCTGGATGTGCTGCCCAGGCTGCCCATGAGAATGGCAGTCACTGTCCTGGCCGGGCAGGTTCTGCGTTTAAAACGTGGTGCCATTGCCAGCAGCTTAAGGCTCTGCTAGTTGGTGTCTTGCTGCTGCCACGTCTTGAAAGATTTGTTACTGGAAATATCAGCTGCTGTCAAACTTTTAATGAGACTGTGCACTGTGAGTTTTTTCACCCTGCAAATTTCCAGCATAATGTTTCTTACTATATTATTCTCAGTATAGGCTCTGAAAGCGTTTCTGTATATTAAATCCAGCCCCCCCATCTGATCTATGCTGTGTAATTTCACTAATGTTTCAGTCAGATCCTCTAGTGTACACTTAAGGTGATTAGAAATAGTTTAGTGTTCTTTCTCTGTCTCTCTCCCTCTTTATTTTTCTATCACTGTTACCCTAAGGAATTGAGGCCAGAAACAGTATAGAACCACTTCCACCGTTAGAGCGTTGCTTCACACCCCCAAATTCCCACTCTAATGTATTCAGGACTCTCTAAGTATTCCCGCTGGAACAGTAGGAACACACTTCTGCTAGTTCCAGTGCTCCCTTTCACCACTAAAGTAACATTAGTTTTGTATTTAGTGTGACAGTATATCCAAGTTTAGTGTGTCTCATGGTTTTACAACATTGGTATTCAGTGTACTGAGATTATCCATTTTCAGCCACTGCATATTAATGTTGGCTTTGTGTGTATGAACTTTTGTTTTATGAAGATGCTGCAGTGCACAGAGCTGAAGTTTGTAGATCGATGTAGCAGAACATTTTGGCTGCGGAAGATAAAATTGGAGAGTGTAGAAGTAGCACAGTTTTCTGTCAAGTGGAAATGCCGCTTTGGGACAGTGCAGCAGAAAAGCTGAAGAGACAACCAGGAAAGTTTCTCCTGGCCTTAAGGCGAGGGTGGCAAGGGAAATTTCAAGCTTTGCCTCAGACAGTAGCATTGCTTTTTGCCAGCTAAAAGAGATGCTAAGTGTAGCGACCCCTGCCAAGGCTCCCATTCAGGCTATGGTTTCAAGAAGCTGTTAAATGTTTAGCCCAAATCCAGGGGAACAACAGTAATGCCATGGTACTGCCACTTAGAGCTGTGCTCCAAATCTCCCTGCCTCGCAACAGCAGCCCGGTGGTGTCTGGTATGGGGGGGAACAGGGGTATCATTATGGACAGTAGGATGTAAGAGAAATAAAATAGCCGGGATTTCATTTCCAGCTCCATACATGACTAAATTTGTATAGACTAGAAGCACTTCCAACTGTCACATCCAGTAACAGCACTGACTTCATATGGAGAAAATAGTTCTTCCCACCAGCTTGTGTGTGTCTGTGTCAGTCATAGCCCTTTCCAAGAGGGTTCGAAACCTTCAGGACCTTCCTGCTGAAGGGAACGTGCACACTGCAGAGCAGACTACCAAGTGCTGAGGCTTCCCCACACACTCAGGCTGAAGGCAAACAGGATTCAACCAGATCCTTGTTTGCTGGAAAAAATATCGAAGAATGGGCATCTGGAGGAGGTGCTTTATTTGTGGCTGAGTAAACTGTGCTTGTGTTGCTGACCCTGTGTCTCAGCAAGTCAAAAGGGCCACAGTAGAAACTGAATGAAGAGCCTCCTGGGTTCCTCTAATTCCTGAAAATTGTGTTGCTCTTTCTGGTAAGTCTACTCAGCCTCGCATATTAAATCTGATCTCCTGGTTAAATTACAGTTTTCAGGATTAGGTTCTATTTTATCTATATTCCTCTTCCTGCACCAGCATTAGTCTGATTCTCTTTAGCTCCCAGAAGAGTTGATGATGTGCAGTGTATGTTTGGTGCTGCTACTGAACACGAGCAGCTGTCCTGTGAGGTTCTGCAAGCTCTTAGGTAGTTCATCCCTCTGGCCCTAGAACTGGCTGGACTCAGCAGAGGCTGTTGCAATTCTTGTATGCAGAGTTTGCAGAGTGCTAGAAAGCAAAGGCATTATGGATATGTAATAATCAACTCAAATTTAAAAATACCTACAGAATTAATGCTTTTTTTTTTCCAGTTAATCGGTACTCTGTATTTGGATATTTTTACTCCACTGGTATTTCTTGCTAATGTGATATTTCTTGCTCTGTTGCTACGAGGAAGCAAGATCCCTCCAATTCTCCACCTATTGATGCTGTCTTGACTACTGGCCTAATGGCACACACCAGGCATATTCCCAACCTTTCTTATACAGAAGTGGTCTTTGACATTTCTAAAGGTTTTCAACCACTTTTTCAACTCAGGTGAATTGCATTGCTTTGGGGTGAAAATAAACCATTGAAAAAGTAAATTGTAAAATTTGATTGACAGAGCTTCCTTTCACAATCCCCATGTTTCCAACTCCTCCTCCTCAGGAAGCAATTGTAAAGAACAATCTCCACCTGGCACTTAAAGACCTAGAAGCTGTGTTTCCATCCTGACTGCAATTTCCAATCCAGGTGGCTTTGTGGGAGCTTCAAATCACAGTGTGAAAGCTTAGATCACGTCAGCTAACCTCAAGGAAGTTCAGCTGCCACAACAGTTGATTTAACAATTTTTCAAACATCTCCCTGATGCTAGCCTCCTACTGCAGAGAAATGACATCTGTTCCTTATTAAATCTGCACATTCTTTTGTAAGCCTCTTCTGGCTTAAAGGTAATGTCTGACGTCAGCATGTGCATTGGATTATGCTGCGTTTCATATATGGCCACAGGAACGTTGGCTGTTCAGGTCCTGCATGTGCTTCTGCCTTGTGCCACAAACCCTCCTGGGGCAGAGCTGCGGGAGCGCCAACCAAAAGGGCTTGAAGACTGATGAAGTCTGCGTCACAAATCCCAACACGTCAGCTTGGACTTTCTAGTTTGATTTCTGCAGGGTTTCCCAGGCTGTTCTGTGAGAGCTTTAAGACAGCATTCAAAAAAAAAATTTAAGAGCGAGAGAATGCAACTATTTGAGCTCAAGTGTTTTCTTAGAGAACAATATCAGTTGTTAAAGAAGCACCCTCTGACCTGTAAGATTCAAATGACTTTGTGTCCGGTTTACAGATGTACCAAAATTGATCAAAAATACTTCTTTCAGTGGGAACAGAATAATGTATGCAATTATTTGGTTTTATTTGTCCTTGTTACTGCTGGTTTTAACTGAAGAATCAATAATTACAACTAATAATAACAGAGCATCTTTTATGGAGACCACATACTGCAGTCAAATACACTTGGGTTGTTAAAGACCCCAAGTGATGTGGTTAGCACCGTTATCAGCTGTGACAATAACAACTAAGCAACTAAAAAGACAAGAAGTTGACCCTTCGTTTTTGAAATGGAGAAGGAATTGTTGCATTAATGACAGGCTGCAGTAGAAAATACTTTGTGCAATACACAAAGCCATGTGCTTGGAAAACGTTTTATACTTGGAACTTTATTTACAGTGATGCAGTTGTTCTACCCAGTGGACAGTAGCTGTAAGGTCTCTCTCTGTGAACTGAAGGAAGAAGGGTTGCTCGTTAGCCCTTATATGTGAAGTGAAGATCATGATTTTGAAAAGTTCATGAAGTTTGGTGAGGTCCAGAGAGCCTGAGAGAGACATTTTGAAACAGCTAAGCTCAAAGGCAAAAGAATGATTTCCCAATGCATATAAATAGCTGCAAACATTAATTTTTTAAGACTCTTCTGCAGTAAGGTCAAACAGGGTTTCTTTCTCCATGTTTTGAGTGTCCTCTAAACTGTCAGTTCTGACAAAGGAAAGAGGCAGCTGGAAAGAAGAGAAAACAAAAAGCTGATCTTGCCTCAGCTCACAGATATGAAAATGGAAGGCACACGTTGTGCGGAGGGAAAGCTGGAGTTCTGCTCTTGCCTAGCAGGCCGGAGGGGTAAGGTGGGGAGAAAACATCACTGAAGAGTGTTTATTCACTGCTGGCTTGCAGGGAGCTCTCTGGAGGACTTTCTGCACGAGGTGTAAACATCCAAGCGGTATGACCTTCTCTGAGACATCCTTGCTGAGCTCTCTTCAGGATAAACCTCTCAAGACAAAATAAACAAACACAAAATAAATTAAAGGAATCCCCTAACGTAACCACTTCCATACCTGCTAAAGCAGCCACTAAATATCTCCAGGGCGCAACTGTTGCTGTGCACTGTCACATATATAAAGTAGGAAAATATAAGGAATTTGTACAGTCTCTTTTTAAACTAGGGCAAAGCTAGTTCAGTCATGCTACCACATGTGTTTGCAAATATCTTTTAAGCATATTTGCAGGTGTATTGAACACTTAATATTTGCAGTGGCTGCTAAGCGTCAAAAAGTTGCATATTCCTTTTTTTTTTCAATTTCTTTATATTAAGTTGACCCTTGTGGCACAGTCTAGTAGAAATCAGGAAATACAGTGTGGTAACTATTTCACAGTTTTGCATTAGCTATCTCTGAATAGTTTGAAGATAAAATAAATAGAGAGCACTGCTCTGAACTTTCCTATCTCCTTTCCTCTGTGCACATACCTGCCCTACCACTTGCATGATGTTTCTATGAAGGTAGTCCCTGTTTTGAAGTTAATAGAGGTGCTCCAGGTTCATTAACACTTGAGCTGTTCTCTACATTTGCTAACGGTTGGTTTCTGCGGCTCCTGGGAGGGGATCAGGATGGTCACAGGATGGGTGTTGGGTCCCATAAAGCTGCACGAGGGAGCCTGTAGAGGGATGCAGCCACACTCCGTGTCCCTCCGTAGGGACGCTGCTGTCCTTTAGAGTTTCTGCCAGATGACTGTGTTGCGCCTGAAGGCAGCACAAAACGATGAGCCGGCCCAGAGGCAGTTTCACTAGGTCCGACTAGGACAAGCTGGCAACTCGAGGCTCTCTCAGGACACAGAGCAAAAGAGGTCCTGCTTGAGAGATGGAGTAAAACTTGGCAAAAGAGAAAGTTCAAACATGTGCTGAGACTAAAGTTTGTGTTGCTTTATTCCCCAAGAAAGTATGAAATGTTACTCAGTTTGTATACAAAATATTACAGAAGAGGAGCTCTGGTTATGTAACCTGCAGAGGAACACTTGCTTTCAGATAAATGAGTAAGAACATAGGTTTTGAGGAGAAACTGTGTGCTCTGATATATTTGGCTTTCCGTGTTACCTCTCTCAGAACAGTTCCTTAACAGTTGCTTGGTGAAGTTTTAAGCTGTTTGTGAATTCTGCTCTCCAGACTTGCTCTGCTGTGGACTCTTGGAACTGTATGGTCAGCTCTTAGCTTCTTCTTTCTTGTTTCCTTGGTGGTGTCTGATTTCAAGATGTGGAATTTAAATTACAATGCTGACAGAGTGCAAACAATTAGGAATTAATGCTAACAGCAGCTAGGAAGTCCTTATGAGTTACTACTGGGGATGTGTGTCCAACTTGTTTGCTTGATTCACCTGAATTTATCTAATGTTCTGAACTAAAGCAAGAAGTGGAGAGAAGAAATTCCAGAGCTGCTCAGATGGCTAAAAAGAAAGTATCTCATTGCTTAGATGGATGCGGCAGGAACATCAGATTTGTGTTGCACTGTTACATGAACTTGGCCCCTTACTCCATGCCATATGGTTATATGCAAGTGAGGCCTTGCAAAGAGGTCTTCAGAGACAGTGCTTTCAGGAAACTCTGGTTTCTAGTGGCAATGCATCTTTTACTGGAAATACTGTAAAGGGAAAAGGTCATCTGTCCTGGACAGGGACCCTGGCACAGGTTTCCCCTGGAGCTGACCAATCCCAGCTGCCTTCTCCAAAAGGCTGGTGTATGGATTTGACCTGCACTTTTCTTTCCGTAAGCATAGGTGGCTTAGGCACGTGGTATTATCAAATTGAACGACTGTAAAGAAAAAAAAACACTGTTGTAAATGAAAAAGCAAACAATCAGTGCACACTGTTTTCCACATAGAAAAAGGAGCACAAACGAATGCCCAAGAGCTGGGTAAATACTGAGGTGAGAGAGCGCGGGGAGTCCAGGGTGGCAGTGAGTGAAGGAGAAATCCCCAGGTGCCCTCTACGCCTTCAGGAGATTCCCTGCCATCCAGGATGTCTGTTCGGCTATATCCCACATCCTTCCTCGCTCTCGCCCTTCCATAGGGGAATGTGTTTGGTTGTACACGTGCCCAGCCGGGAGCCCTGCCGGCTGCCGTGCCTCAGCGCGTCGCGCGAGGCCGAGCCCCGCGTGGAGCGCAGCGGGGGGAATTCCCACCCCCGCTTGTTACATTTTCCAATTTGCTGGTGTAGAGCTAATTAATTATTAGAAGTGGCTCAGAATCCTGCCAAGGCACATGGGGATTATTGGCATCTGTGTGTTTAAGTAAGCAGGTATTTTACAGCTTGGAAATAGCATATGCCTAAGGTTTTAATGTAACGATTTTGTTATGAAGGGCGGCAGCGGCAGCGCGAGGGTCTGTAACTCACCCACCATATGCTGTGGCATGAGGGGACGCAGCGGCACTGGAGCTAACGTATACTGCCGCCTTGGTGGAGCTGGCTGCAGAGCTGGCTATTTTTGGTGGAAAATAGCATCAATTTTAAAACATTTTAATAAAAAATCAGTCTTATGCACATTTTAGCGAGGTAAGTTTAATATAGAGGCAAAGATTGCTGCACTGTGTACTGTAAAGGCTGGTTTATATGCAAAAGGATTAAATGCAGTGGATGCCAGCAGCCTTCTGTACTGCGGTCACTTAAGCACTGTTGCAAAATCCATCTGGAAGCCATTAGTCCAGTTTCCATGTTTTTCAAGGTTTGTGTGTTTGCATACATCGATCATGATTTAAAGCATTTGTCCTTTATTTAGTTAACACGAAGGCACAGCTGTTTGCCTGCTTTCCCCACCAATCTCTGCTGCAGTGTAGCTGTCTCAGAGGACTGAGCTTACCTGGAGTCCCTGCACTCATGTAATTCGCCGTATGCTTCAGGAAGGCTTTTGCCCAAACGTTTCTGACGTACACCTTTGCCCTGACTGCAGAAACAGGCTGTGCTTCTTAAATAAGGGCTGCGCCAACAGGTTTTTGGGATTTCATACCATAAGATCTTTCCAGATCAATTAAGATGTTGAAGGCAAATCTGTCCACTTTTCACTTGGAACCTGAATGTAAAGCATAAATGATGCTATTTGTAATTCATTAATTTACTTTCCTGTTTCATTCATTTTGGATAAATTTTTAGAGAATGTTTTTAAGGGCATTGACTCAAGTACTCAGCCTAGTTGTGACTGTAATGTTTCCACTGCAAGCACACTGGGCTGGCAACGCTGCTAAGTGTCACCTTCTGCAAATCTGGTAATTATAAATGATGGGAACACAAGCATGGGACAGCAGAACAGCAGCACACAACAGGCGGTGCTTTCCTGTTGATTACAGCACCTTAACGTGGGGGCTTTGCAAGCCACAACTGCTAAACCCAAGGTAATTTAACCACCTGAGATGCAATGCTTTAATTGCCCTGAGGGGCCTAGCCCATCACACTCCACTGCTGTTACAAGTCTGTTATGGGAATAAGTGTTATTTATACATCAGAGAACTTACTGTAGATTATATTTTATCTTTTATGAATTTAGAAAGGAGGTTGAGTTTTGTCAGTGTGGTATTCTGTTCTTTCAAGGGAAGAAAAAAAAGTATAATTTGTACTTTAATTAACATTTTTTTTCTAGAGTGCAGTCTGTTTTGAAACTAAGGGAATGTTATTGGTTTGGAATTGATTTTGGTGTCATATGTTGTCATTTGACAAAAAACAGTTTTACTAAGCTGTTTGACATTAGAACAGCTGGTAATGTCACTTTTGTTAATGTCTTTAACCACATTTTTAACAAAACAGCAGATGCTCATCACAAAAGCCATTTTCCTCTTACATCCAAATCAGCTAACTTGCTGCTTCAATTAAAGCTGAGCCTCCGAAACAAAGGAACTGACCTGAAAAGAAACGGCAGTTTTAGGGATACCCCCTGGGTCTGTATCTGCTTAATTCAGAGGCTGCCCCCGCTTATGCAATTGCTTTGGGTGCAACAGGACACCCAGTACCCATGGGTGGTGGTGGCAAGGGATCCCACAGTTGTTGCCTCTGAATTTTGTAGGCTGTTTCAGTGCGGAAACAACTTAGAAGCCACAGAAAGAGCTCACCATTATTACATGTACTGTTTAGCAGTGTTATATGGCAGGATATTTAATAAAAAGTGTGTATTTTTAACTGAACAGTTGAGCAACTAGGAGAAACTATCATCTGGGATCTTACATACCTCAGATTTTCACATACTTACAAGTATTTGTGCTTATAAAAATGCATTCAGTTTGTTCATAGAAAAGAGAGTTTCTGATCATGGTTGCACACTAAGTCCTTGCTGACATGAAGGAAGAGCTTCTCCCAAAATCTGCACTTTTTTTTTCCTTGAGAGTGCGAATTTCATACAGCAGCAGGAGTATCACTCATATTTTAGCAATTGATTTTTGAAAACCAAAAGTAATGTGCATGTAGCAAAGACTGTGCACATAGTTCGTCTTTTATGTGATCCTTTGAAGTTTCTTGGACATCTGAAGTTCACTTACATTAGATTTTAATTTGACTTTTGCTGTCAAGGTGACAGAATCATCCTCTGTGTCATATTTTGGCAACCCATCATAAAATCTGTAGATTGGATTGTGAAATGGGAAACCACTTAAAGGGCAGATTATTTAACCCTTCCAGACTTTTAAATAGAAATAAATTAAAATGAACCTTTACAAACAATAGCAAATAATTTAAAAATAATTACATATATTTAATATAGCAACAGTGTCTGCCTCTCCTTTATGTTTTTAAATATTTTCTTTTAAAATGTTTCTAATTGAAGATCAATTCCAATCTTGTAATTGTTACTAGGCAACAGTTAAAAATGCTATTCATAAGGCTTTTAAACTCTGGTGATTACAGAGAAAATGTCCAGCTTACATGTATTTGATTATAGAAAATAAATCATTGTTTTTTATAATCCATGCAATGATAGCAAAAAAGACATAAACATCACGATCAAGAAGCGTGTAGTTCATAATTTGCAATCTACCTTTTAAAAAAATCTCTTGATTTTTAACAGTTGCTGGTAATACAAATTTGCTAAATATTATTATGAGTGATTATTGACATAGAAACATAAAATTATCACGGTTTAAGTTGAACGCTGAAAGTCTCTATCTAGTTTATCATTTTTGTGATTATTTTATAGACTCAACAGTAGTGCCCTGTACTAGAGCTGGCTGCACCAGCTCCGGTATTTCTGCTGTTGTTTTCTTCTATTTGTAGAAGCCAAGTTTGCTTCAGCTATATTCATGTTCGCATGTTATCTTTTTCCATGATTACTGTAACAAATACATGTACTAGCCAGGCTAGCTGTAGGAAAAGCAAATATTTACCAGCTAAGACATAATTATCCGAGAGAGGGAAATTTATATTCCTAATTGTGACTGTTCATTCTTTATAGCGCATTGCAAGAAGTGCACGTCTTAGCAGAAGCAGCAGAATTGTCAGGCGGCCTCCCACTAAGTGACCAATTACAACAAGCTGAGCGAGATTCGCAGGTGCTGAGCACTAACTGCGCTGTTCCCCAACCATCCTCTCTTTTATACTCTTAAATCTCTGAAAAGTTGTGCCTATTTTAGCTATTGAACATACCTCATGGAGCTGCAAGAACTATAAGGTTAGAACATAAATTGTTGACTTAGTAAAATCTCTGGCAAAATTCCAGTTGGTTTACTTTGGGTTTAGGGTTTCACCTGTTCAGACAAATGAAGGTAAGATGTTTTCAGCTGCATTCTTTGTGTGTGCATTATTATCTTATACATTTTTATGAAGGAGAAAATTGAAGTAGAAAATATTTAAGCAAAATTCCAACTGCAGCTAAATTGAGTTTGTGTTGACCAAGTACTAAATACCTAGTATATTTCTAGCTATATAGAGAAGTAATATATTACCTTCAGGAAGGTGCAAAGGTTTAATTTTAGGATGGTACTGGAGATTTTAGAACCTTTTACTTTTTTTTTTTTTTGGCAGGTCTAGTTGTAGACCATTATCCTGTATTTTATTTGAGAATTGGCTATATGAAAACAAGCAGTCAGGTTAGGATTCTGTTCTGTAGCGTTTTGGTACACCATGCCACTACTCTCTTGCGGTAAATGTGTTCTAAAAGTTTTATAAAGTACTATAAAAATGTTCTAACTGTTTACTGCAGGTTATATTTCTGCTTGTATATGTGAATAGCCCTTAACTGAAGGGCAAAGTCAAATCATTCTTCATCTAATAAATTACAGGTAATAGCTTGTTTCGGTGCCTTGTAGTACAGCCTCCATGTTAACAGCAGTAGAGCAGGGGAAATCCAAAAGTGGGCTGGCAAATTCACTATGACTCCTTCTTAAGTGTGCCAAAGTATGGTCCTGGTCGTTCTGGAAGATGTTTTGAACCCCTCATTTTCACATTCTTCCATTTCTCTGGAAAGGTGTCTTTGTGACCAAACTTTCTTGCTTAGTTCTTCATCTCATACCTCTTTGGTCCAAGTTCTGAATGCCAGCTGATTTTTTCTGTTCTGTTCATACCTTTTCTTTTTTTTTTTTTTTCAACAAAGAATGTGCACGGGGTGACGTTTTCCTGAACAGAGCAGGTTTAGATCGGGGTTGCTCTTGGAACCATAACCATAACTGCTTTCCTCTGCTACCTTTGGACTTCATTCATTTGAAGTATTCTTGTTCTTGCTTTGCAGTAGAGTTTGCCCTACGCTTGTTAGATGATGCCATGATGTACATAGTAGGTCTCACTGCTTTCAGCGCTGTTAAAAGAGCTTCGTTTCTTCTTCCTTTTTATTCAGATAAAGGACAGTCAATGTTTTTGGCTGGACAGAGAAGAATTCCTTCATGATACCTGCTGACCTGTTGATACCGCCGAAATCTGAGGCTGAACACACTTAAGATATGTGTAACATACGCTGTAGAAGCATGCAGAAAGAGCTGGATACTGTAATTATAGACATTATACAGATGTTGTAATTACTATGCTTTTATTAAAGAAGCTCTTTCAATCTTAGAGACCATGAGCTAAAGATTAGGAGCCATCCTTCCACTGACTTCCTTATCATCACTGTCTCTATGCTATAGAATGATCAGATTGAGCCTGTTGATGGATTTAATTTTGGTATCAATATTTTTAAATCCTCCAAATAATGACATTTGAAACTGGCAAATGAAATCCCTTAAATATATTCTCCCAAAAAGCCAGTTAAGAGTATCATTTGTCTTTCAGTAATAATAGTAACTGAGAAGTTAGAAAATAACAAAGATTAGCAGGGCCAAGACAAGCTCGAATAATGTGTGAGTTGTGTTCAGAGTGGTTATCAAATGAAAGCTGACAAGAAGCCAAGATGAAATTTGCCGTAAATGATTGTGAATGATTTCTTTCGTTTTCAGAAAGTGCATCCTTCTCCTGGAAGTTGAAATTCATTGAAGTTGTTTCACTAGATGTTGATGATGTTACCTTTTTCAAAGTAGTTGCTTGAGGACAATTTGGAGAAATAACTGTTAAGTATCTAGAAAAAAGTAATAGGTTTCTAAAAGTCATAATGTACCAGCAGACAGTCGGTAATTGTAGTAATGACTGTCCTTCAGAAAGATTACCTGTACTGAAGCATAGTTGAATTTTTGAACTACTAAAATGTATTTGTCAAACATCAAAAGCAAAAACTTGTTTTTTAAAAATCCTGTAATTTACATAGTACACAAAATCCTTTTAAGTGTGTGCACCAAGGTAGCAAAGTGGGGTTATGAAACTGTAGAGCTAGAGTTGCCTGTGCACTTGGATGAAAAAGACTTCTTGCTTTTCACTGTTCGGATCCAAACACAGGTTAGAAGCAACAGGAAGACACTGAGGACAGTAGTGTAGAGAATCCCGTTTCCTTTCCGTCTGGATGCAAACCCTGCATGGACCTGCCTGGCCTGGCGTGCTTGGCTGCTGTGCACTGGTCTTGCATATTGGCCTGCTTTGAGTCTGGGCTGCGCCTGGATGCTTGGGGACTCGAGGTGCCCATGGGGCTCTGTTCTTTGGAAGACTTCAGAAGCGCCGCTCATTGGGGTCGCAAGTGAAAGCAGGTCCAGCAGCTCTTTGCTGTTTGCAAAGAATACACGTATGTTGTACTCCACGCTGCGGATTTTTCAAACACTCATGGTTATGTCAGTTACTGCTTTTAAGAAGTTATTCAATCCATCTTTTTCAAAGACTTCCTATTGCAGAGGTCTGTATTAGGGGTGACAAACATTTTCACTTGGTAGAGGTGAAATAGAAGCTGTTATGAACCGGGTGAGTTGAAGTCTATATTCTGATAAAGTGAACTATCCCAGATGCGGTTGTGCATTTGTCTTGACATTCTTGTGATGTTCTGTTTATCTCAGCAACAGCTAGCCTTAGTGCCTCATGAGGAGTGCAGAGGAAGATTAATGCCTATTTTGCAGTGTGTGGAGCAAAAATGTGAAATGTGGATGCTCTTTGGAAAGTAGAAAGGTCAAAATGAAATTATTTTCCTGCACAAGTATTAATATTTGTATTACTGGGCAGAAAACAGCAGAAAACGGCAGAAAACAGCAGAAAACAGCAGTGCTAAGCTGAGATTTTACTGTTCACCTTCTCTAATCTTTATTATATTGCAGCTGGAACCTCCCAGATATTGCAAACATAATGCTGCCGCACAGACATCCCTTATCATCATTAACTAAGCTATGGGTCCAATTAATCTCCATGGCTTCAATTCTCTCTTTATGACCTTGGGTATATTTATTTGCCAATGCATGCAAATACGGGTCTTTGGTGAATGACACCACCAATAGTTTCTTTAGCAGCTTCCATAAGTCCCATGTTTACTATACATGTCCTCAGTTTTAGGTTCAAAGTTAGCTAATAACTCTGCCCCCAAATGCTCTTTGCTTAAGATATACGTGCTTCCCCTGCTCACTTGAAAATAGCAGTGACAAGCTGCTATCCTACCATACTTCAGAAAACAGAAATAAATTGCCTAAGTTTTGTGGGCTTTTTTTGTTGTTATTGTGGTTGTTGTTTTCTAGGACAGAGTTTTGATTAATTTCTTCAAATTTGGAGTTATTCTGAAATTTCTAAAATGATAAAATTCCTCTAGAAAATGCTGGTTCTCCTCACTAAGTGTGTTTCAACTGAAGTCTTCCTGTTTGGTTGACTTTTCTTCATATGCAGTGCCACAGGAGCTGTCTGATCTGGACAAAAACCTTGTTAATACCACTCTGCCCCTCACTTGCACATGAGCTGTGACTTTGCCTTCTGGCCAGCTCCAGTGTAAATCAGCTTCACCTGGAATAACAGAATAATTGTGGTTGGCAGGATGCAGGTCTCAAAGCAGGGTCAGCTGTGAGATCAGACCTGTCTAATGTTTTCCTATTATGTTCTGCAGGTGGGTTACTGAGAGGTTTAATTGGCAGATTGTCACCTTCTGTGACATCTCTAAATGCCACTTTTAGCTCACTTGAAACTTTCTTGCATTTTAATACATTTTAGAAGTTGTGCAGTGACGGTTGCCAGTGCATAAGGCTGGTTACTAAAAGACCCTATTCCAGCCTTACATCTCTGAAAAGAGTTTAAACTAAATTTAATGAAGAGGGAAGGAATCTGAGATGTTCAGTGGGATTTTTAATTTTTCTGAGCATCCATTAAAGTCTATCCCATGTTGGAATGCAGAAATCCAGATGGAAGGTGCAAATCCATCAAGTCCTAAAAAAGGATTTCAATTTGTCTTGCCATTCATGGCATCATTTGTGGGTTTTTGAATGTGCTCTGTTTTTACCCAAGGCTTGCAATTGTAAGCCATTAGATGAGAAAATGCCTTGTACCCCACAGAAACAGAAGATAAAATCCTTCCTGAAGAGAAGGAAGTTTGGGTGCACTCAAGGGTAACGTGAGTCAAGGACCAAGAGAGCCTGGGATGAGCTGGAAGCTGCCCTGTGTTGAGGAATGAAAGTTGCCTCTGGCACAGGGGAGAGAGTGAGAAACCTCTCCTGGTGGCAGAGAGCAACAGGAAGGTGCAATGGGAGTTGTGGCATGGAAGGAAAAGAGCAAGACAGTTTAAAAGGCAAAATGGATGTGACAGTGTCAGGGACCCGGTGAGATGTGAGGGTGGGAGAGACCTGGAGAGGAGGAGAGAAAGAGGGACGAGCTGCTCCCCAGCCACCAAGGAGGTGACAGGGACTTCAGGCAGCCGGGGCTTTGCGGGGAAGGAGGAGGCGCTCAGCGTGAAGGTCGGTAGTGAGCAAGGATGGAAGTGTGCAAGAAGCTCTGGGTTTCCACTATGAGCTTGTCCCAATAACCCCTGCAATCCCCCTTCTTCCGATAGCCTTTCTAATCGTGCCAGCTCCATCAGTAGAGTCAGCTGAACTCTAATGTTATTATATTCATTATACTGAGTTTAGATCTTTGAGTGTATAATGAGCCTCTTACTTAGTACACCAAAACTAGTGTCATATTTTGCTTGAATAACATACAAGACAGTTTTACATAATGCAGCTTTCTTGTTCCAACCTTTCAGCTAAATGCTGCAATCTAATGACAACAAGGAAATAGTTTCTGCAAAGATGCAGAAGTATTTTATGACAAAAGCAACATTTGGAGTAACATTCTAGAAAAGCAGGCACTTTTTTTCTCCCTTGTCACTCTCATTAAGGCTCTAAAAGACTTTTTTGTATTGTGTCTCGCTGTTAGAATACCTGTCTCCAAACAGCTTTCTGTAGTGGAAAATCCAATTTAATCTCAAACGAACACTTTTATCATTTCTGCATTACTTTTTTCTCCTATTGGAAAATAAAATAAAAAGATCATATGTCAACCTGACTACAAGGTGTAAAGCTTCTGAGCTTGCATTAATAAATTTATGCATCAATTATATGTTTGCACATTTATATGTGGATAGCTGAAGGCAGCTTCTTTGTAGGCTGAGGCTTATTTATGCTGCACAGCATATTTTTTCTCATCTCTAGCATTCATGAAAGGCAGTTTTTTTTCCTGAGATTGTCCAGCTTCCAGGTCTTCATGAGATTAAACTTAATTTCTTCTTCAGGGAAAGGTAACCTGAGAAATTAAATAAATCGTCTGTCTGGGATTGCAGTATGCATGCATTGACATTAATTTTTGTTGTAACATTAACTTCTTTTTTCAGTGTGAGTACGCATGCCTGCTTGTGCGGAGGGACGCACTCATCTACACTGGGCTTCCTGCAAACTACTATGGACTTAGACAGCCCAAGGGCAAAAGGAGTTTAGGGGAAAAAATGTTTTAGCTGTCACTGCAGAGCAATTTTAAAGAGCAGGTCTGGAAGGGCATTGAGTGCTGTGCCCTGCTGAAGAGCTGGGGGGATCAAGGGCCACTGATCCCTGTGATGGGCAGCACTGGCAGGGCCCCTGCACCCGTGTGCAGCCCTACCGGGGCCTGGGGCTGCCTGCTGGGGCCCCGACGGCGTCTGACGGCCCTGAGCAGCCTCACCTGGGCCTCTGCCCGCACCACCTGAGCTCCTTGCTCCACAGCCTCCTTTTAAGCTCAGTCCTGAGCCCTCAGCCAGGTTTGAGCAACACTGTAGATGACCCTGGGGTGGCCCTTGGGCCTGTGTGACTGTTCTGGCCTTGTCCCTAGCCCTGTCTCCTGAGGGGACTGCCTTGTTGGATGCTGGCCCTGCTCCATTACTGGGGTTGCGGTCGGGCTTGGCTGCACTGGGTCACCCCAGCTCGTCCTGCACCTCGCTGAGGGCCACGTGGGGTCAGCACTAGCGACTCTCCGTCAGCAGCTCTCTGCCTCCAAGCGCTGCCGTGCCAGCTCCGGATTTTGTATCCCTCTGGTTTTCAGGTCAGTCACTTCCCTGGCTTTCCCTATAGCTGTTGGTCCGTGTGTGCTGAGGATGTGCTGCAGGAGGTTGAGGTGCTGCGCTGGGGGAATCCCCCATTGCCACCACTCGCAGGCTGCTTTCGGTGAGGTGCTTTGTGACTTCCAGTGCCAGTAGATCAATTCTCATCAGCGTTAAGCTAAGAAGGAAGGACAGGCTGGAAACAGAAACCTATTTCCTACTTAAACAGCTGCTGTGCAGTTGTACCCATAGGAGACAGTGCTTACCTTGGCTGTGAAATAGTGCCTATAGCTAAAAAGCTTTCGGCATTGTAAACGATCACACATTTCATTTCAAGGTGTTTTCTCTTTCCTTTGGGGCAGTGTTGTACAGCTCTATTCCTCAAAACGTGATGCTGGTTAATACTGCATCAAATAGTTGAAAATAATACTAATGCAGCACTAGGAATGAAAAGTACTCCAAACTCAGGGAATATCGAGAGCAGAGGTTGTTCAGGAGCTCTTTGCTTTGCTCTGCTGTGTGGTCTTATATATTTTATAATGTTCTGGAGCAGAGCAATGCTGCTTCAGCCAGCATGTTTGAGAAGGTCTGGGTTTATTAAAGCAAGAGGAAGATAGGAAAGCATGTAAGATTTAAGTTTAAAATGTTTGAACTACTGCAATTTGTCAGTTATTGTAATCAATCTCGCCCAAAGATGAGGTTGTTCCACCTTTATAATCCATGCAAAAGAGGGGTGCAAATCTTTCTTTGGAGTAATTTCAAAGTTTCAATGCTGTAGCTTTTCACTGATGCTTAGCAATATGCATTGGCTCTAGCAACCTTACTGTATTTCTGCTTTGAGGCTTGACTTTTGCAGTCAGCCCAGTAAGATGTAGCAGGACTGAAGAGACCTTCAGAAAAATGGGCTGAAGAGCTGAAAATCTGGCTCTGCTTTCTGTTCTCTGCTCCAGAAGGTGAGAGCAGGCTGAATACTAAGAATAGACATCTTCAGTCCCAACAGTAGATGTGTCAGGTCCTCAAACACAAGATCAATAATTGATCTGTCAGTTTTGCCCTTGGTGCCTGCCTGTTAATATACAAGCTCTCCTGAAGACCTAGATGGTGGCATTTCCTTGCGTTTAGTGGTACTGCCGCCCTCAAACAGGTCCAATTATTAGACTAAGCTAAGAGCAAGAGCCTCAAAAGGTGGTTACACAGCAATCAAAAAGCCTCCTGGTGTGAGCCGGGGGTGCCCGGGGTTGGGGGCTGTGCCTGGGCAGTGCTGTGTTCCCCAGGGCCGCAGCCCCGGGAGCGAGGCCGGCCGCGCTGCCTGGGCAGGCCCGACACGGCGGGGAGAAGCCGCAGGATGGAGGCCCTTGTAAAAACACACATTCTTGTCGGGGGCTTGAGACTGACGGGGCAGCGTGAGAAATGCCAAGGTCCCTGGGGTGTCTGGCAGCGCCGGCCCCAGCTTCTCGGTTGTAGGGACCTTTTCCAAAGGGAGCCTGGGGCTTGGCTTGAAAGGGTGCTCTGTCAGCTTGCATTTGCACACCGGGAATATCCCATATAGCAGCTGCTAGGAGTCAGTGCCTTCAGCTGAATAAAGGTGTTATGTTATTTTCACTTGGATATTAAGTGGTAATTAGGATTTGGTGTGGTCATATTTACAGCATAGAGTATGTGGCTGTCCATTTATTGAGAGCCCCAAGAAATGCTGGTGGTGTCTTTCACTTTATGGTTTGAGCTGCATTTGAGGTCAAGGGATGCTTGCTTGCATTATAAATGTTTCTTTCCTTCCTCTGCTGTTTGTAAATTTAATTTATAATGATCTGCTGCCAGTCATTATCATTTATAATGTTCTCCTTCATAGAAAATAATTAGAATAATGTATTAGGGTTAGTAGGGAGTCTCTTTGATAATGTGCACGTGGGTGTACGGTTTGTCATGGATTTCAATGCCAAGGAAAATGGAGGTTAAGAGTATTGCGGTTGATATAGGTGGAAATACTCCACAAAGCTAGTATTGTTGAATTTTTAAATCATGTTATTTTAAACAGCGACTGAGAGCATGTTAGGTGTTAGAATTATTCTGCTGCATATCGCTTCAAGTAAAATTCAAATCAAATTGCACTGATTTTGAGGAAATTTTTATACAAGCTTGAGCTGCAGGAGAAAAAAAGGTCATTTGAAGTAAGTGCTGCTGATGAATAGATTTGCTGAAGTAAAATCTTGATTTTTTTTTTTGGTATTGCTTTTACTTTTTTTACAGCCTTAATGGCAAATCTCCCTCATTCATTGCTGTAAATACCGTGCTTGTTAAATGAACTGTATTAGGGGGCTGCCAAAATAAATGCCTTTCTGAATCCTGAGGCTGGTCAGAGACCACAGGGTTTTGAAAAATGATATTAATTGTTTCATAGGATTGAAGGGGACTAAGCAGAAACCATTCTTTGTGCTACCTGAATAATGCTATTATTTTCATGCTAATCACCTGCCTGGTTGCTGGGTGTCACTGAAATACATTTATTTTCTTTTGACATATATTTTCTTTTCTGTACAGCAGAAAAGCAACCAGCGATGTTCATGATACCAGTGTTTCCAAACATCATGCCTGACAAAAAAAAACAGCCCAGGCAAGTGAAGAGCCTTAGTTTAACCAAATTCAGCAGTGTGCACCCTGCTCCTGATGGGCAGAATCCCGAGAGAAAGGGATTTAATGTGCGCAGACCAGAAGGAACAGGCAGGGCCCTGGGTCTGTCACAGTTACACAGCAAGCTGTATTACTGTCCCCCTTCCTCTTCCAGCCTCCCGATAATAAATCTTCCCTTGATTGACTGAAATTGCACTTAAGTAAAACTTGGTCTAACCAGTTAAAAAAAAAAATCTCCTAGGCAATTGCTACCTGCTTTGGGTTTGCAGAATTAATCAATTTACTTAAATAAAACTACAGTTCCTCCCTCCTGCAGAGGAGATGGGTTGATATCCTTTTCCTTCTTTAGCCTGAAACATCAGGAGCGTTGGGAAATGTGTTCACTTCAGTGCTTAGGAACATCAAAAGAGATGTAGTGTTCGCATCAGCGATCAGCACTGAGTATCAAGTTGTATTTGGGAAAGAATCTGGCATATCCCTCAGTGACTTATCTGGGAAGTGTGAATGGCATTTAATAAAACAGATTTTCCAGCAAATGACAGGCCAGAGCCTTGAAGCAAAAAGTACTTCTGCCCAGTGCCAATCATTCACTTTCTTCCAGCTCAGTGATTTATCCCATGTAAAATGTTCTTGTATTTAAAACTGGTCCTTGCTGTGCTGACGGAAGCTGTCAGATCCCTCACTGAGGTGGTATCATAAAATATGAAAACCTCCATGCTAACCAGATTTGGGTTGCTCTTCACTGCTTGGCCTGCCTGCCTTACTGGAATTATTGGCAGCTGTTAATACTCTAAGGTGTTAATTTGTGTGAATGCTCACAGCTTGCATCTTTTTTGCTTAATACATTTTTAAAAAATCCTTTTCAACAATACAGGTATCATAGAAGTTGATGGCACTTAAATTACTTTGACTTCAGATTTGTCCAGGATTTTGGCTGCAGATTTTTGCACCAGAAGCAAATGCTGAACTTCTAATCTGGTCTCATGTATGATGAAAGGCAGATGATTGGTTTGAAGGGATTATACAGCCATGGAACCATTCTCTTGGAAAATTGAACAAGCCATTATGGTAATAATGCAGGTGTCATGATAATTTCTGCTATTGCTGTTTGAGATAATTCAGGCATAACTTCCATCTCTGAGTTTCCTTTGATTGAGGTCTTTGGCTGTTTAGCTGTACTCCCATATAAGTCCACAGGCAATCTGAATGTCTTCTCTTCATCTATCCCATTGAATCTTAGCTTTTAAAAAAAAAATCTATTTTGTTTTAATTTCAATCCGCTCGTCTTGCTTTTCCTAATGATATTCTCACTGACAGTAGGCTCTGAAGGTATATTGGGTAATAAGACTAAATTTATAGTGTGAACAAGATGCTTTTGTCATTTTAATGTGCACTATGTGCCCAAAGAAAGCATTGGTATTCAGTATAGGGCTTACCTAATCTAATAAAGTTGTTACAAAACTTGTAGTTTGCCTCATCTACTCCTAATTTTAAATATTGAGTATCTGTTAACCAAAATGTGCCTTTTTTCCTGGAAAAATGCACCTTGTTCATAGGAAATACCACAAACTCTCTTTGGTAGAGAAGCTGGAGGCCATGCTTTGCATTTGAGCTTTTTTGGACACAACCCTCAATGTAAACGTGGTTCTAAATGCTTTTTCAGAGCTTAAATCATACTGTGCATCACATCAGCATGCTCTGTCGCTGAAAATACGGCCTCATTCTTCCAAAATCCTTCACACTTTTTTTTTTCTCCACATGTTCTATTCATTTTCCTTGGAAAAGTAATGCATTGCAGAATATTGTAGCATTAAGCAAGTTCAGTTGTATTTGCTGTTGTTAATTACTCTTACAAGGTGGATAAAAAGTCTATGGGGAGTTCCTTAAAAGAGAAGTACTTTGCCCTTGGGATGTGTATTACCATATGGAAAGCAGGCTTATGTTCTTAGTTAATTATCTTTGTTGTTTCAGTTCATTTAAAGGAAATGTAATAATTTGTTGGCTGTTAGTACCTGTGTATTTTTAAATGGGAAATAGTTAGAATAATAAAGACCCCTAGGGGATGCTTACAGTACTCCAGAAAGATGCTTTTAATTATTTTTCCCTAGGTATTAATTTTTCTAAGTGAAATCAACAAAATATTAAACAAAGGTGACATCCAGCATCGTTGGAAAAGAGCGTTTCAGTGCTTTTATTTCTTACAGGTAGTGTCAAACACTTCCCCCAATAATAATCCCATTCTTATTTTTTCCTTTCAGAAAAGATTGGAATCACAGTGAATTTGATAGCTTTGAGCAGCAAAATATGAAAGGAATAGTTGAAACTGGGTAGGGTAACGGTGCCTAGTCTTCTCTTAAGGAAATGTGCAGGTCAGGGAAAGTAAGCAAGTGAAAAGCTCATATTATAATAAAACAAAAGGTCCCACATGAGCGTGATCCTGTTGAACACAGAGCCTGGGATTATTCCACCTGGCTGGTGACAAAATAGTTTGTGAGGGTCAAAAACTTACTTTTTTTTTTTCTTTTTTCCTCCCCTCTCTGTAAGGTATTACAGGGTTCTTTATTTGGGGGGCAGTGAGGAGCCTGCAGAGCTGTGTGGAAAAGGAGCCATTTGAGTTAGAAAATGCTCGTGTCTGTGATCAGGACTGCAGCCCTCCTTGTTTTGCTGCTCCTTCTGTAATTACTGCTGTGTGTTTCCATTAGCTTTTGGCAATATTGGGAAAAGCTTTAAGTTTTATTCCTTAAGTAAAATTAGGGTAATTTTTTCCTCTCAGTCAAACTGAAATTGTAGTTTATTATTATTGATCATACTTGGCAGCTTTTGCTAGCCAAGTATTTTTACATAAGATTATGAAAATGAAGGGTCAAGTTGAAGAGGCTGTTTTACTAATTTCAAGTAGATGTTTTGGATTTACCTTCATATGACTGAAAGCAAAAAGCACCTTCTAAGGAATTGGTCTTTTCTTTCTCAAGCCCTTGGAAATGAGTAAATTTAATTTCTTTTTTATTAATGAAAGAAATACAATCACATTATATTCCCAGGCGTTTCCTTAGGAAATCATCTTTGCCCTCCAAAGTTAAAACAAAGTGAGATCATTTGGCTGGCTTGGCTGACTGCTTGCATGTGTTACACAGTATGGATTGCATTTATGTATTTCATGTCCCCAAATGCAGGGCTGCTGCATCAAACTAAGTTTTTTGCCACACTCAGGGCCATGCATCTATTTTCAGATATTGAGTTCACTTGCATCTGGTTCTGAACTGTAGTTTTCATCTAGTCTTTTAATTAAGTGACTTTACACACCAAGAAGCATCCTGGCTTACTCGGAGAAGCTCTTACCTGCATGATTATATTGCTGTTTGATTCTGTAAAATGTGCTTTTAAAAAAATCAATTGAATATAAAATTATGCTGGGAATACAGACACATGATTCTCCATTGTCATGAGCTCTGATTTGAGGTTGACGAGTGGTCATCCTGCAGTGATTTCCAGATACAGTGGCAAAAGCTAAATATATCTAGAAAGCTGCTGTTTTAAACATCCCTGCTACAAGTGAGTGACAGTCGTTTGTGGTTTAGGTCACTTGGGGCATCCCAGCTGGTGTGTGATAGTGTGAGCCCGGGCTGAGGTTAAACGCTGGCCTGTCTTGGAGAGCAGCCTGTCTCTGTGTTTAATAGGGAGTTCCCATCTTTTCTAAATAACTATCAGGTACATGTTTGGTTATTGTACAATCCCTTCTCATTTGGGAGTACTTCATTTTTCAGAAGCCATTTGGACTTCTAAGTTTCCTGTCAATTACTTCAGCCGAGAAGGTCCATTTGGTTCAAATAATATGACTAAGATCTAAAAGCAAATTCCTCCAAATGTCACCCCAACATATTGGGATGGAAGATGGCTTGGATTTGCCACCAGGAGTAGTGAAATGGGGATTTTGTACTGTTGGCTTTTTTTGCTGTGCTGTTTCACGTTTCTCATGTGATGTAAAGGGTTGGTGTGTCCCTCTGGTCCTAGCCCAAAGGACACTGCAGAGTCAAGAGGCAGCACGTGCTGTGCTGCTGCTTCATGCTTTCCCCCACTGTGGCTCTTGCTGCTGTGTCTGCTGAATCATTCCTGCTCAGGTAAAATTTTGCTAAGTGCCTGGTTCCATTGGAAAGGAAACTTCTCACTTTTCCAGGAAGTTTCATCATTAGTGGCTGTTCTGAAGCAAGGAATAAGAGCCAAGATCCCAGCCAGATGTGTCTGTGCTCATCTATCATGCAAGATGAACAGCTTCCTCGTTTTGAGTATTTGCAAAAGAGTTTTACATTCAGTTTGACTGAAGAAGGCAACTGGTACCTGCCAGACCTTGCAGGCTCAGCTGGGGCAGCTAAAGTCTTGGGTTCTGAGTCGAGGTCTGGTGGCCTGGGGTGAAAGGAGTCCTGAGCAGCTCTGTCTGCCCAGACAGTGGGCAGCTGTATAACTGGACAACTTAGGTGCCATTTGTGGACTATTTGCAGGACTTAAGTGGTGTCTAAGCCTTGCTCTACCCTGCTCTACAGGGTCGAGGTCATGTGCAAGGTCTGCTTAGAGGCTGAATGACACTTAAATGTTGTATTTGCATCACCTGGAATTATTGTCCAGTGTTGATGGCAGCACACAGGAAAGAAGCAGGAGCCTTTGTCAGCTTTGCCCACAGTTCTGCTTGGAGTGAAGTGGATAAAATGCGTGTCCACATCCGTGGGGACTGGGCACTGCGCGGGTGTCCTCGTCGCGTGCTCTGCTCCAACAGCCAGCGAGTTCCTCTCCATGGAGGAAAAAGGACAGCAGCGGCTCCAGCAATTAATACCCACAAAGCGCCTCCTCCTTCCCTCTCTTACTTTCTTGAGGGATTTGTTTATAGGAGAGGGTGGATTTGGGACAAAAGGCTTATCTGAGATGTTAAGCTCCACCACTGAAAAACGGGTGGGAAAACAACTTGACCAGCTGTGTGAGGAACCAGAAGGCCATTTAGCTAGAGAGAAACTACAGAGCGTTTGAACACAGAGCAGAGTTGAAGAAATACAATGCATTAGACTTTAATGAGTATTATACAAGATCTTCCTAAAGTATTGATTAACTAGACATCAGGGACTTTTGAACCTTAAACGCCTGAGAAAACATGCAGGGTTTAAAAGAGCCTGCTACTCCACAGAATAAGAATTGGGTTTTGGGTAAAAGGCTGAATAGGGCAAAGTCTTTGGTACAGCTATTCTGGGCTGCAGAGAGCCTTTGAGTGCTCAACAATAGCATCAGTGTTGGAAGCCCCAGAAGGGAAGGGAGTAGAAAAGACAGATATTCTGAAAATCATCTACATGGCATTTAAGCTTGGCGAGGTACAAGTGAAAAGATCAAGTTAAAACATGGAGCTCCACAGAAAAAGGCTTTGTCCCATTTACGTCCTTGCCTCCCACTTGGAGAGACTTTTCAGAAACACTGACTGGGAGGAAGAAAAGCCTTTACTAATAACACGTAGGCTTAGAGTCGGTGCTTCCTGGCCTTGGTGCGTGATCATTTTTACAGGCTGCTGATGCTGCTTCTGTGGTCTTTCTGATACTTCTTCTGTTTCCATATGTTTAGGAAAGTCTTGATTGCATAATCTGGTTGACTGGCTATTTCAACATTGATTCAGCTAAGGGTACCTGTTTTGTAAAATGTAAGATTTTAGCAGATGCCTGACATGTCATGTGCAGAGACATGATATTTTTAAAATTACAAACCAGGCAAAACCAAATCCTTCAAAGTTTTGTCTTCTCACCACTGTACTGTGTAGTGAAAGCACTACCCTTGGCCAGTTTATTCACCTATGAAAAGCTGTTTTGAATGAGCATCAATAGATAGTCCAGGGGAAGCACTGGCAGAGGGTCTCCACACCTTCCTGTGACTTGAAAATGTCCCTCTTGGGGAGGTGTTTACTAGGAAGGAGAGTGACAGGGACAGAGCTGTTAATATTGAGACATATTTGCAATTAACAGCTTTTTCAGTTAACTTGCTCCTTACTTTTCTTTGACCCGCAGAAGCCAGGTGATTTTTATTTTTTTGGCTAGTGTACTCTAATGTAAATGTTATCTTTTAATTGTAAACAAGCAGAAGTGAATTACAAGCAGTAATGCTGCAGTAAACCAAAAAGAGAATGTATTTTTCAAAAGGTTTTGTCCAACAAGGCTTGTTAATCTTTGTACCAGACCTCCTACATTTCAGCCACACTCGCTTTCTCCTGGGAGTTTTTGAATCCATTGTCAGTCTGTAAAATTAGAAAGAAGAGTGAGTTTCTACCCCGTGTAGACACTAGAATTTTCCTATTACATCAGAGATGATCTCTGCCTCAGCAGACTATCTGCATATCCATCCATTGCCAAATGTTCTGAAACCTTTTCATCCTGTCACAATTTTCTCCTCGTACTTCTTCAGTGCATTTAATAACTGGGAAGTTTGCCTGAATAGTGATATATGAAGGAAAGTAAATCCCCACAGAAGAGGAAAAGGAAGTGAAAGGGCCCAAGTGTGACAGAGTGGCCGAGAGGTGCATAAAGTTGATGTGCAGATTGAATGCCAACCGAAATAAACATGTAGCTGCCTGGAGAAAGTGAATAGGTATTTTAGTAAGTTGTTATAATATTTGCAGAATGAAGAACTCTGGTAGTTTGCACACTCAAGTCTGTTGCTTCACTTAAATGAGGTAGTATTTGGCAAGCTGTATGTGTATGTCTGTGTATAATATGTCAATTATTAAAGGCCACATCCTGCACTGTGTGACCTAGAATTTGTTAGAAGGAGATAAAGCCTTTCCTTTGGAAATGTGAATTGCTTTATAAGGAGTGAGTAGCAGAGCAGCTCAGCAATCTTTTTCCATTAAGTGCAAGCCTGGATTAGTTATTGCGTATGACAGAGGGTAGAAACAAGTAAAACTCTGTAGAGGTGGAAAATTAAAACATCAGACATTTACTGGAGTCTATTTATGAGGATGATTTCCAAACAGGAGCCTGGTGGGCCAGAACAGTAAACCTTCCTGTAAACCGCACTACTGGGACCTGCGCTGCCAGTATTTTAACAAGGTCTAGACTATTGCCATAAGGTGGATTAAATAAATATTTGGTTAGTGCTGTGTCTCAGGGGAGAGGACCAGTGATGCAGTGAGGTATTGATTCAATTATTTTCCTAATTAAACAAAAACTATTGCAAATAGCTATGGCTGAGGCAGGTAGCATCAGGCAGATGGTGGAAATTCTTGATGCTTTTCACCTGATACAGGTATTGAAGGCCCTGTGGATGCTCCATGGCATCAGTCTCACTGATGGTTGCTGATTTTGTGTGATTGCCTTATTAAATGCATATGTTACTCTGTCATAGTATCTGAAGCAATAGTGTTTTTTAAGTGGTTAGGTGTATAGACGGGTTTCTTCTAGCATGGCCTTGCTCCATTAATGGTAACAATCCTGATGGCTTCAAGATACTTGAAAAATACCCTATAACTGACCACAATATTTTTTTTAATTAGTGCCCTCCTTTCACAATATGCTTTATGGTATACTAAATTAATAAGATAGTAAATAGGACTAATGAGATAAAACTCAGTTTCTGCTGCACATTCATATGTATGAAGCATTCATGCTACTTTATTGCACAGTCTGGCTTAAGCCTGCAAGTACCTATATATATAGTGTACTGAAATCTGCCTCTTGAATGAGGTTAAAATGTGTTTTAGCAAATGTTGGTGAATTTGCTACACCACTTGAGTATAATTTTTCCTGTACAGAGGCTTGATTCAGAGCCCACTGGCATTAGAAAAGGATTATTCTGCTTTATTATGGCATGGACTATACGTGTATGGAAAAGCAATCTCTGCTTGCACACCAAGGAGATGCAAGCAGGGCTTGTACCTGGGCAGTGTGTGAATTAGTCTCATTCCTGGTCGCATTCAGACATGTCTCTGCTGCTGTTTTTGCCCATGCACAAAGCTGTATCCGTTGCATACACGGAGAAAAGGCATCTGCCTCTGCGGGGCTCTGGTTTGCCGCGGGAGCAGGATGACACTTGCTGCTCGTTTTCCATTCTCGCCCCTCTTGGTGTGCTCGAGATAAGTGTGCACGTGCTCTGCTCCTCACGCAGCGTGCGGCAGCTCTGCCACACGCTGCCTGATTTGTCTTAGGACATACTAGTTATTTTCTTATCAAAAGCTAATTCAGGTGTATTATTAAGACAATGGGTTTAGCTTTTCAATGAGTTTATGTCTTTAAGAATAGTTTTCTGAGAATGAGTCAGCCATATGTTAAATCAAATTTAACATCCATTATGAAACACTGAATCATACTTTATATCTCTGTAATGATAATAAATGATCACCTCGTTCATGTTCCCCTCATTTGTATAACTACTCATCAATCTTGCTGATATCACAAAGATTTATTAAATGAGTAATCTTCAAACTATAACTGTTTTAATATTAATAGCTCCATTTTATGTTGTTTCTCTTAGATAATTTCATTTGTGTTTAAGCATGCTGACTTTAAAAGTAATCATCCTTTTCATAGTGAAATATAATGAATAGAAAACCAGTAAATCAATAATAAAGTCCTCCTTAATGAAATTTTATAATTATACCAATACATTACAACATACAGCAAATTTGAGTG
Source organism: Tinamus guttatus (assembly GCF_059628265.1). NCBI lineage: Eukaryota > Metazoa > Chordata > Aves > Tinamiformes > Tinamidae > Tinamus > Tinamus guttatus. The sequence continues at coordinate 2,795,604 of NW_028288841.1, read as the reverse complement.
CCCTTCATATGTAGGAGAATCACAAGAGTAACTTCTGAGTAGAGATGAAGGTAACATTTAAAGGGAAGAGATGGGGAGATACCATTAACGATACGCACAGCTGAATAAATAGTCTTAAGTTTGAAAGCTCTTGCTTGATTAGTGCATTATTTGCACTGTGCAGATGTCTTGATTTTCATGTCAAACATCTAATAAGAGAGTTTGCAGGGGCCAAATCAGCTTCCTGGGCACCCGTCTTGGCAGCGGGTGCTGTGTGGCCACGCTGGCCCGCGCTTGCCCATCGCTGCTGCAGCTCCTGCACTGCCTGGCCTGGAGGGCCTGGGGACCCCGTGCGCCCTGAATCCAGCGGAGATGGAGTGAAAATGGGAGTGAGAGCCCAGCACCCTGCCAAGACAGCCTGGCTCTGGCCCTACTCGCTATCCTCTGCAGAGGTAAAAGTTTGTCGTGTAGCTGAACCGATAATCAAAAGATGGGCTGGTATCAAAGGTGACCTCAAGGCCGTGAACCTTCATACCAGGCCCTCTAAAGCTCCCTTTAACAGGGGCTGCAGAGGATGAAGTGCAATTCAAAAAGTGTCAGGCGCAAACCAATATCAGCTCGATATTCCCGAAATCTAATTGCAGGGCATGTTTTTCTGACACCCACAGCTAAATGTCAGTTTGGTGCCTCATCAAACAGGAAGTTACTTCCCTTGGGTCACCTGTAATAGCAAAATAAGCTGTGGCATTTTCAGTATAACAATAGCTTAAAATTATACTACTTGGTCAGAGTTCCTAATAAAACCCTCAGAAAACCTGAGAATTCATGGCTGAGTCTCACCAGTGTCTTTTGGGGGCCCTGAAAGGGAGAGAGGAAAAAAGTCCCTCATCTGTGGCAGTGGAAATGCTGGGTAGACAGCCTGTGATGTGGTAGTTTTTGAGTGTGTGTAATGAGCATTTAACAGCAAGCACAGTGGCCTTCATCTTGGCTGGGACCTAATTCTTCTTTTAGCTTTGTTCTTGATTTATGTACTTTCCAGAATTAAAAAAAGTTGAGTATTTCTTCCCTTAAAAAGGCATGTATCTTAGTTTCACTGTTCCTATACCATTTTATTATGAGCTTTAACTGACAAACTGAATTCCAAGGAACTGGGAGAATGAGATTATATTTTAGCAGTAAGTGCTGTAACTTATTTTAAAGCAAAATCTGATGGATCATAGGTGACCTTACAGGAGACATGGTGAAGGGTAACAGCCCATTTCCAAAAGCTGAAAAGCTGCTTTTGTCTTACCTAGAGAAGCTTAGCAGTGTGTGGAGCCCCTGGCACCTCTACCTAAGCTTTGCAGCGCTTCTCTTGCCCCTTCCTCCAGCCACCCGAGCCTGCCCAGCTGCCTGAAATCACCCGCTTTACATGACTCCAGTGTCCAGGCTTCTCACATCTTAAGAAATCACCCCTTCCAGACCTCAGAACTAACTACCAGAAGCTTCATCAACCACTTCAGTGCACATGAAAATTTGGCAATTAATTATCTCCACTTCTAATCCAGCGAGCCTGTGCAATTAATAACTGGGATTCAGCACATCTTTTTGCTGACTTTTTAATTTAAGGACAGGGAGACAGTAGATCCCCTCTAGCAGAGCTGAAATAAGTAAAATCTAATGCTTGAATTATCTGTTTCCTCTCTTTGAACCCAGTGCATTTTTCCCTGGCTCTCCAGTACGTTGTTATTCCTGAGCATTTATTGCTTTTACTTGTGACATTTAGACATTTGGCAGCAAACTTGTGTGAGGTGAGTGGTCTAACAGAGACAGAAAATGGAAAGCCAGATTTCTAGGCTTTATTCTCTCTTAGTTTCAATGGCCAGCAGGTGACATTGGCTTATTTTACCTCTTTGTAAAATAACCTGAATGCTGCTCAAGTCCTAAAGGTGACAGATTTAACTAATAAACTTAAGCTGAAATCCTATCAAAGCATGTTAGAAAGGTGAAGCAAACCTGAATGCCAAAGCTAGTAAAAGCTGCTCTTCAACCCTACCAGGGGAGCTTAGAGTGTCATTTGCCAATCAGGATGTTTCCTGTAAAAAAAAAAAAAAAAAAAAAAAAAAAAAAAAAAAAAGACTCTGGAAAGATTCTACTCAGGATAGTGTTAAATTTTGAGGAAAGTGAGAATTTAAGATCTAGTGAATGAAGGTGGAAAATATAACTTATATATATTTTTTTAAAGAAAACTCTCTTCCAGAAAGGACTATTCTGGAAACAGTGCTGTGAGCTCTTGAGCAGTCAGGCACTCAGCCATATTCTGTCCTGCTAATATAGCATATTCCTGGCTTGTCACATCTCCTGAAGGCAGGAACACTGCTCAGAGCAGACTTATGTTCATGTTCTCAAAGAAACCCGTTCCACCTGCAGAGCACTGAAGTCAAAGTGGACATTCATCTTCTAATGAAGGAGTGCCAAGATGCAAATTGAATCTATGTTACTTAAATCAAAATCCTCCTGACTTTCTCACGGTGCATGAAATTCAGAAATCCTGCGTTGCTGGGCTGTGATGAACTACTGTGACAACACGATGGCACTCCAGAATGATGCAGCTGTGTCCTCTTTGGCATAGACCCTATGTGACCCTATGGCTCATGTTTCTGAGCATGGGGTCTTTTTAGTTTTAATTTATCGGTGTAATGTGTCTTTCTCTTGGGAAAGAAACTAATTTAATTGGTGTATTTGCAGAGAAGCGTAAGTCAGCACTTGGCATAGGGTGCACTGCCTTTTTCTCAGCTATGTCACTCTTCCGCTATTTCCTACGTACTACATCTGTTTTCTGTGGGTTTCAGCATTCAGGATGGACTTGAGACAAACTATCTGTGAGGGTGAGAACTGGCAAGTTTCTGTACTTCAGTACAGTCTTCTGTTGCATGAAATATTCCTGAGTGCTGTGGGAAGACCTTGTCAGAGTGTGTAAGGCAGAACTCAGTCAGCCTTCATATCATATGCATGTGTACCAGAGACAGAAATATGAGATCTAGAATAGGATAACTACCTACAGACATGCGGTGATTCACATAAGGGTATCTAGAAGGTAGAATGTTATGTAGGCAATACTGGTTAAATGTTAAAGAGTTAAGAGAGAACTAAAACCGTCTTCGTACTCTGCCTGGCAGCAAGCACAGGGGTAATACAAGGGCAGATCAACTCCAGAGACTCCTGTCCCTGGGGTGTAGTAGTATGAGGCTTCCTGTGACTCATCTACAGGGTGAAAATCCAGCAGAAACCAGGAAAGACGAGAGCTGCTGGCTTCACTGAACTGCAGGGTGTTTTTCAGCAATGGGAAACCTGGGGTCTGCTAGGGCAGGAATGAGCCTGTGTGAATGGGAGGGGGAAGACAGACAGGTAAGCAGTTGTTCGAGGTACCTACCTTGTACCCTCAATTCCTAATTCATAAGCAAAGCCCTAGAAAGAAATAAGAGAGGGCATATTCAGTATAATTAAAAATTTGTTTGGGCCTCCAGTTAACTTGAACAAGATTGGAGAGACTTCTTAGTGCCTGGTGCAATGATTTCGTTGCAAATTAGGAGCTCCCTTAAGCTATCATTAAATTAGTGTAGTAGTGGGTCTTGCTGCTTTCAGAAGCAGGAGCTGGCCTCTTAATATTACAAAATGAGCTTAATAAAATACGAGATTGACAGGAAAGAGAAAAAGACCGACCTTGCAGTGGTTCTGTTTGTCTTTTGGTTTCTGAACATGCTGGGTGCATTTAGGTATACTTTCAGGCTTTCCTCATCCATCAGGACAATTAAAAAATTGCTCTGTGTTTTCATTAAAAAGCAAGAATGTTCCAGAAAGCCTTTGAAAAGCCTGGCAATCAAAGGAAGATCCAGCTTTTGCAAATGCTGGCAGCATTAAGTAGCACTCCAGGAAAGTCAAGCATGCAACCATTGCTGTTTGTCTTGTGAGCATGAAATTCTTGGAGACGTGCTGCAGGAGTGGTCCAAAATGGATTTGACCCACGTAATGTAAAATTGAAAAGACTAGTGCCAATAAAATCAGGAGCCTTTATAGGGGAAAATAGAAATCTCCCTATTAGTGATGGATGCTTCTGCCAGACACGTATGAAGTAGTAAGCTCTTTGTAATGGCCTAAGGAGCTGTTGTCTGGCTCATTAGTTGTTCTGTTTATTTGATCTTTCACCTTTGTTTTTTAATTAGCTTCTTTTTTCTTTTCATGTTGTGATTTAGGTTACATGCTGATGGAACACCCATTTTATTTCAGTATTTGTGACAGTATGATATGCATGCAAATAACACTTCAGTATATGAAAGCTATTCTGCAATGGTAGGTGTGCAGCCACAGCCTTTTTTATCAGTTTAATCTCTTTGGAGAAAATGGATATATGTGAAGTGATTAAGAAAAAAGCAACAGAGCCATAGTCCAATTAGACTGGTAGATGTGTTTCAAGCCCAAGAACTCAAACCTAAGGACCACTGCAGCTCATCTAGGTTGGGTTGTGTTACATACTTGCTACATGCAGTGCGTAAAATAAAACGTCTGCGTTAGGAAGAGGCCCTGTGTTTGACCTGGAGCACCTTCTGCTTTCTCACAACTGTGTGTTATCAGGAGTGAGGATGAGATGCAGTTGGTTAGGGCTGGAAGGAGAAGGGACCCCCTGAACAGCAGTTGTGGTGGGGTGCAAGGCTGGGATCGCTTTTATGCACTACCAGAGAGAGGCCGTCAACCTTTTTTTCAGCCTTTTTTCAGGCCGTAGTGCTTGTAGGCCAGTGTTAGTATTTATCGCTCTGTTTGGTCTAAATAGAGACAGGAAGCTTGATTTAAACTGTTTTTAAGGTAGGAAGGAGCAGGCCAGGTTCCCAAGCACGCATACCTGGGCCTTCTCTGTGGCAACTTGGCTGTTAATCTCTTGCTTCATGGTCTTCCTGAAACTTTGCCCCCCTCGTTTCTCTTGGACTGTGGTTTGACATCTTGTGGCAATTTAATGGCTGTGATCCTTTGTGCTCTCCCGTCTTCTCACCTCTGTGCCACTCGTTGTGCTACTTTGTCACAGCACAGTGCCCTGGATCAGGGGACTGGTGTGGCTGAGAAGAACCCTTCATGTGGGTGTCCAATCTCAAATACCCAGGTGGAGAACATGCAGGAGGCTTTAAAGCCCCTTTTCTAAAAGGGGATGTATGTGAGCAAGGAGGGGGAGATCCGGATCCCCTCTGCGATGGGGGTGCAGGTGGCAAATGGCTTTCAGAGCCACCCAGCAAACCGGTGGCAGAGCTGGCAGCTCCGTGCCAGGCAGAGCCCTTCCTGCTGCTGAACCAGGATCTCCCAACTCTATTTTCATGGCCTGCGACATCAGCAGTCTCTGTGAGTGGCTATAGTTGCTCTCTGCATTTCTGCTCCCGGTCTGTGGAACTTTCCGAGTGGATTGGAATATCTTCTCTATTTAAAATGAGCTGTTCTCTGTGCATCTCTGCTCACAGGCATGTTGTGAATGCCAGTTAATCTCACATCGCCTCCTGGCTAGCACGTTTTAATTATAAAAGGCAGAGAACTGCAAGATGTTTTAAGATAACCCTGATTAAAGGATATTTCTGTGCTGTAGCTAACGTCAGATGAGCAGCAAGGCACAATCTTGCAGTGTCGGATCCTTCTGCTTTGCATCTGAAGTGATGGCTAATGTAGGTATAAGAAGGTCACATAAGGTCTGACCTCTTGTAGTTTTAAATGCAAAACCCACCACCCTAGTACCTTTGTTCAGATTTTTTTGAGAAAAGGTTGGTTAGTAGCTGAACTGCGAGTTAGCTCCTCAGTGCTGCCTCTGCCCTCAGCAAACGCTGCCGGGGGCGTAAGCTGCAGCGGAGCAGGAGGGCTGCGGAACGGGAGAGGTGGCCGCTAGCTCTCCTTCAGTTACTTTAAAGAATAAACAGCCGACTGGAAAGCAGGGCAACTGATGGAAATACAAGTAAAATTTGGAGACGTCACAATTTTAAGAGGTGTCCCAGTGTTAGGCATTTTGGGAAGTTCTGCCTTGTGTTGTTGCAGTGTCACACAGATTTTTGCAGCATGTGACAGGGAGGGGACATGACACTGACTGCAGGTAAGAGTGAGACCTATCAGTGTACAGAGAGAAGCAGCTGGGTTGCAAACCCCTTCTGGCAGGGCCTGTGTTTAGTTACCTGTGTGCACCCAGCACAAGTCTCCTTTCATTTTTAGTGAAGTGATCAGAAGTTGCCAGGAAAAGAATTTCCTATTTTGCTGCTGGTCTCTCTAAAGCCCTGCCAGCAACAGAAGCATGGAGAGCCTTTGGGAAATGCCCACTGCTGCTAACTTTGTTGCTTCCAAATTGCCTGTGGCAAAAGTCAAGCCTGAGGTCCCGGATCTTACTCACTGCTGAAGGGCTGCACGGGGCTGAGTGCTGCTGCTGCCCCCTCTGCAGAGGGGGGAGGCCACAGCTGCTGGAACACGTAATGGGAAAGAGGGGGAAAGGCAAAAGAAAGGAACATACTGCATATATTAATATATACACTGATAGGTGCGTGTATGAGGGGTGTGTGTGTATGCATGCACATGTACGTGCAGGTAACAAATGGGTGTCTTGCTTGGTGTTGCTTTGTGACCCTTCATATAAAAATATTCATTTAATATTTTCTTCTCTGTAGAAAATCTTGGACTTGTTTTATTAGTATGTATTAATTTATCAAGTACATAAATAAGGGGAGCAGATAAATTATTAACACAAAATGGGTTATTGTATAAGTTGCTGGAAGTCACAGATGTGTCATAAAAAGAGATGGCAATCAATAATCTCAGGAAAATGTTATTTGTTCTGCTGCAAGGCTGCGGCTCTTCACTGCCTGGCCTGCCCGTAGCAGTGTGATTGCGACTGCACCGGCTCCATGCCTGAGAAGAGGCTATAAAGAAATCAGCTTCAAGAAGCAGATTTCCGAGCAAGTACAGCCAGGACATCTAAGCACTGTCCTCTTTAGCAGATTAGAGCTGTTCAAGAGCAAACCAGGAGATGACTGGTTTCTGAAAGGAAGATTGTCCGTGTTTGCATAGAAACGAAGGCTTCTCCCTGGTGTATGGGCTTTTCATGGTCACTGTTTTCATTAATTTTCTCATACAGCTGATGTAGGAGGGGGAAGGTGCTGTGCTTGGAGGTTGCTTATGGCTGTAGAGCTGCAGCTCATTAAAGCAGCCTCGCGAGCTGAGAGGGGCGCCTGGGATTAAAGCTGTTCTGTGACTGCATCGTTTGGTACCTTGAATAACAGTCAGAAAGCCCATTTGCATGAAAGTCACTTCACTTTAATTACAAAGCAAGATATTAAAATAATCCCCTTCCCTTAAAAGGCATCAGGGCTACAGTGCTGAACCTCTTTCCTTCCTGTAGCTGTGGACCAATCTGCAGATTTGAAGCTCTCCAGCTTCAAGGGCTGCATTTTCCCTACCCTGAAGATCCTAGATCAGCTCCTGAAATGACAGGACTCCTAGTACAAATTTCTTGAGTCTGTTGTCTTAGCTCAGTAAATGCCTTGGATTATTTTTAGAAGAAGTTCTTGTCTGTTTGTTCAAGCCCCGCTTTGGTCAGTCCACCAGATGCGCTCCAGGTTTGTTGTGCTCCAGGAAGCTTGGCAAGAAGGAGGCGCGTGGGGAAGCCACGAGGGCCGTGGCAGCTACGGGTGCCACCCTGGGGTGTGGAGGTGGCCCTGGAGGCAGAGCAGCCGCCCGCCCTGGCCGCTGCCCCGCGCAGGTCCCTGCCCCGAGCGGGAGCTCTCGGCCTCCCGGCACGCGCCGGGCGCCAGGATCTGACCCGGGCTAATTTTCTGCCAGGCGGGAAGTGTTGACATGTAGCTGCCACCTTGTTTTCATGGGTATGCGATTTCTGTGACTTACGAATCATGATGTATGAAAATGAAAATCTCTATTGTGATGTGCTTTTGGCATCTTATTTCTTTTTGCAGGTTCCTTATTACATTTTGACAGGTGTCTGACACAAGATGCTGTCAATACTGTGATTTAACCTTGGCACGCCACCTTCAATTGCAGTGCCTAGGACTGTGAAACAGTAGATCTGAGCTGAGTGCTTGAAATTTCAATAAAGTTGCATTTAATTTTATTTTCTTAAGAGATGCCCTGTGTGTAGGAGCATATTTTTTTTCCCCTGGTGCTCAGAATCCAGTCACAATTTGTTCACAGTTGCTTGATTTGTAGGTTATCTTCTATGAGAATTATTTGTGGGGATGTCAGCTCAGAGCAGCCTGTCATCTTGCACAGAGTTCAGTGAAAGAGACACAGTGGTGCTTGTGCTGCATCCTTACTTAACACTAATTTAATTCATTATAAATATCTAAGCTATTAATACCAAAACAATATTAGAGGATGATAAATGCATAAATATTTAGTAACTGAAAACCAATTTGACACAGGTGTTTTTGGAACGGTGTAATCTCTCAGAAATCTGCAATGTGTCAACACCAAACAACCTGGGCCCTCCATCCCAAGTTTGTTTGTGCAATTAGGAGGGATTGTAATGAACACAGAGGTTCCTGTAGGTGTGTTTGTCCTGCCCACTGTGGGCAGTGCGGTAGTGCCTGGCCTTGCCAGGCTGATGCAGTGCAGAGAGCTGCCCTTGCAGGCTGCTGTGGATGATGTTGAGAGTTATTTTAAGTGCTCAAGCAGTCTCCATTGCAGCCAGAAGGAAACTATGTGCTCAGCTTCCACAGAACTGAGGCCAGGAGGCTTTTCCATAGCAGAAGCCCAGTAGCAGGAGACGGTCCAAACCCACCAAGTGTCTTCTTCAGATTTCCAAGCCAACTTCTAGTGTTATTGCCAATGAAGTGCAGGCCCCTCCGTGCTTATGGAGCAGCACCTAATACAAGTCATTAATGACTGTGGAAACATGAGACCTGCCAAGCCACAAAGCCTGGCACTTCAGAAATATGTTGCCCTGTGTCAGCTCTCAGGTATCGAAGATGATGTTGTTGTCACCTGGCAGTGCTGGTAGGTGTTGTAGAAGGGGCTGTCATCCGGGCTTCATTGATCACACTAAGCAGCTTCCTTACTTTCAATTACTCATGGATGTCAGGAGGAAAAAGAGAACACTAGAGAGGTATTATATGTAGTGGCACTTCAAAGGTGATTACTCTTTCTTCCTATCAATCATGTAAAGAAAATTCTCCTAGCGCACTTGGTAATCCTATTTTCCTTTGAAGAAAAGAAACAGACTTGATTCCAAGCTAGCCATAGAATTAACAGTGTCATTACACATTTTTGAACTCATTAGCATGTATTTAGTATGCTTGACATGTAGATTTGAAAAGCAGTTTCTGCCACAATGATATGAAATGGGTAACTTTTTTTTCCCAAAACAAATTGCTGATCAACTCTTCAGACCTTTTCCCTAGATGCTAATGAAGGAAAGCTTAACAGTTGTCTAGCTCTAAAGATGAAGGGTTAAAAATCATTTATTGAATTAATGCCATTGGCCAATATCATGTATAGTTAGAATACGTTTTGACTGAATGCTTTTTTTTTTTTTTTTTTTTTTTTTTTTTTTTAGGATTATTCTCTATCTGCATATTTCTCTATTGCTTAAATTGTCACACTTAGATTAAATTCATGATCCCCTTTCAGCCAATCTGCACAGAGAATTTTGTTTACTCTGGAATCAATAGGTTCAATAGTGTGAGGCGGAGCAAGACGTGGATCTTAAGAAAAGATAAGGGGTTCCTTGTTGGCTTTTTGTGATAAGATGCAGCTGTACTCCTGACATTGGTGGGCAGTGCCTTTTTGGAGAAAAAGGCGCCAGAGGGTTCTGTAGCCAGAACATTCAGGTGGTGTGTGTGGAGCAGAGAGGGGAAACTCTGCGAAGGACTGAGTGCTGTTTGGATCTGCGGAGTCCCGTGTTCAGGATAATCTCTGCAGGGGCTGCTGGGTTCCTGCGGAAAGTGGGGTGCCTCCAACAGACCTCCTCAATCCTTTGTTCCAGCTCTTCTCCCCTCTCTGGTGCCTTTATTCATTGCCCTCTTCCAATTTATTTTACAAATCTCAGCATGAGCAAAGGAGCCCCTTGGGCTTTATAGAGACCAATAATGACTGGGTAAGTGAGCTCATTCGATCTCCCCGTGGGCTCGATTACGCACCTGGCAGAGCAGAAGCTTCCCGAGGGGTCAAGAAGACGGAGCAAAGAACAGACAAGCGGGAGAGCTTCAAACAAATCACCCCACAGGCACAACACGCCAGTCGGCAGCGCTCAGAGAAGAAAGGAGAAAAAGGGATGGCTCTCTTTGAGAGACTTCATTCATGTTAGTCCCTTCCCAGGCTCTGCGAGGTCTGGACACTACAGTTGGGATCTCTTACTTAAGAACATTTGCTGTTCTGTGTGAGCGCAGCTGCTGGGAAACATTTTCTTCTTACTCTCGCCTCAAGGCATTAACAAGCTGATGGAAAATACAGCTGACTGCTCTGCAATATGACCAGAATCGCCAAGATCATTAGGTAGCCTGGAATACCTAATCTGTCAGAAACCTCTCGCTGATTTACATAACTCATTTATCTGTAAAGAGAAGATCCACCCACCTGGTTCTTCATTTCCAAAGTCTCTGATCACTTGCCTGTGTTAGGTGGATATTAGTATATCAGTCTGTCAACTGAGGATGCTGAGACACGGATTAAGTGGTTTTCCCAATGTCATAATAACGAATCATAGCACGTTGAGTCCCAGGTCCCGGCTCTGATTGCAAGATGTAGAGGCCTAAACAAGGGGCAGTGTATTGAGAAAAATCATTTGAGACAACATGCTTGACAGCTTTTGGTTACAACACGTTGAGCTGCTATAACACGAGCACATCGCACCAGTTGGGCAGGAGTGCGAGATCTGCAGAAGGTTGCAAATGTTCTCAGTGTATCACAATTATAGCCATGCCAGTGCTAAGTAACACTGCGAAAATTCAGCAGGGTTATGCAGCCTGCAAGTTCTCACATCTTCCCTATGGCAGGGTAGATTTTTGGGTAAAAATAGGACAGCACAGGATAAAGTGGAGGAATTTAGATCAAATCTTTGTTAGGCCTCTGCTTCTACTACTGATGGGGCAGTTTTGATGGCAGTCTGAAGTGAGACAAAATTTGTGCTGTTGACTTTATGGCCCTACTCACTCTCAGGTGTCCTCTGAATGTGTACAACCCAGTGCATCTCAAACTGCTTTACAAACGCTTACGTGTTTTGTGCTCTTCTATCCCTGTGCACGTCTTTTACAGATGTTTCCACTAATCTCATAGGGTAACTGGCTCTCCCTGCTCCAAGTAGCTCTTCTGCCAGGGCTGGAGGAGAGAAGAGAACCTGCATCCAGTAATTGCTGGTTGCAATAGCAAAGATGTTTTGCTGTCATGGGTGAACGTAGCTGCTGCCAGCAGTGGCTAGAGTAAATGCTTTGTGGCTCCTTTTGAACTCTTCTGCCTTTCTCTGGGGAAAAAAAAAAGTCATTTTTCAGTGATCTGATAAAAACTGAATGAATCTCTTCCTGCAGAAGGACTTCATTGCCAAGAAGTTTGTGTTGACACTGAGAGGGTTTATCACATACCTTATTCTGTCAGTTTGCAATGGATCTGTGTTCCTCTAGCTGCCTACTGAGGAGGCAGAGGCAGATTCTGAATATCCTAGACCTGATGCATTTGTCTGATTCACTGGCAGAACTCTGTGGTGCTCAAGGAGGTATTCCTGGTCTCACGAGTTGTTTGTATCTTTTAAGCTCATTTGTAGTTTAAATCTTATGTGCAGTTTTGTGACACCCCTCTCCTTCGTCCCTTGTAAGATGATTCAGGGATCATTCTTGTTCCTTGTGAGCGTGTGCTGAAGCAGCATGTAAAATGGGGAGTGCCTCAGGTTTTTCCCCTTCCCCAGTGGAAAATGAGCAGCTCTTTAGTCTGTAAAGAAGCAGGATCTACATAGTGTCCCCCATTTATGTGCATCTTAATGTAGACTCCTATCTTTACTCCACAAGATGCTGTTTAACTGTGACATGCATCTAAGCTTCTAGAAATACGTGCGCATGAACTACGAGTACATAACGTCAAGGTAGGTGAAGTACCTACCTGAAGACAAGGTAATTACGATAGCCAGGATAATAAACACTCCCATCTTGCCCTTGAGCAGTTAATTAAATAGTTTGTGGGCAGTGAGCCCAGCGAGAGCTTCTTGCTCTGCAGCTGTCCAGAGAAACCCAACTAGGGAACATAAAAGTAGTAAGCAAAACCTGCACAGACTGTCATCACATCCTGGCCTGCGTTGGAGTCATTGCCGAAGCCCATAAGAAAATACCCGTCTTTTGATTGAGCTGGAATTTCAGAGATAACGATTACTTGCTGATTGCAGGCTAATAGCCTAGGGGAGAAAAATGTCATTTAAAGTATCAAGTGTCTGATACTGCTTAATATGATGGGGAACATACGTGACTGGAATTATGTATTTGGGTTTTGATGTCCTAGCACCTCTGAGACCAGCATACAAAGACGCATAGATTTTCTCCCTCTGTGCCATGCTGAATACACTGCTGCCTGTTTGCCCTCTCAGCAAAAGATGAGAGATGCCTTAAAATAAAGCACTTAATCGTGGGTCTTACTATACAAAATACTGCTTTTCTCTCTTCTTCGGCTTTTTCCCTGCTGCTGAAATAACAGATATTACAGTTGGTTTGGGATAAACTGTTTCCAAAATAATTATAGTTGCTACCTCTGCTGGTAAATGAATGCTTTTTCTGGAGTTGTGTGTGACTATTGTAGTTTGTTTTAGGGTTAATGAGAAATGGCATTAAAAATATCACAGTAGCTTTTTCTCCCTAGATTTCACATTTGGGAATTAACCTAGATTGTATTATCAACATAATATATCATTAAAATAATGACACTAAATGATAGTTTACAATGTTCAGTACACAGTGAAGTGGAAAAATATAATTAGCACATCCCTACCGCAACTCTTTATTAGTTGGTGTAACAGCATCATACATTCTAGCAGGGACCCTAAATCACAACCTGTGTCACTGCAGTCCTGCTGCCAGTAGGTAGCTGCAGCCCTTAGATGAGAATTTGAGAATTATCAAGTTTTCTGTGCCACTTGCTTTCCCCACCCTCATAATCAGGGGTTATATTTTACCGTGGCTCCTTGGTGGCTGGAAAATGCTGCAGGATTCAGGGGGAGCTATAGAAATGAGTTATAAACTGCAGTAGCAGCAATATTCAGCTGCCTTTTTTTTTTTTTCCTGTGTCTTTCTCTCTTCCTTTCTTGTCTTTTCACCCTTGAATTAGTGCTTATTCAAAAAAATAAAAAATAAAATAAATAGCCATCACAAGGAGTGTGATGTCCGAGTCAAGGAAAATTGACGCTTGACAGCAGAGAAATAGATGGTATAAAGTGGGATGACTGGGCAGGAAAGTTCTGGACAGAGAAAAGTAGAGGAAGGAAAAGGAAGAGAAGCACAAAGAAAGAGACAGGATGTTTAAATGCTTCAAAACTAAAATGAAATGAGGCCTTCTGCCCCCACCGGCCTCCTGGTGCCCCTGAGCTGCCAGGCCCGTGTTGTTATTTTGCAGCGCTCATTTGTGTGACAGGATTCCCGAGCGCGGGTCCGACCCCAGGCCGACAAAGCAGCAGGTTTGCCGGTGAGGTCGGCAGGAGCGGTCCCGGCCAGCACGGCTGGCGGAGACGGCGCCAGCGGGAAGATCCCTGCAGCTCCCGTTTACGCACCCAAGTGATACGTCTCACTCGTAGCATAAATAGCAGCATGATTAGCAATTAATAGAAAAAAATCCCAGCAAAAATATTTTTTCTTCCCTTGTTTTTTGCAGCTGCCCTTATGCAGGGAAGTACTTAAATACAGCGCCTAGGTTTTAAAATAGGTATCAGTGCAAATTGGGGCCGTTGCATCTTTTGGTCTGAGAAAATAGCTCGTGTTTGGAGTCTGACAGGCTGCTTCCTTGGGGAAGAAGGACCGGGTGATGGGCTCTGCTTTTTTTTTTTTTTTTTTTTTTTTTTGTGGCTGTTAAGATTATTCAGAAAGAAAACAGGGACATCGTGACCTGTTTCCCCAGGCACCCTAGGCAGCAGGTAAGGAGCCCCCTTTTTGTCCAGGAGACCCAGCCTCTTTCCTTGGCTTGTGGCTCATAAATCTCTTCGTCTCACACAAATAATATTACTCCCATTCTCCCAGTACATCTTTTGCATGCCAAATAATAATTCTCTTTATATGCTGCTAATAATACCCTTCCTCTTACTTCTTCTCCTGCTAAAAATTCTCTTCCTATTTCCCTCATAATTCTCTTGGTCTCTTGCTAATAAATCTCTTCCTTTCCCACTAAGAAATTTTTTCCTCTTCTCCCCATAATTCTCTTTCACTCCAGGTAAATATTCCCTGCCCTCCAGTTGCAGGGCAGCATTTCCAGTTACTTTCTTAAAAAGATTTTTGAATACTTCTCTGGCTAATGTTCAAGTGCTTTAAGAGCCTTCTATTTTCTTTCTCTTCTGTATGTACGTACAGCCCCCATGACAGTAACACCTATCAAAATGTCCCTGTCTGCGTAGTCACCTTCCTAAGTAACCTTTCCTGGGGTTTGCATTTGGGTGCAATAGTTACTAATTCTATAGATTGATACTATTTCTTATCTGCTTCCTACACTTATCGTGAATGAATCTTCAAAACGAATTTTGTCCAGAGTAATAGCTTGTTGGCTCACTTTATGGGGTTGTTGCGTAGAGGTGGATGCTCTTTCTAGCAAAACATGGACTTGGGAGGAGGACAAGGACTGGGAAGAGCCACTAGTGCTCAGAAATGCGTCAAGCAAAGCAGAGCATGGGAGCTGGTCCCAACCTGTGCCGCGGGCAACACCAATGCTGCCACCTTCTATACGTCCTCCAGCACTGCTGAAGGACACGGGATGAACACAAGAGCTGCCCAGCCTGGTACGTACATGTGTGTGGCAGGTCTGTACCGTGTCTCCAGGAAGCTCTCGGCTGCATCCCGGTGCTCAGCGTCGCTCCAGCTGTGCTCCTGCAGCCCACGTAGCTGCAGACATGGTCCTCATGTGCCCGATGTCCACAGCAAAATTGCAAGGCCTATTTCAGCTGTCATTGGGCATCTCTGATTTAGCTGACGTTATTTTCATGGCTCATTAGAACAGCATGGGAGAAGAGGGACCCTAGAACTAAGCGTAAACACTTACATTCTAATCAATACTGGCTCTTCAGGATCACGGCAAATGTGTTGCTCCTAATAAGATGACCCTGAACCCTCAGAAATGAGCTGGAATTGTACAACCTCATTTTCCATACATATTGGACTTTGAAAACCAAGTATATTACGCAGGTCCTTTCAGCTTGATCACATCAGACGCTCTCTCTTATTTTGCCTTTTGCATCGCAGAAAACTAATTTGAAATATAATTATGTTACTGCTGGATATCAGTGTGGCTGTTTGGCTGCCTGTGAGCACAGTGATCACCATTTGCTAGGTGACATTGTGTGATATTATCTACTAATCCATCACAGTCTCTTCCCCTCATCCTTGCATGATTCAAGCTAATATCCCAGTATCTGTGTAGCAAGACCCATAGTTATGGGTTTATACTCATTTGCTTTTGTTTTGCTTCTATTCATCATAGGTCAGCAACAGTTGCACATTCTTACTCAAATATGTGAAAAACACAAAGGTTTGTAATTAACCTGCAGGTTTATCAACACAAAAAGAAGAGTGTTTTTTCCCCAATATTTTCGATGTTTTATAGAAGGGTTTTTGAAAAAGGTCATCTGAAGATGAAGGCTTTTTTTTTTTTTTTTTTTTTGAGAGGGACTTTAGCATTGGCAGAAGAGGGTATTTTAATGAGAACTGTTCTGTTTTCTGCAGTGTATTGTCTGAGGATTTGATCCCATTCCAGTCTGTGCAAACATCACTCACTTGGCATCGTAAAAAGAAACACTTTTCTGGTTGTGTAAGAATGTGACTCTGCTCGACGTGGTGGCACCTGCCTGTGCCTTGCTGTTTTCTTTGCTACATGTGAGCCTTGGTATTGCCTTTTTTCCCAGTTCAGTGCTCAGTGGTGGGAGTGCATGAGGGGCCCTGGCAGCGGGTGGGTGATGGGGAGCAGGGGAGAGCGCTGTGGGCCAGGGTCTCTCCTCGTCTGAATATGTTTGGTCAGAGCTCCCCTCTTCACAGCTTCTGAGGTATCCGGAGGAAATCTTGAGGAGACTGTGTCTGTGGAAAGAGCCTACCTGATTCTCAGCAAATGGCACTGGGTTTAGGATGTTTAAAGGTAATTCTTCATGCCCTCCCACAGGAGGAGGGAGTTGTGCCTGAATGCTTTATCTTTGAAAAGAACTTTCTGTTGATGGGTCACTTGAAATTACCCTATGAACCAGCCAAGACTGTGCCACATTAAATCATAACATTTTTGAAGTTTGAAAAATAAGTGAGTCGCGTACTTAGTTGGGAGAAAACAACTTGCTGCTTCAAACCTTCCTGGGCCTCTGGGGAAGTGAAAAGGAAGAGCAACATTGAGGATAAAACTGGGCGGAAGTTTTGGGATTGCCAAACTGTAGGACATCCTCTGCATTGGCAATATGATATTGGCTGTCTTGGCAGCTCTGTGTGCACTATGTACCCAATGAAAGAAACCCCAGCTGGGCCTCGTGGCCACAGATGTCAATTTTATAGCCCATTAATCCAAATTATGGACATTGTTGGATGGAAAATGGAACATCTTTCCTTGAGTTCTGTTTCTCAGCAGCTGCTCTATCCTAGATCTCATCCCCTCTTCACTCTGCTATAGGAGCTATTTACTGCAGGTCTATCCAGTCTTCCCTATCATGATGCAACATGTCCTAGTTCTTGTGTCAGAAATATGTAAAAACACAGGAGAGGAGACAGCCAGGAGCTGCTGAATCCTTCCCCTGCCCGAGAGCAGCCCCCCGTGTCACCACTGCGATGTGACACAGGCGCTTTGGGCAAGTTCCCCCAGCGCATCCCTCCCAGAAAGCTCTTCCTAGCTGTGCTGGCCCCTTAGTGCTGCAGGAATCTCCTCCTCTTTGCAACAAATTTGCACACATTTGAAGACTTTTCTGTTCCCGCATTTTCTTCTGTAGGTTTCTGGAGCGCATTCAGTGATATCATTTAGGGCTTTGTCTAGCGCCTTCAGCACCCTCCTTAGACAGAAAGCAGTTTAAAATGCTGCTTGGTCGCTGATGTGTGACCGCTCATCATAAATTAATATAATCTGCCTAGATATTATGCATGCTGACCAGAACCTGATTAAAAAGGAGAAGCAAAATCCCTCTATTCTTGACTTTATTTATCATATCCCCCTGTTCATTAAAGATTCAAATACTTGCACCTTCTGGACCTGCTTTCACATGTCATGAAAGAAGCAGCTGTCCTCACTGCAGTTCCTTTGCCAAGTGAAATTAAAGTTGTGCAGGAGCTCTTTAATTTTGCAATATATTTTTTCCAGGCTTGCTGTATCCTTTTGTGAACAATTGATAACTGGTGGTGGTTTCAGCTACCCCAGATATTCTTGCCTCTATTAGCAGATATGTGCAAATTAAGAGACCTGTCTTCCTTTCAGTAGCGCGTGTGTCTTCTGCTCTCTGGCCTAAGAGATATCCTGCTTATTGCTACCCTATGACTGGAAACTTTTCTTCCTGTGAAAAGCGGGAATAGCAGCCTTATAATTCTTGCAGCTTCAGTAACAGAGTAACCCACTGTTTTAACTTGGACCACATTATATCCTTTATTTCCTCACAGTAGCATCAAAATGCTTTTCCTTCCTTTTTTTTTTTCCTTAGGTGCCAGCAGAGGATAATGTGCTGTCCTTGCTGTTTTTGCCTAGAGCAGAGTAATTTCAATATGCCATTCTTCCTTTGGCAGAACAGGAACAGATGACACTCGTAAAATAGATCTCTGCATTAGTCCTGAGCCCTGCTCCCACAGCCGTGGCATAGTAAGATTTATTATTCTTCTAAATATCTCCTGGCAGGCTACTCAGAATGCTGGGAAAATTATAATAAAAGATTTTAGTCTAAGCGCAAACAGAATATTTCACTGCTGAAAAAGAGTGGCTAACTCTATTCTCTCAGTGTTGGGTCTGTTAGGAACACAAAGGAGATGGATTGTAAAAAATATAAATAACCAGGGTGTTGTTGGGGCCCTCGGGGATGACCAGCGCTGCTGCCTGAACTGGCCAGTATCCAGCTGTCTGAATTCCTGTAATATCCTCGTACTTGATGCTTATTTCTAACCGTCTCATCACACCGTGTCTGTGGAGTCTGAAACTACTCGTGTAGCCCAGGGGAGAACAAGTGTATAGAAGGAGCATGTACTGTGATACGCTCCTCTCGTGCCCCTGCGCAGTGTATTAACCGAATACTTTCTTTTCCCTCTCCTCTTGCTATGCTGCTGATGAAACACTGTTGACAAAACAGTATTTCTTTTTCATTAATGTGAAAATCAATCCTGAAATAATCTGGATTTCCTATAGAAAGCAAGTAATAAAAAGTATTCTTGGAGAATCTGGAACTTTCAAGGCAGAAGCTAGAGCACCCTCAGAAGTATCTAAAGCTTTTATTGCTGGTTATTTCTTTAGTTGTAGATTTGACAACTCTGCCAGTAGAAGCAATGTTGCAGAGGTGGTATATAAATCAAGCAGTGCCTAAGAAATGCAATTTTGTTATCTTCAGCTGAAGTTTTATCAAATCTTAGGATCTCGAGGGATTATTTTGCTTGGAAGGGAGGACTTTCAGTACCACTGATACAGCAATTCTGGATTAATATATTAATTTTATAGGAGTCCTGAGGGAAATGAGATGAGGGATGAGGAAGGTCTCTGCGAAGCTGGCAGCAGCCCCGGGGGTGACTTTGCCTTCCCCAGGCAAAGCTTGGTGCTGTGACTGCCTTGTGCAGGGCCTGCTCCTTTGCTAAGTATCAAGTGAGCAGCTGGCAAGCAAACATGGCAAGAGATGGTGTCCCATTAAGCTGCCTCTCCGGGGTCCCAAGAGTGTCTCTGATATCTGTGTGTGTGTGTGTATGTATATATATTTTACACTATAAAAGGAATTGCGAGATGCAGTACTGTACCAAATCCAATTTTTGCAAAATAAGGATAGAGGAACCACACAGACACCCTCACCTTTATAAGCCAATCTTCAAGACAAGCAACCAAGTATCAGTGAACAAACTGCCAGATGTTTACTACACACTGCAGGCTCCCTGACAAATATGATTAATGGTTCCAGCTTTAGAAATTTCCCTCAGTCATGTGTCATTTGAAGAGAAACTGTGGAGGCAACAAGACTGGTCCTTTCTTTTTCTGACACACCTAATTAGAGAGCGACTGTAGCTTCCAGTGCTTGGGGGAAGATGGATCCTTTCCTCCAAAGGAGTAGTGCAGTAGCAGGCACGCTGCCTGCTCACACACCACCTTCTGCTGCTTGGTGGTTTTAGCTGGTGTTTTTCTATATATCTTGCTGCTTTCCAGGTTTGTCACAGCCATCTCTAGACACTCATGGCGCCTTCTCCCGTCTCCCAAACTTGCACCAAGGTAGGAGTTTGGGAAGGCCCTTTTCCCATCCGCGTTTGCATCTCCCCAAACCTCTGTTGTGGTCTGTTCAACCCAGAACGTGCTTTTTCACGTGCTTTTCAGAGCAGCTCTCTTTGAGTATAATGTATGGCATGTGCATTCCCCCATGAATCTTTTCTTTTTTCTTTTCTATAGGGCAAAAGGAAGGGGAAAAAGGACCCAGTGCTCATGAGACATAAGCTTTTATTCATGCTCCTCTTGGGAGGTGTGCAATGCTCACAAGCAGGCTTAAAATTTAAAGAGTTTTTTTTTTCAGGAAAAACAAAATTGAATGTTAGCAAGCAGAGTATCATTTCGGATGGCTGTTAAAGCTTTCCCCATGTGGGATGCTGAAGGTGGCAAGTAACACTGCCTGGGGATGGAGTGGACAATGCATGTGTCTTTATTTTTTTTCCTTTGAAGGTTGATTCCTCTTTAAAACATACTTAGAATATGTTAAGAACATTACCTATTTTAAAGTGTTTCTTCATGCTGTAAATAATTTAAAGGGAATTCAGCTTCCTAATCATTTAGAAAAGAATCTTAGCTTGTGATGTTTTGCTGCTTATCAGTGCTTAAGGTCAATACTTAAACATTTGAATGCTCAAACTGTTATAAAAAATGCCCTTGGTCTGCTTTGAGTTGCAATGTGCTTACTACCCTTTTGAATCCAGTTGGTTTCCATGAGCTTTGGAGCCAGCCTGGTGTAGATTTGATGTAGCAGTTGCTTTACTACTACTTGGAAAATATGTTGGTGGTTTAGGGCTATTCTTTCTCTATTGAGGAAGACAGTGCTGAGCTTTCGCTTGCTTTAAGCCATGCTCTATGAAGAAGGCCTATTTTGTGTCATTACACATGGTTAAATATATAGATTTTTGCCCAGTATACCCTGTGTATACTCTGAGATACAGCGTGCTTCAGGAGAAACTTGAAGGAGGAGCCCTACAGGAGTAGCTAAACTCATCTTCTGTAGTAAAGAAATGCAGATTATAGGAAAAAAAATGAAGATCCAGGGCAATCTGCCTGTTGCACATTGAGGCAGGTTTGCCTGTGTCTGCAGTTGTTAGGAACCCTTTGCTAAAGGATCTGACCCGTGCAACACCAAAATTGTCACAGCTTTTGGAATGCATTAAAGACAAGATTAGGAAAAAGTAAAGAAGTCAGCAGAACTCCTTGTACATGCCGGATACCTGCTGCCTTTGCTCCTGTCCTCTCTTTGCGACCTCTCTTCCTTGGTAAAGGCCGCTTCAACTTGTCTACATCAGGGTTGAAATCAGTGGTACGGGGTTGTAGAGAGCCTGCTGAACAACTTTGCAGTGTACTTTGGAAATGCATGGTAGGTATTACCGTTTAGGAAGGAAGGAAATGACAGAACAGAGCAAAGCAACTATGGCACATTAGTCATAGTTACACTCCTTCATTACAGCTTCAAATTGAAAAATGCCAAGCGCTGCGCAGCTCACTGAAGGAAGTGGAGCTGGAACTGCACACATTCAAAGGTCAGGAAAAGCAGAATTATAAAGCGTATTGCTTTACTGCCTCCACATAAAGATTTATTTTTCCTTTGTCTTATTTTCAAAGTTGAAAAGATAGAGAGATTACGCCTGGGAATGAAATTTTAGAAATTAAATTTACTTGCAATGCAACAGCTTTTTTTATTTGAGTGGAAGGCTTGTCAAGCAGGTCTGTATTTATAGGCATCCTTTGGGAACTGTGCCTCGCAAGGTGAGATCTGAGAAGCTTTGGAGGCTGATTTCTGGATATGAAGCAGGATAATTTAGCAGGATAGTGGGAGTACTTGCCTCCCCGAGCTGGCTAATTTAATTTACCATTTCTTAAAGGTATCTATGAACCACTTTAAATTTGTTTTACATGATTGATTTGTTGTGGGATGTCATTACTTATCCATACTTGGAACTTTTCCAGGTCTTTTTATTTGAACAAATAATTGCTACAGTTTTCTGTTATCCAAAAACTTGGACTCCTGTGCTTTTTCTAATACATTTGTTGGTGTGGTGCATGTTCTGTTGTGTGACTGTATGGCCTGGAAAGA
This sequence comes from Tinamus guttatus, assembly GCF_059628265.1. Lineage (NCBI taxonomy): Eukaryota > Metazoa > Chordata > Aves > Tinamiformes > Tinamidae > Tinamus > Tinamus guttatus. The sequence goes on along the minus strand of NW_028288841.1, from coordinate 2,773,976 downwards.
CACCAACTTGGAAACCTAGAACTTAGGAGGCTATGCATTTGCTGAAAATGTAGCACATGAAAAATTTGCAAAACATTTATTTTTTCTTTTCCCCCACCCTTAACATTAGGTTCTTGTGATGCAAAAATTTCTCTTTGCACAAACTTCCCGGGAAGTGTCAATGCAATTTTGCCTGAAATTTGTTCTGTTTCAGTTGATTTCTGTTTATGCATATGAAAACATAATAAAATATAAATATATTTTATATATTTAAATATAAACTAAATATATATTTAAATATAAATATACAAATATAAAATGAAAATAAAAATGTCTTTGCTCTTCCTAGCTGAGGCTTCTGTAATAAGTATAAATGTGGCATGATCTCGACTTCCGCTGCTGTGGCTGATGCCGAATGGAAAATAAAAATACGTAAAATGCTTAACAGTAACCCCATGTGATTCTGACACAAAATGAAATAGCAGTAGTTATTTCAGGGAAAATAACATAGGATGATGGGTGACATAGATTTTAGGTGGTAGAGTCATGCTCAAAACCAGCTTGATGTATGTTCATGAGGCACTTGTTAGACCTCTAACTAGTATAGGTCTTTAGATGAATAACTCTTCTTTTACTCAAAGTGGCGCTGATTTATGAAGTGCTCATCTTAATGAAGCCACTTAAGTTGGTTTAACTTAACTGGGCCTCACGTTTTCCAGCCAGGGCCTTTCCAACCTGCCTGCAAGATTGGAAGGCGCCTCGGCAATGAGAAGCAATGGGCTCTGCAGTTGTAGCTGGCTTATGGGGAATGGGGCTTGTGTAAAATTAATGTTCTTGTCAAAAAAAGACTCTTTTTGTTTCCTAGATATACAACATTTAATGTATTTGAAGTTAAGGTGTAAAACAGAGAGGAAAATACATATTCTAGTATGATACAGTTTTATTAACAATATGAATTGAGTTGCAGTGTTTTATGCAGAGCAGTTAGTCACTGATAAAATAAGAGATTGGAGTGCACAAATGTAATGTAGTCTGTTTACAGCATATTTTTAGCAGAAGGCAAAGGAAAGCAGGTTGTCTTTACAGAGTAAAGGCCATAGAACAACTCTCTGTAGGGTATATTTGACTAATTCCCATGTTAAACTCTCTTTTTCACATTAGGAGAAAGTGCAGAGGGAGTAGGTGGGCAGAGGGCCAGTTACCAAAATGCAGAGGGTTGCAGGGAGCATTTCTGTTGAGTGTGCAGCCGATGAAGTTTGTACCAACATGCAATCATTTATAAGAAAAGTTCATTGCCTTACGTAATGTATTCTTCACTGAATTTTAATGGGCCCTCAGTTTGATTCTTATTGTGTAAATTTGTAAAAATAGGAAGTAATTATGTGCTGCACAGTAAAAGGGCTGTATTTTTGTGAATCAATAACAAAGGATTCAGTGATCTTTAGTTAATCTCTAGATATTGATTTCATGATCTAAATTCATTTTAAGTTGATTTTCCTCAGCCTGTACTGGAGTGTAGGAGTCCCCTGAAATCTAGGCATTCTCTCCATTTGCTATTAATAATAACTTCTGCATTAAAAATAGGTCAAATGAGGCAAGCAGTCTAAGTGACATTTGATTGCTGTGGCAATTGTTTAGCTTGGGGTGGTTATTATTTTGTTTTAATTATAGTAAGGAATTGAGGAATTATGAGTTCTTTGTTCATCTTTTTGTGGTTGAAACAGGGTAGAGCTGTTTTAAGCGCTATGTTGCAATTTCTTGTTGCCACTGTCTGTCAACCATAAATAATTGTGACTGTCGTGATTTTCTTTACACATCTAGATAGGTTGCCCAGTGGAGCAGAGAATACCAATTTAACACTATTTAGGACAGCATTGTGAAGTATGTCTTGAGCTATACGAATTATCACTCCTGAGACACCAGTGGGAAGCTAAGTTCAAGAAGACTCCATGAGAATGTACATTTTCTTAATACAACTGCTGTGTATTTATTATTTTATTGATCAGTTCTGTGCAAAATGAAAAGCTCTCATCTCTTTATAGCTTTTTATTGAGTTTCTGAGCAGAGGTTTTTCAGAAGGCCTAGTGGCTTTGACTGAAGCCAGATTTTGGTGAGCAATATTTGGATACTGGATGAAGGGATAAGACTTTCAAAAAGAAGCAGCTCCCATGAAGACTGAGAGTTGGTGAACTCTGTGTTCCCTCTAAAGTCTACCTGGAAGCAATCACATTTCTTAAAAACTAAGCTTGAAATCCCAGGATGTGCAAGAATTGAATTGTTTTTACAAAGGGAAAAGTAGTGGCCAAGATGAAAAACAAAACAGATTTGAGGAACTTGAGCAACCCAGAGGAAGACAGTTGGCAAATGGCTTCAGGGGAACTTGTGCACGGCGCTCTACATAAAATGTAAGTCTTGACATTAGGGCTTGAAATTCAGGCTCTGAAACGTCCTAGTGCTTTTGACACCTTGATTTTCATGACCGTAGCCTTGACTCGCCACGGTGCTGTAGTGGCATCGGGGAAGCCAGTGAGCCCCACTCTTAACAGTGAATTACTGTACATCAACAAGAAGTGCAGGGAATGAATTACCTGCTCTCTCTAGACTTTTAGTAGATGCAATTCAAAATAAATAAATGGATTTTGCCTTGCATGTCTTTAAGATACAATATAATTGGATTTCATTAGTTCATAATGCCCTGCAGCATAGTAGATACCTCCTGAAGCAGATAAGACTTAGTTCTCCATCCTTTCCATCCCTGGAGATTGTACGGTTTAATTACAAGAATGGCAAAAAACATAGGTTATGAATGTATCAGGAAGACTGGATCCAGGCCTGGCACTAAGTGGGTATCATTTATCTCATTATTTGGACTAAGTTTAATAAACATAGGGATTCTTGGCTATGCATATTTAATATTATCAGACTTACCTTCATGCTAGCAATTTTGATCATGGCCCATGAAAGAGGTGGGAAGTTCTAACTTGCGCACCCAAAATGGCTGAAATTTCCTTGGAAACATCCCCTTTTATAGAATTTATCGGTGTAATTTATGACGCTGTTACTAAACTTAGTAAAGTGTCAATTATATTTGAGGAAACAGATTAATTAAATAACCTTTAAATGGGAAACATACTTAACAATAGTTAGCTTTATGTCCAAAACTGTTCAGTTATTCAGATTGGACTGTGCGCAGGGAGAGATAGAGAGTAGCTGAGATGTTGTTTATATTACATATAATTTTTATATTTCCATCTTATGCTGTATTATCAGCTTTGTTATGTAAATCCACAATCAGTAGACACAGTTGTCTAGAGTGAATCTATTTCTGTCTGTTGTTTGTGCTGTGCTTGGAGCCTGAAATGATGGTAAGTTTGGGTTGAATAAGCGTCATAGGACCTGACCTGAATTCAAGCAATTGCTAAAAGTTTTCCAGTGGCTTCACAGAACTCTGCAAGATTCTGTAGTGTGCAAATTTGCAATAAATCTATAATCAAGCTCTAACTGGCAAGTTCAGTCTTGGGTATCAGAATGCAGCAATGTTTAAGGGACCTTTGCAAAGACTTGCATGTAAGCATGGACACGGGGATCCCACTGATAGGAATGGAAGTGGGCTAAGGACCCACTTAAGGGGGCCCACTTAGGAGCCCTGCAAATGGGGCTGGTCTGGAAAACTAAAGCAGCTCAGGACAGAACATTTTTAATTGACCTTTCTCTACTAGATGCCTGCTTGGCCTTGAGTGGCATGATTGCTTAGGGAAACCTTTGGATATTTGGCTACGTGCTTCTGTATTTGTGTAAATATAATGAAATGACAGAAGAAAAAAATAGGCTAAATGCCCTTTTTTTGCCTAATCATCCTCTGTCTCTTTGATGTCAGCCTTGAGACCCCCCCTCCCCACATGCTCCTATTAGGGAAGTACAGCAAACTGTACATTACTGTTGCTGGAAGAGCTGCAGGACGTCACATGAAATTAAATTTCATTGAGGCTGATTTTTAGAAATTCATCACCTTAGGCACTAAGTTCAGATCTGTGTTGTGTGTTATCAGTTCACATTCCATTGGTCCAGCTAAGTTTTCACCAAATTAGCTTTTGGAAAGAGAATAAAGAAAAGTGTTTTGCTAATTAATGTCTCATCTTAAGAAACCCATGACTGAGTCTGCCAATAAAAACCGTGATGTCTCATGCTCTTGGCTACAAGAAAATCCTGATTATTCAATTCTGGATCCTAAATTTGATGGAAAAGCAAAGCACCTCTAAGCCAAGGACAGCAATAACGAAATGAGTTCCCCTCCAAGTCGCATCTGGATTTGGAGATGGACATCACACCTCTTTTCTTCCGATGTTGCACAGACCTCCAGTATTCCAGCCATCTCACTGTCTCACCAACTTTTTCAACTTGTTAAACTTATGCAAATCCATTGCTAAACTATCTGACTTCTCATTCACATCTGAAGCCAAGCATCCTTCAGTGCTTGGTGGAGTTACAGATGATTGAGCCTGTATTTTCTCAGTCCCTGGAGGCAATTTTGTGCTGGCTTGAAGAGGAGTGGGGAACAAGGCATGTCCAGGGACTTGCCTGCAGACATGCATGCTATGGGAAGATATCTCTCTGTTTAGATGCCCATCAGCCTGCTCCTCTCAAAGCCTAACAGTATGTGAATCCCAAATGTTCCTGGCATGTGCTAGTGATGTATTGCTTATTTTTATCTTGTTAACTCTTTTCCACAGTGTTAAAATTCCGGACCATGTAATAATTCGACTTCTGTCCACACACTTTAATTTGGATTTCAGAGCTTCCTGCTCACTTTCAGCTTAAAAGCGATGGAGCTGAGACTGCCGAGATGAGACGTGTGGCTGCTCTGAGCCTCTGTCTGAGAAAGGAGAACTGCTGCTCTGAGCAGGGGTCAGCTTGGTGGGAGGTGACAGAAAAGAGCGTCCCTCGCTGCCCTGCACAGCCGTGCGCCCGCTGCGCTTGGCTGCTTCTGGTGGATTCCCCTCAGTCCTGCCTTGTCCCACCTCCTGTGTCCAAATCTCTGTTCCCTGGACAGTCCTGAACTTTGGTAATTAACTGGAAGGGAGCTTAGTTAAAGGCCCTCAGGTTTTCCTTTTGGCTGGTAGAGGTTAAAGCTGTAGGCGGCAGAGATCCAAGCAGACAATCCTACAAATCCCCTTGACTTACTGTGTGACGTGCACATCCCATGCCTGAAGCTCTCCGACATTCCCAGTCACATTGCTAACCAGTATTTATTGCCATGTTGTTCTCTCCATCTCCAGCTTGCCATTCACTCCTTGAATCCTAAGGTAGGATTTATTGTTGAAGTCCCAATTAATGTTTGTGACCCTCCTCTTTTAGGATCTCAGTTGTTGAGACATCTTTTACTCTGCACGGCTCGTGCAGAGGGACAGCAGGTACTATAGACACAACATGAGGACACAGCATGATTTATTGTGTGACACACCAAGGGAGGGCTAGGATGAACGTGTCACCTGAATGAGCATCCGTAGGCCAAGGAGATGCCCCAAGGGTCCTATGGGCTGAGGGGAAGTGTTGGCCTTGGTCACTTCTTGAAAGTGGCCTCAAGGTTGATGCGCTGCCCTTTTCTGCTTCACTGTTTTCATTTGATCTTGCTTTTTTTTTTCCCTAAGTTTTTTTGTATTTTTTTCATGTCAATATTTTTCTCCTGAGTCCTTGAGCTGCTAATGAACACTGTCCCAGTGCTCACACTTCTGCCTGTGTTTTTACTCTTCTTATTCCCCAGAGCTCTGGCTTGAGGTTTCACTGATATCTCATCTGCAGCTTCCTCAGTAAAGTGGGGCCAGTGTCACTGCGCGGTGGCACACCGAGTTAGTCCTCATGCCATAGATGGGTCAACACTGGCCCTGGGTTACAACCTCAGCTAAAAGACCCATCATTGGGCAGTTACCTGGATGGCTGGGCCTGTCTTGTGCCACTTCTGTGACAAGCAAAGTGCCTTCCTGTCACATAGTTTTAAAAAAAAAAAAACTGCAATCGAACAAGTCTCTGTTTCCAGGTGCTTGGTTTCTTCTCATGGAAGAGCCTGGACTACCTGGAAATGAGACCGTCTGAGTGCTGCCGAGTTGTGGATGTGCTCCAGGCCGTGCAGAGTCCGGGGAGCACGGGAGGCTGCGTGGGGCTGGCTCAGCGATGCCGTGAGGAAGGCACAGGCCTGACCGCCGGCTTTGCGGCTGCCCCTCCAGCTGCTCCGTGTTTTTCTTCGTAAAAGGGGCTTTCTGATACATGTTAAAAAGCAGGCAGTGAGGTCGCCTCGGGTGCCATCATAGAGCTGCCCTTCTTTACTGTGAGGGTGACAGAGCCCTGGAACGGGCTGCCTAGAGAGGCTGTGGAGTCTCCTTCCCTGGAGATCTTCCAAACCCGCCTGGATGCCGCCCTGTGCCCCGTGCTCTGGGTCTCCCTGCTGGAGCAGGATTGATAGACAAAGATCTAGAGAGTCCAACCCTCCTGCTCCAATCCAGATCTCTGGTTGGGTCTCTAGAGGTGCCTTCCAACCTCAACTATTCAGTGATTCTGTGAACATTTCATTAGATCTTTTTAACTGGGAAGCATCGTTATCTCCTAGATTAAACCACTAGGAGCAACATAAGAACCTGAAGTTGAATGGTGGTGCAAATGTTGGCATTAGCCCCTGCCTTATGTTTTGTAAAGTGAAATTTACTGTATGTGGATTTTTCTCTTGACTGCAGTATTTAGGAAGCACGGATCTTTCTGTGCCAGGCTGCAGATTGTTTATGCTCAAAAATATGCTTTCAATTATGTATTGTCTGGTTTGATTAATTTTTTTTTCGCTTTTCCATCAGGTTAGTAGTTTTACTTTAAATGAATTCTATTTATTTTTTATGTTAAAATCTAAAATCTCCTGCCTCAGAGTAAAAAACTTCGACATTTTTTCTTTTGAAGTGGTGCTTTTTTTGTTTTTTCTGTTTCAAGGTTGAACTTCTAGAATTTCCCCTAAGAGGGAAATTTCATTTTGCAACCTGCTCTGGTTCATTGAGATATTTAAATAGCACAGACACCAGAAGTGTCCTGTCTCCCGGTGACTGATGGTGGCATCCATACAGGTAGGCAGAGAGGCTCCAAGAAGGATTGCTTTGCAAGGGGCAAGGTGAGCCGCTCTTGCTGTTGCTCAGCGTGGAAGGGAGCCAGCTGGCACTAGCAGCAGGCTCTGATTACGGTGTAGGGTATTTTAAAGCCAAAAGAACTGATCGGGTAATATAAGCTTTCTTGGTACCGGGGTGAAGGATGTTCAATAAACAAGTAGCTGCTCATTTCCATGCAATCCTGCCCTAGGATTTAAGGATACTGAAGATATTCTGTGGTTATTGTTATGTATTTCCTGGGTGTTAATGCATATCACTGGTGTGTAATCCTCCCTCTGAGTGCTTTCACCAAGTTTTATTTGTTTGCAAATATTCTGGATACTCTGTGTGGATTTCTTCCCAGTTAAGCAGTTATTTTTAATATTTCTGCAGAAGAAAAGAAACCTTCAGTGTAATACGACAGGGCTTGGAGACTCATAGGCAATGTGGAGCATTATCAGTGTGCATTACTTGCCAGGTATCTCATTGCCTTCTCTAGTTAGAGGGTTTGATTTTAAAATGCTCTTTTCCATCTAGAGACTCATGTGTCTTAGAGGAGTGTTTGACAGGTTGTCTTTTTTTTTTTTTTCCTTCCTTTTCTTCCTTTTTTTTGTTTTGTTTTTGTTTTGTGCTGAGGAAGGGTAAAGTGACAAGGAGATGCACGCTAGAGATGTCAGTTTGCAGCATCCTGATCCTGGAATTGCTAATGAAGTCTCTTCTGTACCTCGCAGATGATGTGCCAGAGACTTTCTGCTTCAAGAGGATAGAAGTACAAAGCAGTCAAGGGTACCTTCCTTATCACATAAGAAGAGAGGTTAAAAACACAAAAGAATGAGACCGTAATTTTGAATGGGAGCATTCTATTATTCATAAAGTATTTTGTTTCTGTAGAGAACCATATTATGATATGACATTCAGATCTTATTGCTCTTTTTGTTACTGCTGTGCTCTGCAGCTGTTCCGCATTAGGGGGTTTCTCCCTGCCTTGCTTTGCAAAGCAGTTGCTTTCAGTATTTATTTACATTTTGAGGGTGTAGTAAGAGCAAAGTCGTGCTTTCTCCTCCCCTTTTTTTTTTTAGCTGTATTTAGAAATATACATCCTTTCTTGCTGAGTCACTAAACAATATGATTTGATATAGGAAATTAGTATCAGAATTGGTGTACAAAAGTAGCAGCAAGCGATTAAAATCTTATTTCCATTCAAAGTGCTGCTGTGCTATGCTTTCATAGCACTCTTTGTATGTTATTATACCATTCTACATTTTAATTGTGGTGCTTTAGGAGTAATACGGATGTTTTCCACAGCTCATTTGGAACAGTGCGTAGTGTACAAATAATTCTTCCTATCTCTTCTTAACTGTTATCTTTTTTTGAGAGATAACATGTATCTCAAAAGATGGTTAATGGGTTCTTAGCTCAGTGCTGTGATGGATACAGATAACATACGACAAGAAGTGCAACCTTGTGCGCCAAATGGGGCACAGAAGCTACCGCAGGACGACTTTATTGTGGTGTTTGTGGCTTCCAGTTAGAACAGATATTCTACAGAAAGCTCAATGTCTTCCATTTTGTCTTAAGGATATTTATTTGTTTCTTCCTAACCTAACAGCATGATTACCCACTGCATAGCTTGGCAGAAATTTGGAGAGAGAATTCTGAGGGATAGTGCAAGTCAATATAACAAATAGGTTATATAGTCTGTGGAGATGCCTGACTTACATTTAACAGTCCTCAGTGAGAAAAACATACCTCTAATCTTTTTAATACCTTTATCAGCATTTGGAGTGGTCCTGACTGCCTCCACCAAACTGGTTATTTAATACTAGATAGAAAGCATGACCACAAAACAAGCCTGTTAGTTGCACTATTGTGTGAAAAAATGTTTAGTCTTAGGTGTGTTTTCCTTCACTTTTCCTTCAGAAAGAAAGTGCAACTCTCTCCTCATCAGCTAAGGGAATCCATCGTGAAGGAGCAAAGACTGCAATGCACGTGTTTGCACAAAGCCTGCATGGGCAGAAACCGGAGTTTTCTCTGTTGGAGAAAGCTTCATTTACTGTCCCACCATTAAATTATTTTAAAACCTGTGATTGCAGGCACAATGTATGTACAGCATACACTTTGGTACAACCATTTATACTTTTAAGCACTTGAAGTTGGTGGGGTTTTTTTTTAATACACGTAAGTGTTTACAGGATCAAAGCCTGAAGTAGTACAGGAAGAGATACACACAATTATCTTGAGTCTTTGTGATCTCTATTTATAGCTCTAATCCCTAATGAGTGCAGGGGTTTACATAACGGAGACAAATACATAAAAATCTCCCAGTAAATGCACTGTATCCCCAATTGCCAGCCCTCTGAAAACTCCTTCCCAAAGTAACAGACACCAACAGGCAAAACAAGATGTTACAGCGTGCGGTAGGTCAGAAGACCCAAGTTGTTTGCCATGGTGTTAAATGTATTTCTTTCCATCTCCTTGGCTGATAATTGAGATACTCAACCTATGACTTTTAATGAGCTGCCAGTTTCAAGGTTAATAATAGAGTGAAGTTCTGTAGATGGTTTGACTTTTTGTGCTTGAAATAAATAGTCTGCAATAAAAAAAGTAGATCAAGACCTCAGAAATTAAATTGACTCATTTTAAAAGCAGTGAGAGCAAGAGAGACTGTTATTTACGATTACTGGTTTTCTTTGCAGATTTTCTCCTTTTTTTGTTTGTTTGATAGATATTAGCCTACGCAGACAGACATAGTTACCAGTCTAGACATATATATCTGCGCCTTACAAGTATGTCTGTCATGCAGATCTCACTCCCTTGCCCATAAGCCATGTGTTCTAGTGATCCAAGTGTAGCTAGGAGTTGTGGTCAACTTCAAAATTTAAAACAAAGTTTTGAATTTATTCTAAAATGCTGAATTAGGTAATATTAAGGTCAGTGATAAAAATCCCTGGAAAAGTTCACAACCAGATTTGCTTGCCTGTTTCAAAGGACTTGTCTGCAGGATGTTGTGTGGGCTGGTTCCTACATTTTTAAACAACAGCTCGAAGTCCCTTCCTCTACTGTGGTAGAAAAATAGGTTTGCTGTTCCAAGCGCAAGACTATTTTTTACTTGCAATAGCTCTTGGCTCTCTTGCTGACTGCAAGAACAACATTATCTGAAAAGAGTCTACATTGCCTGAATCCTTAGATGCCCATAGCAATTCCCAAAGAATATTATTCAACAGAGACTTCTGAGGAAAACATAAAAGATGTTTTACCTCAGCCTGAAGTTGTGTCTTGCTTCCAAGTACTGTCTAAAATTCAGACAGGTAAGAGGATTTAGGATTAAGTGTTGGGACCCTGAAGATACGACGAGGAAAACTGTTTTTATTCTAATCGCAGTTAGGCACCTGGCTGCTTCACATGCCAACCCACGGCCGCAGTAAGGGCGCTGCTGCTGCCTGCCCATGTGCCCCGTCACTAACACGGGGAGCATGAGACAAATGACGAAGTAACTAAGAAGCCTTGGGAAGAGGCAAGTTATAATTTTCTGTCTGTTTTGATCCCCAAGTGATTTATTCTGCAGTCATTATGTAAAGAGCCCGCAGGCTTTCTGTGCGGAAGCAGCTGCGAGGAGCGTTGGGGACACGAGTGGCAGCCACAGTGATGACACCTTGGGTATTTGCCTGCCCATCGCCTCTCCTCCCACGGATAGCAGGAACCAGCATGTGCGTGGCTCCTTCCTACCTTCCTTAACTTCAAAGAAGATTCTTCGAAAATATTTTAGGTGAATCTTTTTTAGAGAATTAAATACGCGTATAAAAGTTAAATGCATACAGTGTGATACAGAGGATGCAGGACTTTTATCAAAAGAAAAGCTCTAGGAAGTAGCAACGGAGATGCTAGCACAGGCCAAGTGGTGGCAGCCAACCTGGGAAGGTACTGGCTGTTCTCTTTGGCAGCCTTGAGCCTCTCTGTATTGATAAAGTGCCTCTAAATCAGAAGGCTCTGGAAATTTTTCAGCTACTGACTTTCCATAGTAATCTCTGTGACTTCTCTGGATGGGGCATTTTATAGGCTACAAGTAGGCAAGTGGAGTGGGGTTTTAATTCCTCCATGCCCTCTAGTCCTCTGCAAGTCTGACATGAGCTGTGTTTTTTGGAGCAAAGAGAACCACAGTTGTGGAATGGCAAATGATCTCTGCTTCTGTGTCACAGGAAAAGAGCAGGTGGGGCTAGGAGTTTCACAGGGTCTCAAATCAAAGTCCACAGCAGGACCGGAGCCCCAGTGCCCCCAGTCATGAGGAAGGTCTGTGTTGAGTCTCCAGACCTCATGCCAAATTCCTTCAGGGAGCGCTAAGTTAACTTGAGTCCCTGGTGTTCACCGAGGGCTCGTGGTGTAGGGACGTGCAGCTCCTGCCCATCAGCTGATGCACCATAAATTCCTACCCACAGTAATCGTTGTGTCAACAAGAGTCTGTAATTATTTGCTGTTCATATGTTAGAGAAGTACAAATAATGAAGTGTGTGTGTAAGGGTATAAATGCTTTATAAAAACTGTGTTTAATCAGTCCTTGATGCCTGGTAGTCAGGCAGACCCAAGTAGCAGTCAGGTAGAGAGGTGGCAAGTTATGCTGCCCTAGAGCCATGTAGAGTTCTGTGAAAATGTCCTACTTATGCAAATGGATCATAAAAAAGGACAGAGTCTGGCCTCTGGCACATTTAATAGCATTCTTAGGCCTTGCCAGGCAAGTGTTACTTCCTGCCTCATGCTTTTGATAGATGGAAAGTAAGTGCTAATGCATTTTTAACTGTGAGGATTGTAGTGGAAATGTCACTGACTGAAATGCGTTCTCTCTTCCACACGTTAGCTCCTTTAACATGTCAAATGCCGCTAAGTAGGTAAAAGGGATGTCTGCCATGGGATGAATCTACTTATTTTGTCCTGTTTATGGACTCTTCTCGTAGTGCCCAGTGTTTCTGATACCAGGTGGTCTGTCAGCACTCAGATCCACAGCTGTGCCAGAGCTCTGCTTGGCTCTTGGAGGGCCACAGGGTGGCAAAGATTAAAGTCTGAAAGCAACCCAGGTACCCAGGGTGAGTCAGAGATGTGCCCGTGGCACCACATAGCCCTCGTGGATTTTGAAAGTCAGAAACTCATCCCCTAGATGTAACTTGCTCTTGCAAAGCCCAAGGTGTGGGAGCAGCAGGGTCCAGGAACAGGCAGTCACAGCAGTGTGACACGGAACGGCTCCAGGAACAGGCAGCCACAGCAGTGTGACACGGAACGGCTCCCTTTGGACAGCTCTACCCTCTCCGCTGCCCTGGCAGAGGTTTGTTCGCTGTGCTCCGTGGTTGCCCCCATCAGAGGAGTTTGTGCCAGGCACGGATGGTCTCTCCAATCTGCTCCGGTGCTTTCCCGCTGTTCTGTGTGTGCTGATCACTGGGCCTGACTTCATAAAAACACGGGCCTTGTTTTTCAGAGCAGTCAAATATGTCTCTAAATGCTCTAGCTATTCAAGATCTCCATGAGGATTACTTAAAAAATTACCTGTCAAAGCCCTGTTTCTCTGTTCTTGGGCAGATGTTACAGTTGATTTTGGCGCATACCTGTGATGGGGTATCTTCTCTGCATATCCCTTCTTCAGCTAGGCCATCACTGATGTGTCATTTATGAAAATGTTTCATTGATGAAAATAAGGCCTTTGCATCCCTGGTTTAGGGTAGATTTTGTAGATGCTACTGGATTTGCAGCACTGCCTGTTTTTGATCTAATTGAAGCAGAGACTGTCTGATCTATTTGGTTGTGTTGTCACACTGGGACCTTGTGAGGAGCAACTGCAGGGAAAGGAAAAGGATGAAGTGCAAATAGTTGATCAGACTGGAGCACTCACTGAAGCGTTTTCTTGACTCGGAGCCCTCAAATCACAGAGTATGAGATCTGTTTGCTAAAGTTGTGCCAACCGACTACTTACTATTGCTCTGCTGTTTCCAGGAAAATTTCAGTAATTCCTGTATGCTACAAAAAATGGCATTTTCAGAACAGCCATAGCATGAAAGCCCAGGTACTAAAGCAGTTATACTTCACACTCTTAAACTAGGGTTCAACTCTAAGGATATTTTCTCGGTAGCCCCATGTTGTTGGAATTAATTCACCTCTGAGGAATGTTTTGACCTAAACTTAGCTTTAATACCCGTAGGCTTATGAACCTTTCAAGAAACCACGTTTCAAGATGTCAAGATGCTGATTTATTTGCCTTTCCAGTTTTGTGTTTCAAATATCATCCTTCTTTTCTACTATCGTTTGTTTAGGCATACTGTATGGAGTGACATAACATGTTTCTAGCTTTATCAGGCACTGTAAATAGCTTAACTTTGGTACTGACTTGCTTTCTTGTTCTTAAAATATGTCCATATGGATGGGGTTTACATTGTAAATACCCCTGGGTATTTTAGCTGTCTGCAGCCAGTTTTGCTGAGTTAGATTATGACAGATTTTTAGCAGTTTCCATAGGAGATGACGCTTACATGCTTGTGCTGTATATCTGTTTTGTTTACCTCCTCCTCTGTTTCTCTCCCCTACTTGCCATGTGTTTTTTGAGCAGAGGCTATTTCTTACTCTGTGCAAGATGAAGCACCTTGCCTCTAGTTTTGCTTTTGGGCACTGAAGACATCAGTACTGCCTGGTACAGGTTAAAGAAAAAACAAAATGATAGCGAACTGTCTTGTCCCCCGTTGAACTAAGGGAAAGGCTGAATTCAGGAGGAAACATCCTGTGGACCCTCGTGCTTTGACCCTATTAACCAGCCCTGCCAGGGAAAGGATCCCAAGTGGACAGAAGGAGACGAGGACACCAGAAGTCTGCTGCTAAGCGCATAGAAACATTTGGGTGCAGGACACGGGCCCTTTGTGCCTTCCCTCTCCTCCTTGGTAGTGGGGGTTATACCCTCATAGACTGAGGCTTCCTTGTGAATAGAGACCTGGGTTGGAGGACTTGAGTTGGAGCCTGAGCTGAGTTGGGAAAAAGGCAGCGTTTACCATATCTGTCTTTACCCATCGGGAAATACTGTGCGGTTGCATAGACAGCTGAATCTAATCTAAGGGGCGAGCAGGGTTCAGAGTGCTCCTAGGAGCAGTGGAGAAAATTGCTTGGCCAGCTAATGGGATTAGCTGACCATGTTCAAAGGGTTGCAGTCCACTAAGGAGCAGCTAATCGAGTAAGGTGGATATTTCTAATATTCATTGCTTTAATTTTTGTGTTTTATCAGGTATGAAAGGCTGAGTGGCTGCTTGAAAGGGAGCTAGAAGCCTCTGCAGAGTTGTTCACTGTATAATAAACTAGAAAAACAGTAAAAACAGACAGAGAGGAAATGTTTTGGGAGTTTCTATTGCATTAAGAGTGCTTATGTATATAAACATATTACTCTGTTAGACGGTATTATCTTTCTGTGATGGTGTCTTCAAAGGAAGAGGCAACTGTGATTTAGGAGGCTAGAGGAAATCTTCTCAGAAATATCAATCACAGTTAGAATTATCTCCAAATACAGCTGTTCTTTTTCCCCCGCTTACAATTGCTGTTGTTCTTAGGAGAAGGAGCCAGGTGCAGGATTGCAAACAGCTTCCTCCCTCCATCCTCCGTGCGCCGGAGCAGCCCGAGCGGGGTCCTGGGCCGCCCTGTTCGCCCGGCACCCAGCGCTGCGATGGGGCTGTGAGCCCAGCCGGGCAGTGCAGGGGCAACGTGAACGTCTCTGTGCCTCCAGTCTTCAATTTCAGTCTTTCTGGAGTTTAGTGAGAGGTAGGTTAGGAGCTGTTTGGACAAGGCCAGCAGTGATTGAAGAGGAGAAGAAAAATCGTTTCTTCCTCCCAGCAGAGACTCTTAAAAGGGAATCGACCTTTCGCGGGTGTGCGGTGGGCCCGGAGCCGTGGGACGTGAGGGAAGCTTGCAGGCAGGAGGATGCCCTGCAGGCAGCTCGCTGCTTCTTCGCAGCCCATTTCGATAGGGAAGCACCAGCGTCTAATTCCATATGTGCACAGGGACGCTGCCAGCTCGACCCTGAACGGGGGTTGCTTCCAGCAAAAGAGAGGGCAAAAAACCTGCATTTGATACAGTCACCGATGGATATTCACCAAATAAGCGTCGCAACAGGCTTGCTGCAACCTGTAGAAAAACATTGGATTTGAGCATGACCCGTTAGCCATAGAAGCAGAGGAAATCGCGCTGGTAATGAACATGTAGAAATTTCCAAAGATAGTGGGGAATTAACCCCATTAACCTGAGGCGGGGGGAGGCACTTGTGTCAATAAATATTTACTCACCCTCTGCTTTTTCAAAAGTGCTCTTAGTTGTGCAGCCAGTAGAGAGTTTTCTGTAGGGATTCTATAAAAAAATCATAGAATCATAGAATCATAGAATGCTTAGGGTTGGAAGGGACCTCTAGAGATCATCTAGTCCAACCCCCCTGCATACGCAGGGACACCTAAAGCACGTGGCGCAGGACTGCGTCCAAGCGGGTTTTGAAGATCTCCAGAGAAGGAGACTCCACAACCTCTCTGGGCAGCCTGTTCCAGTGCTCTGTCACCCTCACTGTTAAGAAATTTTTCCTTAAGTTCCTATGGAATTTTTGATGTTTCAGTTTCCGGCCATTTCCTCTAGTCCTATCAGTGGCCACCACTGAAAAGAGACCATCCCCGTCCTCTGCACTCCCTCCCTTGAGGTATTTATATACACTGATTAGATCCCCTCTCAGCCTTCTCTTCTCCAGGCTGAACAGGCCCAGCTCCCTCAGCCTCTCCTCATAGGGCAGATGTTCCAGGCCCCTGATCATCCTTGTGGCCCTGCACTGGACTCTCTCCAGCAGCTCCACATCCCTCTTGTACTGTGGAGCCCAGAACTGGACACAGTACTCCAGATGCGGCCTCACCAGGGCTGAGTAGAGGGGCAGGATCACCTCCCTCGACCTGCTAGAGATGCTCTTCTTAATGCAGCCCAGGATCCCATTGGCCTTTTTGGCCACGAGGGCACACTGCTGCCTCATGGTCAACTTGTCGTCCACCATGACACCCAGGTCTTTCTCCGCAGAGCTGCTCTCCACAAGCTCGGTCCCCAGCCTGTACTGGTGTCTGGGGTTATTCCTCCCCAGGTGCAGGACCTTGCACTTGGCCTTGTTGAATTGCATGAGGTTTTTCACCGCCCAGTTGTCCAATCTGTCCAGGTCCCTCTGGATGGCAGCACAGCCCTCTGGGGTATCGGCTACTCCTCCCAGTTTGGTATCATCAGCAAACTTGCTGAGGGAGCACTCTGTGCCTTCATCCAGGTCATTGATGAATAAATTGAACAGGACTGGACCAAGGACTGACCCCTGGGGGACCCCACTAGCCACAGGCCTCCAACTAGACTCTGCACCGCTGATCACCACTCTCTGGGCCCTGCCATCCAGCCAGTTCCTAATCCATCTCACTGTCCACTCATCTATCCCACACTGCCGGAGCTTGCCCAGCTGGAGAAGTCTTACTTGATGATCTGAATTTCTTAGGTGTTGTGGTTTAGAGCCAGACACTTAACATCATTTTAATGCAGTTTTTGTGTCTGAATTAATATAATAAATGTCAATGTTGAATAGAATAAGGTCACATTTTACTACTTTGACCAGAAGTGTAATCTTCCAAGATTCAGTTTTATTACTATTATAACAGTCATGCTGGATAAGGTCACCAATATTTCTTTCAATATGAAGTAATATATGAAAGCATAGTTTATACCAACTTTATCCTCTGCAGTGTGGGTTTGTGCTGTGAGATGTATTGACAGAGATCTACCGTGGATATATTTGCATGTAACACCAGGGCTGGTGTTTGGCATTACTTGCTGTGATGCTGTGTTAGTAAGCTCATGCTCATTAGGGACTTAGTCACTGCAAAGAAACGAACCTTTGAGGTTTGTACTCCCCTACTTCAAAAGGAAAAGGGCATTTTTTTCCAGCAGTATGGATATTTAGGCTGAAAGGCACTACTATACACTGCGCAGCGTGATGAAAATGATCTGGCTTTTGCATGCATATACTTCGCTCCAACAACAACAGTCACCAGCAGAGCTAGATTTCAAAGATAACTACATCAAGAGCACATATCAAAACGTATGCGTACCCTGTCTGCTTATAAAGAGATCGACTGCACCTATCTTTAAAGCTGAAGTAATTGGACACATACCTGCATATTTACATTGCCTGACATGGTGTTACAACTGCTTTTTTTTGTGGCTTCCAGACTGCATTTGTAAAAGATGCAGTAGAGACCCTTCATTTTCATTTAGAGTGAGGGGCTGTGTTCTGAATAAGGCCATCTCCCTTGTCCTCTGTTGAAAACCTAGCGTTAATGATTTTCTTCTATTTGGGAGTCTTCCTGGTTTGTTTTTTAATGAATTCTTTATGAATTTTTATTATGCAAGGATGAAATGCTGCTCAACGTATTATCTCGTATACCCTGCTTCCTTAGAGGAAAAACACATTGCCTGTTTTTGTGCAAATTGAGAGTGAAAAAAAAATGAAGGGGTTAAAAGGTTCTGTAATATACAGTACTCTACTAAATTATGCAAGGCAAATATATTAAATAATAATCTATTCTTTATTGCACCCTGCCTGTTTGGGGATTATATGGAGCAGGATTGATAGAGGTTGAGGTCCTTCCTTTACTTTTTTTTTTTTTTTTTAACTTTATATTAGCTTAAAAAGTTGGTATCTTTCTATTGCAAAACTTTGCAATAGAAAAGAATAGCCTGCTTGTTGTGATACAGTGTGAATTAAGGAAGAAGAAGAATTAGTAAATGATACTCTAAGCAAATACCTGCTTCTCCAGTAGTACCTGCTTGGCTTTGTTAAGCCTGCTTCACTTTTGTCCTGTGGACTGTCCTAGAGTCCGCTCCTGAGACTGCAGATGTTTGGATATCTGAGTGCTGGACAAGGCAATAGACTTTTGAGTTCCCATGCACGTCCCATCTATATATCTGTAGGTTCCACAAGTTTAAAGGAAATCAATTAGCAATTGACTAATTGCAGAGCAGTTGGAGATAGCATCTGGAATGGAGACAGTTTTCTAAGCCTGACCAAGTCTTTTGAGTTTTCTTGTACTTGTGGAGGTCAAAATTACTGGATGACAGGGGAAGGTCTCCCTTGCAGGGCATCGTTATTTTGCGCTTTCTTTAACTACGGATGTAAATATAGAATGTGTAATCAAGAAGGAAAAAATTGTTGCGGGTTTCTAGGTCTGTGAAAGACATTGCTGTTGGCAAAGCATTGCGTGTAGGCTGTAGGCACGTATGGCACTGTGTATTTTGTGCTACAGTAGCTCGGACCTGTCAAAGTTTAAACCTGCTGACCTTTAAAGGGTGCTGGCAAGCTCACCTCTTCCCTAGGGCTTGTGGAGGAGGCAAGGCTCTGCTGGAGCTTGTTTGCTTCCTGGTCACTGCTGGCTGGAAGGCTCAGGTGGAACCACCAGAGATCCTCAAGGGCAAAACCACTCTTGCAAACAGACTGAAAGGAGTTTTAGACATGTGCAAAGACACAGTTTGTTCTTCCTCAGCAAAAGAAGGTGCTGCTGCTTATTTTATTCCAATATTGTCTTCTCATTCCTCTCAGCAGAAGGTACTAAATTATTCTAAGAAAGAAGTATTTCATGCATTTTGTAATAATTCAGGTCACAGAGGTTGCGAGCAAGCCTAGTGTTTTAAATTTAGGACCCTGGATGTGTTAGCTGCTGCTGGAGGCTGAGGTGCCGGGGTTGGGCTTCACGTGTGGGGTCAGCCCTCGCGCTGGGCGTGCGGGCTGGAGCTGGAGCTTTCCTTGCTTGTAACTGGCATTAAAGGAGGCAGCAGCAGCCTCGCAGCTGGCGCCTCATTTCATCAAAGCAGTGATAAACTTTACATTCCAAAAACTTCACTTGCTTCAAAATCCTCTAGGTTTGGTGACAAATGTTGGGGTATATTTGCATACAAATCGCTTTCTTCTAGGAAAAGGCCGATTTTTTTAATGCTCTCTAAACATAGTTTGTGTGAAAGTTTTATGAGGCAGGCCTTTGTTTTCATACGCACTCTGATGAGCTGCTTCTGGAGCAGAAAACACTGAAGCCACATTAAATGGCTTTTTGGTTCCTCTTTTGAGAACATCCTCAATGTGATTTGCCACAGAATAGTTTCACTTTCCTCTAATTCTTGGGCATCTCCTCTCCATTGCTAATTTTATCTTACACCCTACACTTACAAAAGGGTGGTGCAAATTCACTTGGGTCCAGTGTCAAATAATTTCAAGGGTTTTTTTTAATTGTTCACTATTTACAGGTTTTTTTTCTTTAAAAAGATGTTTATTATGTGGTAACATTGCAGTCTAATGATTTGTTGTGAAAGTGGCAGTGAGATTGAAACTTTTTTTTTCTTTCAGAAGAAAACATATGATAGGGCTTAAATCTCTTTCCTAAAAATTCTACTGTAAACGTAAGCACTTTTGTCTCTTGGTGGCCAGTTACACAGCAAAACCAGCCTGATCTAGCCTATCCCTGGACACCATTTCATCTCCTGTGCCGTGGAACCAACGTTCTTTTTATCACCCGTGGTCTGATCTTCAAGCTTTTGCCTTCAAAAGCAGAGCCATCCTTCGGCAGACCGGTGACTCGGAATGATTTATAACCGAGGAGAACTTTGAAGTTCCTGTAAACCACTGCAAAGCAGTGTTTTCTGCGTTACGCTGCTGCTGGTTCGCTTGCTTCTGCTTAGACATCTCTCGTGTTTCGCACGGTGTGGGTGAAGCACAGGCGGCAGTGACTGTGCCACCACTGACTGGCACGATGAGGAGCCGAGGACAGTCCTGCAAAGCGCAGGAGAACTCAATCGTGAGTGTTTTTCACACTAGGAGAAGCATCAGCACAGGGTTGCAAGTGAAACGCAGACAGGCAAATTCAAGGGAACTCTGTAGCGAAGCTGTGTTTAATTTGTTTAATTTCTGGAGCGAGCAGCGTGCACATGGCTTCTGCAAGACTAGGTTTTGAAACAGTCGGCCATCCCTGACATGTGGGGAGGTCACTGGGTGATCCAAATCCAGCAGCTTGACGAGAGGATGCTGAACAAATGGCAGCGGAGATGCTTTCGTTTGGAGGGGTACCAAATGTTCCCGCTCTTTCAGCCCCCAGACATGGCGTATCTATTTTGTGACCTTTGGAAAGAGAAACACATCCACCTTTCTCAGCCAGATCACTTTGGTGATCACAAACTCCAAAGAAATACTGCATGCTTGTAATTTAAGGAAGAAATGCAGAGATTAAGCAATTTGTTTGCTGGAACAAAGTCTGTGGGACCATATGCAGCCGAGGATGAGGTTGGAGCACTGTCATCTTTCTTTAGTTGGATTTTTTTGGTCTTTGATAGAAATTTACTTTTTCTCTTAACATTGATAGCATGGCAGATTAAACTGTTTTTCCTACACTCCAGGGAACAGTCTGCTAGCAACAATCACAGTAACATATTGTTACGATCAACTCGTATTATGGTAACACTGACGGGTCCAAACCGGAGATCACAGCCCAAGTCTTTGGGGTAGGCAGACGTGCTGTGAAGCTCTAACAGCCGCTCAGACCCTGCTCTGGGGAGGCTTTGGGGCCTGTGGGTCATTTGAAGTGCACAGCAGCCCTGCCAGTTCCCAAGGAGGGCCCAGCAGTGGCAGGGGTACCTGGGTACCATCTGTTAATGGGCATGAGGGGGGATTTAAAGGCTTGAGAGCCATGAAGCAAGGTGGTTGCATTGGGGGACTGCAGCCTAGGGCAGCTGGTAGCCTTAATGTTTGTTCTGTAACGTGCAGCAATCCGTGGAGCTCCATGCAGGTCTTCAGTTCATGTGGACATCTCCAGTTGCAACGACACAACCAGCGTTCGGTAAAGAGGGAAGAAGGAGGAGGAGGAGACAGTGAGAGGCAGACGAGCAGACTCAGGTCTCTTTACTGGACAGTGCCCACCAAAGGGAAGACAGGAGATTTCTGCAAGTGGCCAAACCTACGCCTCTCTTGGGCGTTCAGCTGATGTTTAAGTTGATCTCTCTATTTCAAGAAATACAGGGTCTTCTCTTGCCAGGTGAGTGATACCACCCTTTCAGAATACTTCTTGCAGTGACACTGTACAGGGAGATGAGCATCTCTGGGTAATTCTGGTGGTATCAGGTGGCTTTTGCTGGTGCCTGACGCTGGGCAGCAGATTGTTTTGCCATGGGCATTGGCTCTGGGAGCCTCCTCTTCCCCTTAGACAGTTACGCAGGCAGGGCTTTGCGAGTGCACTGCTGTGGTGGGAACAGCGCCGTGAGCAGGATCTCCATCCTGCTGCCCTTACAAAGGTGATCTGGTGCTGTGGAAATGGTCTCGAGGGCAAAAAGCCAGCAGTGTTGTGCTGTGTTCAACAGGGCTTCATGCTCAGGGGCTGCAAGAGGGCGAAGAGGGAGGTGAAGCACTGCCTGCTCTCCGCACTGAGCACCTGTGAACAGCTGAGGCTAGTTCTGGGTTTGCAAATCGTTATAATGACAGACTGTGACAGTAAAAAGAGCCATGAAAATAGATCGTGAAAAGAAGACCCGGATTAAGGAATCCCCTGGTGCACTGGGACATGATAAAACCCCATTAAGTCAATAATCTGTGCATTAAGAACTCCTCTGGTTATGTAAAAGAAATAAAACAGCCTGTTTTTCTCAGTGAGCCAGAGGAAGTGGTAGCTATGGTATGTAATGACATGATAAAGAGCACTTGCTCCTCAGTAGCCCTTACAGTCTAACTTGATTTACAGATCAGATCTCTGGTGATGACAGTACAAAGACTATAATGATGCCAGTGACCGTGTCTGAGAGAGTCTCAGTTGTGTCTTTATTCCAAGTCCACAGAAAGGAAATAATAAAAACAGATAATCACATTAAAGTAATGGTTTCAGATGACACTCGCAGAAAATAAGGTTATTCAGAGTTAAACTGCTAGTTTGTCTTCTTCATTCTCATGTGCTTGAATATTGCAGGAGCCTTAGATGAGAGTATGAATTTATGTACCATGCCTGCTGAAATGCCTAGCTACAACAGGGAGAGTTGGGAACAATGAGCATTAATGGCAATAATAGTATTTGAACAGCATCTACAGAGGCAATCATGACTCAGAGCCTCTTGTCCTTATCCAAGAGGGCTTATTATGCAAGTAAAAAATGGAGGAGACCTTTCTCATTTCTCCCTTCTTTACAACATTCACTGTCTCAGATGCTTCCTTAACTATATTTTACCACCGCTGCCTGACTCTTAATCTGTATTACAAAGAGGGCTTCATGCAGATAGTTCCATGTTGAAGACATATTCCACATCTGTTTTACTTTTCATCAGCCCTTAAATATGACTTATCCAAAACTGACTCCCCAGGCAGATGAGCAAAAATGTATCTTTGGGAGCATTTTGTCCTGACATATGTGCTTTCTGTGAACTTTCTTGTAGATATCAAGCTTTTTGTGTTAAAGGAGGTGTGAAATAAATTGTCAAAATTAAGTAGCTAAGGAATAGTGGCTTGAAATAATTCCTTTTCATGTTGCACTGCCTTTGAGTCTCTGCTTAAACGCTACACAGGGTCTTTCTCATTTCCACCCTGCCCTTCTTTGGTGCGAAGCTGAGGGAAGGATGATTCACTAGTTTGTTGCAGTAATAATCTTAATCTCTAGGTACCTTAACTGCAGAACAGGCCTGTGCTGTTTTCCTGTACATTTCAGATTATCTCCATCAGCCCCCAGTTGCCATTCCCTCAATGCCCGTTTCAGTGTGCTCCATCCATTAGCATTTCCAAGGGCCACCTTCTGCCTCCTCAGTGCATGGACAAGTGCATGGACTTGCTCCAGCTTCGTGCTGGCGAATGATGTGATACAAACAATACTGCTTAGTAGATCCCACTAAATAGGAAAGAAACAGTAATATTTGCACAAAGAATAACGACTCTCCTACTTGCCAGGTCATCTCTTCCTGCATTCTCCTCAGCTGTGTGTTAGCCAATGTAGTAAACTCCTCAGTTGGCTTCTTTATCGTGAACTCTGCAGTTTTCCACATTCAAAGGAACTGATGGAAAAGCACTGGCAGAGATATTTCTAGGTGCAGCAGAAAAGGTGAACATCTGATCTTGTAGAGTGAAGGTGCCATGATTTGCCTTTCTGCTACGGAAGTGTGCTGAACAGCTCAGGAAAAAAATTCTCTGGCTTTTCAGACTGTGCCTTGAGGTGCTGATGTTAAGGAAGGCTAAGCCATTCCTGCAAGGGATATAGAGAGCATCTGTTTTTGCAGGAGAGCTTCTAACTTAAGTCAAACTCATCTCTCTTTTGACTCTAACTGGAGTAGTTTTCTGAACACCTTAAGAGATCTAAATAGAAAAGCACTCTTGAGAAATCAGTGGGAGGCAGTTGGCTTGTTCCATTTAAAAGCTCTGAAAAACCCACCCTGCATTATAATATTCCTGGAGGAATACACTTACTACTAGACAGTCTGGATTATCCAAATTCAGTTTTCCAAAACTCCCTGTTATTCATGTTTCTCATTATCTATCAATTACATTCCAAATTACCTTCATTACCTGAAACCTTGATTATCCAAACTTCCTCGGTCTCCCCTGTGGTACTGTGATAATTGAGCTTGAACTGTGTTCCTCCAGCCGAGACTTCACTAGTTAGGAAACGAAGGTACTGTTGGTCTGGCACATGCTGCCAGAAGAACGTCTTGCTATAACATGTGCCCTATAGACGAGGTAAAGAATCATAAAAAGTATGTGTAAAGTCCTTGGTCATCTGCTGTTGAGAGTAATAGGAGCAAGGGGATCCTGTACCCCTTCCCCTGTAGCAGATCTAACAGAACCTCCTTGAGATGATTGTATTTGGGAGAAGACAAGGGGATCAGAGGAATGAAGCAGGCTGATGAGTAAGACACACCAGCACTACCATAAAACACTAGCCTTTCACTATTTCACATCTGCTTGTATCCCACCATAGATGCCTGCAAAAAAAAAGAGTTTATGTTCAAGTACCATAGACTATAATTGTCAATAATGTTTTTACATAGACTTATTTCCCAAGACATTCTATGGTGTCTTTCTACTAAGTTAAAGCTTATTTCTGGGAAATTTAATGCCTAGAATATGGCTTCCAATAAATTGCTGGAATGTACATTTGTCATGACTAATACTTAGTAATTAATTGTTCCCTCATTACAGTTGCTGAATCATGAGCTAGAATACAACTTCATAATGATGATATTTTGGAATGAGATGGTTCCTCAGCTGTAACTAAAGCTCAGTTCTGAAGCTTTTGTTCTCACAAGTTGCTGCTATTCTCAGGTGGAGAGGATGGATTATGAGCTTATTCTCTCTGTTTGAAATGAGACTTTGCAATGACATATTCCAGTACCAGCAGGGTTAAGTTTGATAAACTGAAGTCAGGTCATTTGGACAAGGGCAAATGTTGATAAAGTGGTTTCATATTGAGACTCCTACAATTCCATCCTGACCACTAGGTATTGCTTTGGGGCTTTCCAAGATCAAAACCTTAATGTAGTTCTAAAATACGGTTATGATTCCTGGTAGAAATGTAAGCTTGGGTCTGCAGAAAAGTTCCTCTGATGAAACTTGCATCAGAGGCAGGTTTTGGAGCTACCAGCTCTCCTAGGTCTACTTTCATAGGCGTCCACTTAGGCACATGCCATCGCCCAAGGCCACCCCTGCGGTCAGTAGCTAACAGAAATGGATTAATCCTGTGGTAAAACACCCTCGCTATGAGGAACTGAGCTTTTAGTGACCTACCTGACATACCCTAAAGCCATTTCCTGGGAAGATCAAATATAGGAAAGACTTGCTAAAATGAAAAGTTAACAGTTCTAAATCTCGCATTTCCCTGCTATGGCCCCCTGTCTCATGGAGTTCCAGTGCTTTGTACTTTGATTTGCCACCTAGCAGGATTTAGACTAAAAGCCATCTGTATTTAAATGAGATACACTGACTTTTTTTTTTCCTACAGAAGAAGTAATATTTATTGTCCATTTCTTGGAACTACTGCACCTTTCATTGACATGAAGAGTTATTTTAAGTCGCTTCAGCTGGGGCGAGAAGATCAGTTGATTTAAAAAAACGGCGTAAAAGCTGCAGTGTGGTCTTAAAACAGTGCTCTTATCACAGAGCACAGAGATCCATGTCAAAGATTTACACTGATTGCCTTTGGTTCCACTGGAACCACTAATTCTCCCTTTTACTGCTTAAAGCTGCTCTTCTGTATTCATGTAAACATGTACTGAGCTGCCTTATCAAGATCAACTGTGTTTGGATAATTTGTCTTATCTTAATGACTTTTTTTTTATTAATGCTGCAAAGCGACAGCAAGATCAGAAAAATACATTGTGTGGAGGTTTTACACTCTGAAGCAATTCTTAAGTTCTTACAGTAATTTTACTGCATTTCCATTGGTTCTTAATCATCTTTATAGTTCATAGATAGGTTTTCTCCCAAAGTAGCAAGTTCTGTGATGTAGTATTTTCTAAATTGTAACAGAACAGCTTTCTAAAATACGCTTAAATCCAATGTTACAGTGAAAACCCACTGCAGACTGTTACTTCACTTTTTCCTGTTATTACTGAGATCCTCACTCTTAATCTAAATAGTCTCCAAAGATTTCTTTCCAAAATTGAGCCACTCTGTCTTGTTGAATCAGATTCATCCTTTGGGGAGACATGAGCTCTGTAGATCACTTAAGTCTTGCATACATCCTAATTCAGTGGGTTAGGCGAGGACTTGACTTACTGTCCTTCTGCAGCAGAGTGTGCATTTGGTGCGTTTCTAAAGGTGTTTTTTATTCCTCTTTCGCACACAGCTCCTGCATCCACATGAGTGTACATGTACATGCGTGGGCTATTTCGGGTGCCCTCTCCTCCTCTGTAACTGCTCCTGTGTGCAGTGTCTGTGGATCCCTAACTGATCACAGAGAGGAATTGCGCCTGTGTCCTTCAAATGAGGGGAACTGTTCAAAGGCAGAAAAAAAGCTGAATGACTAGCAGTTGTTTTTCAAAGGTATTCGTTTTATTAGTCATGCATTCTGCTGGTTTTCCTCAGGTTTGGGGCTACTTTCTGGTAGCAATTAGAGTTTTAGAACAAGGAAAACTTGCATTTAGAGGAAATGAATACCCCTGCCTAGATTCCCCGGTTGAATCTGGAGACAACATTATAGTGAGTTTCAGTACCCGAAACCTCATCTGACTGATTTTCTGTGCTGCAGGCACTTGATGCAAATTCATGTAAATCAGTGTAAGAAAAGAATAATCCTTTACCCAGCTCCCCATCGCACATTATTTCTAGGTGATGGATGTGCAGAAAGGGTCTTCTGCTTCCTAGAGAGGACTGAGGTACTGTACTGGGGCGCAGCAGCTGCTCGGCGGTGCCCTCCGTCTTCTCGCCTTGATGAGGGCCAGACTGGCTGGTGAGCAGCTCCTGGGACAACACTGCCACCCATCTCTCAGGTAGGTCCTGCCCCTAGAAAGAGATGGTGGCCCTGTCCATGGCTCTGTGGTCTGCACAGCTGACATCAGCTGCTGATCCTGAAACAAGTGGAGCCCTGGTCTCTGTGGCAGGACTTTGTGCTGAGAGTTGTCCCATAAATGACTGGCACCTGTTCAGCCGTCAGGGAAACTCGGAGAGGCTGCAGGTTGTTGACACGAGCATGTGAAATACTGGGAGCCATATAAGATCTCCCCTAGTATTGCAGTGTGAGATCTTCTCCCTCCCTCCCTCCCTCTTCTCTCTCCTTCGCTTCTTTCCCAAATTGTTCATGAAAATAGGCGGTTTTGATGTGTGTCCCAACCTTAAATTATTAAGGACATTTTTCATTCTTACTAAAATGAGTTTTTATGTCAAAAATTTTAGAACACTCAAGTAAATATTTAAAAGGTCAAAAAAAACTCAAGATGTACTTATTTTCAAAGTATTCAAGCTAACTTGAATATTTTTCCTTATTTTTACCTTTAAAGTATGCATTTTTTGAAATCTTAATTCTAATGCCGTTTTGGCAGAGATGATTTCTTTTAATGTTATAAAAAGTTCCCTGAACAAGAATAGTGTTTCCATCCCAATGCCAGCTACAGACTGCTGTCCATGTGACAACTTGAAAATAAAACATCCGCCTAAAGTAAAATGTTCTAGAACAAATGTTTTTAGAAAAGTGACAATATTGTTTAAACCCAGAGCTTCATAAAGAAGCAATTAGCCTTTCACTTTTACATGTTCTGCCTTTTCCCCCTTGTGTTTTATTCTTTTTAAGCATCCTGTGTTAAATCCCTGTCTATATATATATTTTTAACTGATTCCTTAAGAAGAAGAAGGAAAAAAAAGGAAAAAAAGGAAAAAAATTTGATGCCCGTTGTACCTATTGTTAGGTTGCCACTACCTGGAGAGCCTTTAATTTTTTCCTTCGTGGAGCTTTGTATCATTCAGTTTGAAGTTTAAATTCAGAAATAAAACAGAAGTCAAAATGGCAAATATATAGCAAGCTAATATTTCTATAAAGCAAGCTAACGGATTTAACAAGGAAAAAAAGTATTTCTTTCCAAAGCTTGTCAGATAAAAGGAATTTTATATGCTTTGCCTTTTGCCTTGCTTTCTTTTTTCACCCCAAAAGGCCATTATTCCAAGACTTCAGAAATACAGAATATTTGTACCCAGCTAGCAGTGTGTGATGGATTTGTGAGGGGCACTTCATGGGGGTCATGACAGTCCCATTGATGGTCTGTGTAGCCTGGATTCGACCTTAAAGGCAGAATTATAATAATCTGGACTTCGAAACTGAAATTCAGCTGAAGTAAATAAAAATCACTATTGTGCCTTTGAATTTCAGCCTCTGACTCAGTGCATTAGTGAAAGGAAAATTGCTTTTGAAGTGGTCAGCACACAGCTGTTGGCCATGTGGGCCGCATTTCCTGTAGAATTTGAGACATGCAGTCATACCTCAACCTGAAGGCATTAGGAGGTTAACAAATACTCAATTTTCAGTGGTCACCCATCATCTGCAGAGTGAGGATGTCAGCAGAGACGTAGGTGTGCAAGGGGAATTTGTGCGCTTGGCAAAATTGAACAAGGCTTCACCAGTGTCTAAGTTGCCCACTTCAGGGCCCGTAGCAGTAATCCACTGAGCACCAGTCTCAAGGGCTCTGGATACCAGGGTCTAGGAAATTCAGGGAAAGGGTGAATGAGCTTTAGAGAAACGTCTGCAAC
Source organism: Tinamus guttatus (assembly GCF_059628265.1). NCBI lineage: Eukaryota > Metazoa > Chordata > Aves > Tinamiformes > Tinamidae > Tinamus > Tinamus guttatus. The sequence continues at coordinate 2,745,629 of NW_028288841.1, read as the reverse complement.
CTTGAGTTTGTAGAGGGCCAAGAGCAGGCACAAATATTTTGGCATTCTGGCCCAGCTGAAGACTTAGGTGGTACTAGCTTGATCATGAGTGTGAGGTCTAGGAGAACTACCCCATTCAGGCTAGAGTCTTAATGGGCCAGCAGTGGGAGAAAGGCTGAGGCTGTCAGCTTGATTTAAGGAAGAGGTTCATAAGCCTTGGTAGATTAAACAGCCTGCCCAAGATCATGCAGGGGCTGAGTAGTAATGACCAACACACGTGATCTTGCTGAAATCACAGGTCATCTGGAGTTTTTAGCTTACTTTGAGGTTCATGGCTTGACAGTAGCAAATCTGACCTCCCATTGTATCACTGCTACTTTATGGTTATGTAGTTCCACTAATGTAGCTGGAGTTACAACCTGGTATCTACTGGTAGTCTTTGGAGAATATTGGCATTCGTAATTGTTTAATAAATCATTAGCAGTGCTTTCAGTGTGTGTGAGGGCGTGCACATTGGGTTATGGATTATAAAAAAATGGTAAGGCAATTGAGAGACTCCTGTGAGATATATAGAGAGGAACTTGCAATCACAAATTATAATAATGTATAAAAGTCTTTTACTCCTTAGAATGGAAGAGTCAACTTATTTAATTGCATGTGTTTTAATGATGTGGACTGACTCAGAGAGTTTGAAGGAAATACACCAGCTGTGCACATCAAAGTTAAAAACACAGCGGTTTAGCATGAATGAAGAAATTGTGAAATTGCTAATTTTGGTGGTAAGAGAAAGGAAACCCAAAGATTTCAAGTGTTTCCCTACAGAGCACTGCCCTTAGGCCGTGGCTGCGCTCCACGCTGGGCGGGCGGCTCCGTGGGGCTGCGGGGCCGGTGCCCAGACGTAGGCACCTCGTGCTGCTTCGGGTGCCCCGAGATGACCCGGGCATCGCACCCGCCTGGCAGATACGGCCCAGGGCATGTGGGGACTGCTGCCCTTCTGCAGCAGCAGCTGCCTGCCCCGAGGCCTCTCAGATGGCAGGAGATGCTTCTGGGTAGGGAGTTGGTGCACTTAGCCGTGAGCATTCAGCATCGTGTTCCCTGGCATCATCAATACAGACACCTGAAGCACAGCAGTTGCCCATATCAGTGTTTTCAGGAGGTAATTGCAGCAATAATGGACAGTTATCTAGTTTCAAACGTAGGAGATATTTTGAGATGAATCGAGTTTTAATTCTGAGCAGGATGGAGTGTCAAAACTACCAGCTCCGGTGTAAAGTTGCAGTGGGTGGTTGTTTTCATAATGACCTCAAATCCGTGAATTCATTCTAACATTTGCCTTTTTATACATTCATAGTTAAATATAACTTGAATGTTGTCCTAATTACATTCTCATGTTAATTCAGCTCTGATTCAGAATTTCTATCATTATTCTTTGTAGAATTATTTTGAAATGATGGAAAGTTCAGTAAAGATGCTCCAGCATGTGATTATGCCTTTGAATTATTTATCGCGTTCAAAGACAGAAATGCGGTTAAAATCTAGTTTGGGTTGTAAATGAGTCTTGGTAACACAGCGAGGAAGTGACAGCTCTTTTCATGGAGCGGCGTGGTGCGTGAGCGCAGCGTTTGGGCCCGCACGAGTGCGTGGGGGCCCCGTGTAAACCAACGGCCTCATCGTGAAGCAAGAAAAAAGCACTTGTACCAACTGGAGGTGCCACCCAAGTAGGTAAGACTGAGACAGTGTGGAAGAGAGGGGAGAGGTGGAGGCAGCCTGCTCAGATGGAAAAGCAGGTCGGTGGCGGAGTTAAGAAGGAAGAGCCCATGTCCTGACCCGGGCACAAGTGGCCCTTGCGTCACCCGCACTCCCTCTGCTTTGATGTGCGAACAGAAGCCACCACAAGCAGCTCTTAGGCCGGGTTTTTCACAGTGGCAAGTGGTGCGGTGCTAACATGAGGATGTAGAAACTACGATTTATGCAAAAAATTCACTCGTGTGGCTGTCCCTGGGCCTGTTGGTGAGCGGCACGCGAGTCGGAGAGCAATTGCCAGGGAAAAAAAATGTAGGTGAGGAAAGGAAAGTTGCCATAATGTAAGCAGCCGTTTTGCTAGAGGTAAGTGAGGGGAAATTCTTCATTTATAAACGGTTCGTTGACCCATGATAGTAAAGCAGTGCTGCAGAAGAAGGATAATTATCTACTTAAGTATCAGGTGCCCTAAGGGTAAAAGCTTCTCTTCTCTCCTTTTGAAAAATGAACTCAGATTAAACAAATGTCCTTTTTCCTGTTTTACTGTTGACACGAATTTCCTTTTTATGGGGAAAATTAATTAGTTTTTTTTCAATTCCTTTATTCCTGCTATGGAAATCAGGTCTGCCGAGCAAGTTTAGAGCTTATCCCGGGGGCCCTGAGCTCAGCCAGCAGCCTCCTTCACGGCGGGGCTCTGCACTGTGCGCTGCAAAGGCACAAACACATTTTGCAGCAGCTTTATTATGCCCGCGAGCTGCCAAGAGGCACAGCCTCTTACAACTCAAAACCCACAAAACCACACTGTTTTCTGCCAGTCCAGCATTGGTTTATTTCCCACTACCTATTTACTAAACAAATATCAATACGGAATTTTTCTTAAAAATCTTAAGATGCTTTTTTTTTTTTAAATACTGTGAGCTGTAGCAAGGGTAAAAATTGAGCAGTGGAGGCACAGATAATGCTGTGCTAAACAAATAAAGGGCAGATTTTTCAAAGCAGCTTAACAGCAAAGCTGGAGCCAGGCTTCTCCTGTTCTGTTGTGAGCAAAGAGATCTGCTAGCTGTGAAGCTCTTTGGAAAAATCTGCTCCCAGTTAAGCAAATATCCATTGCAATATTGTCCGTCTTCATCTGGACCTTGAAAAATGATCAAAACCTGCCTCTGCAGCTTTGCTTCCAGAAAATATGTGTTTTTCCTCCAGTCAGAAATAGAAATATGATTCCTATGATGAATTTGGGGAACCTGAACATATTGCTTCTTTGTTTATGGAAATAAATCATTTTTTGCATGTATTAGTCTGTATTTCAAATATCTTTGAGTTTTTGAAAATCAAGTTGATGTAACCTTTGAGAGAACCTGTTAACTACAGAGCATCCCCTAGGTACCTCTCCTAGCGTATAGAGAATTTTTCCTGAATACCTGCAGGCTTTGCAATGCCATAAAAATAAATGCTACTGTAATACAATGCCGTAGAGCTTAATTTTCTTCAAATAGCCCTTTGCACACTTATTTTAATACTGAAAAAATAAGAAGCTGTTAATTTTCATAGCCTTTGGTTCTGAAAGTTCAAGTGGTGTTAAAGGTGATATTTAAGGGCTTTATTCTGCAAACATGGTACAAGTCAGAAGAAAAAAAAATCCCAGCCGCAGAGAATTGAGATGAGTCAAGTCCCAAGCGCATGTTGGATTTACACAATTGAGACTCTACTAAGAATTCAGGACCTTATTAGTAGTGTTACAAAATTGGCTTTCGCCTGAGGAATCATAGCAATCATTTATTTCGGTGAACTCCACGGGCCAGGTGACGGTGAAGAGTGTCTGTGTCCTTCCATAGTTTACTTTATAGCTTCATTTCACTGACTCATGAAGCTGTTATCAAGGTAGAAGAGAATCAAAGTGTATTTGTAGTGTTGGGAACGCAGAGTTTAGAAGGACAGAGTCGTCATTGCTTCTCTGTGTTTCTAAAAACAGGTATTTGTAACAGGTGAGCACTCCTAATGAATGGTAGTTGCTGTGATATAGGAATACATGACCTGCTATTATCAGCAAAGTGCTGGATATTCAAATGTAGTTACCTAAAGGTAGAGGCATAAGATTCAAGATTTTCAGAAGTACATACGAAGTATATGAAAAAGCATTATGAAATTGCTGTCACAGATCACTGGCCCCAAACCACCCTAAAATCCTTTGGTCTTCTCTGACTTTGAGATCTGAGATTCCAGACTCTCTCTCCATGTAGTTAAAAATGATAACTTTGAGTTTGTGAAAATTTAGAATATTTTCCTTAAGATGTCTCCATAAGAGAGAAGTATGTGACCTCGTTTTAGTCATTTGATCCATGACTGAAGGGTTTGGGGAAACTGGGAAGGGTTCTGAGTAAAACATCATTTGATCTACTGCGTTCAGCTTCGTATTTTGGTTGTTCTTGCTGTAATCCACAGGGAAAGAAGAGTTCCGAGGCAGTTAAAAGGGGACCAGAAGGAGGTTACAGGTGGGGAGTGGGGCATTTAGCCTTCTGGGTCACTACAATTTGCATTTGTGCCTTGACAATACCGACTTCAGATGTCCTCGTCTGCCCGCTGCGGCCCGTGGAGCGTTTCCGCGACCTGCGTCCCGATGAAGTGGCCGACTTATTTCACACGGTGCAGAGGGTTGGCGATGTAGTGGAGAAGCACTTCTGCGGCACCTCGCTCACCATTTCCGTGCAGGTTCGTCAACCAGGCGGTGGTTTGTCAAGCATCCAACCTTCCTTCCATACTCAATGACAAAAGGGCATGCCCATTTTAAGGGGCAATAAATGCTTTACATAATGCATAGCAGTCTGACAGATTGGCCATTGGAGAACATTAACAGGCAAAAAAAAAAATAAGCAGAGAAGTTTGGATAATTAATAACTGTGAAACTTTCCAGGCTACGCCTGGAAACACTCCCAGGCACAGTGTTTATCGGTGAGTGTTTCAGTAAATACTGCACCACCGAGGATGTGCCGGCAGGGTTGACCTTCCAGGGAAGGCAGCCACATTTCCACATTCAGCAGGTAACCCACCGCTTTCAAGGCAAGGAGATAATTCCTCTTTGCATCTATTCTTGCGTAACCAAAGAGACATAACCGTGTAAATATGTTATCCAGCCTGACCTTTCAGTCGTTTGTACCTGCTGCTTTTATATCTGCTTCTTTAACAGAGCTCAGTGAAGAGCTCTGCTTAAAGCGGATTGGGAGACTAAACCCATTTTATTAGAATAAGACTTTAAGTAAGCATGCTTTGATTAAAGCATCGTTTACGTCTCTGATTTTATATTCATAAAGATCAGAAACTTATTATGAGCTATTTAAAGCCACAATGTGGAAGAATGAAAAATAACAACCATGATTTTTGTGTTTTATTTCTAAGATACATTTTCTTACTTTGTCTTGGCCTGATGTGAAAAGGCACCTACTCCACAAGCTTTGTGTCGAATGGTCCCCAGGAGAATATGCCAAGTTAACATATAATGAAATTGCATGTAAATTATTAATGAGTGATATTTCTGAGTCTCCACGGGATCCTTGTTAGTTCCTCTAACTTGAGACTTTTCTTTCTGCTTGCAGGATGGCCCTGAAGCTGGTCAAACGGTGAAGGTGAGTGCTTATTATAAAGGACACAAATTAAGAGACAATTACAAGAACTAATAAAAGAGGAAAACTAGTCATCTGTAGAGCATTGCTATATTGTTATTTTATCCTTGAGAACAGAAAAATCCCGATTGTGCAATTGGTGTAAGTACTTTCTATTGAAATTGCATGGGATGATGTTTACATTCCTTTTTTTCTTAGGCAAAAGTTTTCAATCACAAAAATCTCTTTTCTAAGCTGCTGACTGTATTTGTGCAAGGAAAGCCATAGGAGAGAGGCATCTGGTTAAGTTTTTTGTTTGTTTTAGGGAAAAAATACTGCCATTGCTTTCATAATCTCTTTGTTTGTCTTTTTATTGCCTAATGAGTCATAGCTAATTACAGGAACAGTTAAACACAACCACATTATAAAACACACCTTTTGTCTGTGCTTTCTCTTTACGCATTCATGTCACATTCTTGTTACCAAAGTTCAAATGTAATGGAGCCCAGTGAAGCCTAAACATAGGTTTGAAGAGCACTTCTGAAAAAGAGGAGAGGAGAAGGATTTATGGTTTTACTCTCTACTTGAGTAATAACATAGATAACATCCAAGTTGGCTCTCCAGCCATGTTTCACTGCCTCATAATGCAAATGTCTGTGTAGTTAGATTATATACCTGAACATTAGATAAAAGCTGTTTTTTACATTTGGGATCAAAGGAAAGTCAAATATAGCTATGGGTTAGCACTTTGTAAAATCGTATTAAATGGCTCAAAGAAGCTGTTCGGACTGTTTCAGATTACTCTAACAACCAAGTAATGGCATGTGGAAGCATTTTACTTCTTTCCAATTTGCTGTATTGACCTTACTTTTCTTACTTCTTGTTTCATGCTTTGAGTATTTAGCAGAGAGCTGATAGGAAGAGAGGAGAAGAAATTAGAAAATTTCCAACCTTTGGGAAGATGAGGAGTGAGGAAGGAAGGTAGCACAATTAACTGCAGTGGTGCAACAAAACAGGTTTTTCAGCTCTTGAGTTGCCATGCACTGGATGGGCTTCGGTGGGAATGCCTGGGAATAAGTAAAGTCTTCCAGTTAAAATACTTCCTTAAATAACTTTTGTCATGCTTTACCAAGACATTCTCAGGATTTCTTTTGCTATTTTGAATAGATATTTTTTTTCTCTATGAAGAAAAGATGTGTAGAAATGTTTTTTTTTTAAAGTGAGAAAAATGTTTGTGTGAATGAGCAGAACTAGATGTAAATGCTATACATCCTTATGGATTGTGAACCATAACAAATGCTTGTGTAGCTTGAAAAAGGCAAGAAGTTCTATATAGTCTCATACCCACCCCTTGAGAAAAAGGTCATTAAATGTTAGCTTATCCAGTTAATTCCTAAATGGCAGACACCCTTAGTGGTTTCTTCTCACACTTTTAATAAGTAAAGACCCACTGTTAAAGCTGTGAACCCCTAGACTCTGTGATAAAGAGTGTGTATTCATAAATCAGAGGTTAGCGCTTTGCATTTTTCTACTTTTCTGCATCATTGGGCAACAGTGTAATTTATCATCATCACTCTGGGATGTTTATCATCCGAAAATGCCAACAACTATTTTCTTCAAAGAACTTAGAGCTTTCAAAACTTGCACCAGGGAAGAAATTACTGTGATCAAGATCTCTGTTAAAGTGAACAACAAGGAATGTACATAAATAGCTGGTTCTATTTAAATTGCTTTGAATCAGAAAATTTTAAAAACCACCTATGCGATCTGCAAATAATTTGAGCCTTAAATTCAGTGTCTCAGGTGTTTCCGTAAGTGTTTCTTTCCTCATGTATAAGCACGCACAGTCATCCAGTCTTCCTCTAAGGGACCTTTTAATTAAAATTTCTGGAACAGACTAAACATTAGAAAAAGCTTTCTAATAATAAGAATAGCTAAGCATCACAATAAATATCCAAGGGAGTTTGTGGAATTGCTGTTTCAATAGGGTAGGCAAGCGTATGTCAGGAACTAATTAGGTGTAGCTCGTCTTGCTCTGAGCAGGGGCACAGGCCAGATGGCTTCCAGAGCCTCTTCTTTTTCTATTCTGTATGATTCTGTATACCTATATACATTTAGGCTGCTACATGTGCTACATAAAGAATTACAGGAAGGCAGAAGAGTAGTAGCTGTTAAGCTGCTTAGTGCAAAACTTGCCTGCAACATGTGAAGAGCTACCAACCTGACTAAAAACAAAAACTGTTTGAGAAATGCTATCTGCATGTGCTAAAGAAAGTCTATTTTCTGCTCAACAAGAACTATAGCCCATATGTAAGACAGATCTTGGACCTCAGCCTGGGTATGAGTGTCAAGTCTTTATTTGCTATGGAGATATCTGAAATTATATGTACAGTGTGCATACCAGGTATAAGAGAGATTACTTTTCTGGTGTGGTTTTGATAGAAATCAATTATATATATTGTATGTCAGGCTTACGTGTATTTTGTGCTGCTGTGAAACCTGCTGGTGTGTGCAGGTTTCTGTCAAGTATATCATATATTGCAATGCGGGGTGCTTTAGCGGTGCCCTGTAGCACGGTAGGATTCAAATCTTCTCAGTTACCTGAGAGGAGGCTGTTTATCCTCTGAACACATAACTCCATTATGGCTGCACTCCATTGCTTCTGTCCTGCTGGGATCCAAGTTATTAGAGGCTGAGAACAGAGTCGTAGGGAGACTCATGGTGGTCCTTGCATGTCCTCCCATTACTGGGCCCAGCGTGTTTGCACTGGATGGGCCTTTGGAAGGACCCATGCCCCTCAGCTCACCAGTAATCCGGAGCTGTATCCAAGGCTTGCACCCTTTGTGGTGTCTTGCCCAAGCTCCTTGCACCCGCTCCGAGTAATGTCTCAGCAGCAAAAGCATCTTCCCGCACATTCAACACACTGGTAATATTTTTCTTCTTTCTTCTTGTGAAAGGGAAGACCTACTTTGTAATCTTCTCTTAAAGAATATTTATCTCTACAATTTTGAGCTTTGTTTTTCTTGGAGGATGTAAAACCCACAATGTTCTTGTGCTAGGACTGGTGGGTGCTGATTCTGTCCTAGAATACCTTAAATATCCAGACGATTTCATGGATCAGGAAAACATTAAGATGCAGGGCTGTTAATGCTATGTCAAGAGAGTGACGTTTCAAGATGTTCCCCAGTGTATTTTATAGCCTTTTTCCCCACATCAAGTCAGCAAATGCTCTTGCTGCCTGGGTGGATGTATAGCATATTGTCGAATAAACCCTCTGCTTTACCTTTTATGTGAGATTCAATCACAAGAAGCTCCATGCACTCTGTACTCCGTAAAGGCTAAACAAATCAAGCTGGCAGGAGCATGATACAACTAATTTATCTGTAGAGACAAGATAATATTGCACAGCAAGTGTCCATTGCACAAAACGCATACAAACACATAGTCTATTTTGCAGCAGTGTCAGTCGCAGGGAGCTCAGCACCTGCGCTGTTGTTCAGGAGTAACTGCCAGTTTGCCAGTCACGGGCTCTCCTAAACAAATGAGGCTGATGGTGGCAGTGTATGTGCAGAAACTTATTTTGTATGTCACACATTCCACTAATTATTTTACACTGAAAAGATTCCCTCGCTATTATTTTTTGATGTGCGTGTTTTTCTTTCCCAGATGGGTTTTTAATACTATGTTAAATCAATCCACCTGGCTTGCATTCCTTAGAAATCTTAACCTGAACTGAGAAAGAAGTCTAGGGCCTGTTTAAGTTCACAGCAAACTTGGCTTTCATATTGTTTGTCTATCTGTCCCTGTTGAGCTGGAGTACTGGACTTCAGGTTTGAGTCTTCAAATTTAATCAGATCGCACTGCAGACTGATTGCATCAGAAGGATTACACTTGCTAAGAGCAATACTTTTGATGCCTCAGCCTGCTTTCCCTGCAGTCTGGCGGATGTGAATCCTTGTTTAATAGAGTATTGGAGGCCACCTTTTGCTCTTAAAAGAACAAAGGAATGGTGGCATCAGAGAGAAAAGCAAAAATTGTTCTTGTCTCTTAAATCAATTTAAAATGTTAAGTAGAAGAAAACATGGTAAAAAGTAACAAGCGTTTGAAAACCAGCCTTGTACTGAAACCTGTGAACAAAAGGTCTTGTTTGCTTCACTGTGGAGAACTGTGAGTCTCTTGCAGGCTTATGGGATGCCCAAAAAATGGTTTGATGAAGTACAGTAGTCTGCCACAATTGCTTTGAGAAACACAGTAACGGTATTTGGTTGGAGAGTACGTAATGTTGCAGGTAGCTAATAGGTAATGCAAAGTCAGTAGCTTCAAGACTGCTGTGCCTGTTTTCTGCTCGTATGTTTTTTTTCTGTTTTGGTCTGATGCTTAGACTGGGATGTTTTGGCAGGGGGGGATGTGATGTATCTGTTCAAAGGTAGGACCATCCTGCCCCTTACAGTGATGGGGGCAGCAGCAGGGCAGCCACAGAGCATGTGGTTTTGCACACAGGAAGCCCCTGGAAGCCCTTTGCTAGCCCTTAGTTTTCTACTCACTCTAAATAATGATTCTTGCCCTTCCCTTCAAGGCCCTCTCTAAATCTGCCTCGTGTTGGTCTAATTCTCCTTTCAGTATTTTAGCAAAACCTGTGTTCTCTGCAGTGCTTTCAAAAGGAATTAGGAATGATGACTAACTTCAAAAACAACAACAAAACAAAAAACCCACCACAGATTAAAATTTAAGTGGCTCAATTGAAGAATGATTTTTGAACTTTGCTGCAGTCCCAGTTTCCTCTACTCTTCCTTAGGTCCTTGCTCCCATTCATTACATATAATGTTTGGTTTCTCCCTGAAATGCAAGCTTCCCAGGAAAGACAAAATACTGCTTTTTATTTGCAGTGCCCATAGCCAAAGGAGACTTTAGCCTCCATGTTAATACATATAATGTGCAAGACACAGAGTGAGAACACTTAAGTCTCTTAAGACCCCCACAATTTGTAGAGATTGTACAAATTAAAATTACTTCCTGTAATTAAAACATGATAGCAGCTGAGAAAAGCAGGAGGCCTCTCTGGCCAATACATACCCATGTAGAGTTTAAGCTTTTTTTGAAGCCTAGAAGAGATGAAAAAAATTGGGAAAGTGAATGCAACCCAGAGATTGATGGACATGACAGCATCCTGCTTGAGAATACCAAAGGCCTCAAGGCACTGATAAATGGAAATGATCACCTGGATAATGAAGTCTGATCTAGAAATACCAGGTTGCAAAGTTCCCTGAAGGGATGGGGACAAGAGTTTGAGAGATTCTCCTTAGCAGTGAATTATGATGCCTGTGAACATGAATGATTTTGCATTTCCAGGAGTGAATGTCATGACATACTGTACCCCTGACTTGTAAAGTAATATCATGCTCTGTCTCTGGACAGAGCCAGCCTAGTCTGTCTGGGCTAGACTGTAAGAAAAAAGAATTAAAAATGAGCAACTGAAAACGAGGAAAGTAATAGGGAAATTCAGAGACAGATACTGAAGTATGCTAATGAGAAGGAAGAATCTGCCATTCGTTGCTGATAGTTCTTCCATATTAAACTATGATAAGCAAGTAAGCGGGCTCTCGCGCTTGTTAAATTTGCCGTAGCTCATGCTCAGGTGTTAAAAGCTGCATGGCTCTGTTGGCTGCATCCCCAGCTCTTTGCTTGCTGAGCAAGGCCATTATCAGTGCTGGATGCTTTTGTTTGTCTGCCCAATGTCAACGGGTGCCAGCTAAAAGACACCCAGACCTGCAGGTTTGTCTTCTACCAAGGCGCTTGCATGCTGAAAGCTGCTGAAGTTTTCCTCTGCAAATGCTAAAACAGGGTGTTTTGACAACATCAAAACTTTTTCTTCATGGAAGCAAAACATCCTTTGCAAACCCTTTCTGTTTTTCTGAATTGCAGGTAAGATGAGGAGGAGTATTGAATTGCTCTTAGAGGCTGTTCTTCATTTGCCCCACCATGACAGAGATTGGGATCAAAAATGCTAAGTTTTAATTAGAAAGTATTTTTCACTTCTTTGTTCCCATGTTACAGGAATACGTTTTGCATTTAAATGAATCTGTGTCCCTGAGTACGTGCAATCAATCACATGCCACTCTTGAGTGCAGATCCTATTGTATGGTAAACGCAAAACCTCTATAAATCCTAGACAATGTGTGAGGTCTAAAATCATTAATATCACAGTCAGGGCTGGCTGATTAATTTTTGTGTGGTTAGTGTGTGAATTTCTTCCTAGGCTCCATCTCATTCATAACACTTTTGCTCATTGTCAAGCTCCTATCTTATAAAGCTCTTTATTTTACAGGGAGTGCTTCCTTTCTTTTTTTCTGTTTGGTTACAAAACGCTGCTTTCAAGTGTAATGTAACTCCCCAAGAAATGCCCAAAACCTCATCTATTAAACCATTCCCATTTAATTCAGATGTGCAACTTCATACTGTTCTGTATTTTACCTTGGGTGAAAATTATTTGTTAAGTGAGTTTTGCAAAACTAGATTGCAGTTTAATAGCTTTTTGAATAACTCTTTCTAAAAATTAATGTAGTGCTTTAGAACAGAAGGGTGGATCTCGGTGGTCTCACCCCATGGGCTTTTGCAGCGTGTTCCTACCAACCAGGTACTACTTTCTTTTCTCCTAAGATCCTCAATAAAATGATTATTTTGCAGGCGATAGATGAGAAGGGATGCTGTGGGTCATGAGCAAAACAGGCTTCTTTCCCTCGTGTTTCTACGAGCACCAACTCACCCATATTTAAGCTGTTGTGGTTGTGCTTGTTGGGTGTTCTTGCCTGGAGGCATTTTCAGTTGACTGATCTGTTAAACTTTGGTGTCTCAGCTGTCAGGCTGGATCTGATGAGGATGACCTCCCAAGTATCTCAGGGAAGGAGAGAATCACAAGAATCTTGGTGCTTTTGCTCTTTTTATTTGGCATGTTAATGACCCAATTTCAGGCAGACAAAGGGAACCCATTTACCAGTGTCCTGGCAGCCTTATCAATGCAGTAATAAAGAAAACGTAAAGCTGGCTCGATATGTTTCTCCTTAAAGTTGCATCACCTTCCAAAAAGGAAAGAGCAGTCTGCTTAAAGCTGTGCCTGAGCTCCCCAGGGAGCCTGCACAGCTGGAATGAACTCGCTGCTTAAAAATGAGAAGTAAATAGGGAAGGAGATTATATAATGTTCTTGCATGTGGGAGCAGGGGACTGGAGGTCTTCCCTAGCCCTGTGTTTCTAGCCAGGTGTTTGTGCGTGCAGGGTTAGGTGTTTATGCTGCAAATTTTTGAAATTTAACGTACATGTGAGATACGGGTTCATCTGAACTAATCCATGTGTTTTTAGCTTCTTCTGGCAGCACCACATTAGCCTGTGTGGGATTTTTGTTTACAGAAAGTACAGCCTTTCCTGGAAGTGATTTACAAATGGAAAACTGAGGTTAAAATAATAGAATAAAACTTGCTCCATCAGCTCCAGACAGGGTGACAGGGTGAGGAGGATGTAATATTTTTACTGTTTAAGTCTTCTGGACGCCACAGTGGTTTCTCTACCGCACTCTTGCAAGGCAGACAGGACAAGTCCAGAGCTTCCCGCACAGCAAGGCACAAGCCTCTCAAACCTCCTTTCCCCCATTTGCAGATACAGTTTTTGAAGATAATACTCAGAGGTGGCATTTGTTTCAAAAGGTCAGTGAAGGAGCTTTGCTAGTTCTCCACTGAGACGGTATTGAAGAGAGTAACATCACGGTGTTTTCTCCCTGCGCTTTGCAGCACAGCTCAACTCCCTCTGCCAGGATTCATCATTTCAGGCCAGTCTGTCGGCCCAGATCAAGCAGAGAACCAGCTCAAACCATATTTAGTGGCTTTTTCTGCACGTAAGTCATCTCTGAACTGAGCTGGATCCATCTTGAGTTGCATTTAGTGTTTTGGTATGTTAGAATATGATTCTATAACCCGTGTTTGATTCTTTTTGGTCCCAGACAAAGAGACTAAGCTTTGTGCCTGGGATCAGATGCTGAGGCACGCATTTAGTTCACTTGTAGAAATCAGCGGACCAAATCAATGGAGCTTTTGCATTTTGCCTGCAAGTATTCTGACTCTATTTGTGTAAGTAGCTATTTGTCTTCATACAGCTTGTTATTTGTACCTGCAATTGTTATTTATATATGTAAATCTAGCAATTGCATGTGCAAAGGAGCATTTGAACAAAATAACCTATGAAGCACAGTTCTATGCATGTTTTTTATGCCTTTTCTTTAAATATCTTCCTTTTCACCCAAATAATTTGACTGCTGTAGCAAGTATCAAAGAAAAGAAGTAAGGAAAAATCCGAGAATTTATTAGATTCCAATAAACTTCCCTCAGTGCACATACATTTAGTGTCTTTCATTAACATTAATGAGAATTATGCATGCATCCTGTGGAGAATAGGCCCCGTTGTTTTATTTCTTTTCCTTGTTTTCAATATTAAATCTTATCCTGCAGTCATTTGTATAGGGCATACATGTACTCCTGCTGCTCAGTTATTTGCTCAACTTAATGTATACGGTTTGAGCACCTTCTTTTGCATAGTGAGAATAGATAGTGCATAAATAAAGGAAAAATCTATTTAATAGAATTTGTGGACTCGTATAAAAACAAGAGATATGTGAATTAATGAATTAATGGCTTGCTATTGATTACCAGTAAGGCCTAATTAAATAATAAATTTTCACCAAACAATTACTTGTTTCATGTTGTTAAATGATCAAATCCGTAACTAGTTTTGAAGCTTGGACTCTCAGGCTGAAGTGAGGTGCTCAGGAGAGCAGAGTTGTGTTTTTGAGCATTAGCGACCTAGTTACAGGGATTTATGATTTAATTTTCTCTGTAATCTAATTTAGTGCAACTATTGAGTTTCTAAAAAAATGAACTTTGATTAGATTTTGTTGACAAAAATAAATACAAAATATAAGGTAGTTTATTCATTGTCTGTAGCATATTAAGAAGAGGAAGTCATGGGCATTTCTGTACCTGAAATGGCCTTTTTTTTTTTTTTTTTTCCCCATTTCATGCTGTTTTAGCTGGGTTTTGTGGTAGTCATTCATTCCCTAGGCCCCAGTGCAGGTGTAGTGCATGACAAAGATGCAAAGTCCAGAGGAAACAAAACTCATTTCAGTGGGAAATTTAATTCATTTCTTATAAATAACTCAGCTTCCTCTCCTCACTTCTGAGGTAGACATCAATATTTTGTAGAGAGCACTGGGCGTAAAGTATGTGAAAGTGCTGGAAAGAAGATGCGCTGGAGAAGAAGGCAATCAAATAAGGCTCTTCAATTTAATGGGTTTTTTTGTTCATTTGTTTGATTGGGAATTTTAAAAGCAGGTAGTAGGAAGAGGAAATGAGTCTTTTAGCTATGAAAAAGGCCCAGTGCCAAAGCAGTGCTGCCCTGGGTGAGAAACCCTCGGGAGCATCTCCTCAGCCCTGTCACCGTTGAGGGCTCAGGTGCTGTCTGCCTGCTTGGCTCCATCATCATCGGCAGATTGCAAGAACAGAGCGATGCCACCCAGTTCGTTAATGGATAGGGCTGTGCTTTGCTTGTGTTTGCTGGCCTTGTCTGGCAGCGGGCCGGAGCTGGCAGCCGGATCGCTCGTCCTGTCCTGGAAAGCCACCGGCCTACCCGTGAGCGTGCCCACACAGCTGCGTGCACCCAGGCCGGCTTCGCGTCCCGGGTGAGCGGTGGAACGTGCTCACCGAGCCACCTCCCTGGTAGCGATCGGATTTAACAGAGCAGATTGCCTTGGGCAGAGTGCTATTTTAGAGCAGTCTTCCTGGCGGAGCACTTCTGCGTGATGTCCTCAGGACCTACACTTGCAGGTAGGAATCTCGGCCTTTGCCAAAGCAACAGCTTCGCTTCAGTCAAGCAGTGCAGAGCCCACCCCGTGCTTGCTCCCCGCAGCAGCGTTACGGTGCTGTGCTGGCACCGCTGCTCACGGGCGATACACAAGTAGAGGCCCTGGAGAGAGATGTGGCTCTCTGAGCTCTGCGCAAGGATTAAGTGCCTCAGGAGCCTCGAACCAGTCACATGGGAGATGGGCCCGGACTGTCCTCAAAGTCTTTTCTTGAAAGCTGGAAGAGATCCCACAGCTCGTTCCCTGCTCAAACTGTGTGGACCCCTATTGAAAGCACCTTTCCAATTCATTCCATTTTCTGATCACTAATCTGTTGTGTTTCCTGACTAGTCATTGCCAGTGTCTGTTGACCACCTCGGTACATAAGCAAAAAGAAAAGTTGTTCTGTTGGTGCCTACTTGGTTGACTCTATACTAGCAGCAGATTGTGAGGTAGCTGCAGTGACATCTGGTTGGTGAACGGTCAGGGCTCTGTGTTGCTTGTGTTGGGTTGAGTTGACCTCAGCAGGTCCAAGCTGGCAAACAGATGTCAGCTCCATTTAGCAGAACGTCTTCTGGTCCCTTCAGTGTCACACCCCGATTGGGTGTGCGTGTGTGATGTACTGGCGAAAAACTTGCAGGAACTGTTGCGTGGTACGTGCAAACAAATTTCAGTCGGCAGGCAAAGACAGCTTGGAAACCCTATTGGGAAATGATAAATTACTGTTAAATGTTATAATTATCCTGTGACATTCAGGACTAAAACTTAAGTAAATTGTGCCGAAAACTTAAAAAATAATGGAGAGACGTAATATAGCTTAATAAATAAGCCACAGAATGAGTGGAAAAAAACCAAGAACACAACAGAAAATTAATATTAATCTTTTACGAGGGTATAACAAGCTTTGCTAAAAAATATCTGAAAGCAAAGAAGAGTTTGTTAGACAAATTATAATTTTAATTGCAGACGTAATTGATTATACTCAGCATGCTCATTAGGTTAAGGGAGAATATGAGTCAACTCTCAAGGTCATTACAGTAATAGATATTGTAGGCATGTAATTTGTGATAAGCTGGTTCCTGAACATCTAATTGCTCATTCATGGCAGTATGTCTGGCACTTTTACTCCCCAAACACCTCTTTGTCCAATTTATTTAACACCCCTGAATATTCCAGGGTCAAATTTACTATGGGAGGCATCAAGCAGTGAATTTTCAACCTCCAAATAGTTACACCACCTCACCCTTTTTGTGCCTCAAAGACAGAGCCTGCATTACTAAAAATTAGTGGTCTGGCACTAAGCAGGGTACATCACAAATAGAAATTCTCACCCACAGAGACCAGCTAGAATTTCTCTTTGAAAACAGCTGTTCCCTGCCCTCCCCAATGGCAGTCATGGATTGGAATAGGATGCCAGAGATGTTCTTTAAAAAAAAAATGCAGCAATTAATCAGAACTTTGTTTTTATATTGTTCCAAGGAAGAACACAAGATAACAGTGTTTTGTTAACTCTTTCATTAGTATTTCTTTTCAAGGCATTGGCAGAGAGTCTTTAATATTAGCCTTCAGTGTGGCTGAAAATCAATCAGTGTGTCAGATATCTGTTCTTGTCAACCTAGGCAAATTAAATACATGCTCGTCATATGTATCAGCTACAAGTAACTATTGTACCTCACTTTGATATAACACCTCGTATTCATAGGTCTTCAACAGAGTAGGAGTCACTGTCCCCGATCCTGAAATGGAGGTGTTGAAGTGACTTGTGCAGGGCAGTGCAGCAGCCTGAGGGCAGGATGGGGAATAGCAGCCAGGAGTCCTGAGCTGCCTCATTTTCTGCCTCCTCTCTACAGTCATCCTGTCTTAACACAGTATCAAACTGTTCCGATTTATTAATGGTCCCGTCACGTTATGTAGCTTGGCGGAGCGGTGGCTGAGGTAAGACAACCAAAGTCATTCCCATTAGATTCAAAAGGCAGATTCAGTCTGCAGTGTAGGGGGGAAATGTAAATTTTGTTTAAATATCTTTGGCTAAATTCAAGAATCATGCCTTTCTTTTTTCTCCTGAGTAAATAACATGGCTTGCAGAGCAGCAGAAGCTTATAATAATCTTAATTTTTTGCAAAGTCTTCAAAATACCACCTTTTTACCTGATATAGCATACGTAGTCCCTAGTTATCTATTGCTCATTGCTGAGAATTGGAATATGTATAGCTATAGATATTTAATTATATTCCCAATTAATTCCAGTATGATTTAATAGTGATTCTCTATTAAGATTTTTGGAAGATTGAAAGGTATGAGGTCCATCTATTGGAAAAGATTCTATTTAGAAGACTCTCTTTCTTTATCCTGGCTCTGTTCCAATCTTAAGCTTTGGTACTACAATTTTTATTTTCAAAGAGTTCTCTGCAATATATATTTTTCAAACCTCCTCTTGCTGGTATAGAAGTTGCTATGTTGACCGACTGGGTGATTGATTGATTTTACCAAAAAAAAGGCCCCCGTACTTACCAGCACATATCAATCCGCATAACCACCTTGTAGATTGACCTGCTGAAAAAAACTGTTATGCAAACACACTGCCATCTGTTGTGTAGTTATTCTTCAGTAATAGAACATAAACTGGAGATATGTCAAAGTAATTTAGTAAGTCGACAAATATAAAGTGAAACTTGGTAAATATAGTGTGTTGTGCTGAGTTTTATTAATCATTGTCATCTGCAAGCATATAGGAGGCCTGCCACTCTTCAAAGTCCAGCTTGTTTTGTTTCATCCGTTGAGTGCTAATGTCAGAGCTAGTTATGAGGAGCTTGATGTCAGTTATAAGAATTAATTTAATTTAAAATAAAGGTTTTAAAAATTCTGGAGTTGATCCAACCTCTGGGAAGATCCCAGTGACTTCAAGGAATGTTAATAAGTCCCAGACATCTTCACTGACAAGTTTGGAGGATACATCCACATTTATGTTGGTGGAAGAGAAGGTGTCTGTTACCCTTACCTCAGAAGCAGAGTTTATGGTACCCCAATAAAATGGGCACATCCTGATATAGGGTGTTATATTTTGGCTAGTTGTATTAAAATAAACCCTAAAGAGAAATGGCAAAAATATGAGGCCTAATTGTGTTCCGTAAGTGCAGTTCTTAAAATGGTGTTTGGACATCATGATAATTAATGAAGAGGTTTCCAATGAAGCATTTTGCAGTGTCCTATCTCTTTGCTAATTCCCTTTTTTTCATTAAGAAAAGATAAATTGTATTCAATTATTGAAAATTATGTAGGTCATTATCGTGAATGAAACTGCAATTAAATTCAGTTTTCATAAAGAAAAAAGAGATTATCTTGTCATAATGGAGGTGTTAGTATGTCCTGCTTGGCTGGTCCTCCTGCCTTCAGGCCAAGGCTGTGTTAGGGTCCGGTCCTACATCAGACTAAAGTGCTGATGGCAATGAGGACTGTGTTTAAGTGTGCTCAAGAACTAGAATCCAGATCATGTTGGGGCAGCCTAGGGCTATGTTCAGGGTCTTAACAGTGGTTTGCATTTAAACATTTAGTAGGGGAAACCCTTGCTATCACAGTCAAAAATTACCCTTACCTATACAAAACAAATGGAAGTGGTGACAGTCCCTGAGCTGCAATCATGGAGGTCCATCTACTCACACCAGCAGATCTCCAAAACGCTGGGTGCTCAGTAGCCGGTCTCGCTTGTCTGAGGCTCTGTATCTCGTAAACTTGTATGTCTTATATATATCGTGTATCTTATATCTCATAACGTGTGTGAGGTGACATTCCCTGTGCTTGAGGGGAGCTCAGTGAAGCCCAAGCCAAGCAGTGACCTCTCCAAGAGGACCATCCGCTGCTCATCCTGCTTCGCACAACACGTCTACTGTGGCCATTGCTAGACACGACTTCCTGGTGTAGCCGGGCCTTGCTTTGACCCCAAACCAGTACAGTTTCCCCTTGGAAACAAATAAACAACCAAACATGGTGTCTTCAGTGGCATCATGATGATCCAGGTGGGAAACAATTGGGAGGGCCCTGGTGCCCCTTTCCCAAAGAGCTGAGGAGCTGGAGCGCAGCTGGGGCCACGCGATGCGTGCGGTCCTGGGGCACGCTCCTGTTGCACCTCGCTATGCCTGAGGATTCGGCAAATGTTATTGAGAGCATAAGGGAGGACTGGCCCGAGGACAGTTTTTAACTGCTTGCATTGTAGAGGAGATGTAAAGGAAGTAGAAATTACTCTATTTTCCTGTCAGATTTAATAAACTAACTTAATCCTCTAATTTAGAGTGTTAAACTAAATTACAGTTTTCATATTAGTTTCACCTTAGATTTCACTCCAATTATTGTAGCTTTGTCTGCAATCATTGGCAATTACAGCTTCCCATCCTTTTCCAAAATATATAATGTGAAGTGTTTTGCACTTTATACTTTTTTCTATTTATTGTTCACATCCAGTTGGATGTACTAATAACCATTAACATGCAAATAATTATCATCAAGATTTGATATCCGTAGAGAACAAATGCTAATGCAGTTAATGCATCAAATATGAGAGAGGCTTTTAATTCAAAAATAAAAAAGATTACAAATATTAGCTTTTTATATAAAAAGCATTTGCAATGATTATAAATTCTATTGAGCTTGCAGAAATCTGAGCTTTGAGCTTGCAATATCTCTCATTAATGTTTAGCCTCAAGAAAGAGTTTATAATAAAGGGACTTCCGCAGACAACAGATAAATAGAAGTGATACAGCCAAGAGGGTTGAAGAGCCTTGGGTATGTGTGTTGTCATTCTACCACGCTGATTTCCATCAGAGGTGCTGAATATGCTAAGAGTTGTATAGAAGATGAAGTGAAATGCAATATGCACTGATAACAGTTCAGGCTAGAATGCCAGGAAATTATTTTCTTTTGATTTTTCCTGTAAGTTACTTTTTATTATTATTACTTCCTATGGGACTGAGGAGGTAAGCCCTGATCCTGCAAAGTTAGCCTAAGTCTGCCGTTCTTAGGGGAATGGTAATAGGGAGAAATGTCACTGTAAAACAGAGGTCAACCTGGATAATCTAGCACAGGTTTTAAAATCTGCGGGTGTCTCTTGTGGCTTGAAATGAGGTGTTATTCATGCAGGCACTGTGTGCCACGGGGCATCGCGCTCATCACACAGTGCTTGGGGCTGGCGAGAGCGGTCGGTGTCCGTCGTGCAGGGCAGGCCGAGCTCCAGGTTTGCTCCGGGTGGCAGCACCAAGGCGAGAGGCCCTCCCCACTGCAGCAAGCAGAGGAGGTGCCAGCGGGGCCAGCACAGCCCGCAGCGTGGCAGGGAGGAGGCGGAGGGCAGGAGCGGCAGCGGGGCCCTGCGGTGCCCGGTCCGACCCGGCCGCGCTGCCCTTTCACATCGCGGGTGAGCGGCGCGGTCTGACGGCGCTTGGAAGTGCTGCGTGCGTCTAAGGCGAGGGGGAAATTCATCCCTAAATAAAAAGTCTGCTAAAAGCAGCGCTCAGATGACAAATGAAAATGCACCAAAAGCAAGCGCGGTATCAGCACTTTGTTTCTGTGGTGTTTGCAATAAATGCTTTCACTGCTCTGAGGTTGAGCTTGGAGGGTTTTTTTCTAAATAGATTTTTTTTTTTTTTTTTGTATAGCCCAGTCAATTAATGCAAGTACGTTAATCTCTTTCCCTAAGCACCATTATAGTTTATGATTTTTTTCCTAAAAATAAATTTCTGAAATATTTCAGTCTTAATTAATTAATTATACCCCAAATGTACAGCCAATGTAGTGTAATGTCCATTAGAAAAATGGCTTAATAGGCTTCCAGTCCTGCCATTGTTCTGGCCTGTCAATGAATTACTTAAGTGTCATTTGTTAAACGGGTTGAGTCAATGAAGTCCTTTAGTTGTTTTTTCAGAGGGTGAGCATTACTTCCAGATAATGTATATCTAATTCTCTTTTCACTTCAATCTATCTGCATTGGATAGTGTGGGTTATTATTAATTAGCCCTTCATAGCAGATTAGGCAGGAAAGATCCTGATGCAGTAATAAGTAAAGGTTCACAGAGATAAAATTCTCTAATTAAGGAGTATGGCTTAGTGGTGAACAGTGTCTTCAAATGGATTGCCATCTGGTAAATTAAAGCTGATTTCTTTCATTTGCTTATATAATATTTCTAAAGAAACTGTCTCTTTTTATTTATGGAAATTATATATTCCCTTTCATTATTTTCTTTTAATTGATTCCGCGTTCCTATAATTACTAAGCAATGCAAACATACAGTGCAGGAGAAGAGCCACAGTAATGGACAACGTGACCCTGTAGTAATTGCCACGTGAACTGTGGAACATAATTCTGCTTTAACAAGTTCTTTTTGATGTGTTTAGATGAAATGAAAGTAAATTCAAATTTCTGTTTCTAGGAGGTTGAACTGCATTAGATTGTATCCTGCTTTTTGTACCGGCTGCAATAAGCTCTGGCAAAAGTCATAATGTGTATTTTTTACCCTGAAGTAATTTGGAGTTTTTTGAATTTTAATCCAAAATGGAACCTTTTTCCACTAGAGGGCAATTGCTGTTTGGTCTAGCAGTAAATGGTTGTAGAGTTGACACTAAGCGTGTGATGGACTGCAGTGATGGCTGTGGAGATACAGTCTCTACTTGTAGGGAAGGAAAAAAAAAAGATGTTATTGTCTGTGTCTCAGTAATGAACCTAATAGCTTGTATCTAGTGCTTGGTAGATGCTGTTTGAAGAATAACATCTGCAATTAGACAAGTTAAGAATTATAGTTATGTCAAAGAGTATAATGCTGAATTCTGCCTCTATTAATTGCCATGTGGAGATATAAAGACTTCACTTTTCCTCTCCTGGATAATACAGATAATTAGATGCACTGTTAGGAGATATTCAGCTTCTGGTGCAGCATCTGGTAGTTGCCAGTCCCACAGCAAGAGATTGGACCTGATGGATTACTTGGCCTGCCTGGGCAGGTTGGGATGCTTCTGGGACGGAGGGTGGTGCAGGGCGATGCCCTGCATCCTCATTCCGAAATGAGGAATAAAAAAGAACAGAGCTACAGTTTACCTTGTGCTAACGTTTCCCCTATCGCACTGCATCATCGAGGGCTTCCCATTGGCTTCCCAGAGCAACCTAGACACAGTAATTCATGCATCATGCGTGGAAAAATCGATCAATTAAAAACTCAGAAACAGAATTGATCAGATGTTCACTTTATTTATGAACATATGTTCCATATTATGTTTCCAGCAGGATTTCTGATGAAACTGTCAGAAAAGAGCAGTTCCTAACATACTCCTTATATGTTTTTCCTTCTCTAATTTTTAGTGGGAAACAAAGTTGGTTAACTGGTTTCTTCCTATTTTCTTATAACGCAGTCGTTTGTAAAATTGCAGCAGGCAAGGTGGGCTGTCGATAGAGGAGTACTGTAGAAGATTGTACAGAGCACATGCGTGTTTCTTAAAGGAAAAGTTCAAATATCAGAAGGAAAAGCCTCGGGAGATTTTCATTTTAAAGCTCACTATACAGTCCCAAAGGATATTCCCAAGAGGATGAAGGAGAACTCAGGAGAACAAGTGCTAGACTGTAATATAAAATATTCCACTTTCAAGTCACCTCACCAGAACAGGGTTTCGAAATTGGAACTCTAAACTTGGACCTTTTTCAAACTATGGATCTAATATTTGCACATTTTTCTAGAGTGTTACAGTTAGATGGAAAAAAAATGCAGAACTGGTGCAGAACAGTGCAGGAGTCTGCAAAGGCAAATGAGCAGAAAAGGCACAGTATCTTTGGTTAATTTTAAAATGTACTCTATCATTGTCACTATCAAGAATGCATAAAAAAGTGTATTTAATATCTTCTCTTAATACCTTTTTTTTCCCCCAATTCCAAACATCCTTTGCGTTGAAATAGGCAAGATCATGGAGAGAGAAAATATGCTGTAATTTTCTTCTAATAGCCTGAACTCTTCCTCAAATTGCAGCAGAAGCAATTTTGCGATTTTAGTGCCAGATGGATGAAAAAAATTGCATATTAAGCTTTCTTCATTAATTAAAAGGTGAATGCAGAGGCTTAGGTTTACAGTGCCTCCAAACAGGTTTGCATCCTGGGACAGGGTGGTGCTAATTCACGGGATATTGGCCTTGGATATTGTTTTGCTTGAATGTTAACAAGTTGGTAATCACTGTATTTCAGGAGAGAAAAAGGACAAAATGGGACTAGATAAGAGAGTGTTTCAGCAGCTGTCATAGAGATCCATCCTGGAGGGGCAGGGGTCAGGACAAGATGGATGAAGACTTTTGTGCTAGCCTTAATGTTTGAACTTCTTATTTGAAGTCTACTGCATTTATGTGAATTTAGTGAAGCTTAAGGGTAGCACTTCAAGCAAGGGGTATCATGCCAGAGCGTGCACATGCTCACGTTAGGCTACC
Organism: Tinamus guttatus; assembly: GCF_059628265.1. Lineage (NCBI taxonomy): Eukaryota > Metazoa > Chordata > Aves > Tinamiformes > Tinamidae > Tinamus > Tinamus guttatus. Next base: position 2,721,998 of record NW_028288841.1, on the reverse strand, counting down.
ATCTACAGTCTGTGGCCCAGCACATACTGTAAGGCAAATCTCAGTGGGGTTTGCATGTGTTCACCTGTGAAAAAATGGTGTAGGTGAGACATGTTATGGGCAACTCAACCACAAACTGAAGCACCAAAAGTTCCACAGGAACTTAAGGAAAAAATTTTTAACAGTGAGGGTGACAGAGCACTGGAACAGGCTGCCCAGAGAGGTTGTGGGGTCTCCTTCTCTGGAGATCTTCAAAACCCGCTTGGACGCAGCCCTGTGCCATGTGCTCTAGATGACCCTGCGTGTGCAGTGGGGTTGGACTAGATGATCTCTAGAGGTCCCTTCTAACCTTAAGCATTCTATGATTCTATGATTTTTCTCCTGAAGGCCTAAAAGTGCTTAACGTGAGAGAAGTCAAGAGTTGCGTATTGGCTACTCTTAAGATAAAAGAGGGAAGGGGTTTGATCCAAAGAGAGTTCTTATCATGACACGTCACTTGTTCAGTTTGTCTTACGTCACTTGAAAATCAGCAGCCTTTTGGGCTGGTCAGAGCTGGGTGCAGGGCTGCACCATTCCTGTTGCTTCCCCTTTGCTGCTGTGCAGCCCATGGGGCAAAGAGCAGTGAGGGAGCTTGGCAGCCTCACGCCACCAAATTGATGATAATGTTAAAATACTGTCAGAGAAAAGAGTGCATCAGGCTGTGCTAGTTCTGTCCTAGCTCCTAGCTTGCAACAGGTTGCATGAGTCAAAGGAGACAACGGGTTTTGCATTAGGCTGCTCCTGAGCGTAGGCTGGAGAAGACAACCCACTGCAGTGACTGACTGGCACCTCGCCCTTCAGCTGGGAGAGGGCAGTGGATTATGGTATTTTTAGAATAAATGAGGATAAAAGCCACGCTGTAGTTTTAGAGGGCAAAATCTGGGGTTAAACTCTGCCGTTAAGGGAGCTATGTGGTCTTTCCTGCTAAGTTACTCTGTAAAATACAAATGAGGAATGAACATCTGTTTTGTAAAGTAATGCAGAGTTATCTGTTATGTACAGAATAAGTGTATTCTAAAGTACAAACTCAGTGAATCAAGATTGACAGTATTTCAGCCTCTGTATATCAGAGCTTTCTGTGTGCCTCGCTTGTGGAATTTTGCCTTAGTGAAAGTGATGGCAGGAAATATTTTTTGAGCAAAAAGTGTAAGTACCTCCATTTGCCTTTTTTTCTTTTTTTTTTAAGAGCAAAAGCAGACATTGCCTCGATTGTAGCAGAAGTCTTGCAATCATGCTTGTCATTATACATTTTTTTTTTTCATAAAATATTTGACGGGAGAAGAATATGAGATGAGAAAGTCGGGGGAGTAGATCCAGGTAGTGATGCTGTGAGGTGAGTCTGAAACAGACTTTGAAAGGAAAATCAAACAGTTTAATGTTTGGTGAAATAAGGAAGAGGCAGTGAGTTAAAGCAGGAATGAGAAGAGACAGTCTGTGGCTAAAATAAGCCACACAGTGGCTTATTAAAGAGGTGATAGGAGGGCTTTGGGAATAGGGGTTTGTGGAGGAGATACAATTTGTTAAACTCGGATGATGCCCCTTGACATGAGACAGGCGGTATCTGTGGTCTGGAGCAGAAAGGTGAACGTCCAAGTGACGGTACCTTAGCGGGGCCAAGGAGGGACTAGAAGTGCCCTGTGCAGAAGGGCCAGGGAAAATGGAGGTTCTTCAGAAGATGGGCTGAAAAACAAATCAAAAGGGAGGAGACAAATCTAAAAGGGCCTGCAGAAGCCAAGAAGGGGCAAGGTTTCAGGGAGAGCCCTCGAGGACGGGGCAGAGATTTATGGGGAAAATGCGGCTAGAAATACAAGGGCCACAATTTCTTATCGAAGAACTCTTCACATTATCATATTTATGTAACAATAAATTGTGTTTATGGCCAGAAGGACTTGGTAGATATCCTGCCATTCTATATGTCTGCTGAGGTCTGATTTTTGCAGATAGCTAAATAAGAAAGCAGCCCTGAGTGAAGCATTTCTCCTGTAGTAATTTAAATGTTTTTTATAGAGAAACTGTCATGATGTATGTCAGAAAACCAACCAAACTAGCATGTTTTTTGTTTTACATAAGAAAATATGCTTCTTATTTTTGCTAAACTCAAACAAGAAGCATATGCCTTTTAGTAAAGGAAGCAGCAAAAAGAGCATAAATTCTTTAAAAATAAAATTGTAGCAAAAAAACTTACTTGACAAGAGATAACTGAATTTGTTAACATGCAGGAATAATCCAAAGTCTTTCACTCTTCTTCCTCTGGTTATTATCTCACAAAGAGTTTTTTTTTGTTTTCGACTGTTTACACATTGCCCCCTTGTTTTAACAATATGCTCTACAGATATTTTTCTTTTCAAATTACCAACATGGAAATCTAGAATTCCAGTGAAGTTAATGATTTGCTGCAGGTTATCTAACAAAAAATATTTCTTGTTTTTTTTTTCTGTATATTGATATTTCCAAGACAAATGTGAGATGAGAGGTCTGTGTGAATAGTCAATTTATTGTTTTATCTTGTCACTAAAAAGATCTAGAATGAGGATATCTCTGGAACTAAGTGGTGCCTATTCACAAAGGACTCATGTTAACTAATTTTTAATGATAACTCAATCAATAACTTCTTTGTTTCACTGATCTTGCAGATAGTTCACAGTGTCTAACAGATACCTGCAATCCCTATGGGATGCTCATGCTTGCCAAGGAAAAGTGCTTTTTGTCGTCAGTAACAATATCCATCTAACAAACCTGTGTGGTTCATCTGTGATCATCTACTCTTTTACATCGTGGATTTTTAATTTGCTGTCACCTGTCTGTGTCCATTTAAAACATGCATTTCGGATGTGCTAGATCCGTATTCTGGGGCTGGATTCTGATGATTTGCCACCGTTTTTTCCATGGCTGCATGTGTCAGTGGTAACGTTTAATGCTGTCTTTGTGCAAAAATTAAGGTAATGAATTGGCATCGTAAACCTAAGTCCAGAGGAAGTGCTGGGTGCGGTTCTGCACAAATAAAGACTATTCGAGTTAGATATTTCTGGTATAAACTGATTATACCCTAAGATCCTGGGGCAGAGTGTTCTGCCTTTGCTGTGTACAGCTGGTGGCACCGCTGGGGACTCAAACCGTTAGCAGCAGCGATACTGAAGTTATGGTAACTTCAGAAGGTCACTCTCAATCCAGAAAGTTGCTACCATTTCTTGCTGCTTCTTCATCCCGTGCACAGCATGCGCCACGATTGACAAAAGACAGAAACTGAGAAAAGATCACTAAGAAATAACATAGGAGTGAGGTAATACGAGCTGCCAGGCTGGCTCACCACAGTGATTTTTTTTTTCGGTCTAGCAATTTCTCACCGAATGGCCAATCTCATGAGCTTTGGGATGAAGCCCTATGGCAGGTAATAACAACATAACCAGCCCTGCAGAAACTGGCCCCTCTGCTTGTTAGATGTTCACTTACACTCCAGAGGGCAAGAGTGTTACCACTACAGCTCTTCCAAACTCATGCGGAGTTGTTTTGTTCTGTTTTGTTTTTCTTCATATTTACTGTCACAGCTGTTAAGGTTATAGACATCCCTCAGTTTGGGATTTCAGAGAAGGTTTTGAGGGGTAAGTGTATCATCTTGCTATAAGATTTCATTGAAAACCTCAGAATTAATAAATAGGAATAATGGGGTCAGAGGTACATGAGGACAGCAGAATAAGCTTTGTTGTATGTTTTTCCTACCTCCTGATTCTTTTCCTCATGCTGTACTGTGAACAGGATATGATCAGATAGCATAGCACATGTACATAAACTCTTACTGGTGCGTTTGGGTTTATTTCTCTTCTATCTCATGCTCAACATTGTGAGATCCTGTTGCCTGATTCTGCCATCCAACAGAGTAGATGTTTCTGACATTGTTGATATTTTAGGATGGGGATGGCCAGCAGAATCTAAATCCTGAACTTGTATCAAGCAATTATGGGGTAGAGTTACTCTTTGCTTTAATTGAATTATTATGTCTTGCAGAAAATGCAGCTACATATTTGCAGAAAATACAGTGCCATTATTTTAAAGCAGCATGTGAAAAATTGGTAAGGAAAAATTGGTAAGAAGGATATCTGACTACAAGGGACGAATTACATTAGGTGGAATGTTGTTACTCCAGCTGGAATTTGTCCAGGACGTGGGTGCTAACCCACCTACTTACACAGAATAGAGCCCTGGAATCTGAGATGAAAGGAAGCGTAGTCTGCACTCCCATGTAACGACTTTGGAGAGGGTTTCCTAGGTCTCTCTGCAGTTAAATTTTCACATCATTTGCCTGTTAGATGTTGCTGTGAATATAAATCTCTCGATGTAGAGATGGGTAATAAATGAGTCTTTCAGGTTCTGTAGAAAGCTAGACGTGACAGATGTTTCACCTCTGGCCACACTGCGATCCAAGGGCCTTTCCCACTCGTTTCCATTTGGTTGTCCCTCACAGCTTATCAGTGCCATATGTAGGCTCTGGGGATGTGTAACAACCTTTCACCTCTCCTGCCATCGCCTTTAGGGTGAATTAGCATTGCTCTGTATGTGCAGATGATCCTAATGAGCCTGGAGCGGTGTAGGTGATCAAGCTGTTCACCATGCTACGTTCTTAATCATGTCAGACGTCCACGTGCAATCCCAGTGAGCAGAAAACCACTCCTGAGGCCCCGGAGAGGAATGTGAATACGTAGATGGATTTCTAGTCTTCACCAGGTGAGCTTGCAGGGTCGTTGCTCTGTGAGAGATCACAAGAAACCTGCTCTGCAAGGAATGACACGTGAAACCTGCAGGTGCTGGGCGCGTGGGGAGCGCCTGTGCTACCCATCTCCCTCCGTGGCAGCACATACCTCCCTGCAGCCCCCCAAAGCTCGCGCTTTCTCAGCAAGGTCTCAGTGCAGAAGTCATTGAATTGAGTTGCTCAGCTGCAATATGAAGCCGTTCAGGGCAGGCTCTGGGGATGGATGATAGTACCCAGGCAGTCTGATCACTGGTCAAGGGAGTTAGGCCTTTGCCACCGATCCTGTTGACCAGATTTCTATTCTTGGACTTGACAGTGGCTTGATGGCCTGTCCTGAATATGTTGGTGGTTCGCAGTGTGACTGGGGCAAACCTCTTCACCTTGCCTTTTCCTCTCCCACTCTCTGCCTTGTCTGCTGAGGCTGTAAATAAAATGTCCCTTCAGGACAGCGAGTGTCTCTTAGGATGTATTTGTTCAGCAAGTACAAATAAGATCAAGGACCCATGACTGGGATTTCTATGCACTCCCACAACATGAATAATAAATAATAGCAGAGGAGAACTGATTGCATTTGTACCCTTTATGTGCAGAAGCCTTATTGAATGAGACAACAAAGGAATATAGCGGGAACGTTTGAGTGTTGCTGTAGAAAATGATGATGTAAAAATAACATTTTTAGATTTATAGAACAGATGTCAGTGTGCAATTCATGTGAAGATCGCTCTTCACATCACATTTGTGTGGCAACAGCTGTACATCTAATCTCATGTATGGAATTTCCCTAGGCCATTTTACCAAGAGTTTTTTTTTTTTCTTTAAAAGAGAGAGATGCTACTCTTCACATAAACTAGTAAACACAAGAGAATATATCAGCAGCCAGAAGGGGATTGGCAGTAGCCACAACCTTTGTGAGTGCTGCCTGCTTGCACATATAGAATGTTTCTCTTTGAGAGGTCTGATACCAGCCACAGACTTTTAAAAACTGTGTATGTATGAGTGGATGTTGCTGTTGCTATATACAGGCTTGGAAGTGATTTAAATCCCACCAGAACTTCAGTTTTAATCATCACTTTGATCTGCGGGCTGTGCTACAGACTCTGTTACAAATGTGTCTAGAATCTGTAAACCTAAATTTATGCAGGATTACTACGTGTCGCTTCTTTCAGAATCAGTGTAAATGATGGTATCTGTGAATCAAAGTCAAATCTGAGAGGAAACACATGTATGGAAAGTTGCTAGAAATTCTTAAATAGTCTCTAACCTATTTTTCCTGTATTTAAGATAGAAATAAGGAAATTCTAATGAAATTGTCAACTTTCAACTTGATTAATTTCAAATTGAGAGAGAAGAAGAAACTTCCGCTGTTAAAGCTTTGCTCTTGAATTGTTGCATCTGTTTATTTTTTATAAACTAAGGTATTTTTCAAAAGCATTTATCATCAGCCTGTGTTCACTTCTGAGATCTGCCATCAGACTTTAATTAGCTACTGCCAAAGGCCTATTAATTCAACATCATTATTTCCTTAAAGGCAGCAAGAGTTCATGCTTTGTCTTTGCAGAATTAAAGGCCAGAGACCCATGTGGTGACTTAAGGCAAGTCAGTATTTTGCTATTTTTCTGCTCCACTGCTGCTGGAGTGGAAAGACATGAGGGACATGCTCTGCAATGCAGTTATATTGTTTATGTTTTGAGGCATAGACCAGGAACCATGCAAGCATGCAATGTAATGTAAAAAGAGATTTTTTCCTTCACAAAGCTTGTAGTCAGACACTGCTAAATGGATGGAGATGTCAGCTTTTGGCTCTTTGGCAAAGAAGTCAAAGTGAAGTGGGGTATAATAAATGCATAGGTGAGGGTTGCAGAAGGAGGTGACCAGGTATATGTATGCCTGCCTAGTGTACCTGGTTTGTGCTTCAGAGGAGCTGAGTGACTTTCATATCACTTCCATGCCTGATGTCCCTGAGTCCCTGCTCAGGTCTTCTTTTTGAGACAGATGCTGATTTGGTATTTGCATGTTCCTGTGCTGATTTTGTCTCTATCAATTTGCTTTTTGAGGGAGAGAAAAGAACATTGTTGGGCAGGTCAGAACATCCATGGTGTGATCTGTGGTTTGCATGAACTTCTATTGTACAGAGAGCACCTTTTCCTCTTGTTTTATACTAAAAAATCTAGTTAATAAGGAGTGGAATGATTGACCTCAGGGTGCTTTGAACAGCTCAGAGTAAATCCAGACTAATTCTGTTTGGTGGGTTCATTATTCTGGTTTTTCACAGCTGCACCCAAGAGACAAGACCAAAATTTGAGCAGTCATTTTAAGTTTTCAGATGAAACAGCAACAACAGGAAGAAGGATCGAATGAGTATTTCAGCTGGCATGAAATAAACCACCCTATTTTGTAACATATTTTACAGTTCTTTTGTTTTCATCTTAATAGATTTGGCATTCCTTTAGTTACAGTTTTCATGTTTTATTTGCCAAATCCCACTTAAAGTAAACCATACCATCCGCATAGCCAAGGAAAGAGACAACAATTTTAAATATATTTCCTTGATTATGAAGCGAAAATAGTATTGCTGTTGTCTGGCTGTGACCCTTTTCTCCCAAAAGGGGCAAAAAGAAGGTATCTTGATGTGGCAGAAGAGTTGACATTAAGAGATGCTTCCTCTCGGTTGTGGCATTATATGTCACTGTATGTCTTATACTCTTCATTTCTTTGCTCGATGTATTCATTACATCTTTTTTCTCTGAATCCAATTCATTAAGTGACTTTAAAATGAGTGTTTCACTCTCCAGCAGAATATTAGAAAAATAGTAAGTGGAAACTGATCATTATTAAAATTTCTGTTAGCATCCTCAAACACACCTTGCTTCATTATTAAATAAATGATTAATATAATTATATTAATATTGCAGCAGCTGTTGAAATCACTGCATGGCATGTGCTGTACAAACACGGCCTCAATCCTTTTGAATATTCTACTCCTATTTTGAGAGGTGCTTTGATAAAATATGTATCTATACTTAGTGTTCGAATTGAGCTTTAACAGACAAAGCAGGTATTATTATCTTGCTTTATGGAGAGGCACTGGGACATCAAGTGACTTGCTGAAGTTTAAAGATGAAGCCTGAGGCAGAACTTGAAACAAACTGATATCCCAAAGTCCCATTCCAGTGCTATAAACTGCACATCCTGTGATCCTGTCCCCAGTCCCTGCCTCTTCCACTTTGAAAAAACAATTGGAGAGGAGCAGAATACGTCATTGAGACCCGTGGTGGGGACGTCTGCGGGACTGACTGCTCCTGCAGGCGCTTTCGGTGACCGTAGGAAGCGGATAACGCCGGACATGGGGCCTCTTCCGCCGCTGCGTCTGCTCGCGCAGGCCCGGGAGGGCTCCCGCTGCGGCCGGGCTCGCGGGGTGCTGCAGCTCCGGGCTCTGCCGCTGCTGCGGGATGAACTGGGAAGGGGTCCTGGCCGTTTTTCATACTCGCAGCATTTTGCTCTTTCCTGCAGATCCGTAGGGGAGACCGTAGGATTCATCTCTGGGAGGTGGAAGGTTTGATCTTCTCATTAGACACAGGAGGAGGAAAAGAGTACAAGTTGGGCTACTTGGTTCAAATGTTTTTTTCAGGAAGCTGTTATACCTGACATGAAACTGGCAGTTAAAATAAGAATTCGCAGGATCTCTATCTTCCATAATTTAATAGTATTGTGTTTGTAGGCTTGAAAATGGATTCTGGCCGCTGTGGATTGAAAGGCATTGCCCTAAACTCCAGATAGTGAGCTCATTGAGCTTTTCAAAGAAAACAAACACACACAAAAAGCCATATAGTTTAAAGGTGAGGATTTCTTCTCAATTTCTAGGTTTCTTTGTATCTCTGCCCTAGCATGATTATATTCCCCAGCAGACAGCATTCGCTCCACTCTGCTCCTGTAAAGGCCCATCTGGCCTCCTTGGCTTGAACTGCCCTTTCACATATTAGGCCTGATGGAGCTGATAAATAAACCCCGTTGAAGATGAAAGAGAGGCTCCTTAAAAGAAAGTCACAACAGAGTTTTATGTCCCAGTTGGTTCTTTGTTGCACTTGGTGATACAGCTGGGCCGGACAGCGAAACCACAGGATGTCTGCGCACACGAGGAAAACAGCAAATGTCAGGATGCATCTCAGAAGGGAAAAAATTCCAGCGTACTGCTCATTTGGACTCGGGATTGGTGAAATCCAGCCACCTTCACTCTGAAAGTGGGCTGGGCTCACTGGATAGCATGTGAGCTGCTGCTGAGCTTTAAGCCAGGCCTTTTAGAGTAGGAATGCAGCTGTGCATGAAAGACTGAATTTGTTAATTTGTCATGGAGTAAGTAGAAATTGTGTTGCAATTTTGCATCCTCTATTACTAATACCTGAACAACAGTTGTGTTTGTATTCAGTCAGATTCAATCGATAGACATCTGTATGTGTGTGAATGACTGTACACTGGTACCTGTTTATTACTAATTAAGCTTCATTAGTGATTAGTTTGTCCTCAGAAGGGGAGGGGGAACCCTCCATAATTAAAGGCTAGCATATTATATTATATTTTCCCTTTTCAGAACTTGCATTCTAACAGGACCATTAGCCTGCAGTACATTTGTCTGTATTTAAATGTAACTACATTTCCTTGAAAAGACCATCTGTTCATAAAGACCATCTTTTTCATGCTCCTCGCAGTAAACTTTGGAGAGTGGTAGAATTAGCAAAGGACTGTATTTAAATGAAAATGTATGTGGATTGAGACTAGGTAAAGCTGTTCTGTACACACTGAAATGGTGCTGTACTTGAAAGATTGTAATTATCTTCCTCTTTGAGAGAACTTCATATATGCTCTGAATTCTGACACCTTAGAGTCAATAATTTTGTTCTTTCTGCCTACACCTGAATGGAAAGTTCCAAGCAGCAAATTACTTGGGCAGTAATTGCAGTAAAGCAGTTTTTACTTTGTAAAGAAATAAAGCACTTTAATTTTCATTTTGCTTAGATTGGCCGTCAGTACTGACATTAGAAACATAGAGTCTGAAGGGCTGGATTCTACCCCAGCAGAGCAACACGAAGTACTTCTATGAATTGTCCTGTTGCAGCATGAGGCATTACTCTGTTTTAGTGGCCTGTATGAAGAGCTTGTTGGTGCCCTTTAAACAAACACTTCAATTTAATACTATGCATAAGCTGAAAGAGCAGACTAAATTGAATGTCAATGAGAGAGAACACCACCACCACAAAGGTATTGCTGAAAGAACAAGAAATGCTCCCAGTGAGGTTAGCAGTACAAAAAATGCCCAGAAGTGCTGTAAATAGAGTCAATAATGTTCTCATACTATACAAAACAGATGAAGTATTCTTGCTACTTTAATGCAAATTATGCTAGAACGGTCCTTGATGACCTACAAAGACACAACCATGGCAACAGAGAGCAAACAAGATCAGGTTCTTATTCAGACTTCAGACAAGAGAATAAATGTTAACTCCAAGCAAGACTTAAAATAAACATGAATTTTTTTAAAATATAATGGTTTATTGGTTGTAGCAACTAAAGCAGGTATATTCAGCTTTCTTAGAAACCTAAGCAAAATGCAGAGTTAGTGCAACCACAAATGCTGAACTGAACAGTGCTGGAGTACTTAGAACATGATTAATGTTCTCCCCAAAGAGGAGTGGAAGATTTCGAGGAAAATTCTTGCCATTAGCTAATAGCTCCTTCTCAAGCAGTAAAATCAGTGTATCCAGTGGCAAGAGAATCCTCTGGCCATTAGCTCTGTTGAATTATCCCAGAGAAATAAGTTACTGTATATCAGACATAAACAAATCACTGTTGTATGGAGCGCCTAAGTGACAACTCTGTACAGTGGGAGTGATTATGAGTTTCAATATCAGTGTGACCTGCTGTATACTCTTATCAGAGCATATGCATCAATTCAGTGATAAGATATCCCAGTATGTTAGAGGGACTGCCAAACAATTTTATTGTCTGTCCTCCACATGCTGTTCTCCAGAGGAGTTTCATATAAAGGATGTTACGCCTAAATGCAAAAAGGGTTTTATTAGAAATTATTTCTTCCAACAAACTATGCAGAGGTAATGAAAAAGGACCTGAGAGAACTCACAAATGGTGCATCTTGTTAGTTTTTAGGTGAATCATGTTTTTAAACGCCCTGTGTATTTATTCATTTCAGAATATTAATATGGACATGATTTTTCCTGCAAAAACAATAGAAAAGACATTACTGTTGTCTGGTCCAAAGCTCAGCTACAGTAATATATAGTTATCTTCTGTAACATTTGAACCAGATCCACACTTGAATATTGCTGGCGTATCAAAGCCCAGTTAGAGTTCGCTTATATAAAAGTTTGCTAAGGGCAAAATCAGAGATTTGCTAAGGGCAAAATCAGCCTCTTTAAAGCCAGAGGAAAAGCAAGAAGCCAAAGTAAGGTCATACAGTGATTTATCCAACTTCCACCTTGCCCATTTGTACTCAGACAAATAACCCCTTGTCAGGCACAATCAAAGATGATAGTGTGTGGGTTTTGGCTACCTGTTCTTTAGACAGTTTCAAGTGAGTTGTGCTTGAAGCTCAGGCTAGCAGGATGCAAGGTGGCATTGATGCAAAAGCCCTGAGACTATGCTAGCATCATGCTGAACACAAGTTAATCAACTCAGCATGCTTGGGTTCTGCACAATATAAATGTGCTCACGGCACTTGGATCAGTGCTGGCTTTCATCCTGCCTTCCTGGCACCCAAACAGTGAATTCCCTTCTGTCTTTGAAAGGCTGGGTAGACTGAGAACTAGGGCTAGGGGATATGAGGTTTTCCAGGGATAGAAGCTCTGTTTCCTCATTTGTCTGGTTAGAGGGGAGGGAATTTTGACCCTCTGAAGTGGAAACATTTTTGAAGGCTTCTTTTTCAGCGAGTGGGTTGCTATGCTTGAGAAGGTGGCAGTTAGGGAGGGTGTTGATGTGGTGGTAGATTGCTACCTGCACTAGACAGGGAGGACAGCCACAGCACTTGGAGTTCCTTGTCCCGCCACCTCTCTGTCTGGAGTGTGTCGCGAATGCAAAGATTGTAACACTAAATCAACAGAATTTGGGGGATTCACGTCTTACAGTTCTATCTTAGAGATAACGAAGATGTGAAATGTGAAAATGTTTTTTGTTTTTTGGTTTTTTTTTCGTAAAACTTGGCATAGTTGGATCCAAAATGAAGAGGTAATGGTTCTGTAGAAATGCATAGGGACGTACTGAATCTAGAAAGTATTTTCTGAGTGTGCAGCTCAGGTGCACTGGAATAATCCAGAAATCAGGGACAATGTCTTTTGAAAAACACAGTAAATTCTGAAGAAGGTGGTAGGCACAACTGTGCATGCTGTTGTTCGGTCCGTGTCTGCGAGCAGTGTGTACGAGTGAGGTTTAGTAGGAGAATGTCCTTGAGCTTGTTTTCAACTGCTCAGTCTCACTAAAAACCACATACTTTTTCTGACAAAAATTACAAAATCTAAGTCAGCATGAAACAAACTGTGCGGCTGTTTTTTCAGTTGCCAAACTGTTTGGTTTTTTTTTGTGAAGTCTGTTTTGACCCTATTGCGCTGATGAAGAGCTTGAGAGCATTTTCAGTGGTGTTTTTCTGCCAGTGCTTCATGCCTTCATGGTTCTTCACAGTCAGAGATAACATCTGCTTAACGGTTCTGGAGTCCTCAGTTAGTGGCTCTTCCTGCAAATAAGAAGGGTTCAAAGATTGCTTCACACTTGGGCTATTGCAGTTCTCTTCTCGAAAGACTCCAAGTTTTTCTGTGTCTTGTCCCAATGGGCTGCTCAACCTGCACTGCAGATTTCCTTGCTACTCGCATGTTACATATTCAGTTGCTGTGTCTACTCATTAAACTCAGGTCTAATTTCAGCAATCTGCCACCAACTTTTACTACCATCCAGATAATGGAGACACCCTACCTCCATATTCTCATTTTGGGGCATTTCTGAGTGGATTTGTGCCATCTGTGTCGCAGTTTGTTGCTGGTCACCGCAGTCCTTTGCTTTTGTAGGTCCTGTGCTGTCTGCAGAACTGCTCTCACACAGCGGAAGGAAGAGCGCGGCCGCTCCGCTTGCTGCTGTTAGAAGGGGGCAAAACCTGTGGCGCTTGTGAGAGACCCTGTGCAAATGAGTAAATTACAATAATTATGAAGCAGATGATGCTCAGAGGTACAACAGTGCTTCTAGGAGACTAGCATGTGAAACCTTGATAGCTGGTACTAGTATTAGGCTTCTCAGTTGCTTTTATACCTATCATTGAAAGCAGGACCTGATGTGAAGAAGAGCTGTCTCTTTTCACCAGATGTCCAGGGCTTTCCATACTGTCATTCTGCAAGCCGTTCTTCAAGGGAAAGAATACCCCCAGGAAAAAAAAAATACCCTTTCTGTTCTGAAGTATCCACCTGATCATTTCCAAGCCGTGTAATTGTGCAGCCTGCCTGGTAGGGCTCCACAGACAGGTCAGTGGGAGCTGACTATCCCTCAGGAGTCAGTGGTACTGGTCCACTGAGCTCTCTACCCGCTGCAGGGCTCTCCTGCACACCCTGCTCCCACCACCAGCTTAGCACACACATTTCTCATCACTATTTAACAGAAGTGAAGAACATCGGGACTATTTTGTGCAACTTTGCAGCAGGACCCACCCTATCTGCCTCTCAGGCTCTTGCTTTCACCACAGCATCCTCCATACTGTAGCAGCTTTGTGCTTAGATAAGAATTGCAATTACCTGTCTCAGAAACATCCCCAGCACTGAACATGGTGAATCCTGCATGGGCCACATGTGCCTCTCCACAGCCATCTGTGTGAGCAGCCCCTCTTACCCCTAGACAATCCTGTCCACCTTCTGTTTTCTGCCTAATGACCATAGTGTTGTTCATCAAAACCTCACCTGTATTAACAAAAGAGATCAATATGTTATCAATGCAATCATTATTAGACTCAGCTTCTTAAAGCTAGCATGAAATTAGCTGAAACAAATCTGAAAGCTCAGAGCTTGATGGTGATGTCCTAAATCAAATTAAAGTCAAGCTAGAATATGCCACAGCATAAAACCTTATTTATGCAGGTTATATATTCAGTTAAATCTTATCTCATTAGTTTAATCTTACTTGATAGCACTTCAAATTTTCTGATTTTACAAAAATTCCCAGTGTTCGCATTTAATGGGTATTAAATTAAATACTATGTTATGATTCGTGGGATCATCTTATACTTTACTATGTTAGTATATGGCTGTGAATTAGTTAGTTTTTCTAGCCAGAGATGGGAAAGCTATTAGTGATGCAGAAAAAGTTCTATGTTTAAAGAAAATTAGGTCTTTAAAATTAAACTTTCAGCGATTACGAAAAGGCAGAATTAAAACTGAAGGTGTAGCTTTAATTTGGAGTATAACCGTGATACGTTCTTGAAGACTGGATCACAAGCTGCTGCTTAATTCTGTGCACAGGGTGGACAAGATCAACTGTTTATTTTTATCTGCATCATTCAGTGTGCAGTTCCAGTGCTTAGATGCCATCCAAACCCTGCCCTAAATACAAGGTTATTAATGGCCTCTGAGCTTTCATATGGCACCTCTCAGCAGTGTAGCTGAAAGTCTCCAAAACATTAATACATATATTTCATATCTTAAGTAATGCTCATTCTCTTTGGGTGACAGCACTAGCACTTGATTTTTTTTTTATTTTTATTTTAATTTTGAGTTCTTAGCAACTTACATGACACATTCAGCCCATCACTGTAACTGTAACATTACAGTTGCAGTTGTCATTGCTCAGGATTTCTGCAGACCGGGCCAGCTGGTTCCATATAGATGCCCAGAAAGTGACCAGCTGCAAAATGTTTTGGCCGAGGTGACTTTCCTCGCAGAGAACTGTAAGACTGTCACAGGAAGGGTAGCCTGGGTTCTGTAAATGGTGTTGGAGTACCTTGGCCATGGGTTTGTCCTTAACCTTTTCTTTGTTATATCTTATAACACACACAGCATATATAAAATATAACACGCTGTATGTTCTCAAACATGAGCTACAGCAGGGACCACACTGCAAAAAGCCTCAGTTACCCTCAGTTTGCACCTAGAGCTTTTCCTGGAGCTTTGTGCGCTGTCACCTATTTCTCAGAAAATTATATTTCCACTCTTCTGATGTTTCCACTTCAGAACACTGTTCTGAAGAACCGTTTCACTGTTCTTCAGACTAAATGCCTTAATCTATATCTAAGTATTATACTTTATCATTGCAAAGCCCAGTAGAAGTTTACTCCCCCAAGGTGATGCTGATGCAAAAGCCAGGGTGGCTTCTAGTGAGCAGAGGCTTCTAGAAACAGCTTGTAGTCTGCACTCCAGCTGTTGAGTCAGGTGTTAAATGGCCTTACAACACTTATTTGAAAAGCTACTTATCGTTGGCGTGTGTAGCTTGAAGACCTGATGCTCTGCAGGACCATCAGCACCAGTGTCCCTTGTCTAGAGGGGTCTCTGCGACATGTCCCCAGGCCTCTCAGAGCCCCTGGGAGTGCTGTTTTACAGGTTGTCCTTGGGCAGTTGATGGGCCTGAGGTTCCTCTGAAAGTGTCACATCTTGAGCCCTTTGAGAGGGCACAATCCCTCCTGCTAGCTTTTCTACCTAGTTGTGATGTGGGGCTGTTTTGGGATAATTTAATCCATTTTCCAGCTCAGGGCAGAACCAAATCAGGGCGCACACTTCTCCGTTCCAAAGGGCAGGAGGAGTACAGTTAAAATTTCCTCATGTACTCTGTAATGAGTGAGGAAAGGAAAGCTCAAGCATTGTATTTGAGAAGCCTTGGGATTAAATTATGTCATTTAAGAACTCATTAGCCTGTCTTTCAAGTGTATGCACTTTGGGGAGTAATCATCTTCCTGCTCCTGCTTTGCCTTTGAGTTGCTCATGTGTCATATCTCTCATCCCTAGGAACTGCAGCTTATGGCACTTCGGATTGGATAAAACCCTTAGCTTTGAAATGTTAAATCCTTCAATTAGCTTGAGTTTGAAGACTAAAGGCCAAACATTTCAAATGTGGGCACCTGAAGTCGACAGGAGCTGCGGGCATTCATCACCTCCGAAAGTGAAACCAATCATTCAGGTAGCTAAATTTAGATGCAGGTACCTTGCTTTTGCTAGCCCAGTTTAATCACAGAGTCCTGTGGTTTCACTCTGGATAGCGTGCTCTTTTCCTAGCCCCCAAAACACTTTTGTTATGTTTTGCTGTTCCTTCCAGGAAGCAGTTGGAGTTTATATTTAGGTGCCTATGTTACAATGTCCTCTTGACTTTCTTGGCAAGTTGTTCCCTGGCAAACTGAACTCTCCCAACCCTTGTGCTGAAAGCACCTAATAGGTTCAGCAGCCAGAAATGAAAGTAGGCACCAAATAAATTGCTTAGAAAAATTTACATTAACTTGCTACAGAAGAATGCTAGTCTTCTAGATGAACCCGTGCCTATTTTGCTGCCTTTAACCACTCTCCCTCTGATGTGTGTTCTCTGGGGATGATGCATGCCCCTTGGCCAAGGCTGTGCAAACAAGTCTCCCTTCAAGTCTTCATAGTTTCACTCCCTAAGGGGCTCAGAGGCACAGTGGTTTGGAAGGGGCAGCTCCCCAAGCTGCGCAGCCTCGTAAAGTCAGATTCATTTGGTCTGGGCACTGTATTCTTTTCTGCAGGACAGGTTTTATGAGGCAGCAGACAATGCAGAAAAATCAAAGAGAAATACTACTTTGATTGCCTTTGAAGAACTAGGGCGACCAATAAAAAGTTTTTTTATAAACCAGAATTCAGTAGGAGCAGGGCAGTAATCCAAGCAAACCTTGAAATGATTTAACAGTATATGAAAAATGTTGCTCTCTTGGTAAGTTTTGACTTACCCTGTGCTTTTGTATATTTAGGTTCAAGAGAAGCTTGCATAATTTGAGCACCTGCTTTTTAACTGCAGTTACGTGTGGAAAGAATTAGTTTCATTAACTGATACTCTAACTGAATCAGGTAGCAGGACAAATATAGACAAATGGGCAGAAGTGGCTTGCGCAGACTTACATGTTTCCTGGGACAACTGCCCAAAGAGCTAAATCCATAAGCAAAAGGAATTTGTGGGGATTCATATTCATCAGATGAGAAGCTTCTGAAGGAATGTAACAACTCAGGAACTAAACTGCCTTTCCTTTGCCATGATCTTCTACTTGTGCTGATTGTGAATGCCGAAAGCGTGCTCTGCTTCCCCAGGGCCCTGATACAAAATTCATTGTCAGAACTGGAAATGCAGAAAACTAGCAAAGACAAAACCCCAAACAAACAAAAATCTCAAGCCCCCCAAACAAGGAAAGGAGATCACTTCATTACAGTTATATTCTAGGCAGATGTTAACAAATCTAGTTAAACCTTTTCAGATTGTCATATACTGCTGGCCTCCTCTGCTAATCTGTGTTGCTCTTTCCCTGCTCAGTTAATTCTGACCTGATTAACATTTCAGAAATGCAGAATTTTTGTCAAATTAAGCTTCAGAAGCTGTTTGGGAATACTCCTTCGGGTGTTTTTTTTCTGTGAGTGGCAGATTACAAAGGATGAGTTCCCAGCCTACTGCATTATATTTTTGCTGGAGTCGATTGAACACAAGGAATCAGTCACAACATTGAAATGCGCCACACGGGTGGAGAGCACACGGTCACATTGGCACTGGTCCTCTTGCTCATTATCCTGCTGCAGTGCCAACATCAACCCTGTCCCAGTGTCTTTTCTCCTTGGCCGGTGTGTGGGAGAACAGCCAAGGCTTCACCTCTTCCCTTAGAGGGGAAGGATCCTCTCTGTGCTGTACCTCCCTCCCCACCTCGTTCCTGGAAACTTCTATAATTTATTTGCAAGTTGTTGGGAAAATTTGGGAAAAAATCACTCCCTAAAATGCCTGCTCAGCTGAGCACTTTGAGCAGATGAATTCAGAAGGGTCATTTTTCTTTATGGAGAAAGGAGAGCCTTTTTTTCCAGGCCATATTTTGTGCTAATCACTATTTCAACAGCAAAAAAAATGGTCATCTTCTTTCCTTGGACTCCTGAATATGAGTTACTTCTTCTCATCCCTGAGAATGTGGAATATTTCAACTCTTTCTTCTATATATTCTCCCCCTGCGGCAGTATAAGTCTTTAATGTCCGTTGGAATATCATGTGCTTCTCCCCTTCCATCTCCTGTCAAGCATCATCATTGCTTGTGGCGATTCTCCTTGGACAATGAATTCCCATCACCTGACAAGAACTTACCTTCTTGGAGATATCAAGATTCTTTTAAAATACATTGGTTGGCTGTCATCTCAGCTTCTTTTCTGTAGCAGGTAGCAAGAGGGTGTTTATTTGCTTGACTGAATTTGGTACAAAATGGAGGTAAGTGCTCTTAGCAGATAAGTCACCAAAGTAGGAGTCTACATAAGAGGAACAGATACCAAAAAAGGAAAAAAAAAAAGCCCACAAACTTATCTTGAACTTTTTTTTGTAGGCCAACTACTTGGAACTCTTAAGAGAACATTTTTAATATCTGAATTTCTGATCCGATTTTCAGAATATCTTCTCACCATCTAATTGTTGCTCTGCATGCCCCAAGGTCCCAACATACATGCCATTTTAGGTAATGCAAGTTCTAATGTGGTAGGATCAGGGATTTCACCTCAGGTTTTTCTAAAGATCTAAGGCCATATCACCTGTACTCTACTGATTTAAATTTTATGCTGAAATTCAGGTTTGTTTTTATGTTTACAACCCAAGCTACAAGCTCTTATATTTATTGCATTCTTATTCTGCTGAGCTACCAAGGGACTGCCATGATCTGATTCACACAATGAGGGTTCTGCTCGCTTGACTATGTCAAAATAATAGCAACAAAGATCAAGCTCATCCCTGCTGCACCTCCTGGATGCAAAGAGCATTCTGCCAGGGAGTGAATATAGCTCATTAGCTGCATCATTATGCTGCTCCTGCTGCTGCTGCTTAAGGAAGAGTCTAAACTTGTGCAGCCAGTGTTATTCTTTACCTTCCAGAAACCTGACCTAAAGCAAAAACCTTGTGATGTAAAAAAGGCTCAGCTCGGATCCTGAGAGTCTTGCAGGTGGTATTCTGGCAGCCGGCATCGGGGAAGCGCTGAGCTTCTTCCTCTAAAAGGAGTCACAGGTAGTCGGTACCTCTTGCAATCAGGCCTTTGCTCCTGAGAGCCTGAAAACCAGCCAAAGATGTCAGGTTAATCTGGGAAATATTGAGACTCTTGGGGATTACTGAAAGTTTGGCAGGAAGTTTGGATCAACCCTGGTTTTATTTGATCTGATTTCCAGCTTCTCCAACAGATACAGTGCTCCCTGAACCTCCCTTGTTCTGAGCACAGGCTACCCTTCTGAATCAGCCACTACACTCCGCACAACTAGCAGGTTTCTTAAAAAACGTGTAGCTGGCCTGAAAGTTGGAGCAGATAACTCCTCTAATTATATGAAATTCTTTAATATGATGCTGGGGATGTTAAACAATTGTTCCCGCATTAAATATGCTGCGCTTATGCAGACGTGGCACCCAGATTGCAAATTCTTAAATTTATCAGGCAGACTAATTATTTAAATGTGAGCTATAGGTTACATAAATAAATAGCTCTCCTTCAGTAAATGGCAAGGTGTCATGCTACTAGCCAGGTGTTTTGTAGCAGAGTAGAATTAATGTTAACACTTCTGTGGGTTTCTTTCTCTGATTAGTCATTCTCTCAGCATTGGTAGATGAGCTGAATTTATGAAAGTTTTGCCTACCCTCTAGGTCTCTGTTTTGTATTCTTTGTGCGTTGCCGCCTGTTCCTGGCTCTGGCAGCAGTGTTGGATGCTAAACATGCAAATAGCTCAAGCCTCTGCTCAGCACGTGGCGTGGGGCAGATCCAAACCGAGCCGGGAGCTTCTGCTGGGGCTGGAGCTGCCGCCCTGCAGCTGCCGGAACACGGCGCCGTCGTGGTCAGCAGTGTGTGCATCACCCAGCAGAGACCTAGAATTGCATCTACCAAGAAAACAGGCAAAGCACTGTGGAAACGAGTGAGCAATTTGCCCTGGCGGGGGACCTTGTGTTTTGCAGGCACATGAATGCTGCAGGAGAGGCACGGGCATCTTCATGGAGAGGCACACGGTGCTTATCTGCTGCCCCTAACTTGGGTGAATTCCTGTGATGAGTTGTGAAAGCTCAGACAATCCTGCGTGGTAAAGATTCCCATGACTAGCAAAAGAGGGTTTCACTGAAGTTCCTTGTTAATTTGAAATTCACTTACATCTACTTTGTCTCATTGGCAAAGGCATCCGCTCCGGTGGTTTTATGGAAGCAGCACTGCAGAGGCTGGGGAGTGTTAGATGACAGGTTGCACCTTCTTCCTCTGTCTCCTAGAAGTTTTTATTTTATTTTGTTTTATTTTATTTTATTTTATTTTATTTTATCTTATTTTATCTTATTTTATTTTACTTTATTTCCTCCCCCTCCAGTCATGCTGTTTTACATGCAGTTTTCAAATCAGAATTCAAGTGGGCATCCTCTCCTTCCTTCCCCATCTGCCTCAGTTCCCGCTCGCCCCTTTCTCCCTCATCCCCTGTGAGTGCAGCCCCATGGGCAGGTTTCGCAGAGGCCTTGGGCACTTGTCTGCATCCACAGGCAGGAGCTGGAAGGGCTCGGCAGCTCCCGGGCTGCACTCCGCAGTCTGCAGCCTGGACCCGGCGCTGTCATCCTGCCTTGCAGCGCTGCCTCCCGCGCACGGTGGCGTTTGGCAGCGGTTCAGCAGCATGGTCTGCATCAGGCCCAGTGGAGGTAATTGGATCAACTCAGTGCGAGGGATTAAAAGAAACCAGGTGCTCTTTTGATGGCCAAACGGAGAATTTGCAAGCTGTCCTTTTGAGGAAATTGGAAACACTTTACGTGAGATTCAGTTTTAAAGGGTGAGAAGGAATTTGTTCATTGGTCTCAAAGGGGGCTGCCAGAGCACCTTAGGGGAGCAGAGGGCCAGCCCTGGCTTGACTCAGCAGCCTGCAGGGCTGCACCAGGGTTGGGCTGACCGAATCCTCTTCCTCATCCCCAGCTGGAGGAGAAGCTGGGAAGCAGGTTGTGAGCCTGAGGTATAATCTGCTTTCTGCTCCCATCCTGGGACGAACAAGTCAAGGCTGAAGAGGAAACAGCTCTGCGACTCTTCACAGGTAGCATTGCTGTTCATTGAACACCAGGGTTGCTTTGCTCTTCTTTTCCTAGCCCAAAGAAGGAAAACATACGAAGCTACCAAGAGCAGGCTCAGCTCCTTCTATTTTCATATGCAATTTTATTTTTTTGCAAGCAGAGCACACTGGTGAGTTGGGAAAGCTGCTGTTGAGGTCCAGTCTCAAGCCCTGCATAGAGATGTGAGGTATAGAATAATTCAAATTCCAGTGCTGTTACATGTCTCCTGCAATAACATTTTTTTCCTTACTTTTGTTCTCTGGACATTTTTTCTATTGCCAAGGTGTTTAGTTGCAAATTTGGAAGGCCATGCAAATAAGGCCAAGCCAGCTGCACAGTTTTTGCACACTTTAATTAAGTTGTAGGGCTTCAAATGAATTTGGCTCCAGTTTCTAATGCTTCCATGGCCTGTACTGTGTTCCAGTGTGGATGTTAAATCGTGCAGAAATGGAGTGTGACCTAACTTTCATGTCAGTTGATCTGGCAGTAGCTGTTTTTGTGTAACTAATTTAAAAAGATTGATTGTTGGTTAATTACATTAATGAACTGAATCAACATGGGCACAGACCAGAGCTCAGCAGTCTCCTAAACAGTCATTAAGAATAGACATCTATCTTTTCACCTGCTTGGACAGCCTCCTGTTGGGTGGCAGAGTGTGTAGAATGGTAATTTTGAAGGTTAAATGACTTAGGGACGTAATCACAAACTGTTCACCTCCGCCACCCTTCTGCCCATATGGCCTGGTAGTCACAGTCAAAATATGTTTGGACACACTGTCGGTTGAAAGGTCTCCAGGACAACAGGTCTGGTGCTTTCAGATGGATTCCTGGCAAATGCTGGCAGGTATAAAAAATCCATCAGAATTCCAGGGTTGAAGGGAATTTACAGATTTGAACAATTTTGAAAGAACTCTTGCTCAATTAGGGTAATTCATGTGTATCAAGGTTAAAGTGTACTAAGCAGAACTGTTCACTGCTCTGGACAAATCATGCATATGAAGAAAGATTGAATCAATATACATTTCTGTAATTAAATTGGTAAGTTAAAATGGTCGAGGTCTTGTTTTAGTGAACAAGCAACGGAAGATGCATTTCTGCATGTTTATCATTGTTGCTGTTGTGACAATTCATTGGGGCCTGGACTTAAGGTGAGAGATGTGCAAATACTGTATCCTAATGTACAAGGTCAGAAAAGAAATTCCTCAAGAGGTAAAAGAAAAAGGGTCAGGAACAGGTACCCTGATACCTTTTCCAGTACAATTTCTAAATACTGCATAGTGATTAAAGAGGGTGGAATGCATTTTATCTCATTTCAAAGTTTGACATGATTACCTATATCCTTTGCCATTTTTACTGTGTATATCATAAAGGACCTACTTGCAGTTAATGGGAGCGTTGCCATGGGCTTAAGCAGAAAGGGAGCAGAAGCAGGACTGCATATTAAGAAAGTACCTCAAGAAAAAAGGCTAGTTACTAGCGAAGTCAAAACAGAAAGTACTTCTGCATTGTCAGCCTGGGAACAGGTATTAGCCTGTGTAGGTTGTTTTGAAAACCTTTGAAGGTGACTTGCGTCATGGTGGTACCATCGCGTTCTGCAAGGCCTGTTCCAACGGCTGTGGAGACCGACCGTCTGAGAGAGGATTCCAGTCAGCTTTGGGGGAGGCAGGAGGTGGACGATGAAGTCTGATTTTCAAGAAGGCTGTTTGCTTCCACAAAACCTTTTTCTACCCAAATTCAACAATGGGGTGTAAGTCAAAGAAAAATCATTTCCAAGGATCGTTTACCCCAAAATCTAGTTTCCTCAGTCTTGGACATGCTGTTGAAAGGATTTGAGGTGCCAAGGCATAAGACTTCCTTGTGCAAGTGATTTGGGGGCTGATCCTGCTTCCCCATCGTCCCAGAGGCCTCAGTGAGAAGCGAGGGGTGAGCAATGGAGTATTTGTGTCAGCAGTTCCAGGCATTGGTTCACAACAGTCTAAAAATACGCTAACTGTGAGGTGAAGAAGTTATGGAATGACACATATGCAAATAGTGTTAAATTACAGTTTTATCTAAGATCTTCTGTTTCAAGCTAATTGAAAGACAGAGGCCACTGCTGCAGGAGGAAAATATGAAAAGAAAACTACACTGAAACATAAAAGTGTTTTTGATCAAGTAAAATTCTGTTTCTGTTGAACGTTTTATTTTGTTCCAGTCACATAAATTACCATCTTTGAAACACTAAAACTCCCCAAATCAGCTTTTTATAACAGAAAATAATTTACATTTAAAAGGTTTAACTGAAGCAGCTAAACCTCAAGATGAATGTGCGCATTCGGCAGTAAAACAGGAAAACAGCCCATGTTTTGGAACCCGTAGCTGCTATGTATAATTTTAATATTGTAAATAACTAAATAGAGTCTAGTGAGTGCTATATGTATGCATGGAGATATTTACTGGTTCTTGGGAAATATATCCTTGGGGGGTATGAAATGCCTCACTCCTGATACACAGCCTTGGAAATCTTCCCTAACGTACTGATGGATGCTGTGATGGAAGGCACCGTGGCTCGAACGCATTTCATCCTTTGCAGAAAGTTATGAGGTTCAGTCACGTTCCTGTCATTGGAAACCTTTTCTTTCTCCTTTTGCTAGCACCTCTCTCCATCTTTAACTAATGAAAGGGAAGAAGGGAACAGTATTTAGATTCTGTGGGAACCTTGTCATAATCTTAGATGCAACAGTTGACTAAAAAGGCAATAACCCCATGAATTAGAGATAATGATTTCCCTCTCAGAAAAAGAGTAACTGTTATGTAAGACTTGTCTTCCCCCCTGCCCTCCCCTGCCACATCCATTTCTGATTTATCTTCTCTCGTTTTCCACCAACTTCTCTTCCCCCTGCATTAAAGAGGGAGTGGGCCTTTACTGCTGTAATGCTCTTATTCCTTGCGAGGAGAGAGAAGATATATTTCAGTTTTATGCTCTCCTCAAATGCACTCAGGCACATGGAAGAAATATCTTACAGGTGTTTGTATCATTGCAGATACTCCAGAGAATTGAAAACCCCTCTGTATTCCAACAATAATCTTTCCACCGACCTCAGTGTACTTTACATCGCGTCTCGGCTACTGAATCCTGCTGTTACTGGAGTTGGTGATAAAACAGGGGGAACTTTCAGTGAAGTGGGGACTGGCCTCGGGGTGTTAAGCATGAGGCTGTAGGAGTGACGTTGTGAGAGGAACCGTGTGCAACTCGTCCCGCACCGCTCTGCCCTCTCCGGGAAAGCTGGACCTTTCCTAGCATCAGCAGCATGCGGCTGATCCTAACTCTTATTAACATCAGAAAGTAAATTAGTGTGATACTGCCCTTCATATCTGACCTTTCAGAGGTCTCGCATCCTTTTCATTTAAACTGATCTCCGAAGAAGAAACACGGGAGTAATGCAGTGGACCAGTGAGATAATTAGTAAGCACATTCTCCGTAATTACAATGTTAGCGTCTCGGGGGGGAAATGAAAGCTTGTGCTGTCCCTTTAACAGGACAACTTGATAATCCTCTTAACATTTTCTCTTTTGGCTGATAATATTTCACAGAATTTTACTTTGTAAAATATTCCTAAAGGGAGGCTTAAGCAATAATGCACAGATTATGGAAATGACTCTCATTAAGTATAGGGGGAGACTTCGGCAAAGCCATGAACTGCTTTGAAACATGTAACCCCCATTAGGAGCTTCATTTAAATGTTTATTCACAGAGCAGTAAATGTTTATTATAGTACATTTTATTGAAACATAAATTAAAGAACCCTAATTATATGTATCACAAGCGTTAAAACAATATGCATTTATCAAGACTTAACTGAAGATTAGAGGTGAGGGGAAATGCAATTGCTATGTTGTTTGCATCTAAATACAACATAACAGAAATACACCTAGGCAAAAAGGAAGGGAGAAGGGCCAGGACTGCCAGTCAGGTGCTCTCCTACCATCCCAAAACCTGCTACAACCACCTTCCTGTGAAACTTTGGAGGCTCCTTCATTGATTTGTGCCTTAGTCTTCGGCTATCTGTAAAATGCAAGTGGTGTTTTATCTAAGGACAGGGATGAACATCCTTTATGCACTGAATAGAGGTGGATGAGAGTGATCTGGTGATGCTCCTGGGGCTGATCTTTACCACGTGTAGACCCTCATTCCTAGAGTTGTGGACTAAGTTCAAAATATCAGTCCAGAAGCACCTTCCCATCGACATTTCCCTTTTGTTTATCCATTTGTCACTTTTTGGAATATCTCCCAAGAAGACATGTGCAGATTACATTTCGAAGGCCATGAAGACTGAGTATTTCAATGACCAAATGTTTCTTCTGATATTGGGTTGGACTTTCTTTCATTTTTAATGTGTCTCTCCATCCCAGTTCAGAACTAGGAATAATGTTAAGGGCTCGTAGTGGCTCACTGCCCAGGAATTGCTTTCCCTTGAAGATGTCTTGGCCTACAAGTTGAGGGTCCAGGAAATTGGCTTACAATACCTGGAAATAATGACTGAACTGAGCCTACTATTTTATAGCTAATGCGATGTATTTTAGGGGACAGCAGAGGGAGTGCTTTCTGTTAACGAGCTATGGATATACAGGCAGGGCTTTCCACAGAATAATTTTGTAACAGGGATAATTGAGCAGTTAATCAAGAATAGCAAACAAGGGCTCCATGGAAGCCCAGTTTACAGAGAGGACAAAATTGCCCTATATTTCATGCGGCTATCTCAGTATTATGGTTGATTTTCTTTATCGCCCGCTAACAGCCTTACTTGGAGGACGGTTATTATTTGGGAATTTCTGCAGTTAATCTGGCAGTTAGAAGCATTACCGCAGGCTCCCGTAAGAAGCCTGTGTGTCTGTAACGGACAGGGGACTTTGTGCACCAAACCCGGTGTTGTCACAGGCCTTCTCCTCTGTCACACAGCGCTTGCGGCCTGCAGCCTGCAGGGTTGCCAGGGGAAGGCCTGGCCGGCTGGGGGGCTCCTGCTTCCATCGTGGTCGATGCCTGCTCTGCCTGAGCGCGACTGCTGCCCAGGGACACCCAGGCTTCACTTTTTCCTCGCCGGAGGAGCAGCCGCGGCCTCATCCCCACAGTGGCACACTTGCTCTCAGAAGGAATGAGAAGTCACAGGGGAAAGGGTGAAACTGGTGGAAGGCATCCTCTCTGGCTACACAGAAGTCCAGGTTGTCCATGTGCTTCCTTCACAGGAACAGCCCGTCCACTGCTGGCCTCTCTGGCAGTGTCCCCATCTTTAAGATTGTGAGACCCATTCCTGGTTTTTACATGTTCATCACAGAGCAGCATCAAGCAACGTTTGGTTGCTACAGGGTGAGCCCTGAGGAGCCGTAGTGAGGGCTGTTACCTCCTTTGCTTTACAGAGCAGAGCCTCTTGCTCTACCAGCCAGCCCAGCAGCTGAGCAAGCGCAGCATCATGTTCATAAATTATTGCAGGTGATGCCTGTGTCCTCCCCAGTGGTGGTTGTCAGGTCACCTGCTCTTTGCTACGCAGATCTACCAGGGAAATCTCTTTCAGTGTCTCTTTTTGCCTGGTCTTCTTGCTATACATCCAGTGCAGTGGTGGCACATTGGCTATCCCAGCATAGTTTAGTATATAAAAGCAAACATAGCTAGGAACATTGTCTTTTCCATGGTCTTGAGTGCTGAAAGTGGCCTAAACTGGGTGTGGGGGCTTTTTTCCAGCAAAAAAAATGTTTCTTTGGAGAAGATTTTTGTGAGCATTTTGCAGCCCTGGTTCATTGGAAATCAACTTTCAGTGTATAATTCCACTAATGTCTGAGGCATGCCAAGATCAGCCCGCTCCGGAATGACCATCAGCAGCCGGCTGCTTCTGGGGTCGTGCTGGAAACTTTGCAGGCTTTGAGCCAAGGAGCATCCCCTTGCAGCTGTGTGGAGGTCAGAGAGAGCAAAGACCAGCCTGGACTCACGAGTAACCCTTTGCATAGACAGCTTGCTCTTTGCAAGACATTTTCCAATTCTCTGTGCATTCTGGGCTAAAAATCTTAAAAATGTTTTCTGAAAAAGTGCTTCTGTGTCACCTGAGAAATCTCACCATTAGGAATTTTCTTCGTTCTGAGATTTTACTTGTAAAGTAGTAGCCCCCATTCAAACAGAGGAAGCCCTAGAGGTCCCAACCCTAGAAAACTGGCAGTCTAACAGTATTAACTTTAAAGATCCTGTAAAATTCAGGCATGTTTTGTTGTGACTGAGCAAACATTTTGAGGGATGACATTTGCAGAGCCTCCTTTCCTTCCCTACCTCCCACACAGAGCTATTCTTTTCCTCTCCTCCATGCTCTTCTCATCTCCTTCCGCCTGCTCTCTGGACATACCTGGCAGGAACCCCATCCCCAGTGTCCAGGGCAGCTGGTGGGTTCAAGAGTTTTGGCTCACCTTATGTCCTCCAGTGGGGGACATAGTGGCATGTCCCCGTGTGGTTGTGCCCAGGCTCTTGCAAATATTTGGAGCTTTCAGAAGAAGAAAAGGGAAGAGTAGCTAAAAGCTAAAAGTGCTTGTTTCATTTTTTCTATACGGTAATATCGATCGTTCCATTAATGTAAAGGTTTCAGGTGTTGTATGTTGCTTTTATTGCTTACTAATCAAAATAATGCAAAATGAAGGGAAAGCGGTTTTGTGAGGAGAGCCATGAGATGCAGCCAGCAGTGACCAAATTCAGCCTGCCAGAGCATGATAGTGTTGTCTGCCGCCCCGCAGACATGAGAGTCTCCACAAGGACTGGAAAAAAACTTTGAAACATTTAATTTTGACATTTTGTACACAAAATGGTAGGGTTTTTCATCTCTAAGCAGTGTTTTTAGGGAAGATTTGCCTAAATCTGTTTGTTTTGCTCTTTTTTTAAAAAAAAAGAAAGCAGCCAAATGTTTTGTTTGTATCTGCTGACACATTGCAGTCAACCGCAAATGTCTTTTTTGGACATGCAGGTTTTTGTTTTGCCTAGGAAACGAAATGCAATGAAACAACTTTAATTTGAGGACGGCTTGAAGTTATTTGCACCCCGCGCAGCTGGGCAGACCTCCCTGTGGCTGGCAGCGGTTGCACTCTCAGCGTAGCAGCCCAGCCCTCCGTGCTGAGAAGCTCGTTTGAAGCCCCCTTGGTCTCGCCAGCCTGCAGAGCAGCCACGCTGCTCTGCCGTTTAGCAAAGCACCAACATGCCTACATAATATCTAGGAGGAGAAATCCTCCCACTCCACCAATTTTCACATTGGAAATTGAGCTGGCGCTTAAGTGCCTTGGTGTTTTGAGGCTTCAGCAGTAAAAAATAGCACAAATAGCAAAACCAATCAATTATAGAGCTCTTAATGAATCAAGAATGTTGGAGTCTCCAAATTAGGAAGTCTCCAAATTCAGATTAGAGAAGGTGTTAAATCCCCTTTCTTTGACATTACTCACCATGTGGTACCCGTTGCTCTGGGCTACTTTCTTGGTAAAGCCAAAAAGAAGGAAGCTACTTCTGCTCCTGTTCATTTCTGTTGCAAGAGGGAAAACAGTGCAATACAATATTAGAAACGATAGGGAAAATTCATTTTTTTTTAGTGTAGTTTCCATGTCCAGCATTAAAAGAAATAATTGAGATATCTGGAGAAAAAAAAAAAAAAAAACGTTTTTTAATTGACTGTAGTTACCTCATACATGGCAATACCCTTTTGCTTTCTGATATAGTTGATAGGTTTTGTTAGGCAGCCTGGTGCTGCTTAAGAACATAACGCAAATGCTAAACCTGAGTAATCCCTGAAAACAACTCTACTGATGCCAAGTGGTCCATATGCTGTCATAAACACTTTTTCTTTTCTTTTTCTTTTTTTTTTTTTTTTTTTTTTTGTCATTCTTATCACAAAAAAAAGACCTTTTGGGGCAGAAGTTCACATCAGGCTTATTCATTAGCTGCTGTGCTGGGTCCATAGGTCTGCAGTGTGCCATCTCCACACTGAGCTTTGCACTAGATCCCTGTCTGCTGTCTATTACTTCAGATCATTTGTTGTGGCTATATACAGATCCTTCCTGTGTGCATCCTGGTACATTTTGCCATAAAGATCTAAATTACGCCTAAACCATTTAAAACTGGTTGATCTTTGGGGGCTATGGCTGCTAATATTAAGCTTTTTCTATAATAAAGAACAAACCCTAAACAAGGATGTTTTGACAAAAGATATAATTAGCCACTTATTCCAGAAAAGACAGAAAGAAAGAAAGAGAGAGAAAGAACCTGAATGGTAGTTTATTTTTTTCTGAATGCCTTTTAAAATTAAGGAGAATGACAAAAGTGTAACGTGCTAGTGAAATTTTGCAGTGCCTACACAAACTTTAATCTTCACTCTATTTTTCTGGAAAATCCCTCTTTGTCCAAAAAACTTCCGGCCCAAGGGGTACTAAAGACCATCTTTAAGCTTGCCTTGTTATTTTGAGCAATACATCATGAGAGCAGTGATGTTCAAATGATACATTGCACTAATATATCACAGGAGCACTATCACTCTCATGATATATTAGTATAAAACACTATCCGAACACTATCACTGATATATTACTCAGAAACATAGATTTAACCCTCAAGAAGCATCCCATCTCTAGGCTGAATGAACTGAAAGTTGTAGATAATGATAAGAACAAGCAACAGCATGCTCGGTTTCTCTAGGGCAAACTACGAAAGAAAAAAAGAGCAGTATTCAGAGTATTTCATTAGCTGAAGCATCCTTCTGATTTCATTTTGTTCACTGAGCAACTGTTCTTATGGATTTTATAACACGATATAGGTGTATTTGAATTTTCTTACAAATAGCCTAAGAAAATCTTCTTTGATTTTGGATTTCACTATAGATTTGAGCCATGTTTTGAGAATGCTTCAATGAGGTGCATGAATTTCAGCTGATTTCCAACTCATCAGATTGAGTCAGGTGCAAGCTATCTACATTCCCTGTAAAGCTGTTAGTGCTTTTTGCTGCAGTCTTTTTTTTTTTTAAGGATTTAGGCATTATCTATAAAGATCTGGGGATGCATAAATGCGGTGTGTCACTCAGATCATTTGCTGTCTCCCCTCAATGAGATTTTTCTTTTCTCATGAAGAATTATTGCCAGTATTTTTTTTCCTCCAAAGGGAGTGAAGGAGAAAGCAGGAAAGGTAAAAGCAGCTTTGCCATTTCTTAGCTGAGCTTCTTGCAGAAAAGCTTTTGGCTTGCGCTTGTGTCCCTGGGGACATGAGAGGTGCCCAACACGAGGGTGTTGGGGTCCCTCTGTGCATTTCCCCAGGACCTGACTTGTCCCATGGCACCTTGTGTGTCTCTCCCCTGGAGCCCAATTCTCCCAGGGGTGTCTGTGCCTGGAGCACAGTGGGGACTTTGTTCCTTTATATTCATGTTAACAGCTCCTGGAAGGAAAAGCAAAGTATTTTAGTGCCTTCTTAATCTTGAAAGAGCAATTTTGTCAGACGGGCTGCGTTTCCCCTCTCACGATGCCGTTTCCATGTGTGCCGCCTCGGTTCCCTGCCAGTGGCTTCCAGCATCCCGTGGTCTCCACTGTGCCGAGCCCCAAGCGCGTAACCCCGCGCGGCCGCCGGCCTCCGCTGGGCAGCTCCTCAGCCTTGTCGCTTTTGAAGTCGCAACACGCAGCTCCAAGGTACATTGTCATTTCAAAGCTGTGGCTAAATACGGCTCCGACTGACAACGATGAATAATTCCACAGAGCCCCTCCACTTCCAGGCATTTCACTCCGAAGCTCATATATGCAGCAGAGCTGCTCTCTCATGTTTTTCATCTTTCATATTCTCAGAAGAGTTATGGAGCAGGTTAATGTATTTTTCTCTGAAAATAATGCTGTGGGAGCCTGGGTGTCGTTACTGGTATGTGCGGAGAACAGTGCTGACAGTCTAGAAAAGGGAGTAATGGTCTTGATAATCACCGCTGTGTTGTTTCACATTTTCAGCATGTTCATGTCCACATCCTTCCAAGGAGGGCCGGAGACTTCAGCAGGAATGATAATGTCTACGAGGAGGTAAGGGCTACACTCTATTTCTTGGTGTTTTGATCTTTAGAAAAATGACCTTAATGATTCAGGCCCTGCTTCAAGTGGAGTTATATTAAGCAATCCCTGTCTCTTCATTGGTTGCAAGGAGAGGCTGATAAGCACCAAGCAGTGTATAGTGGTTTGCCCACAAGCTGTGGCTCAAGGTATGGTCCCGCAGGGTCTCAAGGAAGGAGCTGTGGCTCAAGGTATGGTCCTACAGTGTCCCAAGGAAGGTTGTTGTTCGACCATGTTGGGCCTTTCACTGTGGCGGCTGCACGCAGAGCGAGGCAGCATCTCTACCGATCGCTGTTTTATGTTGCGAGCGCTGG
This sequence comes from Tinamus guttatus, assembly GCF_059628265.1. NCBI lineage: Eukaryota > Metazoa > Chordata > Aves > Tinamiformes > Tinamidae > Tinamus > Tinamus guttatus. Next base: position 2,690,610 of record NW_028288841.1, on the reverse strand, counting down.
AAGGGGGATAAATCCTTGCCGAATGCCATGGCTTGGCATATCCTGTCCTGGCTGACACCCCAGAGCTGCAAAACTCCCCTTCCAGCAAGGAGCGTCACAGGAGGCTCATTACAAATGGACCACAAATTGCCCTTTTTCTCTTGTTCAAGCACTGGACAAATCACATTGTAACTCTGAAGATAGGAATTAAAAAGCAGCAATGCATCTAGACGAGATATATGCATGGTGACATATGCATGCGTGTAGCCTGTGCTGCTGAGGTGGGGAAATAAGCTGCTCCAGCTTGACTAAATAACTGGCTTTGGTTTACGTGCACAATTGTATTGGCATTAACAGGAAGTTGTCCCCAGCTTGACAGCTGTCACAATGAGTGAATGAAAAATCTTGCTATTGTTAGATTTATCGATAGTTTTTAGGAGATTTAGTAGGATACTCTGTCTCAAATATGACATTTTCCTTTCTTTCTTAAAGTAATTAATACAAACTTCCCCAATACCACTGAAATACCATCTGCTGGAGGAAAAATTCATGGTATTTTATGCCTCTGATTTTTCTTCTGTTGTGATATATGCAGGAAGACAACTTTCCGCTCTCAAAAAGAATGGTAGCATACTTTAAAGGTCTTCAATGACTTCTCAATGAAAAAAAAAAGAAAAGAAAAGAAAGAAAGTTTATTATTGACCAGGTACATGAAGGGTAGAGACTGAGAACCCTACTAATAAGGGCATAACCTTATAATGAGATTGCTGAGCAAAGAAGTAAAAACTAAATATGTAATGGCAGTCTTGTGTGCTGCTGTCATTGGGAATAGCTGAAGTGAGGCTACATGAAAGTTAACTTGCTTTTCCTTTTCAAATGTGCTAAGTGGTTTTAGACACTGTGCCAGACAAAAATTCTGTTTCCATTTTCTTGTCAGGTTTCCTGGTTTCAGCACGTTTCTTTCTCTCTTGTTATATGTAAATACAACCAGGTAGAACTATTTAATGAGTATACATTAATTATTGTTAAATGAAGATGGGACAAAGAGCAGAAAAAATGTTATTATCTTGTCTGAGGGTGACTGGGGCTAGAAAGGGCATGGAAAGGAAATGTAGTGCTATATCCAGACAAGTGCCAGGTTCATATTTGCTGTTGATCAAGCTCTAGGCCTGGTGCCCTTAGGCTTAAGGCTAGGGTTAGGGACAAGAGCGAGAGAAAGGCTAGAGCCCCATCAGGAGTGGGACTAGAAAGGGCAGGCCAAGGGGTTATATGTACAAATGGAAACATAGAAAGTTTCATCTCCATGTGAGGAAGAACTTCTTTGCTGTGAGGGTGCCAGAGCCCTGGAATGGGCTGCCCAGAGAGGTTGTAGAGTCTCCTTCTCTGGAGATCTTCAAGATCTGCCTGGATGCCGCCCCGTGCCCCGTGCTCTGGGTGTCCCTGCTGGAGCAGGGGGTTGGAATGGATGATCTCTAGAGGTGCCTTCCAACCTCAGCTATTCTGTGGTTCTCTTATTCTGTCATTTTTCGTTATAGCAATTAGCAGCAAGTGTATAGCAGCAAATGTTGCTTGGAGCAGATACGGTTAAGCAAAGATGTTTGGAAATTACTTGGGGGTTATGTCAATAAGGCAAAATCTTTTGATATAATGTAACTTTGCATTGTGCCAACAGGACATATGTCTTTGCTCAGGAGATCTTTCGGAGTTTTAGGAAGATCTGTGGATCATGGCAGGGAAACAGACTGCAAATCTAGAAGGGACAGAGTACCATTAGGTGAGATGCAGATCCTGGAGAGAGCTTTAATTCCATCATCCATGAAAAGTGTGTTGAGGACAATCCATACAATCCATAACCTGTTTATAAATGAGGCTTGGCTTCCATGTATTTGAGTGATAGAAGGAGTTGTTCTTTAGGTAGAGCAGACTTCCATCCAAAGTCATCCTCGTGTAGGATGTGACACTGAGGCTGATCAGCCTCCCTCAAATAATTTTTTGAATAACAGACTGTGGATGAAACCCAGATGAAGTTTTGCTTATCGCCAAGGCTGGTTTGGCTACCACAGATAAAGGTAGCATAAGTATTTGACATAATTTTCACAAATTCTGGATCGCAGCTCTGGTTCAAACACCTGTCACAAAACTCCTATCTCTAAGTGGCTTTGCAGTCTCCCAACTCCTCGGATGTCATTTGTCGATGCTCAGCTGACTGTTGACAAATCCCATTGCTCAGGGAGTGTTTGACAGTGAAGGGAATGCCCAGCTGCTGAGACATCCATCCTCTTGAAAGATTTCTAGAGTTGAGACAGCTGGAAAGCACTTGTAGTCTCTTGCTGTGTGCTTTATTTCTCCCATTTGGTTTGGGAGTGACCGCCCTTCTGATTGAAAAGACAGAACAAAGTGGAGCAGGTTGATCCCTGCTCAGTGAAGTCTGTTTACTGGACTCTGGTGCCTGCAGGCTTTGGGCTGTGAAGCTCTGGGAAAGCCTCTTCTGGAACTACTTTTAAGTGTGAAGAGTATACTTAAGGGTAAGATAGATCTTTACCACTTGCTTTTTAATAAGGCTGCTGATGGGCCTAATACCTGCTAGTTTCCAAATGGGAATTGGAGAAGAAATGAAAGAGGGGCAGACACCTAGTCCATAGTACAGACATTCATTGCAATTTACACTGCTGCATTTCATTGCATATGAAAGAAGTCACTGCATGATTTTTCTAAGATACAGAGGGCATGATTAATAATGAAAGAATCTACTTTGAACATTTTGGCTTAGGGTATGTCTTTCCTCTGCATCTTTGCAGGAATAATTTTGGGGAGGGTATTTCCCAGGGACTGTTAACTATCTACCCTGTGGGCTCACCACACTGAAAAGCTACAGGCACAGTTTTTCAGTTCTTCTTACATTTTCTTCAAATTATTTGAAGCCTAATCCTGCAAGCATGTACATGTCAGAGTTAAATTGATCTTACAGTTGTTTATAGGATCAGGTCCTTCATGTTTTACTCTAGCCAGATTACTTTTTTCATGTGCATCTGGAGATACTCTTTTTCATCAATTCTCTCTCTCTCTTGGAGACCAAAACTGTAGCAGCTAAATAGTAGGAAAACTTTTAATTGGAATGCCTACTTCGCTATATATGTTTTTCATTTGGTTTGAAATAGAATAGTATGCTTATTAATCAAGGAATTGAAAGGCCCTGTTGAGGCTTTGCCTACTTTAAAAGAGAAGATGAGTTCCTCGCTATTGTAAGGGCATGTCACAGTAACTGGTAAGAATATGGTATTAAAGGATATTCTTTATTGTAGAGCTACCCCCACATTGTTACAGTCAGCACAAGCACTGCCGAGTTGTTGGAGGTCATCGTGTCCAAGACATTCAAGAACATTATCCTGAAATGTCTCAACTGTTTCATACACTCAGCCATCTGTGGGCAGTCCTCTCATTCAGTGTGTGTTTGAAAAGTCCACAGCACAGCTTGTCCCCGGTCTCTACTGAGCAGTTAGCCATTTCTGCAATATAAATAACATTCATCATCCTTTAGGTTGGCAGGTAATAGCTGTACTGGGCTAGAGAGCATGAGGCTTTCCTACAAAAGAAGTCTGCAGTGCTGCTATTCTCGGTATCGATCTCAATAATGTTAATTTGGAGGCTGATGGACTCGGGTGGATGAGGGCAACCCAGGCTCTCTATGAGACCCCTGAGCATCCCTGGCACTCAGTGATGGGTTTTGTGGGGCAGACCCTGCGCCTCTTGGGCCTGAGCCTCCCACCTGCTGCTGTGGATGCACATCCAAGGCGATGTGTTCAGGGCAAAGAGGGTCCAGTCCTCCAGACGGCTCTGCTTTTGTGCCCGCCTCATTTTCTTGCCTGTCTTCAGCTTTCGATCTAGACTGATGGGAAATAAAAGAACTGTAAAAGGAGAAAGCACAAAAGAGAGAGGCTGACCAAAACCCGGGTGCCTCCGGCCCTCTGCGGCCTGCCAGGACCAGCAGAGCTGCCTGCCTTGGGGACCTGTTGTAATGAGCCTGCCTGAGACATCCTAATGTGAATTCTTTGGGAACTTAAGGATTCTGCAAAATGCAGAAGCCAGGAAAAGAATTCGGTTCATGCTGTCCTCCTTCCCCCCCGGCACTCAGACACACAGCAAGAGAATCACTTAGGGAAAGATATTTTGACTTAGTGATCTCGTTCAGCACATTATGTTAAATCATTTCAGCAAGAATACCTATTAGTAGTCATTTCCAATTCCAGGGAGGATGAAGGAGGCATTTTGGCACATGACTCTAGAACCTGCTGGGCTACTTTTTGAGGCTAGCAAACCTGGAAAACCGTGGTGAATGCAGAAGTTTAGTGAAACAAGTTTAATTCTGCTGTGTCTGGCTGCAGCGTGCCTGCTCCCTGCCCTGCCCACGGTGCCGCGCGCTGCTGGGCGCGGAGCCTGGCGCAGGGGTTGGGACATGCACGGCTGCGCGGAGCGGCACGGGCTGCTTCCTGCTTGAAGATAAGGTATATAATGAAAAGATAAATAAGCCCCAATCCAGGTCCTGCTAGACAAAATGGAAAGATGCCCAACAGCTTCTGTGAGCATCGGATTGAGCTACTCATGAAAATTAACGGCATGCAGAGCTAATAGGCTGTTTGCTGGCCTCAGAATTATTTTGCACCTTCTGGGAACATATTGTAGCCTGCTGGTAGATCAGTCTGCTGCATCGGAGCTCCCTTGGGACCAGACTCTGCTTTCTTTTCAACCTTGCATGGGTGAACCCGTGGAAAGAGAGGAAAGCGGCACAGAATCTAAATATATTTTTTTAAAAAATCTGTGTTTTCCCAGGGTGCAACTCTGTTTTCCCTATCTTCTTACAATGTGGTAGAAAATAAATGCTTCCCAGTAGCCTGTGGATTTTATCCTGGTCTTGCCAATGTTGCTCTTTTTGACTGACACGGCATCAGGGGAGATTCCTGCTAGCCAATGGGCCTAAGTCCTCCCCAGTTGCTTCATGTGTCTTGTGATATTGTAGCGACTCCAGCAGGGCAAGTCCAATTAACTGTAGGAATATTTCCATTTGGGAGTACTGCGGTAGAAGCTAGAACAACATGAAGTCATTCTGAGTTTACCTGAGTGTTTTTTTCTTTCTCTCTCTCTCTCTCTCTTTTTTTTTTTTCACAACAAGCAAATTTCCTTTTTGAGTTTAATGAAATCATTTGTGTTCTGGACCATGATATTCTATCTGACTATGATCCGAAACCCCCGGAGGCTGCCGCATCCCCTGGGTGTTTCTTGCATGCGCCTCTCCTACAAAAGGCAAACTGACAAATTAGTTAGTTGGGTCCAGCAGGAACGCTGAGAGACATCCCATCACCACGGATAGCTCCCTAGATGGAAGCCCCACTGGTTTTGATATTTCCTGCCCTTTCCAAGCGGGCAAGACATTTCTTAATTTGAAACCTGAAATCTCAGAGACCTTCCCGTATACTGTGTCCATTGCTGCGCATATCTTAAGATAGAAGGATACCGTAATCGAATCTGATTACGAGATGTCTCGTGTATTGAAATCTTCCATCAGATCTAGAGAAATGGAAGCAGTCCAAGTATAGGAACAGATCAGAAGTGGTTAGAAGGCTTTCTGCCGAGGCAGCCATCCTTCACGATCACACGCATGCCCTTTACACCTAGGCTTTGTCTGGAAGGTAATGTGCACTTGGCATTTTGCATATCATCGTGCAGTCGGATTGCCCTGCAGCCCAGCTGTCTCCCTGCATCCCATCATTGTTGCTGCTGCTTCCTACCGTCTCCTGGCGTAGGGTTTCTCCAGTCATTTCCTTCAGAGGTAAAAAATACTGACTTCAAGGAGTCACTTACATTTAGTCTATAACCTAGCACAGACAAATTATTGTGGCCATCGCCTGAGAGCGCTTGGCCTGTGCTGCAGGATATTTACTTTGTTTAGCTCGTGGAGTATTTGCTCTTTTGTGTCCTTGATGGTAGTTCATTGACAAGGGACTTAGTGACAAAAAGCCTCTGACCAAAGACAGTTTGCTGATAAGGGGATTAAAGCAAACATGGTCTCCGTGGCCCATTTATGCTGTCAGCACTTGGGCTTGCTCAGCTGCTTAGGTGCTTCTTGTCTACTCCAAGTCCCCAAGGTAAAACTGTCTCTAGACCTCTGCTTATCCTGGGATGCACGATGTGAGCTGAGCTTGTGCTGGTGGGGAGAACATGCTCCATTAGGAACCTGGATTCTGGGCTCTGCAGAGTTGATGAGATGGAAAGTAAATAAAACAGTCAGAGAGTTGGCGTTTTCCAAAGAGATTTAATTTTGCCCGACCTGAAATGTTGGCATAAACATAAAATGAAATATTCCCTCGCATTCTATTTAGGGGTCAGGATATGAAAGCAACTATTTGGTAAGAAGCAAATCGCACTGAAATCCCACGTGCTCAGCGATAGATTATTTCAACAATTGGTTTTGTCAACAGCAAAATTTTAGAACCAGTGGTGATTGACATGATTCCTTGCAGTCCATAGGACTGGTTCAGATTTGACCAGCAGCTCACTGTGATCCAAATCCCTCAGCTATATGAGCATATTCAGATAGCTAGATGTTACAGTTTTAGCTTGTGACACCCTTAAGAGGTTCGTTAAGGAAAGATCTCTCTGAACCCTGTAATTTGGGACAGCTGCTTTAGTGGCAGTCTTTGCAAATGCAAAAGAGGAGAGGAGAGGAGAGGAGAGGAGAGGAGAGGAGAGGAGAGGAGAGGAGAGGAGAGGAGAGGAGAGGAGAGGAGAGGAGAGGAGAGGAGAGGAGAGGAGAGGAGAGGAGAGGAGAGGAGAGGAGAGGAGAGGAGAGGAGAGGAGAGGAGAGGAGAGGAGAGGAGAGGAGAGGAGAGGAGAGGAGAGGAGAGGAGAGGAGAGGAGAGGAGAGGAGAGGAGAGGAGAGGAGAGGAGAGGAGAGGAGAGGAGAGGAGAGGAGAGGAGAGCATTTTGAGGGGTCAGCTTCGTCTTCTGGTGGTACAAGTACCAGGGATCTGGAGAGTGACCACTTCATAGGAGACACCATTCAAACTGGCTCTTCCTGGCATTTTGATTTTACCCATCAGTAAATCAGCAACTTTGGTGACTTGAATGCCATATTATCCCTTGCTTTCAAAGTATGACTACCATAAATGGAGTCAAGTGTTCTTCCCTGTTGGGAAGTAGATGAAATGTGATGGAATAGCTTTACCAACATTTACAAGGTTAACTTCTTTCATTTTGTTAAGTAGAAACATTGGGGAAAAAATGTGAGATATAAGCTTTCTAGATACGTGCTCGTGACCTGATTTTGTTGGCTTTGTTAAAGAAGTATTCTTTCTAGTTCTTTTTATTTGCCCACTGTTTCCCGTTTTCTATTTTTTTTTTCCTGGGAGAAGGAAACAGAACTGAAAGAGGTTTAGAAAACTACCAACAATCCAAATTAGAAAGAGAAATCTGCGTGGTTATGGTTTCCAGAAACCTAAATGTTGTGCTGCCTGATTGAGTTGCAACAAAAGCCCCCAAACCTCTTTCAAGGTACTTCTGAGTATGAAACTGTTTATTTAAATGAAAGGGAGAAATATAAATTCTAAAGAGAAAGACTTTTTTTAATAAAAATTATTTATATGTTTATGTACTTAGGAACATCAGGTTGTACGTATGGGCAGAGTGGAGGGCTGAGAGGCACCTCTGATATTTTTCTATATTTTGACCTGGGCAAAGATCAGGAATGAAGCTCTGTTCCATTTTCTGTTGTAGCTTGCTCTAGTGCTCTGTTCTTTTTTTTATTCATAAAGTTAATGTCTGTGGGAACCAGCAGATCTTCTCTTTTCCGCAAAAATGAATGTGATTTGAGCATCCAAGGCTTTGAGCAAGCTCTCACCGTGGCATGCATTTGCTTAGTATTTCTGCTAAAATAATCCTCAGTGAAATAGTTAACAGTATTGAAATATAAATTGCCATCCTTGAAGCTCCGAAGTTAACACCTGTCTGTTAACAACTCGCTGTGGTTTCACAGTTAACACCTCACCTCTTCCTGTAGAAGACAACACTTTACATTACAGCTTGTGGTCTGGCAAAAATGCTACAGAGTTTATCATAGGCACATCTCAGTTTCGTGCATTTAAAAGAGTAGCTAAAATATTCACTGCCGAAGATAGCTCGGTCCATGTTCTCTACCATCCCTGCCATATGTTGAGAAGGACTTAATGTGCGTAAAAGGGGAGGTACAAAACGATTTTAGGCAAGATCCTGCAGGAATATGGCTTCAGTTTCTATAGCGCTTACTGTTTTTCCTTTTATTTCTGCTCTTCTGGACCCTGATGGTGTTAAGTACACAGACCAGTTGGTTGGATGCTGAGGAGTCAGGTTCATTTTGGGCAGGTCTAGCTACGACTCCGAAGGCCCTGAAGATGCAAGGAGGAAGGCTGCTGGCAGCGTGTGTGCGGAATAAGAGGGCGCATGGCTTTCCTCGCAAGGATTTTGCTGCAAAGGGAATCCAGCAAGATTGCAGACTTGCTCCCGTACTGAGAAACAAAACGTTCCTTTTGGTTTCAGAAAGGAGATTTTAACAAATCATTGCACTTCAGTGAAAATTCATTTTGACAGAGTGTCAGGATAATTATATACAATTTGGTTTTGCTTAAATATCATAAGCACTATTGTTTCTTTTCCGTGTTAAGACTTGACTTGAGTGCTAGGTTGCAGCAGTTTTCCTTAATTGCTTTAACCCGTGGCCTTAAGAAAATGATTACTTTAAATTTACACTTGTTAAGTACACTGCTAATGAACAAAAGACTTTATCAATCTTTGGCAGAGCAGAACTATATATATAAAAAAAAAAAAGTAGAGAAAGCGAGAGAAGCTAATTACCCACCCATTCTGTTAATGCTTATTTTAATCATACTGCCTGCCCTTCCTGGCAGCCAGAGCCATTAGGCTGCAGAGGCAGGAGGCTGGCTACGCGGGCAAACGGCACGGATGTGGAGAATGGGGCCCAGGAGTGCCATTCGACTTGTCAGTTTATATAGACATAAAGCTTCATTGTTGTGCACAGACACAACTGGCTTTTTAAAAGTCTATTTCCCTCCTGATGATGTGAGAATCTGCTACCCTCGCTCCTACTGCTCTCCAGCCCTCAAATCTGTTAGAGAGCAGTTTAGCCAGAGCAAAGTGCACGCGGGTTGCGCGATGCTGCAGGGCCTGCTGGCCCCCAGCTGATGGGTTCTTCTCGTGCAAGTGACCCCTTTTTCCAGCTCCAAAGCACAAAATGCTGCCAGGGTGGGAGTGAAGGGCTTGAGCTCCAAAACCAGGGTGAGGGGCCCATTGCAGGAAGCTCTAAAACTCTCATAGAGCTGCAAAAGTCTTCAGAACTGTTAGTTTTCAGTGGCATTAAGTGTGTGTTCTGAAGTGCACAGGGTGTTCAAAAGAAAAGAAGATCTAACGGTGTTTCCTTCTGGGGCAAAAATGAAATGCCTTCAAAATTTAATTAATTGCAGGCAATGTGTGATGTGTTTTCAAACATAGCTCATCTCATTGCTGTTTTCCATGCATAGGAACCTGATCCTTTTCCAACCGTTAACTTGTTAACTAAGGACATCTCTTCGGTGAAAACACCTGCCTGTCTTGGGTGTTGTGGGAAACCTCCAAAAGAGGTTTTGGGAAATGCAGTTGTCCCAAGTTCTGGCTTTTGCACTATGCAAAATGAGGAGAGTGTTTAATGGCCCCTATGTCAAGGAGCTGCATTTACTGCTTCAAGAAAAAGCAACCCTCAAAATCTGCTTGATTGAGTTGTGACCTAATTATGGCTAGCCAAGCACAGGGATTCCAATAACTAGGAAAAGCAAAGACATAAGGCAGCCTCTGTCCCATATTGCACCACTATTAGTTTTGACATTGTGAACAGAGCTATCTGAGACCCCTTTATTTAATTGCAAAAATTGGTCATGTGTTTGTTGGAAACACATAAGCAAATACAGCCAAATGGTTTGATCTCACTTTTTGTCTACCAACAGTTTCCTTCAAGAGATTTCAAGCTTTCTAGAAGGCAAAAGATACTGAAATATATATATAGCTTTTAATAGATGCTGTATTTTTATACTTCTTTTCCTTGAAGAACCGCTCTTATCTTTCCTTTTTGTAAGCAAAAAGGCTGTTCTCAGTCATTGCGTTAGTGTCTTTGGAGCGGCTAATGCACACAGCTGCCAGATCACGTACAGTAGGGAAGTTATGCAGGGCTTTCTTCAGCTGAAGCATGATTGTGAGCCGTAATTGAGATTAGCCCCCCAGGAGAAGGGACTCTGCTCTCCCTCTCATTTTTTTTCCTCAGTAAAATAGTTGCACTTACTACATTTATGAGGAGATTCTAAGTGCTAGCATACTTCTTTCCCCCATACTTCTGCCATTTCCCTGGCAGTTGTGCTTGGGAAATAACAATTCATAAGACTGCATAAACACTTAAAGTCTTAGGCATCCCCTGACACTTTTGACTTTTCTGTTTGCTGATAACTTCATTTCACACTTGTACATCTGAAGTGCCCGTTTCTGGAGACCTCAGTATTTTTAGATATGCTAATTAAATTTCCTACCATTTCTGTGAGGGCTCTAAGAAACAGTACTCAGAGGTGAGTTGCAGAGAGGTGGAGGGACATTTTGAGGTTATGGAGCAAGTTGGATCCCCTGAGTACAGACAGGTACAGATACATGGAGCAGTCCAACACAGGAGGTTCATGCTGCCTTGCAGGAGACTCTGCCCTCAGAACATTTGATACGTGTTCCCCAGCTTTGAAAACTGAGGTGACTCTACTGAACTTGGCCTTGGTTTTTCTTTCTTGAGAGTAATGTTGCTGGCATATAATAAAACAGATCATCACCTGCAATAGGCTGGTTTAATACCAGCAAATCCTGTGAGTCGTAGCAATTAGTACTCTTTGAAGGTAGGTGTCTTGCTATTTTAATGACAAGTAACCTACTCACCTGGACATGAGAGTGGCTTCAGTAGAGCTGGAGTCTGCCTTGGGTGGTGGTGACCAAACACTTAAGGGAAGGAGCCTAAGAATTGGCACAAGTTTAGGATGCCATTGCCTTTTTTGCTCCGAAAGGAGGAACCCAGGAGGCCTTCACTGTAAGCAGATTCCCAGGTGTTGTTTTCTAGGAAAAGACAAGCAGCACTGCCAGAACCCTGGCTGCCACTGACTTCCAGAGAGCGTCAGATATTTAAATGCCTTAAAGACTTTGGAAAAAACATCCTTTTCTCCTGCTGTATTAGGTCGTGGTGAGCAGTATTGACCCGCAGTAGGATTGTATCGGCATGGGATTTTCTCCTCTCATCTCTCGTGCAAGGCCAGGAGGCAGAATTGCTCGTTGTAGCATGGGCAGAGGAGCTTTGGGGAGATGGATCAGCGCTTTGTGCATCCAGGTGCCTCGCATGAACACGCACAGGAAGGAAATAACAATAGAACAAGGACAGTTCGCGAGTTAAGTAACGTGTTCCATTGATTAACATCCTTTACTCTGGTTTTAAGTGCAGCAAACATAATGAAGCTGAGAACAATCTGGTGCTTTTCTGCCACTTTCGGTGACCTCTTGTCATTTTAAACTACTGATATTTCTTCTCCAGTACTACCTGGTGATACTGTTCATGCATTTATTACTGTTGCTACTTCTCGAGAAATAAATTTGCTCTGAGAGTAAAGAAAGTTGCTCATTAGGGCAATGTAATTAAAGGAAAAGTAGAAATCATGCCAAGTTCCGTTTTCTCTACAAAGCGCCACCTTGGAGATTGCCTGAAACTCAATTACTCGTTGCTATGCTTATTAGGGAGAACAATGTGTTGAAATGAGCCCCATTCCTAATAACCTTGTTTTCTACATGTGAATCATGTTAGTGGTTTTTTCTTCAATACCTTAATCACCATGTATAAAGTGGGCCTGTTTCTAGAGGGAGAATGAGGAAGGTGGGCTGCAGGGTGGGTGTTCTTCAAATTGCTGCTCTTTGTGGAGAACTTCTTGTTTCCCGCTGGTCAACAGTAGCTTTTGTTTGTTGTCAGTTTAATAATACAGAACAGCACTTATTAGCAAATTATGTCTTGATAACTAATTTTCCTCTGGTGAAATGAAAGTGTTGATCCTCTGCATTGCCCCCCTCCTCTGGAGGCAGTAGGTTTTGCAGTTTTCCATATCTTGGTCTCTTTTGCCATGCCACACAGTTTCCCCAAGACAAGTGACTCCTGCAGCAGAGGGGTGGCATGAATGCTTGGCACATAATCTAGTCCCAGGAAGGAGTCCAGTGCGTGTCCGTCCCCCCAGCATGAAAGCCATTTTCCTCCTAGTACAGTGCCTTCAGTTAGAGGAAACTAATTTGTGTGTTACAGTATATAAAATGATGGTCGTCTCTCAAGAGCTTCAAAAAGGCATAAAACTCTCAAGGGAACGTGCTGCACCCCCATTCACCCCATAATGTCCGTGCTGCCCTGAGCAGCTCAAGCCTGCCCTTCTCAAAGCACTGACAAACTGTTAGCTGCATGTTCCAGTGGAAGTCAAGGGCAGAAGTCTTAATAGCAGCGTAACTATGGCCAAAATCATCATGGGAACCAGCAGAAATTGCTTGAGGGTCAAGCTCTGTGCCGACCAAGCTCATTGGAGTACCAGTAAGTACTCCTAAAATTCTCAGTCTAAAATGCCATGAACAATCATAAAGTAATTGTGTAGAATTGTAGCTTTTGATCAGAATAGGAGACTGAAGTGACTGACCGTTAAAAACATGCAGGGGAGGGAGAGGTAGGTCATTTGCTCACAAGTGAAAGAGAGATGAGCTTGATGGAGAAATCCTTGTTCCATGTGGGGAAAAGGCACCTGGAGAAGAGAAGGGCCCTTCTTCTTGATGCATGTACGTGCATATGAAGAGGATGCTAGGCCCAGACCAACCAGTATCTTACATACCAGTGTGTACCACAGTTATATGAAAACAAAGTTCCTAAAAAGTATTTTGTATTTTTGTCTTGGAAGGAAATACAGGACTGTCTGGTTAGCCTTATTCCTTCTCCCTCTTTTTGTCAAGCACAAGGAGACATGAGTGAAAAAGGAACTCCTACACTTTGTTTATTTGTTATGTTATTCACTTAACTGTGTATCTATTATTTCAGTATCCTGTTGTGCCATTCACTGTGGAGCAGAAATCTCCACTGCTGTCAGTAGGGAATTTCTGCCTCTGAACCACATAATTTGGCCCCTGATGCTTAACTTGGGGCCAGTTTATCAAAAGAGAGCTCAGCACCAGTTTTCCAAAGGCTTTGCACCCCCCATTGAGGACAGATTTTTGAAACTGTTCAATGCAGAACAACTCCTGTTGTGACCCTTTAAGGACAGATTTGCAAAAAAAGCCACAGCAGTTCCCTTTCACCAAGGAGCTGAGCTCTTTCCAAAATCTGCCCAGCTTTATTTAGTGCCAAGCTAGAAAAGGAGGTCTTTTTAAAATATGGTTCTTAAACTTTCTGAAATGGAAAATACTAAGTTATAAACATCGGGAAGGACTTGGAAAAAAAGTGTTTGAGAAGAGACAAGCCCTCATGTTTCAAGACATGCCAATTTTTACTAACTGATGAGGGCTTGCGAGAAAATTTCTGATCTGAACAGGTTTTCCCATAATTGCCCACTAGGAGGTTTCCTGCACATTGCACTAAAGCAGCTGCCAGGCAGGATGCTGGAACAGAGAACCGCTGTGCTGAGGCAGCAGGGCAATTCCTATGTTCCTAAAGATGCATTTACTTAGCAAAATGTGATTTGGAAGCAAAGTTACGCAAAGCAGCCATTACTCTTCCACCATCCTTTTTGGGGGGGAATATATATATATATATATCTTTCAATGTATATGTATTTTTACATCTTCTAAAAATGGGGTGAATCTGAATTTTTCTTTTGAAATTCTAAACCCAAGTTGTTCATCGCATTCATTGCCCTGCCTAATTCTCCCGAGAGGTTTCCCTGAAAAGGCTGAAGAGAAGAATCTTCTGGCAGAGCAGTCCACAAAGCCTTGAAAGATTATAAAGATTATGGGTTAGTACATGTGTGGTAGCTCTTGACCTGGAAGTTATTACAGGCAGGTGGCAAATGGGAATGTCACGTGGAAAGGTATTTATGTGCTTAGAAACAGGACTTTGGGTAGGAACACAGGGCAGAATGAGAGCTTAATGGAAAGTGGTTCTCATGGACTTTTTAGTGAGTAGGACCTGCATGTCTTGCATGTGTCTGCTGGCAGTTGGGGTGTTTCACTCCAAGTAGGCATCGCAAAGGGGCACTCAATCCTTAGCCTCGGATCAAGTAGCCTCCAGTCGTCTGGGATTCCCAGCCAGCTCAGGATGGGCATTTCCTCTGGTTATCCAGCCCTGCTCACGTTTGGTTTTACTACAGCATAAGTGCTTTTTAAAACACAGAAATCAATGACAAAGAAATAAGGTAGAGGGGGAGGAGGCTTGGCAGAAGCCTTGAGGGTTGTTAGAGAACTGCGCCGATCCTGTGATTATCCCTTGCCTTGTTGGGCAGTGTCTAATGTAATGATTGCATCCAGGGCGTGCTATTAACTCTTTTTTCTACTTCTGTGACCCCAAAGCTCATTCATTCTTTTTACTATTTCCCGCTTGATGCGAGTATATTTGCAGGGGGAGGGCAATGGCTAAAGCAGTGTTATGGGTTTCATATCTTTGCTTCATCTGCCACATTATAGCGAATGACAGTTGATTAGGTCTTTCTATAGATCATTACCAATTGTTTTCTACCTTGCAGATACTGCTATTACAACAAATCTATCATATCCAGAGATCCTATGCAGCTTGTTATTTTTGCTTGATTTATTACACTTGCGGTAGAAATGTTGTTAGCGAACATTGGGGAAGCAGTGAATATATTGAGAAATATCAATGTATCCTCATGTTCTGGCTTGCAGTGACAGTCAGTGATCCATCTCACTGACACTTACCTTGTTAACATTTTGATCAGATGGCAAATTTGTCATTTTTCATGGTAACAAGTATAAGTTTGTACAAGAATTGCAGAAACATGGGGAAGATAAAGGCCCCTCTCTTAGTTTTTCCCACTGTGATGTAATCAGTAATCTTTCTGGAAAATGAAATAATTACTTTGTGAAAAAGCTTATCCACTGGAAAATGTGCTGGTGTTAGAAAGCTCAGATTTCTCTTCATTTGAGGATGAAATGAGTTCTCTTTGCTGCCATTACAGACACCTCGATTAACACACCAGACCAACATGAAATGATAACATAGAACAAAAGGGTTCGGAGGCAGATTTCTTCTCCTTGATTGCACTGAGGAACACAAGGATCTTGTGAGGAATGGTAAAGGCGCTACCTCTGGGAACAGCAGGGTCCAAGGCACGGCGGACGCAACGTTGCAGGTTTCTTTTCACCCTCCTGGTCAAAGCTGGCTGCAGCTCAGCCCTTGGCTCTGCGCTCTGCCAGCAAAGCTTGGGCACAGAAACCAGCTTTGCAGCCCAAGAGGGAAGCCAAGAGGATTATCCCCTTCGGAGCAGAGCTCTCTCAGGGTGCCGGGGCCCCCTCTGCACAGCTCACGCACGTGGGGAAGGGGACAAGGAGAAGAGCGGAGTCAGGATGCGAAGTTAGGGTCAGGGCAAAACCGTGCTAAATCCGACAGAAATAGCCCTTCTCGTGTTTGCAGAAATTCAGTAGATAAAAGTTTCTGTTGGCTTTCATTCACTCATTCTCCTTCAGTTTATTCTGTAGAAAAATCCTTGGCTGCACCCCTTCAAGTATCCGCGAGCCAAGTGCCAACTGTAGCCTCAGCCTCCACAACAGAGGGACCAGCAGTGTAGTTTGGGCTTCTTCACCTGAGAGCTTATAAAATACAGGCTTCACATGACTGAGGAGTACATCAGGAGAGCACTTGGAATAGAGTTTTACTGAAAAGAGATGTGTATTCATTCTTATCTTCAGCTAAATGGCCAGGAAGATCTGCTCCTCAGCTAGGTTTTGTTTTAACCTACTGCTTTTCTACCTTTCTGTATAATGCATTGGCAGGATGTACCTGCTCTGAGTGTGTTATTAGAAAGGTGCAGGCTGTATCCAGAGATACAGCCTGCACATGGAAACTGAAACCCACTTCAGTTGTGTCATTTTAGTTGCGATCGTGCCTCTTTGAATTGTTTAATTCTCCTGGTGTCACGCATGGCAACGCAGTGCTTCAGGCACCAGAGAGCTCAAGAGGCAAGCCTTAATGTTCTGCAGCATTTTAAGAAAGCACAGTGTCATATCCTAGAAGATCTAGTTGTTATGATTAATATTTAGCATCAGAAAGTCTACGTGGAGGGGCACAAGGTGCTTCTGCATGCCAAATTGAGTGAATTGCGAATTTTTCATTGCCTTTTTTTAAGCATCCTGTTGAATAGCAGAAAATGTGTGAGTACATGTTTGCTGCATTACTATCTCTCAAGCTCAAGACTCTGCCTCTAAGAAAAAGTCTTCCTTAGACTCCTGGTCCCAGGGAGCGGGTGAGCGGATCCGCTGCTTCCTGACGCATGAGCACTCAATCCCAGGAGTTCAGGAGCACCAGAGGTGGCAAGGAGGGAGGTGCATTCCTGAGAGTGCTTGCTGCAGGCTGCCTTGATGATGCTCTGGGGTCTAAATACCCGATCATTATTATTTTTTAAAATAATGTTACACCATAAATACATCTGTATGATAATTCTGTTGGCTTAGCAAGTGCTTCTTCCCACTAAAATCAAAAAGACTTATTTAAAAAGGAACAGAA
Organism: Tinamus guttatus; assembly: GCF_059628265.1. Taxonomy (NCBI): domain Eukaryota; kingdom Metazoa; phylum Chordata; class Aves; order Tinamiformes; family Tinamidae; genus Tinamus; species Tinamus guttatus. The sequence goes on along the minus strand of NW_028288841.1, from coordinate 2,673,848 downwards.
GTGATCCACTAGGTACTGCTGAAGGAAGCTGGGCAAAATATCTTGTGGGAGAAAAATAATAGGGAGAACAGTTCAATGTGAATACACAGTGAAGTAAATTTAAGAGAGCTGCTTGACATGATACTGCTGCAATTTGTCTTTGAGATCACACGGCAAGTAGATAGATAGATTTCTTTGGGTCTTGGTGACATTTGTATAAAAAGGTTTCCTGGATCAGCAGCTAAAACTTTGGACAATGGTGTCTGTGGAAGGGACTGCTGGATGCTTCACTTTCTGAAACAGTGACTCATTTACCATTGCCTGCCTTGAACAGCTGAGATCTTCCCTTTAGGAGGAGAGATGAAAAATTATCTCCTAAATGAACCATATTGCTCCAGATTCCAGAGAGGAGAAGGGAATTCATGTTGAGGATGGTGTTGCAGTAATTAGTTTCAGATGCAAGGGGCTGAGAGAAAATCCCAACAAGGAGCAAGCAGGGGATTCACCAACAGAGCAGCTGGAGGGTGTTACTTTTTTCAGACTTTGCAGTCAGTGTTGTTCATCAGTGTTTTGTGCCTTAATAATTAGTGCAAGATGAAGGGAAAAAAAAAAAAGGAAAAAAAATGGGAAGTCATTTATGGCTGCATTGGGAGTTAATGTTAAACTCTGAGAGTGATTAACACTTTCAGCTCAGTGTATGGAGGTGGTTATAGCCTGGTCACGGGCATGCAGCCTAGCAACTTCAGCTCCATGCACTGGGAGTTGAGGATATCTCTCCCTGCACAGGCTCATTGAAGCCCAGACACATTTCCATTTGAAACAGTATGAAGTTGCCTTGATGAGATGTATTACTCCTTGACTCGAGTTAAACTCGGCTCTTTAATTAAGAATTCTCTAATATATATGCATGACAGACAAAGCTGAGCCATGTCTTGCCTCTTTATCCTGGGCAGTAGACTCCTCCTGTGCTGTTGGCATTGCTCTTCTGCTGGGTTTGAGTATTCTGGGCCTGGCTGTTGACCCCCTTGTGCAGCCTGTGTTATCAGACCGTGCGGTTTGATAGCACTTGGCAGTACAGTGTATCATCAGACTATGTGTAATGTGCTGGCAGATTGCACCCTCTGTCTCTCTTAGGAGATTTGTTCAGTCATTTAAGTTTTACCCATTTCTTAAGACAATTTAATTCTTAACAGTCAGCCCAACTTGTTTGAGTATTTAAGTGTTCAAGTGTTTAACAAACACGTTCATCTCCAGATTTCCATGAAAGGAGGCTTTCAGGTAATTGAAGGCTTAGATCACAAAATTCTAGTGCATTTGCATTTCATCCAGCAGCTATATAAAAAGAAAAAATGTAATTTGTAGTCTCTTTCTTCAGATATCTTTGGATAACTGATTGCTAGGGAGTTAGAAAACAAGGAAAAAAATGCAGGGAGGGCTTGATCCTGTAATGATACAAAGCAGCAGTTATGTTGACTAGTTTTTCATATACATAAAGCTAATCATGCACCTAAATTGAGGTCAAGGCATTCAGTCCTCACAAGACTGGTCTTTGAGACTGCTTTGAGCAGGTCTTCCATCACTGTAATCCATTGTACCTTGCATAATAGGGATCAAAATCTCAGGGACCTCAAGGGCCACCTCAGAGGCTCCTTACTAAGACTTCTGCATTTAATAAGAGTTTTTCTGAGGTGGAGAATGGCTCTTTTAAAAGTTAGGAGAAACATCTCCATTTCTTAGTTCAGCCCCACACCTCTTAAGCTTTTTCCCTATGGGAACATGCAAAGAAAAAGGAAGAGGGAGCTGGGGGCTCTAGGAGTGCACATCCTGCCAAAGCGAAATCATCAGCAAAATGTCTTTCTGGCATTTAACATCAGTAGAGGTATTTTACTCTAAAGCACAAAAAAACTTGAATAAGATGTTTGAAAACCAAACTTTCACACAGGTAAGTCAGAAGAGTAATGAACTCAAATGAGGAGATCGACAAATACTGGATTTTATTCATTGTAAGCTTTACAACCAAGTTACAGCAGTTCACTGGCCTTTGGTAATGGTTATTCAGTAATGTCCTGTGTCTAATATAGCCACGACTTTAATGGATTTGAGGTTGCTGTAGCTGATAAGTCCATACATTGATTTCTTGTTAAAAGTGCTTAACATTTTTTATGCAGCTTTACTGTATTTCTTCCTTTATTTGTTACTGGAAAGTTGCAGCCACGATACCGTTGAAATGAGGGTGTAAGACAATTTTTTTCCCCACATTTTCCACTCAGAAAACATTCTTATGGGAAAGACAGGCTTACTTTATTGTGGGCATGAGATATACAACTTGGCCAGGATTCATAAAGAAACTCAAATGGCTTTGTGGAACTACCGGGGTTTTCATGTTTGCTTTTTATGCTTTTGTGGTGGGCTGGCAAGTCTGCATAGCCAGAGCTGAACGGTTGCCTGTATCACTGTAGTACTATTTGTCTGTAAATGCCAGATTGCCTTGTCAGGAAATCAAACCCGCACAATGTGTTCGAGTTGCCAAGAATTATGTAAAGTTCTTTTTGTTTTGCTTTATTATTTTTTTTTCTCAGAATAGGAGTTCTGCTACTATCTTTGCTTTGCCAGGAACTCATGCTTCTGTTTTTGCTCTGGCAGGACCAACCTGACTTTGTTTTGCCAAGAAGAGTGTATGTCAATTCTGCCAGAATTTTGACAGCATTTCCTTCTTGCTTCATTGTTATGGGAGCTCTTCATGAGAGGTGGGACATGACGGTGAAACTCAGCGTATAGACTGTATCTGCAGAGAAACTCCACATCTTTAATGTGAAACTTAGTCTAGGATTAGGTTGCAATTCAACCATGTGTTTTTTTTTGGGTGGAAATACCTGACTTTGTCCCCATAAATGATTTGACTTGCTGGGAAGTGTGTGCATTCCTCTAATGGATGTTTTTCGCTCTGTAAAGCTGGCCTTCTGCAGTATGTGGAAGATAAATCTTTTCTGCCACCCCATTTCTTACTATTTGTTATTGGAAGATAGTATGTAATTATAAAAACTCACGCTGGTTTTGCCTGTCCACGCCTGGCTTTTGTGTGTCATGCATGTAATGGAAAATAAGGGGTTAAGAGGGACCTCTTGCTGTATTTACAGGAATATCTGCTTAAGTATATTTGATTGGAAAAAAATAAGATAGACTGGGCTGGAGACATAAGAAAAATGGAACGGATGGGAATATTGTGTCAGGAGGATGGACTGGAAGATACAGCAGGTATTTTCTGTCTGTGAGCGTGGAGGTGTAGCTGGGGCTGTCCCACGTGGGGGCCCGTGCCAGCTGGGCTGGTGCCCTCACTGGCGCCGCGGCCTCCCGAGGCCGGCCGTGCTGCAGGGAGGTGATTTGCTGTGAAGAACGTGTTGATGGGGCTTGACTTGGTGCCACCAGGCAGATTAGCAAATTGCTTCGTCTGCCTCCCGTTGCTTCATCCCAGCCAGCCTGGATGATTTTGCAGGTCTTCATTAAAATAGACGTCTCTGATTACTGAGCCCCGTCCATGGGTAAACAAGCCTTTCATCTGTGTATTAGGTGGCTATGTCTGAGCACTGTGATTTCGTGACGAAGTCAGACCAGCCCAGCTTCCTCTCCAGTTGCTTTTCCAGCTCCTCTTCGAGGTCCCTGTGAGCCTGGTCCTCACTGGCATCTGGGGCTTTGGTTTTGGTTATGCTTTTAATCGCTCTTCTGTGGATAAATGCAATGGGTAAATAACTGCAGGGTTTTATTTGAAATTAGTGTATCTGTGCAGACATTCTACATATGTTATGCTTAACATTTTCCTGTGTTTTAGATTAATTTCAGTAATTCATGACCACGGTTTAGCATTATCTAACACTCAGAGTTGAGTTCAAGCGCACTTGTTGAGCTAACTACAAAATTTGCTCCACAAAATCAAGCAACTTTCTTTTCCCTCCCTGCCGCTGTAAGTTTAGTGGGACAGGATTTTTCCTATGTATTCTGGTAGGTGTGCTGTAAAAATGGCAAATATCCCAGTAAATTGAATTGATTTTGGTTATAGGCTGAAAGTACCAGATAATGGCTTTTTTGTTGTTGTTGAATGCTAAGTTATTTCCCAATATTTAGACACCTGATTAGCTGCCAACTCCTTTCACCTAGAGTTAGCTCGAATATTTGGCCATCACAATGGTGAAAGGCATAAAATTGATGATTATCTCACACCTGGCCTATTCCTAGTCCAAAGTCTAAAGTCCAGTGGGCAGGAGGGCGTCATCCCTAAGGCAGCTCTTGGTCTGCTCTCCTCACCCAGGACTGTGTGATTGGACACAGTCCTTATACACAGAGCAAATGTGGATATTTCGTGCTGGAACAGGTCTGTCATCCTCTTATTTTCCCACCATTGCATTGTATAAAGACCAGAGCAAATATGTGATATAGGAGTCGGGGCAAATGACTTTCCTTAAGAAAAAATGACTGTAGAAAAGGACTTCCACTCTAAACAGGCTGTATTTCTGTATGTACAAATACAAAAGGAGAAATGGAAACAGCAACAACAAAAAAATCCCTAGACATATGTTAAAGTTGCCTTTAGGGACCTGGTAACAAAGGCTTCCTTTTGGATGCACATGAAGTTAACTGCACACAATTTATTGTTCGACAGCTCTTGCAAAACTTTTAAAATGAATACGTGCATATATTCCAGGGATTCACCATGTGAAAAGCCCCTAGGAGACAACTCTTGGGGTGTGCTGCAATATTAACATATAACAGATACTGAGACCGACTGTTTCTCACCAAAATAACTCTTCCCATTGATTGTCATGCTGCAAAGAGCAGAAATTTGAGTTAAAGTTTTCTTACATATGCAGTGGGGAAGGTAGGTTGTATTTTCCATTGGCACTTTGTAGGGAAAGAGAATTTAAGTAACTACAAAAGGATACAGGCTAGATTAATAAAGGACAACTGCTCTTCCCTCTGAAATGAGGAAGGATCATGGCTTTTTTTCATTTCAGTTGAGTATGCGTAAAATGATCTGTTTAAAAAGAAATAAACTGATTCCCTTAGATTCCACTCATAATTTAATTGCACGTAATACATAGTGAATTTATTTTGCCATAGTGTTAATAGAGATTGCATAGAGTTATTTTTCTTTCAACATGTGGTGCTTTGATGATTTCTCACAAATTACAATTTTTAATCTTAAATTGAAAATGTGTCCAGAAACCTAACTAGGCCCAGACTAGCACTGTAGCAAATAAAGAAAATGATTGCAGCTCTCATAAACCCTTATCCATAAGTAATTATCTTGTTATGTTAAAGTGCTTCTCCTGAATATTAAAATAATTAGGACCAACAATTTCAGCAATACTCATAATTGGCAAGGGGCGTTAACTAATTAAATGTATTTATATTGCTGGCTGCCTGCAGAAAAGGGTGAAGCACTTGCGGTTGCTAAAATTTAGCAAGACCACGTATTTAGTGCAAAGAATAAGCACATAGATAATGGTATCTGTGATGGTCTGAGAGCTGGAGACAGCGATCGAGAGGCTTCTCATGGGCATTTCGTGTTGCTCCGGCAGAACTTGCATCGTGGGTTTTGGCAGGGGGGTTGCAGGACACAGGTCGGAGGGGGCTCTGCAAGCTCCATGCTGAAGACTGCTCAGTCTCATTTCAGAATGGATTTTTTTTTTTTTTTTTTTTTTTTGGTTTGTAGGAAAGTCTTAAAAAAATCGCTATAAAACTGGATATTGTCTGACCTCTGAAGTAATCAATTTTGGATTCAGCCCCCTATAACAGGTTGACATTTCAGGGTCAGCAGAACAACTTTCTGGGAGATTGAAAAGCCGTGCTTCCGGGCCTAGGGTAGATTAGAGGGAGCCTGGACCAAATAAAAAGGTGTTTTGAAGCCTCTCGCTTCTCTTTCAGTGCTATTGAAAAAGGCAGCGCGGGTAGGTTGTGGGGAGCACAGATGAGAAGAAACCTCCCCTTTTCGCCCGTCTCCCCGTGCCCAGACAAATTCCTGCCCTGGGGAAGTGGCAGTGACACCCCGCGGGGGCAGAGCCGGGTGGGATCCACCGCTCCGAGGAGCCGGTCACAAGGCAGCCGGAGGGACGGACCCCGGCCCCGGCTGGACGTAGGAGCCAGGAGACGATTCCCCATCCTTGGCCTCCTCTCCTGCTTCTTCAGCTCCTTCCCCACACTCCTTTCCTCACTCCAGCTTCTTTCTTCATTCTCCGGCCATTCCTTCCTGGATTTGCTGCCATCCCTCAGTCCCCGCTCCCGTGACAGCAGAGACAACCGTGGTCCTTTCCCCAGCGTGGCGCAAGCGGGAGCCCCTTGGCCTCAGCAGCTCCATCTCCCCTGCTTGCTTCCCTTCTCTAGCCTCCTCTTGACTAAAAATTCAGCTCGCTGGAAGGGACATATGTTTACAGCCCCACAGCTGGCAGGTACATGTGTACCAGGAGAGGGTGCCCGGGTTATATAGACACATGGCACTTTTATCCCCGAATCCTGTTTGCCACCTGGGAACATCTTCATGCCGTGATTCTGCGGAGGTCATTGCTACACCCTGTAATCCTCCATGAAGGTTTTCCACTTCCATTTATGCACAGTAATAAAACACACATCTCAGCATCAGGCATTAGGATTAGCCCTGACAAGGCTTAAGCTAAAATGTTTTAAAGATGCATTTCCAATGTGCAGAGAATAGCTAGCATGCGGTGCGCAATTATGCTGGCTTCACGGAGGGCAGGATTTATGCTTAAACACTGTTAATATCACAGTGACATCAACGGAATAAAAGGAATTTTATTTAAAATAAAGATTGAATTCATTTTCCAATGTAATTCTAATCCAGCATTATTAGTTTAAGTTCTAATGTTGCTAACCCACTAGAGAGGTAAAAAGGAAGTGTCCCTTCTAATTGCAGGGTCTGTTTTGTTTTATTCTGTTGTATTTTTTCAAGGAAATTGAAATGCTGGTAAGAGGTGAGGGTGGTAAGAGGCCTTGGGAGCAAGGAGGAGGCTCGGCCTCCGTGGCCGGAGCAGGCAGGGAGCAGGGAGCGTGGCCAGGGCCGGCCCCAGGCTCACCTGCCCTTTCACTGCTGATGCAGCAAAGCTTTGAGCTCTGCAGTTTAGTCGCATTGATTTCAACCGGATTTCGGCGTGTTCCTAGGTGTGTATGTGTCTTGCTGAATTAATCCTCATGCGTTCAGAGCCCTGGCCTTCCTGGCTCCAGGAAGGTCGCGGTATTAAACCCAAGCTGCACTTGCACAGAGCTCCATTACCCAGTACCAATATTTTCCTGAGTTTTTTGAGTCCACCAGCTACCCCGGGAAGGGAGGCCAGGCGCACACGTGGCCGGGGGGTTATATATTCCCTCTGTTCCCTGGCCATTCTGCACTGCAATAAGCACCACTGGAACCCAGCGGGTTCAAGCTGCTTTCACATTGCTAGATTTACAGTTGCTGGCATACTGGAGATATGAAGAATCAAGAAGCAATTTCATATATTGCCTTTGCCTCTGCTGGCAGCTTCCTGCGCTTCAAGATATTTGTTGTGATAGGGGGACCCACCCTCTCTAAAGGAAACGTATATAAAAAGCCCAGACGTTTGAAGGAAATTCGGTAGGCATGCGTGCCTGGATTTTTGTGCGTGTGTTCTTACTTTCTATTTACTTTTCTCTATCATGTTTCTTTTCTAAGTAATTAGAATTACTTAACTTCCTTTGCATTTTAGCAAAAATAGAAAAATTCACTCAGCCTGTATTAAGAAGGAAAACGGATATGCCCTGAGGAAACCACACAGTCATTACTTCTATCTATCCTTTCCTTCACTTTGGGGGTGAAAAGGTATAGTCTGCTGCCTTGCAGGATAGTGGCTCTTTTCACAGTAAGGAACTCATTTTCCCTCAGGAAATAAATGAAAATGCTAAAAAGCAAATGCCTTAATTCAGCAGTGCTTTGTTCTGTGAGCACAGAGTGCTTCGATGGGATTTGCCCTGCCTACGAGAGACTCAAATAGTTAAGAGCGATGGTGTCAACCAGCCTGGGCACTCCTCCATCCACACCAGCCTGCTTGATGCACTGGTGCTAGCTAGGGACTGTTAGAGGCAAATGCTTGAATTTAGTTAAACATAATTTAAACATTTAGTTAAACATGTCTGGAGTGACTGTCACACAGACAGTGCTGGTTCACGGGTGTGCAGGTCACATCTGTGCACACCCTTGCATGGCTTTCATGCTGAGGCCTTCCTGAGGAGACCCAGAAGCCAAGCTAGAAGGTGCACAACTGGCTGAATCGCAGCAGCAAACAGGTTGCAAGGCCAGTTGTGTTCTGCAGCTCTATGCTGCCTTTTACAAAGCACTAGGCACTAGTGCAATATTTTAGGGCTGCTGGAAATGCAGCCACTGAGTGACATGAAGTGCTTTTGAGATACGTGTCTCCAGCCCTAAATTGGTGCAAAGACTTGTCAGTGGAGCAGGTCTCAATTCAGATACTTGGCCTGGTTATCACAGTGTTTGCAGTCGGATAGGCCCCCGGGATCCTGGCTGGGACGTGGGCTCCAGCCTGTCTCCTCAGGAGTCGTGGAGGTGTCCCGTGCTGTCCTCGCTGCAGAGCCCCGCTGCTGCTGCTGTCCTAGGCATTTCTCTCCTTGCTGTTTAAGGACTCGGACATACGTATCCGTGTGCTGGGTGAAAACTCTTCCCTAACCCCGAAAGGCTGCGGGAAGAGCTCATGACTCTAGGCAGGGCATCTGGGCTCCTAGTTGTGACATCTGCCCGCTTCATTCCTCAGCGTTTCCTATGTAAACCCCTGCACAGCAGCAGGGTGCTGTCTATCATGCAAACCTCTGAAATTTAAGAATCAAAAAGCACGTTATCATTGCAATTCATACTAGTATCCTGGGTGTCAGCTTGAGGTACAAAGGAAATCTGTGAGAAATATTGTATAGCGGCTCCCTACCGGAATGAATATTTTTCCTCTTATACAAACTTTTCATGATGAAATGGTGTCATCTCTGTGGAAAAATCATTGTATTGCCCCAGCTGTTGTCAATAACTTTTATGCATTGACTGCTTTTTCCTCTAGACAATATTTACACTTCCCCACTCACCCCATTGATCTTCATTTTTGCAGGGAATTTTTTGGAGGTAAAATATAACCATTTTTTTTTAAAAAGGTAAACATCCGAGAATTGCACTCAAGGGAAGATATACAGTGTAGGCTCAGTGACAACTTAATGGCTTGTAGTATATCAGATGTCTTCTATGCTGCCATATTCTTGGAAAAGGTATTCCTGTACAGTGTATAAAGCTACATACATAGAAAGCTATATGCACTCCCTCATTTTTTCTTCCTTATGTGCAAGTGTTGTTGGTACTGGCAGAATGTATGTGGCAGTGTGTAGGAACAGCACAGTTCTTCTTTTGGAGAACATTGAAGAAAACATCAATTCTATTTCTGCAAAATTCACAGCAAGTCTGTAGATTAACTGTCCTTTCACTGTATGCTGTTTACTCATTTCATAGAAAATGCATTATTTTGTTGATTTAGTTTCTGTTCAGCATGTTAAAGAAGTCAAATTTCCATACAGAAAAGTATACACCAAGGATATGACCTTTTACGTTTAGCAGAGAAAATAACTGAGTGCAGTGTAATTAATATGCCATATAAATGCCAGCAACAACATTAATGCACCATAAAACCAGCAGAGTTAAAATGATATAGTCTGGAAATGAAAAAGTTACGTTTCTGTTAGCTTCATTAATTTACTTATAGTATGTATAGAGAAACCATTTCCTTAGCTAAACGAGGAGAATAGCATGCGGTGAGAATATGCATTTTTGTTAGAAGCTGGATCTTAGTTAAGGATTCACTGAACTCCAGAGACGTGTCAACAATACTTACTCCATAGCATAATTCTTCCAGTGTTTTTATCCTTAAAATATTTCTTAAAACCCCATGTATGCCCCACATTCAAAGCTTGTCCATGTCTATAGCTGGATTGGCATGTATTTAGTTGTATTTCTGCAGTTTAACTATTATAATGTAGCACTTTCTAGCCTGAACATTTCCTTTTTTTCTGAAGTGGTACTGTCGTGCAGAGGATTTCACTGTGTTGGTTATAGTCATAGTCCTGTTTGCTCACACAGATGAGGCCACCGCGTGGGATAAATGCTTGTTAAGGTTCAGGTGGCAGCTTATTGTGCTGAACTCTGCAACAGAGAGGTTTCTATGGGGAAATTCCAGAAGTTTTTACTCATTTGTTGCTCTGTAACTCAAAAATAACAATTTAATTCATGCCTAAGCTCTCCAGGAAAAGGTAGCCTGGAGGCAGGGTCCAGCCACATGAAATAGGAGCCCCACAGTGACCACACTGGGAAGTTGCTCAAAACCCAAAGCATCAATAGAAATTGTTCTGCCACCTTCATACTGGGGGCTGGCAAAAACATCCCATCACAGTAAGAATGTTTTATAGTCTGTTAACTTGATTGTGTTTTGTATTCCTGCAGTTTATCCATTGTTTCTGTCAGCAGAGGTAAAAATAACTAAACAAGGGAAGGCTTTAGTTTAAATAAGAAGAGATCTATTCTTCCATCTCTATGTGCACAACTCCTATTAATAATAAAATGTTAATGATAGTTATGTGTTCACATCAAAGGCAGACCAGAGCCTTTCATCTCAGTTAAATCTTATTCAAATAATTAATGAAAGTACTTGTCTAGGAAGAAAAGAAAAAAAAAAGATATTAGGAAATTCCTTTGTAGAGCATTGCAAGCGTGTTGCCCCTAGGGAACAGCTCCTAGAATCGAGGACACCAGGAAATCGCATTTAAGTGGGTCCATGCCTGCTTTCCACCAGCCTTGACTGCATTGCATCCTAAAAATAATAAGCCAACCAAAATCAAATCAAAACCCCCTGACAAGGCCTATCTTATGAAAATAATAATAGATCTTATGCTGTGGTAGCTTTGTGCTGGCATTAGGAATTCTGGTCAGGTATCTGTCAACCTAAAAAGGGGGAAAAAGCCATTTGAGTTTCTGGGATCAGCAAAGACACCAATCTGAAACATCCTTGATTCCTGTGAGGAGAAGAAAAGAGGAGAAGGAGGAGAAGAAAATCTTATCCCTTGAGGGTCTGTGTCCCATGCGGGAGCTCTCACGAGTTGGTGCTACACAGCCAGGTGTCATTTCTGATGCGCTTTGGACTTTGCACAGGCTCAGGTGGTTCGCTGAAACCTTGCACATGTTACATGTTTATGCTTTGGGGTAAAGAATTTGATGGTAGGGAATGCTTTGCAGTTTATTATTGCATTAATTGTGATGGACAGAACGTAAAAAATAGCTGCATGGGTTGCCAGAAAGAGCAGTGGGCACAGCTGATGCCTTCTGCCTTCTCTGGTTGCACCCACTGCTCTGTTCCTGCACTTAGTTTGTGTCTCTTCTTTGCTCTTCCTTAGATGTTAGTGTGATAAGCAGTCTGAAAATGATGCTGGTGCAGATAATGTCACTAATATAATGCCCAGTGAGGCTGCAGTTGGACGCTTGGGCGTGAATTTATCTGTATTTCATGACTCCTTGCCATTTTCAAACCCTGGCTCCTTTAGATCTGTGACTTCTACAGAAAAAGACCTTGAAAGTAGAGGACAGTAATATATTTTAGAACTTTAGAGATCAGAAAGTTTTTTTATACATAGATGTGCACTATAGAAGTGCCTATAAATAGATATTAAAACTTGCAATTTATAGCCTATCATTTCATGGCCTTTCAAGGCTAGAAATAAAGCCGTATTCCACTGGGAAAATGAGCTTTGTAGTTTTCGATGGCTTAAAGCTCCCGTTACTAAACCTGATGGGCTACAAGATATTGGACAAGATATCTGTCATTGGGGTGGAATAGATATAATATATATGAGTGTGTATAAATTAGGGGAAAATGATGAAGTTTTAGCAGCAGGTGAACAAGTTAGGAGATTGTATGATAACTCAGTGGTGCCCGGGGGGAAATACTCCCAGTGAAAGTAATTTTTTTTCCTTCAGTAATGGTAACTTAACGAAAGCAATTAATCCACTCTCCCCAGCAAACGAAGTCCACGGCGCAGTAACCTGCTAATGCTGCTCCGAGGTAAAATGAGCTCCATTACTGCTACATTCTTTAGGAGAGTTTAATTGCTTGTCTCTCGTTTCTTCCTCTCCGAGTGTTTCAGTGGGTGATATGTTGGATATTAATGCATGCACATCTATTTAAGGCTAGGAAGGCTTGCTCTGGATGGCAGGGCCGCTCAGTGTGTGCTGGCTGCAGGACGCTGGCTCTGCCGGTCGACCTAAAAGCCTAAAATCAGATGTGGCACTCGGGGATTTAGACCCAGCTTCCCTGGTGGAGAAGTGGGTTCTGAAAGCATGAGGTGCATCAGCGAGGCATTGCTCAGCTGCTAGGAATTCAGGTAAATAATTTAAGTAACTGAACTTGTTTTGATCTAAAAAAACAATGATTTAACTGCCTAGCAAAAGTTAATATCCAGTCGTTGAGCTGATGGCATCTCCGTGTTAGCATCGAAACATGCAGTATTTATTACATGTTTATTAACACAATGCAAAGGTGTAAATTAGAACCAGTTGTACAGGTGCATGGCTGCTACACAGCCCTTAATTTGAATCTCCCAGCTGTTTTCATCCCTCCCAGTTCGTTTTTGAAATGTATGATTTTCTCATCTTCTTAGACTAGCAAGAATTTTTAATCTGAAGTAGTATAAAATATAACTGCGCTGTCCCAGACCAGGGCTGTAAATGAGATTGTGTCATTAGCTAATTCATAGGTTTCTGGTTGGAGCATTTATTTGGGAAGACAGTATTTGCACAAGTGTAAATTTCCCTACAACTTGGTGAGACATAATGGATTTTTAAAAAATACTCCTGCTAATTAAAAAAAAAAGGACTGAGGAGAGATATGTAAATTTTCGCTGTGGAATAAATGAGAATTACTGTGTTTGTGGTGGTTGGGACACACAACAAAGATGTGAAATTGCAGAAGAAACCAGAAACATTTCTGATATAATTAATGTTGAAATGCAGCTCCCGTTATAATCTTCATTCCCTTTTCTTCCCAGCAACTCACAGCTTTCTATAAACAAAACCTCCTCTTGGGCATATTGCATTTATTATATTCGGTTTCAGTACAGAATTGAAATTTTTTTTTTTGCATGTAAGCGAATTTCAGTGAAATCCATTCAAAGAAGCAGCTCCAGGAAAATCCAAACGACTTCCTTGTGAAGGCAGACTAGAGGGATTAAGGTTCCCCAGTTGGAAAAGAGACAAGGAAGGGAGGAAATACAGCGATCTCTCAGCTGACAGGCCAATGTGATGAAGGTGACTTGGAGATGGATATTCTTTCCTCCCAAGGAAAGAGCAGGAGGGGACAGGCAGTTTTGAAGCAATATATTTTAAGCAAACAACAGCAATCGATGGTGCATAATTAAACCATGGAGCCGGGCTGTGGTTTGGGGGCAGCGCTGGCTCTGCTGGCGTTGGGGAAAGTAGGTGGTGGAGGGCCGAGATCTGGGGCTGCCACAGAGCAGAATAGGCAGAAAACACTCATTTAAAATATCAGGGTCTACCCTTTGGGGAGGTTTTGTAATGGAGACGTTGTGATTAGGCTTGAAGGGAAATCCCCCCTTTGGGTAGTTAATACTGTAAAAATGACTTTTTGTTAATAACCTCCATTAAGCTGGGAGAGATGGAGCAAAGTGCCCTCCCAGATGAGTGTCTGGCTGTGACATTTGTCAACACTAGTGAGGACCGAGTCCCTTTTTTTTTTTTTCAAGAAAATGTCATTAGTTGAGTTTTTCCCAGACGCCAGTTTCTGAACTGCTCTATGCCGTAATGCTTCTATTATGAATCATTTAAGTATATCTGTGCCTTTTGATTAGTAGCACTGCACAAGAGGCCTTCTGATGTACGGCAGAGACGCCGCACTTACGGTCCTTGATTGGATCAAAGTGCCTTGATCTACAAGAGATCTGTGAGGGTGGGTTTTTAATTGAAATGTTAAATTGAAAAAGTGCACAAATTATGGGCACATCTTCCGTCTCTGACCTCTTGGGTTAGAGCACTTGCTCTGGGACTGCCTCATTAGCTGTAATAGCTCAGCCTCCCCGATCGGCTTGCGGCTCCGTGAGCCAGACATCTCCACTTGCCCATAATTCAGGGGCAGCTCTGCTCAGCGCTTGTACCCGAGGCTTCTTGTGCTGCTCTGCATCTGAATTTCACTATAAAAGCCAGCTCAGCAACACCACAGCACGTTGGTCACTCAGTGATATGTAACTTGTGGATTCCATTTTTTTTTTTTAAGCTTGCAATTTGTGAACGAGGATGGATGTTGATAAACAGACATATTTGTCACTCAGAAATTTCCTAGTAAAGTTTTCAGATTAAAGCATTAGTTTGCCTGTGAGGAAGGCTGATGGTTTTCCCCAGTTTCGCTGGTAAGAGCCAGCCTTCCCTCTTGGCATTTGCATGCAAGTGCTGCCTGCCTCGTGTTAGTAGTTACTGCTCCTTCTTTTCCCCCCAGCCCTGAAGCTGGACTTCTTCTGCCAAAGAGAATTTATTCAAGGTTAGAAAACTTCATCCCCATATACTATCAGTGCAGTTCATCTCCTCACTTACAGATGTGGTTCTGTGTGTACGCACAGCTATTCCCCAGTAGAAGAACACAGAGAGTTGATTATTAGGTTATTGTATAATTCTCACATTTGGAAATAAAATCAAGTGCAAAAGAGATGAAGAATACTTCAAACCCAGCAGAACAGTATCAGTAAACCTTCCATAGTCACATTGACTCAAAAATGCTGGAAAAAAAATAAGTACAGAAGATAAAGGATGAAAAATGAGTCTCTGAAATTGAAGCAGTGCCAGTACCTGGGTGCCAATGAGGCTGAGAGCAGGGCTTGAACAGTTCCCCGAGAAGGGCTTTGATTGCAACTCAAAATCCATGAAAATATCTTAGATGTAGGAAGGAGAGAGAAAAAAAAAAGGAACAAACAAACCAAAACAACATGTATTTCTGGATGTTGTAAGAGAAGCTGCTTGCAGGGGAAAAAATATTGCTGGACTGACTGTAAAGGGAAAACCAGAGAACAGGCCTGCGTCAGTCAGAGACGCAGTGCAGCCTCGTACTGCAGTGGCAGGGGTTACACACGTTCCTACGTACATCTGTATGAGACACCTGTGGGCAAGTTTGTTTTGTTTTTCTGAATAATGTCGGCTTTTTGGCTTTTTTTTTTTATTTCAAAGCATAGTATTTGTGCATTTTTATTTAAAGTTCTCACCACGGAAAAGATAAATAAGATAAATTCAGCAATGCGTGCTATGCAAGTAAAAGGAGCCCCATTGACGTCTCTTGTGGGTCAGTAACTGAAGAAGGAAGGAGCGTGTGACAGCTGGGTTAGTTGTGTTTGTGAAGACCAAGTCACTTTCGGAATACTTCCAATCTCATGTTTTTGTAAACAGTAAATATTAGGACCTATAAACTCGACAACTGCAAAGAAAAGAGTGAAAGGAATGAGTATTAAATGAATTAAGGGTATGTCAAAGCATAGCTCAGGGTGTAAAGTTTGCTCTGTGTAAGTCAGGATCACCTTTTGGTGGATAAATCCCATTGCAAGGACCCCGAAAACTGCATTTTCCAACCATCTTTGCCACATTATTGTACGTAAACAGGTGACGGATGGTGTGGTGGAAATGAAATGAAAGCACTGACAGAAGAAGGTATTTCTTGGAGCACATTTCACTTTGCAGCTGAATTCCTGAATATTTCAGAATCTCTTAGATTCCTCATCAGCTGAGAAAGGCCTGGCTAAAGTAACTTTTCATTGAAAACTGCTTTAGACATACCATGGAGTTAAAAATCAATAGTTGCAATCATTCAAGTGAGCACCCAAATGAGTCCCAACAGTATGTGCTTGAGATATTAAACATGACATCCTCTTCTACTGGACTGTGAAATATGTATTATTAATTTCATTGCCATGTGACAGACCTCTCTAGATACTTATATAATAATACCAAGTTTGCATCCTGAGGGCAGTGGTATCACAGGGGAGCCCCAACAGAGAGTCCACTGCTATCGTCACTTTGATAAGAATTGCACTAGGAGGTCAACTCTCGTGATGGCCTTAAGTGTGCAATTTATTTAAGCACATACGGTCTGTGTATGGATGTGTATGCCCATGCATCCACTGTCTACTGCCTCAGGGTTTCTGAGAGTGGAAACGGACATTAATTTACATGAAGTTGATTTTAGGGCCAGTGAAAGACTTAAATTTTGGAGGCATCTGGAAGCAAGGTCATGTCATGGTGAGACCAGGATGAGTGTGGAGTTGCCTGAGCAGGTTCCTGGGGTGCAGCCCTGCTGCACTGGCCCCGGCTTTTGGCTCAAGCAGGCAAAGTTCAACAAGCAGCCGGGGTCAAAGCTGTTCCTAATGCCAAACGCAGGTTTGCAGAATGTTCCCGAGCAGGCCGGGAGGAAGGAAGATAAAGAGGTTATAGCAACATTTGTTATCTGCTGGGAAAGTGCCTGGTCTGAGAGGGAAGTGAATGATGATAAATGAAGCGAGTATCAGAGAGCATGCTGCTTGCAGAGCTGGGGGAGGTGACTGCTGAGTAGTGTCGATTTTTAAAGACAAAACAGGAAAAAGTGTAGTGAGAAACTCTGTTTTAAGAAGCAATGTGGCTGACTTAGCCGGCAACACAGCGCTGCCCATCCAGCAGGTAGAGAAGTAGCAGTGGGCAGTGGGAGACCAGCACCGTTTCAATATGAAAGGACACAGCCAAGTTTTAATGCTCCATAGAAGATCTGCCTGACACAAAATATCCTAATTTAAAGACATGACTTCCAAGAGGTCAGAAATGAGACAAAATTAATATTTAAAAAAAAAATACTGGAGCTTGGAATGAGGAAAACTTTCATTAGGCCAATCCTGCTGTAGAGACAAATGAGAGCAGTGAAATACTTGCTGATGTCCAACTTTTGGGGGAGACATCAAGGTGCTCCCCCAGCTTTTGGGAGAGACCTCAGGGGACGGTGGAAGCCAGGGCTGGAGCTGAGGCTGCGCGCGGGGGCCTCGGCAATGCACTTCATTCACTGCAAGTTTGGAGAGCTGAGAGGAAAGTTCTGGGTGATCTCAGTTGTAAATCAGATTATACCCACAAAGCTGTATCCTTAAGGAAACACTCTCATTGCTGCAACGAAGAGGCAAGGGAGATTATTCCTTCTGATTCAGGCTTGCTATTAGGAGAGCAGCTAAAGATGGTAATTTTTTAATCCCCTTTTTAAAAAACATGAGAGAGAACAGACCTTTATTTTTGTTTTGTGGTTTCATTTTATTACCTCAAAGAGATTATCCTGAGCTATGCAGGCATGAGCTCTGAATGCATTCTCTGAAGTACTGCAAAGTTTGGGGCTTCAGAAACTGCTAGGTTGAAAAAAAATGAATAAAAAGCTCGGGATCTGTGAGACTGGATGTTGGGCTTCTTCAAGGCATGGGTGTTCTGCCTTGTAGGATAAGTATCAGCAAAGTTGCGCTATGATTATGTATGAAGGTTTAAAAGCTTTAATCTTCTTTTAACGTTGTGGGTGAGGTCCTCTGACCTGACTGAGGAACAACTGTTATATCAAACTTAAGCATAATTGTATTTAAAAGATTTTATTCCAATAGGAATAGCATATTTTATTAAAATTAACCATTTCTAAAAGTAACTCTGTAATGTAGATCTTAAAAAAAAAAAAAAAAAAAACAGAAGCTCTTAGATTTCCCAAGGTTAGTCTGTTATTGTGATGTTCATTGAGCTCAAACTCACTAATATTTTTCCAGAAACAGACAATATGTCTTCCAGGAAGCTGTTATAATGAAACTAATTCGGGACTAACCTCATTCTGTAGTCTTGTTATCAGGAATTAGAATTTAAGGGCTGAATCTTCAGAAGTGCCAAGTATTCGACCCTTCCATTGCCTTGATGTCATCATCCCAAGCATCTTAAGGAGTCCGTCCAGAGGGGCAGCAGGGAAGTTTCCAGAAGTACACAGAGCAGTTATGTATGGGAATTTCTCAAGTTCATAAATGACATCCTGTGGTCCATTCTCGTTAGTTTTCCCACTGGGTCTTTGTTTTTCTTTCTTTCTTTCTTTTTTTTAAAAAGCCCCTGCTTATTTTCTTTTTTTCCTTTTAAAACTATGATTGCATACAAGCCTGCGTAATGAAAAGTCACTGCTTTATGTACACAGCTAAGCAGTGTTCACTTTGACTGTACCTGTAATAGGTACTTAGGAAGGCCAAGTGGCATAGCCTGACCCTTGATGAAAGATTAAAATAAACCGTCAATTAAACTTGAGATGAAATTAATGTTTTTTTTCTTATACCTTTACTGACCTCCCTTTAATCTGAAAAAAAGACACTGAGAAAAAATACACTGGAAAAAAAAAACATAAATAAGGTTTATGTTTTTTAAAACATAAATGCGGTGTGCTCCTCAGAGTAGTTGGCAGACTGTACACTGGGAGAAGCAGTGTTTGGAGATGTGCAGTAGGAACTCATTTGTCCGATTTTCTGGATGTTGACATCATGCTCTTTACTTCGTGATACACATGGATACCAGCTCTTATTATCTGTTAAAAAAGAGGAGAGAGGAGAGATCTTATTTCAAGGTTTTCTAGGGTACTTGAGGATGCATTTTCAGCCAGGCTTGCATCTTGCTCTTAACTCAGGGTCTTGTCTTCTAGGGGATCCAAGTGAAGTGTTAGTGAATAACAGCGGCTTCTCTGTATCTCCACTCTGTAAGGGCTTCCCTTGTAGCAGAATCTATCAGCTATCTCATTATGAGTATTTAGCAGTAACAATAAAGAGTGAGATGAAGGCATTAGTGGTGCTATTCTGTGAAATAAGGAAACAAATCTTCCCTCCAGAAGATACCACCCAAGTGCACCGCATATGCTGTGGTGTAGATAAGCAAGCCACTCATGTCAGACCACCTCACTGAATCAGAAAATGCTTTCCAAACAGATAAAATGTCACTCTAGTTTCTTGCAAGTCTTGAGAGCTAAGATTTTATTTTGCTGTAAATTTGCTGAAGAAAGATTCCTTTAATATTTTATGACTCTAGTGGATTAGACCCTGTATAAATCAACAAATTAGCAGCCACACTATATTTACGTTCAGAAGAAGGATAGAGAAGGTGAAGGCAATATCACTTCTTTCTGGCATGTTGACCAAACTGAAAAGCTAAATTGAATGACTTTGCGTGCAATGCTGAAGTGAGAATATTAAGTATTACACACTGACTGCAGTTAAGGAAGGAGCAAAGTGGGAAGATTTTTATTCTTTGAAACTGTATTTTTCTCCCCATTTGCTGTGGATCAAAGACTTCTCAGTTTTGGGGGTTCTTTAGCAATTCATGTAAAATTCTTAAGCCAGTGACCTTCATGCAACTTTTTCTGCTCTGATACATATCCCTAAGGTCAAACTGTCAAAAGTGTTTCAGTGTGATATCAAGCCAAGGGAAGTATCTTTAAAAGAGTTTGTATCTTTAAAATATTCTGAGGTGCTGTACATTTTTTATGGTTCTTTGTGTATTTCTTTGTTTAAATAAATTTAAAAAGATGAGAAAAGAAGTGCAGGCAGAGAAAGACAGGTGGTCTAAGTGTGGGGTGGGCTTTGGAGACTTACTTGAAACAGAAGCAAATGGTCTTCTGTATGTTGTGAATGCACTGAACGATTTTATTGTACTTTCCATCTACATCTTTGATATTTTTCTTCATAAGCAGCAAGATTGTGTGGTAGCTCTGTGGCCACAATGTGTAGCAAGTGCCCTCCTGTGAAATACTGCTATCGTATTCCACTCTCCTGTTATAAAGATAGTATGAGGCCACACTTCCAAGCCTGCTGCCAGTTCACTTTTTTGAGATCCGAAATCAGAACAGCACTTTTGGGAGAGAAAACCTGGGAAAGAGGTGTGCTTACAACACATGAAAACATTTGAAATGCTTTAAAAAATTAAAGCCTTCAGGCAACTGGTTTTCTGAAAACAGAGTATCCTACAGTTGGTAGTTTAGAAAATTAATGCAAAAACACCATCTGCTAAACTTCAGATGTATGAATGCTATTTGGTCTATAGGGAATACAGACTGTACAGGAAGCTATTGATCCCCCATCTGCTTCGAAATGATCTTTTAAGAATTTCTCTCACTGAATCAAGTACTACATTAGTAACATAACATGATATGGAGCAGAGCATCTCAGTTGCTCTTAGAGGCACAGTAAGTAGAAATGGATCTCTGCAATTCTGCTATCCTTCAGTGACCATTACACAGAAAAAAAATGGCTCTATGTGTATTTATTTGCTATATAGCCCCAAAAAATCAATTAAATTACTTGCATCCAAATATCATGTGTTTGCATCCAAATATCATGTGCTTTGTCATGTATTTCTGGGGGTAGACCATGCCTTATGGAAAGGTAGTTTCCTTCCCATCTCCTCGTTCTGCTAATTTCTGCTAATTAGTCACTGGATAATATCCAAGTGGTGACCTCAGTTGATTGTGCATACGAAGAACCACTAGGAACAGAGTTTTCTATTACAATATTCCACGCAGTTCTTGCCCCCAGTGCATTGCAGTTGAGTTCTGTGTTCTGAACCTTCAGCTCTGAGATAAGTATTCCAACTTCAGCTTGTGCCAGTGGACTTGAGCAGCAGGCGAAGGAGACTGCTTCCTAAGGGGTTGTACAGGTTCTTTCACCCACTGCCTCCGTCAAACAATCCAGTCCTTCAGCTCTTCTTTATGGAATGGGTTGGTCAGCACAGGGATTTTCTGTAACCTCTACATCTTCTTTATGTATAAATTCCTCCATATTTCTGGACATTTTCACTGTTCTTCTTTTGGGCATCCATCAGATACCTAGAATCATGTTCTGAAATGGAGAAGAAATAGGTTTTTGCACATCTTTGTGTGGTTAGATATGCATAGTTACAATGCATATATATGCATTCGACATATATAAGACAGATACCAGGTCTAAAACAAGCCCAAATGGTTTTCAAAAGTATTCCCCTCGAAACACCCAGCACGTGTTTAGTGTATGTTTATTCATAACTTTTGTAAGAAGCAGAAGAATTTGTAGAAGTATCACTTTATGCTCTACCTGCTCTTAAGGGATTTCCTAGGAATCCACTGCTGAGCAGTGATGGAGATGCAGTCATGGGCTGCAGAAGCTCGTGGTCTGACCCAGTCTCCTGTAGTTTTGTCTATGTCCAGTAAAGTTAGTCAAAGGTTAGTTTTCTTAAAGTACTTAACGAACTAAGCCATTTACTCTTGAGTTTTTTAGTTCCTGTACCCTCTAACCCCCAGACAACAACAAAAGGCAGTTTGTTAATGTGGCCATTGACTACCCAACATGTGTTTTTAATTAGTCTCAAGAAAGCTAGTGGGCATTTTTAAGGATAGTTCAATACGGTATATGCTGTGAAATTTTGAGCTTTATAGTCCATCTTTTGAAATTCACAGTGTATGGGTACCAAGGGCCCTGTGCTGGCCCGTTTCTGCTTGCAGTCATCCTAGGGATGAGCTGCATTTTCTAAGAGCAAATTGCATCTCCATCACGAGTCCAGGCCTCTGTGCCTACCCAGCATCTGGCCCAAGATCATCCCACGCCATTTCCAGCATCCAGATGTTGGCTCCGCGGGGAGCACAGTTAGCCACCCCGGGGAAGACCCAGGTACCAACTCAGGCCATGCCATGTGTTGCCTCATGTCAGGCGGAACAACCCAGCCGGCTGTACTGTTGCGGGAGTGTAAAATCCAAGTGTACAACTACCATTAGAGCCAGGTGAGTGCAAGCAGCCTCGAACACGCTCGTTTTACCTCCCAGCTAACTTTGTGTTGCCTTCTGCACACCTAAGGCGCTTGCTTCTCCGTTAAGGAAGCGCTCCTCAAGGCTAGGAGCCATCCCTTTGAGCAGGAGTAAACAGTAAAAAAGAGGCCTGAAGTACTGCGCCACCTGAAAGTGTTAAAAGTGTTAAAAGTGACTAAGGTTGATGGCTCCACTTAATCAGAAACTGTGAGAAATTAAATGTTGTGAAATGCTTATAAGCCTAGGGACTGGGGTGCTCAAAGACAATTACCAACTAAACATTTCCTTAATGAAATAATGATTAATTATAATTACTAATTAAAATTCAGGATTATGGTGTTGGTTTTAAGCATTAACAGGAGTAATGACATTACCATTTTTAATGAAATTCCAATAAAGAAAATTATAATACAACTTAAAAAACTAGGTGCAGGCTACAGCAAGATTAAGAATTATTGTTAAGCCCAGAGGCATAGAATTTTCCCAGCTGGTGAACTTAAGTTAAGTAAGTTTAATGCACTGTAATTTAATTACTAATCATAGTTTTTCTTCACAGTGGGAATTGATACTAGGTTTATATTTTACAAGAACAAAAGACAAAATTTGAATACCTGCTCCGTGATGGGTGATGACATTGTGCCACAGGCTACAAATCAAACAATATTTTGCAGGCTTCTGCTTAACATTTGGATTTAGATATGTTGTGATTTAAATATTATTTAATTAATGATTACTGGATTAGAAATTAAGTAGCCCCTGTAGTTTTTTTAATGCAATTGTAATGTAGTCATTGAGAAGAGCATACTCAATACAATTTTGTGTATGTATTAAATATATCTACATTGAATAATTCATACATGGCCATATTAGTAAATGTCAAATTCCCACAAGAAGATGGAATTTGACCTACATTAATAAAGCTATTTAGGATTCATTAATTGTAGACAGATTTCTTAAACTATTTGCTATTACTCACCTTTTCATGCATAATGCAAAATGTTGGCTTAAATACAATTCCTGATTTACATACTGTTGGCTGTGTTGCCCTTCCAGCTATTCGCTATTTGACTTCTCTTAACCTGCCTGACATGCAGTTCCTTTTAGTAATTTGCTATCTTGTGAAGTTCCCAAATGTCAAGGTCAATTAGAAGGTATGTCACAGTTGGTTGTAGCTGAGCAGTGAAGGAAACTTCGCTTTTCCCTGAATTTTCTGGACCATTTGAGAAGGTTTTAATGAAACAATTCTAAAGAGAGACTTAATTCAGGCTTCGTGATGGGAAACGATTCCAATATTGGTATCCCTGATGAAGAGAGAAAGATCCCAGAAAAGGAGATGTGTTTTAGCTAGATGTGTTTTAGCTCTGGGAACCTACACAGATCTGAAGAATCCTAACACGGAATAATTACCTTTGTAATTCTTCATCCAGAGCAACTGCAGCCGCATATATTCTAAATGTAAGTTGGTTCAGAGAGAATTTGCCTTGAGTGCTGAAGGGCTTTTTATTATTATTTATATTTATAATTAGCTCTTTGTGTTCCAAAGAGATGCTGCATCCGAGACAGGGAACAAATCGGCACAGAACATGCCCGAGGATATACAAGCAGATACACAAATGGCTCTGTAGGGTACACAGCAAACCAGCCCAGTCCAAGGGGCGATGTGGCAGGAGCTGAGCGCTATTAAAGGCTGATCATTAAACTAGTCATGAGCTCTGCAGGCGATTTTCAGCATACTTGGGCAGCAGGCAGGCTTTGAGATGTGCTGTCCTCTAAATGAAGTTTGATAGGGTGTTTCTGTAGGGCAGGCAACACTGAGTTGCTCCACTGGATAAATGGTGCTGTGAGCGCCCCAGGTATATGCTCGGAAGGACGTTGGTTGAGGCTGATGCTTCCTTCTTGAGTTTGGAAAGAGAACAGATCTTTCTGCAAGCAATGCATGGGCTTACAATCAAGCCATGGGTGTTTATGCTGGAGTGTTAGAGTAAGACGCTATCCCACAGGATGCCAACGCAACCATGGTTTCACCCATACTGCTTTTCTCTTTTTTTTTTTTTTTTTTTTCCTATTTTTTTCCTGTTTTTGCATGTTTGTATCCCCTGTAAAATCAAATTGACAAAATAATTGTTAGTGTAATTTCAGCAGGTTAATAAATCAAGGTAAATTTAGCACATTGCCAGCTTTTCCTCCTTATGGTGCTGCAAATAGGTACTGCTCTGCTGTTTCAAAGTGGCTGAGTGCGTTCTTACCATTGTAAAGTACCCCCCATGTTTTTAAGATGCATAAGGTAAGTGGAGAGGTGGCAGAGGAAGCCCACAAACTAGGCTCCTAGGTTTTGTAATTAGTCTACAGCAAAGATGAAGCTTGACAGTCTTGCTCTTCTAGTGCTCTCTGGGGTGCAAGTGCACGTGTAGCTTTCAGAGAAGAGCTGAAAATCACCCAATAGCTGGAATACTAATCTGCTGTCTGCGCACTTCCGAATAGGAAAAATGTGCTTTGTGGCAGACTTAGAAAATCACCGTTTTGGGACCTTTCCTTTGTTTAGGGGCTATGTGCCGCAGTCACTATAGAATATCTGCTACCTTAGTAGTTTCTCCTCATGTCAGCATTTTTCCAAGGAAAATTGCACAAAGACACTCCTAATATCTGTGGCACTAAATATCAGCTCTCTGGTGTTTCTTTTGTGTCCCAAGAGCGCCAGCCAAATGAGGCTGCAGGGTTGCTGAGGGGACTTGGAAGCAGAAGGAGACCTTTAGTGGAGAAAAATGCCAGATGTGGTGACATCCCCTTGTCCTCACCTAGTTTGTGCAGTCCATGAACAATAGCAGTTGGTTGGGATACACAGAAATGTTTGGCAGGGTAAACACAAAAGCATCTTATTAATTCAGAGAATGGAAATTAGTTTTGCTAATTGCAAAAACTTCTAATTAGCCATAATTATCATCTTCAAAGCATGTTGAAGTGTGCAGCATTTGATAGTGGTGTTGACCTTTTTGCTGTACTTTCAGGAAAAACTCTTAGAAATGAGGTGTTGTAAAATTCATCAGAGAGCAATTAATTTGGGCAATTAGAGGAGTATGATCTGAATTAAGACATTGGTACATATGAGAACATAAGTGGACTTTAATGTAACTGCACAAATTTTATAGTCAGAATTCATTATGTGAACAACTAAGGAAATGCATTAATAGGATTTTACTTGTAGAAATGATAAACAAGAAAGATTCAGTATTAGTTGGGCCTAAATGGAGAAACAGTACAAGATGTCATTAACTATTCAAATCTTATCTGATAACTAAAATGTAAAGCAGTCTATTGTCTTAAGAAGGCCAAGATTTTGTCAATACTTTTGAAGCATGTATCCGCTCCCTTTGATATTTGTTTAAAATAATAATTTTCTATCACATCTTAAAATTTCTAGGGAGAGAAATTGTCTTGAGCTTTCTTTGACCTGCTTTAAATCACCACTTAAAAAAAAAGGCAGGATATGAAAGAGCTGTCTCAGCCTGGTCCTGTGCCTTTGTGTCGTGGGATCATTAGCAAGGCAGTAAATAGCAGACCAAAACCAGAGCAGTGCATCACTCAAAAGACTGTGTTCGTGTTAGAGACTGAAATGCAATCTCCAGGCATCATCTTTCATTGCACTCTTGCTCTTACGTATAAATATGGCTTTTCAGTTAAAGGACAGGAACAAAGGTATGAGAAAAAAATTGCACAAAGTTATAGACGGGGAGTGGAAACACTCATGAATTTGTTTTTGTCTTGCACCACTAATCAGGAAAATGTTTTCTCTTACTACTAACTGGATCAAAGACACAAATAGGGTTTCTTTGACACAGATAGTCCTAAAGCACAATTAAAAAATAGTTTTAAGTCAAATTCAGTGTTGTCTTTTATTTTAATAAGAAATTCATCTTTAGTTATAAGCCATCCATTTTTAGATATTCTTTCTGCCCACTGTTGCACTTATTTTTAATTTTATTTTGTTAGCCGTCAGTGGCTGTGAAGTGTGATTGCTTCCAACTTTAGATATAAATCTGAGCCTAATGTGATTTCAAACTCATCAGTTGAAATCAGTGCACATTGGACTTCCCCTCTGCCAGCATCTGACACTTCTGTTTATCAGATCCTACATTTTGTAAATTACTGAAGCATAGCTCCAATAAATAAGCATACCTTAAAATCTGTGCCAGTCAAAATATTTTTCACAGTTTTATGTGAAGACATACATTGTTTTTATGCAGCTGTCTCTTTCTGAACTGATTTTATTGCCATACATCAAGTTTAAAGACCATCTCATGTGAAACCTTGCCAATTCTTTAATGGGCCTAAAGTGCTAAGCATTCTTATTTATTTCTCAGTATTTACTTATAGACATTGTAATGACAAGCAAATGTATGATCAGTGCTTCAGAAAGCAGTATATTCTGGTTCAGCAAACACAAGCATAAGGAAAAATCCTGGGCGAGCGCAGCCCACAGCTGTCTCTTCCCTTGGCCCTTGGTTGGGATCCCGTGCAGGGAGGAAGGGCTCCACGCACCCAGCATGTGAGGAGCCCCAAAGCCCTGTTGTGAGCCCATGAAATCAGCACAACAGACGTGGGCTGAGAGGGCAGATCCTCCCTGCAGAGGACGTGCTGCAGCTCCTGCCTCCAGCCTGGTTTCTGGGATTGGTTTCTCTTTGAGGGGGTGCTGTCCTGAGGGATGTTGTCTTGGTGTAGATAGGCATTGTGAAAGAAAAGAACAAAAAAAAAGCAAGGGTAAAATTTAAGGTGTTCATCAGGGTTAACTGAAGGCAGAAAGGGGAGGTATTAGGTTGGATGGGATGCAAAAGGATATTGTGTCCATCTTAGGGGCTGAGAGCTCCAGGTTGTGCCAAGGAGGCTTTGGTATCTTGAGGGCAGCAACAGGGAGGCAAGCCTCGATATGCAGGACATGGCATTTGCTCCTCGGATGAGGAGTTCCTGTCTGACAGGGGAGGGTGTTAAGCTGACCTGGAAAAGCAACTGATAGCTCTGTTATTACTTACATGGGGTGGTGTTAGATGTCTGGACTCTGGCCCAGGAAATGGAAATGCCTAGAGGGCCCGATAGGTGGGAAACACGATGCTGTAGTTAAACTGAAGCTGTTTTTCCTGGCAGACAGCAGAGTTTAAAGGTCTGCTGCAGGCTGGCGAGCATGCTTGTGTGAAAGGGGGCATGCGTGTGTGCTTCCAGGTGTAATTGTCTTGGGCTGACTTCACCTAGAGTTCTCCAAGCTGGATACAAAGGTCTCTTTGCTTGTTTGTGTTCTTCCTTGTACCTTTACAATATCTGAATCCTTTTCTCCTCACCCTTAAACAACTTTGAACATTTTCATTGCATGTCTAACTTAATGAGAAACTTTGGATGTGCCTGGAGCTGTATCCAAGGCTGTGCTCAGATGTTGAAATCACTGCCTGAAAATTGGCTTCCCAGGTAATAACCTAGAGCTCCGTGTATGAAGTGTAGCATGTTGTAGATGTTCTCTCTTTGCAATTTCTTTGAAGAAATAAATTACCACTGTGTTTTGTATTGGGAGAAAGAGTATTTTGTTGTTAAAAGTGACCCATAAAGATAAGATAAGTTCTAGAATTTGTCACTTTACCTTTGCAGGTCTGTTTTAATAGCTTTAAAATGATAAAGGTTTTCTTATTATAAGGATCTGTGGATTACTTATCTAAATTATGAGTAAGGTGGATGTTATCCTTCAAAGGACAAGCTTTCTGCTTGCTGTGTTCTCAGACAAAGTATTTTCCAACAACGTGGTCTTCAGCGTTTGCCCATTTTTGCACTATAATGAGATGTATGCCGCTACAAAACTGCATTAAAAGACTTTTTAATGCAGTCGGGAGCCACAGCTAACAGGCCTTCTATCAATGTAAGTGCCATAGCTCAAACTGATAAAGAGCTAAATCCCTAACAAGCTCTAAGTTACAGCTTGAAAATAGTAGATTTTCTCCATGCACGTTTAAGTACCTCATTAGTTCTCAATGTATCTCCATGAGCTGAAAGTAATTGATCTCATTATTATGTATATATAAGTGTGGCAAATATCTTAAATTTTGCATCTCAGCTCTGTTCAATTAACCAGTTTGTTAAAATACGTCTCTTCAATTAATTGCAGGATAAGACAGTGAAAGGGACTATATGCATGTCTCAGGGTCTGCAGGATGAAGGTGTTGAATCTGGTCCAAATCTTCTTAGCTGTGGAAATCAGGGATTTTCTGAAGTCTGCTCTCCTTGGAAAAGCAATAAACAGTAAGGGCTGTTTATTGCCAAGGTGAAAGACCAGCTGTATAGTACTATTTCAAGTAAAGAGGTAAAAGAGATAGACCTGGGACAATTTTAATGACATTAAAGGTTGATCTCCATATTAATCAGTGTTACTCTCTAAAACTTTGTGTCCAAAAGGTTTGCTTCATGGACCGTGGGTGCTCAAAGCCTGCAGTTCTCTAAAGCTCTTAGCCAAGCACATAGTGATGTGCTTAATTTCACGTGCTTTGGTGAGTCGTTGTCACATACCTGTAGCACAGGTGTAAGAGGATCACTGAACTGAGATCTTTAGTCAATATGGGCAATGTATAATGAAAACGTCTCATACGCCCACTATCTAGAGGATAATCTATTCTATATCTGAATGTTTTAGCTTCTGGTAGATTTACAGCCTCATCCTTTATTTTGGATTTCATAAGCTCCTTGGAAACAAGATGTTTCTGCTATAAATGCCTACTAAATGGCCATAGTACCCTCGGGGCCTTGTTAAATAATTATGATAAATTCCTCTGCGCCTTCTCCGCCTCTGCCTCTGCAGTGCAGCCGTGGCTGCAGCCCTAGGGCTGGAATATTTCAGGGTGATCTCCAAGCGGCACTGCAGGAGGGGGCAATGGGCACACATGTGCATGGAGGTTCCTTTCCAGGGGCTCCCAGACCCAAGCAGAGCTGCTGCTCCTCCCTGCAGAGCTTCGTGTGTCACTCGCTCCTTGGGCCATCTCCAGGATGTCCCCCTGTGCAGACACTTCATGGGGAAACACCGATATTATCCAGCTACTGAGATTTGCATTATCAAGGGGAAAAGGAAAAGTGTCTGCCCAAACAGTGCATTTTAAGTAATTTAGAAATTGTGTCCAAGAGGTGGTGAGCCCTGTCAGTAGGGCATGGAGAGCTACCAGCACCTGCAAAACGAGGAGGAAAGGAGGCAATTGGACATTGACTTGCAGAGCAGGAAGGAGAGATTGCCTTTGTGGGAAGACCCTGTTGTGACTCCTCTAGCTAAACTTTATTGTGGTCCTCTGTGTTCCTGGAAGAGACTGAAGAGAGTTTGGTTGGTGACTTATTTGTCACAAGCTAACATTAAAAATGTTCTGCTCATACTAAGTACTGAGTGTTTGCAGTGGCAGTAGGAAGCTCCGTTTGGTGCCTCACTTGAAATGGCAGTGGTTTTTCCAGAAGCCATCCCAGCAAGAGTGATCCGAGCCGTGGGCACACCTTGGGATGCCATGGGCCTCGAGGAGATACTCTAGCACCACAGGAAAAAGAGGGGCTGGAACAAAGGGAAATCGTGCAGGGGAGAAATGTTCTGTTGAGCAATCCCTGGTTTGCTGAAAGAAAGGAGAAAATGGCAGAAAGCCTGTGGTGGAGCTGCTTCCTATGGTGTTGTTGGAGGAGGCTTGTGAGTATAAGGCAGCTCGGACAATATCCCCATGGATTTTTGATAATTCATCGGGATTGATTTTGGATGTGTTGCCCTTTGCCTGAACATATGAGCCGTTAGGACGCAATAGTCAACACAGACTGTTTAGCTCCAAGAGCAGGAAAGTCCTCAGGCTTACCGGGACATCAGGGACTATTGGGTAAGGCCATCCTGGAGCCAAGCCCTCCCGATGTGCGGAGGACACCGTGGCACACTGGGTCTGTTGGGTTTGGTTTTGGGGCTCTTCATTTCTTCCTGTCCTCTGGGCAAGTTGGTTCCCACCCAGAGCCCCTGAATTCTGAGAACTTTTTGAACAAAACTACCTGCTCAGTTAGCTACCCTGCATAAAAGCATATTCCTAGAAATGTTTATGGCATGTCGAGCTCCTTGTTCTTCAGTAATAAAAGAGTAAGTGCTTGTTCTATTAATTCAAGCTTTTGGAGGGCAGGGGATTATTTGTTTTGAGAGTCGTTTCTGTGTGCGACATTAACCATAAACCAGATGTTAGCACAAGACTCCACATGTTTGTGATCATTAGACAATATTAAACGCTATCATTCAGTCACCGTTTGGGAACAAGAACATGGGGTGTTTTGCTACCTGCAAAGGAAGGAAATTATTGTCTGACACATTTACAGTTGCAGAACTAGCAATCAGCTTTTACGCGGAATAAGGTGTGTTGTGTTACAATACTGTGTCTTGCTGAGCTATTTATATACAACATTTGTGTTAGATAATTTAATTCATATACACAGAGAGAACACAGTTGTAGGTCTTATCTCACTCCTTTTTTTACAAATGATAATATTCAGATAGGTGTATCTGTAAATAATTCCATGATTCTGGATGAGTTTTACCTGTTTGCTATTAGCCTTTGCTGTTCTAGTCAAATAAACTAGAAAAGGCTATATATTCACAAACACTTGAGAATTACATTTTTCTTTTATTTAGCCATTCTTTCTAACACAGAAACAATATCAGCATATTTTCCTGTTTCCAGAGGAGTGTGAAAAGAATGATAGGAAACCATAAAGCTCCTGAAAGGGCTTTCCCATGGCTGAAAACTTTATATATAAGGAGAGATCAATTTTCTGATAAGATTCTCTGGAATGAAAAGACATTTTGTAATTTTAGCAAATGTGTATAACAAAAGTAGGGATGGCCATTTGGGGCCTGGAGCCTCATACAAACCTCATTATAGACTGCAAAAAGTTACCTGTTGGCTTCGTGGCCTTTGGATCTGGTCCTGTCGTGTGTCCAGTAACATAATGGTTGAAATAGTTTTCTGTGCTGAGGTCCACTCTGCAAATGTTGCATAGCTGCCAGTTTCTGTGAAGAGCTTTAACTCCCTGGCATGCCTTTTCAGGAAAGATCTTTTAGTGCTGGCACTGATTGTCATGGTACTGTACCTCCTGCCAATGTCTATTCCAGCTGAATGTCAACAATGAGGCAAAAAATCTGGTTATCACTATTGATTGCAGGCTGATAAGTAACTTTGGGTAATCTGCTGTTTTCCCTGTGAGTTTGCTGAGAATTGCCTGTTTGCTGAGAATTGCTCAAAGCAGAGTTTGGGTCTTCAGGTCTTGGTTGTAGGGCTGTAGCTCCACGGCTGCTTGTGGTCCAGCTGCCTATATCATAATGTTCTGTGCCCAGTGAAAGAAGCTGGGCATTGAGACTATAAAAAGTGTGTCCTGGATTTCCTTGACCTGTGCAAGGTGCCCAGTGCTTCCTGTGCCCTCCCCTTATTGTCCAAGCCAAAAAGTCCTGCCGAATACTCATCTCCAGCACCATGCCTAGTTTTGCAGGATGTCTGCTCCTGCACTTCCAACACTGCATGTCTTAAGGCAGGACAACCTTCTCAGGCTTGCACTTGAGCGTATCTGCATTGCCTTGGCAGATGTTTTGGTTCCGCAAGCCAGTGGTCGGTCTAGCAGAAATACAAAGGTTTCACTGAGCTGTAAATGTTTGCAGACCATCGCCAGGCAGTTAGCTGTGGAAAAAAAGGAATGCAGTGCAACCTGGCATGAACTGGGGGCATACACATAAGTGGTGAAATACTGAGGAAAATGGACTATGAGCAGATCTCTGATACAACGTTCTCTTACAGTTGGCTGCATTAAGGATTACCCAGATATTTATTTATTTTGTATAAACTGGTTCCTGGGTGAATTTTAGTGCTTTGCACCAAGGAGTGCTTTTGACAAGGAGGTGTATTTTATTGCAGGTCGAGGTTTTGGAAGACTGCCACGCAAAATGGGTTAGACAGAGAGGCTCCGAGTGAGTGCTACAGTACTTGCAAATTGGCAGATCTTTTGTGCTTGGATGCCAGTTCCAGTTTACCAGCAGTGAATAATGAGTATTGTTTCTAAATTATTTTAAGAATAAACTCCAGTAAGATTCTCAGAATATAAATACCTTGTCTTAGAGAAATAAATGATTTTAATTTGTTTTAATTCCATTATTAGGCCTGTTAATAAAATATCTGTTTAAACCATTTAAGACATCCACTAAAATTCTGAAATAATAATTTTATGGAAAACTTCCAAAAGAACTCTATTAGCTTTCTTCCATTAAGGTAACATTATGGGCTTTTGATAGAGCTCTCGGCTATAGCAATTTTTATTGACCTAGTTATTAAATGAATTAAAAGCAGTCCCACTGTTGTCAAAATATGTGATATTTTTAAAATAGAAAGATAATGTGTTACAGTGGAGAAATTCCCAAACACTAAGTTCTACCACTCCTTGATCAGATGTATTTATACCCTGGGTGAATTGTGGGTACGATTTAGTTTTGCTTAAGATTTTCTTGGCATCTCAGAAAATGATTTTTAGTCTCCATGTAAAACTACTGTTTTTGAAATAAGGCATAAAAATCAATTCTTATATGATCTCACCAGCCAACTGGTTCCATACAAATAAATCTCAGGATGGGATGCATTAATTCTTTTAACAATGCATTTTCTGCTCAATCAGATTGAATAAATGCAGTTAGGCTACCTACAGTGAATTATTTGTGGTTGATGATTTCTTTTTCCAAATCAGGAGTGAGGCCGTGATGTTTTGTATCCTGCTTTTAGATTTTGTACAAGCTCTTATTCTGTGGTTTTGGACAGAGATTGCAGTAAGTTTCCTGAGGAATTTGCAGTGTGTTCTTTCCTCTGAGAAAGACTAAATAGTTTTTGGAGAGTTCAGACCT
Organism: Tinamus guttatus; assembly: GCF_059628265.1. Taxonomy (NCBI): domain Eukaryota; kingdom Metazoa; phylum Chordata; class Aves; order Tinamiformes; family Tinamidae; genus Tinamus; species Tinamus guttatus. The sequence goes on along the minus strand of NW_028288841.1, from coordinate 2,641,076 downwards.
GGCTTGCGCGGACAGCCCAAGCCCCTGTGCAGTGTGGGGATCTCAGCCAGCATCTCAGCATGATGTTCCGAGCAAAGAATTGTGACTGACAGCATCCTAAATCCATCACGAAAACGTACATTTCTTCTGGTCACGGGGCTGTGCTCTGTTTATGCAGCGCAGGCAGGGTACGCTCACGACAGTGCACACTCTTTAAAGCACCATGGCAGTAGACAGTCAATGCAACAGTCCACTAATGAGACTTGTATTTGAAAAATAAGAGCAAAACAAATTAATCATGTTTCTGAGTATATTAATATTTAACTGAAGTTTATTTAAATGCCAGTCTAGGTTATAGATGAATAATGTAATTTTTTTCCAAGGGCTATTTCATATGAACCAGCACTGTCATGTTTTCAGCCTGCAAACCGATTACTGATGTTTGATTTGTTGTTTTTCATAGTGCATCCCTTCTCACTGCATTTCGTATTCTAGACTGTCATGCTGACATGAGTCTGACCCAGCAGCACATCATATAGCATTTGTGTAGCACAAGCTCTTCTTAATGACCCATCATCCTGAGCACTGAGCATAAAATAAGTATTTGACCTAAAAATTTTAAGAGTTATTCACTTGCTTATGCAAGTTGGTTACATATAGGTGATAATGTGAACCTTTCTAACGCATCAGTTGTTAAATGAAATGCTTGGCTCCATAAGATATAGGGAAGAAGCTGGAAAATGAATCTCTACTGCTATCATTTATTTCCATGCTGTTTTGCTTGGGAACACCAGGTAGTTTACATTTACTTCTTTTCATAGCTGATACCAGGAAGACAGACATTTATTCACCATAAAAAATTGAGAGCTTTAAATGACTGATAGGTCTTTTACTGGTTTGCTGTAAAAGAGTTGAATTTGTTTTGGGCCATCGAATGCCTGGACGTGCCAGGGTAAAGCATTTCTTCTAGGAAAGGGAAACCCTTCTAGGATTTAACGATTTAGGTCTTGAATTCTGTAAACAGTTGCTCTTTTACCTTAACTCCTAAACAAACAGTGCTTGAATTCCTTTTCATTTGCAGCTGTATCAGATCTGTCCAGTGATTAAGTACATCTCTTATATGTTTGGGTCTTTCACAGTGTGCAAGAACTTAACAATCATCGTGGAAGGTGTTGATGTGCCAGGAACGTTTGGGGACTGGGCTGGCAGAGCCTGCAGACGATGAGCAAGAAAATAAAGCTAGATATGGAAAGATGAGCAAGATTTACATGTGCCACTGCTGTCATTCTGTGCTGGAAAATGCCACCGCAGGGGCTACGTGTGGCATCTCTGTGCAGCCTTGCTGCTCTGAAAGCCTAGAGCCTGGATGAGCTCGTTAGAGGGGGGAACCAGGGGGATTTTTATTTTCAGCGCTGTTTTCGCACTAACAACTTCATAGAGAAATGGATCCACAAATATGAATGGTTGGTGATTTCATGTAGCACTATCATGACTTTTGTCTTTTAGTTCAGAGCCAAACAAAGTCCGGCATTGACGCCTGTTTGCCCATCACGTATTGCAGCTTCTGGCCCAAGAGCTAAATCTGAGTTTGTCTAATGTTTATTAATATTTAAAAAACAATGTGTAGCACAGCACATCATGTTCGACTTTTCAAAATATCAAATAACATAGTGCTGCCAGTGTGTCTTTGCAGTCTGTACTAAAAGTTTTTAAGGTATCAGGGTATTTAAGGGATCATTTTTATATACAGCGTAAATAAAATAGGTGAAGCCCATAAGAAGAATGTAGCACAGCTGGATGCAGGATATGTGATGAGCTAATATGCTCCCTCTTGAGCCTCGTGTCCAGCCAGGAGACACAGACACTCAAAGCTGCAGAGCTGGAGGACACTGAATGCTCTCACAGCTGTAGGCCTCCAGATGCCTCAGTACATACTTGGAGCAATATGACCATGCTCAGAACAAATCCCATTCTTTTTCTATTCAGGGCACTGCCTTATTTCCAAAATTAGTGATTCATCTCAGCAGGGCATACAGCTTCTCTTTTTTTACTTTCTCTCTTCTTGCAGGTTCTCCAAACACCCCGTGCTGCTTTGCGCATAGTCTTGCCACTTGTGGTATAGAAACCTTTGCTCTTGTTTCCACCATCTGGATGAGCCTCCGTGTATCTTTCTGCCTCATCAACTCTCCATCTCTTCAACTTTTATCATTTTTTAGTAGATTCTCTCATCTGCATATGCCTCTTTTTTTTTTTTCTCCCTTTTATTGGCCTTATGGCTCAGTGCCTTAATTTATTCATCATACAGTGTCTTTACACCATTGGTTTCTGTAATTTATACCATATACTACCTGCATCCATTGCTTCCTTGTGTTATTTAATTCTGTTCAGTGTTTGGGAATGCAGTCAGTATGAAAGGCAATATATGATATGAAGTTGTATCATACTGTACAGAGGTACAGCAACATCTGCTGCTATATGTAGAAATATCCTAGCTTTGCAACACTTAAATGCAAGTTATTTAGCCAATCCTTAATTGTCCAGAAAAATATTCTGTGTGATGAGATGTATAAAATTAATTTCAAAGCAGAGGCTATAAACTTCATGGGTAGAGTTTGATCTCCAGCACAGGTTTCAAACTTATGCTGTATGTATTTTTTTGTATGCATAGTGTCTGTGTGCATTTGTATTAAATATAGTGCTTTTGACAGAGTTTCAGATTGTGAAGCCGTGTGAAACCCTCGGGTTTTGTTTGGTTGGTTGGTTGGTTTTGTCGTTTTTCTTCATCGTTGTGCAGGAAAACTTTGAAAAATGGAGCTGTCAGCAGGAGAGCTTTGCTATGGGCATGGGCTATTTCACCTTGTGCAGCTGTGCCTGGGTGCTAGTGAGCAGCTACAGACACCACCTCAGAGCTCCTCCGAGCCAGTGAGCTGCCTTGCTCCTCACCCGCAGGTCCTCTCAATGCTGAAGGCACTTTGGAGAAATTTGTATGTAAAACAAGTATCTGTGACTTGACTTGTTCAAATCAGAATTGAATTCAAAATCTAATTTGCAGAAAGCTGATTGCTTAAATAACTCTCATAGTACTGGTTTGGCTTCCCAGCGGTGCATGTGCATGGACATACCCGGGACAGGGAGGTCTTCCCGTTCAGATCCTCCCTGAGGGCTCAGCGCCTGCGGAGCTGCCTGTGAACACTTGGCTTCGAGCTAGCGGGTGACTTGTCCCAAAGTTGGGATAACCAGTGTTTAAATGTTCAGCTGTCACAAGCACTTGGGCCTGGTTTGTCTTGCTGGCTCTGATCAGAACCGGCAGTAGGATCCTCTTGCTGCCGTGTCCCCTGAAGGCAGTTCTAAGGGATTGTGGATTTGGCTAAAGTGACTTCGTTTCAATGAAGAAACCAGTATCCCCCATTTCTGGTTTTATTCATTTATTTAATTATTTGGCATACTTCATTCAGACTGTTGGTGTCAGAACTTCCTTTGTGAGCTGAATGAGAGCAAGAAGAGTTACCTATTTAAATGAAATAATTTAAATATAAGACTGGTAGTAATAAAAGGAGTTCAACTGTGCTATAATAATACATTTGATATTGTATTTGATTACTAATGAATGCAGAAGTTTCATCTTAGCAGCAAACAGAAAAGGGCAAAAAATGTTATGCATTAAATCAAGTAAATGATTAAGTGAATCAGCAGAGGCTGTTTTAATGTCTGGAATGCAAAACGTGCAGCCCATAACCATGAAATTTACTGTAGCTTTTCTAAACTTATTTTGATTGTAAATGTATATGTGAGATATAAAAGTACTTAGTTTTGGGGTCTAGGTGGACAGTCAATTTAAAAAAAAAGCAGTGACATTAATGGCTGGAAATGTAATGCCCCTGTTATTCAATCTGGAAAAAGTTTGCTTACAGTTCATGTCTAATAGCACTTTTGTACCATTACGAAATGACTGATAGTCATTGCAAGCATTTTAGCAGCCTTGGGATCTGTTATATTTTTAATTAAATTGGCTGTGGGTTGCATAAGCAGCAAAGGTTGACAAACTAGCACTCAGTGCAGCGTTACTGTGTTTCTTAAAGTAGTTGTCACAGGACATTCATGATCTTGATTTCTTTAAACACTTCATAGTTGTCTGATTCTGCATGAGATGTTGATTTGGAGCAGGAGGCAAGCGGCTGCCGCGGCAGGACCCTACGGCAAGAGCCCCGAGTGGCCCAGCAGAAATGACCTGGCCTGGCCTCGCGTGCACGTGGCCGCGCGACCTCGGCAGCGCGGCCGGCTGAGACGGCAGCTGCACTCGGTGGAAAATGTGGTCTCTGTGCGTAGGGTGAAGGAGATGTGCATGGTGTGCGCAGGCACGCTGCTAGCATCACCCCCATGTGCTATTTGGGAGATGTCACTGAGGTCTTTTGAGCATGCCATCAGCTATGTTGTTGAAACAACATCCGAGGTTCCGAGGAGGTTCACATGTCCCTTAAGCTCCTGGAGGGTGATAGTGCAGCAGCTGTTCCTTTGCAGAAAGGGGGTAGAACACAGAGCCTTTTTCTATTGCTCTATAATTCACATGCCATCTTTTTCTTAATATACATTTATGCCAATACTGCCTTTGCTGTCGGTGCCTCTTATGACTCCTCTTGCTATGCCACCTCTTCTCAGAGCAGCACAGGAGCACATGGCACTCGCATTGCTGTTTTGTGTTAATTTTGAAAGAGATTTTGCAGATGAAAGAGTATAATGCACCAGAGTGGCTCAGCCTGCCCAAACTGTGAAGGTTTTCAATGGAAAGAAATGCTGTGAGTTTCTATAGGCTTTTAAGAGACCAGCAAATGCTACAGGAAACTAGTTTGTGATATTCTGTATTCAAAGCACAGCTGATCCAAGGATGTGGTGTATCTGTACCAAATCTTGAAGGCTTTAGTTTGTCTTGACTTGAGCAAAGCTATATTTGAGGTAAAGTCCTGAGAAAGGGGATCCAGATTGGAGACTTTCTCCTATGAATGAGGTCACGCTTCTCATATGCTGCTGTCTCCCTTTTCATTCCCTATGGAGTCAACTCCATATGGAGTTGCTGCTGTTTTAGGTACTGAAGGTGCTGCCTGTTGCTGGTTTGCCTTGGGGTGAGGAAGCCCAGGACTCAGAAGTCCTGACTGAAATGAATTGTTTAGGCTGCTGTCAGATCATGCTGTTTTCCCTCTTCTCAGGTTTTTCTCCTGATCCCTCAAAATTTCAGCATTCATCTTGCCACTGTTTGCTTGTTACAATGATAACTTTTCCCTTAAATCAAACTGCTGTTGATGAAGCAAGAAGACAGTAAGGGACTTCGAAATGGGTTCAGCTTTGCTATGTATCCAGTGTAACAAACACTGGAAGAAGCAATAGGGGGAAAAGCCACCGAGGGAAAAAACCTTCAAAGCTGTTTCTAGGTGTAATGCTTCCCTGATCAACCCAGGCTGGCTCAGAACAGCAAAGAAGCACTGCAGGATTCCGGAATATGCAAGCTAGTGTGTCTGACGGGTGCCGACATTTGGATCTGAATCCAGCCTCCATAAAGGTTAGCATGAGCTGATGGGGGTGGTCTGCTCCCTAATTCAGTAGGGTGGCAGCTTGTGCTTAAATGGATTAGCAACTATCCATATCCTCTTGTTAGCATTTCAATTACAAATTAGTGTAACATAAAAGCAGGGTATAATTGTGCTGAAAATGAAAAATATCTCTTTATGTTGCACATTTCGCAGCCGCATTAGCCTTGCAGAGCATTCTGGCAATGATTACTTTCTGCTGAGAGGGAAAAGAAAAAGATAAATGACTTCTAAATCACCACATGACTCAGCCTGCAAGCTTTGAGTTTATTTGTAAGACATTTATCTCATTGTATACTCACCAGGAAGAAAAAAATTATCATTTAATTAATAAACTTAATAGCCTGAGGTACACTGATCAATAAAAAATAGTACGAGAGAACCGGGCCTGATGCAATGAAATATTGAGTTGTCTGCAGACAAACCCATGATTTTCTTTCAAACCGATCGTGCTCCTGCCTAGTTAGTTAAGGGAGGCAGTGTGGCAAGATGCATCGCTCTGCTGAAAATCAGACTGCTAGACCAGCCCCAGCAAAGGGTTCGGAGCAGCTCCTTGTACCGGGGAACAATTTCCCCTTTATGTTTTCCGTGCGTGACCTTTCGAGCCTTTTTTCCCTGCTGGCACCGAGATGCTGAGCTCGTTTCCACCAAAGCCAGTGGGTGTTTTTCCATTTTTTTCTTGCAGACCTTGGCCGGGTTGAATTCGGCAGCCGCTGCGCCTGACTTGCTGCCGGTGCCTTCCGCGGCATTAGATCAAAGCTGCAGGACAGCTCTGCAAATCCAGAGGTGCCGCGCTGGCTCCGGGGGTTATCCCGGATAATGCAGAATCCCCAGCAGCTGAATGTGCCCGGTCGGCCGTTACCGGCTGCATGCGGTGGTGCAGCCCGACAGGATGGCATTTCTGTACTTTAGCCCATGATAATTTCACTATTTACTGCAGCAGCCAAGGGCTGATCTAATGGAGAAGCGGTTGCTGGGGCAAGTGTGCAAATGTGTTATCTTTTTTTTTTCTTGCTCATGCTGTTTTAAAAGGGAAAAGACCCTAAAGAAAAGGCCTAAGGATATCGCGGGAGGGGACTGTGGCTGTAGTCACACAGTAACAACGGGAATTTTCATCTCAGTTCGCATGGCAGCATGACATGCTGGTAGGTAGAAATGGAAACCATGTGGGAGCCTCCTCCTCTCAGAGGGAAACATGTCATTAGCCACATACATCATTTCTAGCACGAGAGTTGAGTATAGGATGTATGGGTTTGCAGCGTGAATGTTTTTGAAGGATTCAGTTAGCAGAAACACAGCGGGACACCGGGAAGATCCCTGATTCGTCTCAGTGCAAACTCCTCTCAGCATCCTTATCTATTGCCATCATGGAAATGCTTTTTCTCTTTTGGGTTTGTTTGTTCCCGTACTTGCCAAAATTGGATTACGTGTCTCAAGTGCTGAGGAGCAATAGTCCTGACAAATCTATCAGTCTTGATAGGGAAGTGATTGAAACTCACAACATCTGGAGCAAAGAGGGGCCTTCACATCTCTCCTGGAACTGGTTCCACCCCTTTTGTCCCAAGTGTCCCTTGAAGCTCAGAAGAGTGATGTTATTATTCCTTTCACCAGTTTAACTTAATTACTGACATACCAATTATGATCTATTCCAATTTTATTCTCTGTTTTCTTAATTATGATTAAGAAATTATTGATGATTAGTTATTGATGAGTTATTTAATTGATGATTTGTTACTAATTAGTTTCTAAAGTACACTGAAAGTCATCTTGTTTGGGTGAATCCAGGCTCTTCCCTTTCTGCGGTGTTTTTATCAACAGTTATTTTGCAGGTTTTTAGACCTGTGTGAAATGTCCCATTTTCCCTGTTCTGGAAGACCTGTAGACCCCAATTATCAGAGTGAGTCAATGAATATCCTAGGGAATAGGGATGACACTTATGAGTAATCACTGCAAGACTTGCTCCTTACTTGCTAAGTATCTTTATATTTACCCCTTACGTGCCATGTGTATTTTAGGTGTTGAGACATAAGACGACTCTAAATAATACTAAATTTCCAGTAGCTACAGCTGAAAATGTCAATAGAAGATTGCTTGTCATAATAATAAAACCACCTGAAGATGCAGAAGAGGTGCAAAGAGTGAAGGGAAATTATTTTTCCTTAAGACTTGTCAAAATCTTCATTTTTGCAACTGCAGATAATATTTTCATCAAGATGCCTCATGCTAGCTGTGAAAAAACTTGAATTCCAGATTTGTCATTATTAGTTGCTCAGCTCTATACACTGTTTTCTACCTCATGCTATGAATTAATCTTTTGTTCAGTACTGTGCTTGCTACAGTGATACGTGAGCACTCAGAGTTCTTCACTCGCTCACTTTAATTAAAGCAAGAGGCCTGGCCTTCAAATGCAGAGTAAAACACAGCCAGCTATGCTTTATGCTTTATATTTTTGGATTTGGTTGTTTATATTATTAATATATATTTGTCTCCTGATGTTTAAGTGCAGTCCCGTCTTCATATTTAAGCAAGTGATTGATATAAGTGGGCTCAAATCATGGTGCTGTATTTGTTCAGTATTAAGAGAAAACTTAAATGCCTTGCTGAACTCTAATGTCAGCCAGCTCCAGATTTACTAAAAAACCGTTACTGTTTAAAGACATTTTCTTGTTTCCTGTGGTCTAATTAGATGAGTCAAGGATAATGGCCTTTTGCTACTGACACCAAAATCAACACAAGATCTGCCTTCCTTGATGTGGTAGATAAACCAAGGTTCAGTGTGACAAGCAGCTACAAACCATTTTGCTTTCTTTAGTTAATTCTCAGCCTTTCCTTCACCCACTGGTAAAACAACCAACTTGTGATATTTCAGGATGCTAATGTGTCAGGAGAACTCAATTTTTTGTGGAACAGTGTATTTATCCAAATTTCTACTGATACTCCCAAAACCGTAACCAGAGAAGATGGCAGGATTGAAAGTCTCAACTTCATCTGTGTTGCAAAGTCTTTAGCTCGTTTACTGCTTTCCTAGTGTTCTCAGAAAACATTGCCAGATGTCTGAAATTAATCCTAAGTAAAAAAAAAAAAAAAGATGTTTGCCATTAAATCCTATATCAGCAGGATATAGGGTCAGGCTGGTGTAGATCTTCTGATTTGCTTCCCATCCTTCATATTGTCAAGTGTATCTTAAAATATAAATAATAATAATAATAATAAAGCATCAGTTGAGATAGCAGCAGTGGGCAGGGATAGGAGATGGGCTCAGCCTGGCCATAAGGAGCAGTGATGTCCTACAAGCACTTTCCAGGACAGGGGCCAGCCCCAGCTGGGCTCCTGTGACACAGGGAGATGCAGAGAGCTCTGGAAGGCTCTGGTAGCTCAGGGAGAGCATCGGACAGAGCTTTGACCCTGGAAACTTGGCCAGGGATGAAGGAGCCAACTTGGCATGGAGCATCTGAGTGCCTACAGGCTTGGATGAGTGGGCCAGAAATATTTTGAGGAGACCTATGATAAAGGTAGCTTTGAAATAAAAACAGATTATTGCCTAAATATGGTGTGGTAGTGGTTGAAAATGGAGTAGTAGTAATAAAATGAAAAAAAAAAAATAGACTTTTAGCTACTATTTTGGTTTTAATTCAAAATGAAGTCTGCTATAAAAAATCAAAGGCTGCCACAAGTTCAAGTAGAGTGAAAGGTTATGATATTAAGCATCCTCTAAGTAAAGTACTAAAGGGGAAATGGTGTGACAATAAGAAAAAAAACCTTAATTCCATCTAGAAATAAATGTCCAATGCTTATTAAATTAAAGTGTTATTGATTATTAATATACTTCCTCCTTTCACTGGCTTATTTAATTCTTTTAAGCTTTCAGAATTCACTACAGGGTACCCTCAATTTGAGTGGCAATAGTGGCAGATTTATGCTCTGTAACATCCTGGCTGTGCTGCTAGCAAAGCAAACAGCACTTTAGATAAGATTTAAGCTTGCAGCTTCACTTAATGAGAACATCATCTTTCAGGGCACGGATTTGCTCATGTAACCAAATAGGCCATGCATATCCCTGTTTGTTATAAGAATTAATATACAAAATAAACTCTATTTATGTAACTGTGTAGACATGTATTACTCTGACTGCATCCCTATCTTTGTAGCTTCATTATAATATTACTCAGTGGCTCAAAGAAGAGCTGACAGTCAAGCTCTGTGGCATCACATGGATGCCTCAAATTGGGAAAAAAATCCAACAGTCCTGAAATGAGATGAACTGCTATATGGTATCTCCACGTGTCTTTCTGCAGTAAATGTTCTCCTTTGCCTTGAGCACTAGATTCTATGCAGCGCATACAGTGCTTAGCTCTAAAATGAGGTTAAAATCAGCAAAGAATTTGTTCTGTGTGATATTTGATGATAAAATTAAATTGGGTGCTTGCAGGAAGAGGAACAGCTATGCCATATTGCTGCGTGGATGCTGTTAGCTACATGTGCGTACATTTTTCTTAATGCTAAAATAATGCTACAAACATGCAGTGTAAAGGAAAATAATGTAAAATCTGTAATCTGCTTGAGAATGCTGCTCCTTTTACCACAAGTATGGCACAAAGCAAGTGCTTCCTATTTAAGTTTCCTCGTTACTGCACAAATGATATTAAATGGCATTTTATGCAAACCACAGACAAAGCAAAGCAGAGGAGAAGAGTCATAAGGTCCAGCTCGTGAGTCTGCCATGGTCCCTGCTATGTAGGTGTGTGGAGCCTAGGCAATAATTTCCATGTTTTAGGTGCATGTGAAAACTCTTTAAGGTAATGCAGTTAAATATCTGGCATTTTACTCCTGCTGTGTAATACATAGGATGAATTAGAGGCAAAAGTGTTCTGCATTTTACAGTGCCTAATTTTTGTCTAATTCTGGTGGCAGATAGATAGGTGTGTTCTCCTTTCCTTCCAGGCCTATCAATTAACTTGCAGATTTTCCAAGTTTTTGCAATTCAGGTAATTTAGAATTATGCTGATCATTTCCCTTCTTAATATAAAACCTTGAAGCAGTAAGCAATCTCTAAAAATTCTACTGTTGGAAAATGTAAAACAAATTTTTAAAATTGCTAATTGCAGACCCCTTTATGCCTTTGGAGTGCTGTGGAACAGATCATTTCCAAGCAATTATTATGTGAAAAATGTAGGATCTTTTTTTGGTTCATACATATACCGAAGAAATACAAAGCCAGTATAAAGACAATTTTAATTGGTTTGCGATAGTAGCAGGAAATGATGTTTCTTCATTTGTAGAATCAAAAAAAATTAAGGTATCTTTGCTGTTAAATTTCAGAAAGGATTGCATATTTCAGTAATGCAGTTACCCGTGTGTGAAATACAGAAAAATGTTAATTGAGGTAGACTTGTGAAGTGAAATTAGTTGCAAGTGGACTGTAGATGAGCAAAGGGATTTTTAGAAAATTGTGTCTCAGCCATACTTTGAGGTTAATTCGTTGAAGATAATTGGAATGTTAAATAGTTTCCTATAAGGAATAGTTGCTACAGTGTTCTAACACTTTTAGTCTGATTAAATCAGATGCTAATTACTAATATTCAGATTTATGCTATGCTTATTTATGTATTAGCCATCCTGATTACTTCCTTGGCTGCTGGTAATCTATCCTGCTGAGGGAGAGACAGCCCTTCAGTCACATGAAAATATGGGCAAAAAATGCAAGGAGCTCCAGCAAGAGGAAGTGTCTGATCCTGTCCTTATCTCTGTATCTATTAAGTCCCAGTTAAAAATAGGAGCAGCTGAACAGCCTTTCAGTGTTTCAGCACTTACTAAACCTTCACCGATAATGTCAGAGTAAATGCAAAGTCCTCAGTGTAGTTCAGTCTTGAAAATACTGATTTATTGCTCTACCCAGTAGTCATGCAAACGCTTGGCACGGATGTAACATCAGTGGGTTTGGAGCCCCAATCCCCAGTCGGTGGCCGGGGCACTTTGGGGACCTGAGCACAGCTTGTTGGGCACAGAGGCAGATCCAGGCTTTGGTAGGGGACTTTGGAGCAGGAAGAGGGGGGGAGGAAGAGGGCTGTCCCCCATCTCCTGTGCCCTGGTTTGGTGGGACGTGATCAGAGGGAAATCAAACCCAACGCAGCAGAGGTACCTTCACCAAAGGAGCGTGCCAAAGTGAGTTGTGCAGAAGCAGCAAGAAACATTGTTACCCATCAGAAAGGCAAACAAAAATGCATGGCCAGATGGAGATTTCTCTTACTGGTGCCTTTATTTACAGCTGTGACACGAGTGTTCTCCATGTCTCCATACTCTTCCTCGGGGCCGCAGGCTCGCAGGCTGCGTGTGCCGGCCTCGCGGTGCCGAGACTCGTTGTCGTGTGCGGAGAAGGTATGAGTGAGTGCCAGGGCCCGGGCACGTCACCATTTATTCACTGCCTCCCTGGCGGCACGCTGTCGCCAACAGCCGTGTAATTAGGATAGCTGAGCCCGGAGACCTGTGGAAAATCGGAGTACTTTTGTAATTGGCCAGCAACAGCTGTCAGACCTGTGTTTGAGTCGGGTACAATGCCCACTGTTGGAATCTCAAGTTTCCTTCTTCACCAAGGTATTTATCTTTTATTCTTGTAAGTAGATGAAATGCGTTTTTGGATCTGTTCTCATTTGTGTTGACTTATTTGGTGATTTGTTATTAGAAACAGACTGCTCGTCGGGAAGCTGTCAGTCATCCAAGCAGAATACTAGCCCCTTTTTCCTCTTGTACTCTCCCCCATCCAAGAAAAGGGAAGAAAAAAGAAAGGAAAAAGTGAGAAGAATGAGAGAAAAACGTTATCAAAAATAACTAAGCCAACAACATAATCTGCAAGTTCTGTGCATACTGTTATGATATCTGAAGCGTAATTATCAAGCTTAAGTTAATTAGACTAATGCTTAGAAAATCTGGCATGGCAGATTGCGGTAAGTAATTATATATACCGATTAAAAGATGTAATACACAGTGAGCAAAGGCAAAGGCAAACTCCATTTGATACAGCCAGTGAGCATAGACAATTAAGAAGTCAAGTAGATGAGCACTGACAAAGATACTGAACTTTGTGGAAGATGATGGGCAAGATGCCAGGTTTTCAGTGGAACAGATTTTATGTAGTATCAGTCAAATACTTTTGTTTTATGAAAATGAAAACTACTGTTCCCTAACGGAAATATATAAAGGGCCACTTTTTTTTTTTTTTGGCATTATGATTAGCTGACATGAATACAAGGATATGTGCAAACAAGAATATGACATGCGAATACTAGTTTACATATATATAGAAGTCATGTAAATGGATTTTCTTAAAAGCAATTCACAAGATGTCATATGAGAAAATAAAGCTGTGAAGACAGTGTCTTCTGCAATTAAATGCAATGTATTAATGCTTATAGGTCAGAATGAACGAGGAGACTTTGTGAGGCTTTATACATCTCGGTATGTGCTCTGCTGAGACTAAGCCCTGTAAGCACAAACTGAGAAAACAAAAATCTTCTTGTGCATTTTGCTTGAAGATTGTTTTTTTTTAAAAAAAAAAAAAGGGGGGGAGAAAAAGAAAACCCCATAGCAGTAGATCTCTTAGGCAAGAAGTTCTACTTGTGAAGTATCCTGCTCCGAGTTAGAATCATGTCCAAATGAATGAGATTATTTGTGCAAGTCCTCCACAAAGCGCGTGATTGTACAGCCTATTCCCCAATCAACTCCCTTCTCAAGAACGAGAGCAGGAAACCTGCAAATTCCTGGTCTGGCAAATTAAAGTAAAACAAGCCCATGCTAGATCCACTCTCAGAGCATTTAATCCACACGTATTAGAGATGAGCTTCCAGAGTAATGTAGAACTGCTTCTCGGCCAAGCCATGATTTTATTCATATCTCCTGAAAACTGCTTTGAATTCTGTTGACTTCATTGTTCCCTAATGCATGATCAAACTGACTGATTGAAATGAAAACAAGCAAAATTACTTTTAGTCTCTGAAACTTAAGAATGTTTGTGTAGTTTTTTTCCATCTTCATACCTTTTCTACTCTTCATCACCCATGTTCACGTCATCATCACCCCATATTTGGTGCACTGTGAGATTTTCTCTAGTGCCGAAGCACGTTCTTTGAATCATGGCAAAAGAAGTTACGTGGTCTTCTAGTTGACTGTCGTAGAGATGGAAGTCACCCAAAGGTTGCAAACAAAGTTCTAGTGACCTTTCTAAATGAATATTTCTAAGGCAATTGTGTTCAAAGGTATCCTAATTTTGTCTAAAAGCAATCATGCTGAGATCTACATATGAAATATTGTTACTCAGTGCATGCATTCTGCTATCGAAATGCAGGAAAGTCTGGAAGGGTGTAGCATGGGCTATGGCAACTGAAAATCTTATTAAACTGCCTAGGAAAAAAAAAAGCTGTGTATTTATCAAAAACACTTTCCTACTAGTGGAAGCTATCAGCTTTAATTAACTGCAACATGTATTCAACTAAAATTAATTCTCCCCAAATTCGCAGTCCTTTCACTGAAATTAATTGCGGAACAGTATATTCCCAGTGTATTTTGCTATCCCTGTCCTTCAGCGTGGGCATAACGTGGGAACAACTGTGGTCATAGAGCCCAGAAAAAGAATCTGAACAGAAGGCCAAGCTCGCAGCTTGGCAGAGGAGCGAATAGATTCCTCCTCCTCAGCACCAAGGCAGCCAGTGTCCCTGCACACCCCGATAAAGCCACTGCCACCCCCAGCTGAGCCTCACCACGTAAGGGCGCCTGTGCTGGGCCCATTGCCAGTGACTTCTGTTCTCACTTGGTTTAGTGCAGCTCTTAAGAGAAGGTTCATCTGAGGGGTGTGGAAACTTGCTCGAAAGTCACAAAGTTGTTCCCTGCTTCCTCCTCTTCCTCCCTATTGGGAGTCTCTTCACCAGTGATTCTCAGATGGCTCCAGGACATCTTGCAGATCTTACGTCTTCTGTTTCTACCCCTCCCAAATGCAGGTTTTGGACCATATTCTACTATGGATAACTTACTCTTCATGAAGCCTGTACAACAGGAAAAGATAAAGTAGGCAAAACCCCAAGTGGTATCTCTTATGAAAAATTCTCCTTTAAATTTTAAAGCAATATTAATTGACTAGGAAAAATTCAAAGAAGTGATTGCGTATCTGGAATCTCCCCCATGGCTCCCTCATCTGAATCTGGTGCCATATCCTACCATCACAACACCAAGAAAGTGCATGCCTCCACTGCTGTTGTATTTGCTCTAGACATTGAAGATTTTTTTCTTTTACTGCTACTTTAAGTGATGAATTCCCAGACTCTGGGGCATTTGCCCTTGACAAAGCCTGTCTGGTTCGTATGCCACTAGGTCAGTGGAATATCAATAGATTCTTAATGTAGTCTGTCTTTTGGAGTTTCTTTCATTTCTCAGAGCAAGAGTAAATGTCATTCATATTGGCAGGTTATAATGGGAACACTGAGATACTAATTTTTAAAAATATACACAGCCTCTTTTAAGTAGTCTTGCTTTCCCTCCTGTGTGTCCTCAGCCCGTCTATAGCAATTACAAAGTTAGCTGCCTCTTAGGAAGCCAGAAAAGGTCATTGTGTTGTTCTTTCCTGCCCTGTGCCTCTGTGAGATATTCATGGCACTGCCCAGGTATTGGGATTGGGTTTAATGTTTCGTCACATCCCCATCTGTTTTGTCGTTGCAGTTGTTGTTGCTTTTCCCCTTGGTGGGGCGCGAGGGAGCGTGGAGGCAGCAGGGAGCGATGCTGGCATGAGGGTCCAGGCCTGATATAATAGATGAGCATTGAAACTGCAAGAGCGGAGGAGCTCAACTGATCTGAATCATTTTCTTTCTAACATCAGAAATCTTCTTAGTGAAAACCTGTTGTTATGCATGTACCTCATCCGTGGTAGGCAGTCCCCATGTCTCCTCAAAGGCTATGAAGCCACATTAAAGTAGGCTTTTATGCTATATGTAAAGTTCATTCATCTAACTTAGCATAAGCATTGAAATAAAGCTCCTTGCTGAGACAAATGGCATAAGCAAGTGCCAAGGACGTATTTGGCAGAGTTTTCCAGGCTGTCACGGTGGTTTGGTGGCAAAGAGCCAGCCTCTGTGGCCACACGGCTGTTGGCAGCCCCGGGGCACGAGCAGGAGGGGGCCCTGCCTTGGCTGTGGCCTGGGGGCCACCGCGATGCTGCAGGGACCTGGCTTTCTCACAGGTGACTTTCAAGTTTCTTTGTGACTTTATTTGTAATATAACAGTGGTATTTGGCCCAGAACATTTTACCAGGATTTTTCAAATCCCTTTTGATCATCTTGTTCTTTTCCAGTATTTCCCTCTTATTGATGTTGATTTAAATGTCATGACATTTTAAACATGACTTATTATAACAAAACAGTATATAAAACAATATGCTGCACAATAATGCAGCCATATTTTTCAGAGTGAACATTAAATGAGAGAGCAATTTCTTCCTCAGCCTACTTATAAGAGGGTATTGGCCACTTAAATCCCAGAAATGCAATCTCTGAGGCAAGGCACCTTTGCCTGCACAAGGATGAAAGCTGAGGAAATATCTGAGGGAGACTTGGGAGAAGAGGCAGTCCCAGGGAGGCAGCTGCATCCATGAGTACCTGGATCCTAGGAAGACAGAGGGACGAAGCTGTTGCAGGTTGGCCCAGACGAAGCTTTGCTGACACGGTCACACAGGGAATGGTGTCCGTGGGCTGAAGTTGGGACAAGACGCCTTGGTGACTTTCAGGAATGTCGTGTGCAGTGCCAGCTGCGGGGAAAATGGATCCGTCCATCCTGGGAAGGCGACTGATGGCTGAGAGGTCCCCTGAGACACAGGGGCTGGAAGGACGCAGGGGAGAGGGCTTTGGGACACTGGTGGTTTGCCTTATGCATGCAATTCATCTCATTCTGGACATCTGAAATCACCTTAAAATCTCCCTGTGGTTCAGTGCAGAAAGTGACTCAGAGGAGGAGATACTCCAGGGCACACTGAGTCAAGGTTTTATTTTGAATTTCAAAAAGATTTGGGGGCAGGAGGGGATGTTTAATGGGAGCTGCTTAGTCTGAGTAAGCTCAGTGCTCGGAGAGGAAAGAATCTAATATCTGCTCCAAACACGCGCGGGCTCTGCCCATAGCTCCTAGAGATGGGGCAAGGGAGGACGAGGACCCTCCAGGAAGGTGGGGACAGCGCTCACCTCCCACCCCACCTGCTCTGCTGGCCTCTCTGGTGTTGCCATGGGACATTCAAGCAATTTCTTTTGCACTGGCAGAAAAATGCAAAGGAAACAAACAGAATCAACCTCCCTAGCACAAGTGTGTCTTCCTTGACATGTCGTGAATCTTATTGAGTATGCTCCAGGTACGGCAAATATTTGTCTGAAGTTAAGAAGATTAGCAGGGAAAGTTGTGACTTTGAGAATCCCTGGGTAGGTAGCTCGAGTACATCAACCTGATAGGGGCACTTAAGAGGTTATCTCTGCTCTTGGGGTGGGACGTAGAGATTGTTCTGCAGCCCTAACCTTTTGGGAAAACGCTTTCAGTCAAGTGATGCATGCACCTGCATGAAATTTTTGAATCACCGACTCTATCCTTGATTAAAGTGCTCTTCCGTGATTAAAAATAGCCTTTTTCCAAATGAGTGATGTTGCATGGCAGGCTGTGTGCACAGGATAACATTCCCTCCAGCATTATCACATTCATGACACTGCCATTTCTTAGCCAGGGCTCTAGGCAACACCTTTTGCTCCTGTAGGCACCTTTCACAAGCAAATACCATTAGGAACTTCCAGTGCACCCACCTTGTTCTGCCAGATGAAGAAAGCTGCAGAGGTGTTTATCGCATTAGCTGCTAGCTGGAGGAGTAATGGGTATTTTTTTCTACTTTACATGTTGAAAATGTATCCAAGCACACTTCTAGGCACCTATAAAGCTTGCCTGGCTTTATATCAGATTGCAAATAGCCATCCTCCAAGTCTTTGGCAGGGCTTCTTACCCCAGTGGATATGCCTTCAAGTATCTCCTTTGTAATGCATTTGCTTTCCACCAATTTCATCTCTGTTGGAGCCAAACTGGAATTCTGTCAAGCTTGGAGCTCTTCTGAAAGCAATCTACATACTTCACCAAATCACAACTGGAAAACTTGTGTTCTTTGTACAGCCAGAATTGTGTTTGTGGGCTCACTTGTCCTTTATACTTTCAAAAACAACTTTCTAGGCTGGTTTTTGTAATTTATTCTTTTCTTACCATGTTTGCATGCAAAATTGCTATAAATTAGCTTTCACAGAGTTTATTTTAGCAAAGTACTTAAACACATATGCTTAAGAGTTTTCCTTTACCTGCATTTCCACAAAATTCTCCCCATCTAAGTAAGTGCCTCACTAAAGAGCACACTGTTATTCAGATGTCTGCATGAATTGTGAGGTTGAAGTCTTTCCCCAAAGCACAATAATAAAGCTGAAAAAATATTTGCAGTCGTTATGACAAAGAGTAGATGAAGAAAAGAAAGTACCCTCTTTAAAACACAGCAACAACCCTGCTCTGGTAAACCGTGCTTTTTCCATGGAGTATGTGCTTTACGGAGCAATCATGAGGTAGCAGTAGATTTCAAGAGTATGTGGTGAAATAATTGGAGAAAGATAGTTAAAAATGGTCTAGGGTGCAGGTAACCTACTGTGGGCTTCTTATCCATCTCCTTAAATAACAAGGATTTAGCTCAGTAAGTAACAAACACCTCCAAACCAGGAATTTGTGGCTGTGTTTATACTGCTAGTCAAGTCAAGACTTGAATCGAGGCCGAAGGCAGATAGGATGAGGTATGGTAGACCTGGACTGGCCAAAGAAGCTGCGCGCCAAAAAGCTTGTGATCCCTTCAGCAGGGCGGCAGAGGGTGAGGAAAGGATAGAGAGCATTAAATGTCACCTTTGATTACATTCCTGGCAGGGGTGGAAATGAAGGATCTCTCTAGGGACACAAACTGAGCATAAAGACAGGTGAAGACGGGAAAAAAAGCACTGAGGGATAAGAGTGGGGAGGCTAAGGAGGCAACTCCGGAATTGAGCTGATGCGAAGAGGAGGCAAGAGAGGCAGAGAGGGCACCCTCAGGGCACCTCCAGGACAGGCAGATCCTTAGCATTGCCAAGGAGCTGATGTCTCCCATCCCCTCCATTTCCCATCTCTGGAGATAGGTTGGAACCAGAGAGGCTTCCATCCTCCTCACAGGTAACGTGTGAATCCGAGATGGGAATCCCTTTCTGCATGTGAGATGTGACTCACATGGAAAAGAAGTTCAGAAGTTCAGCATGGAAAAGATTCCTGGTGTCTCCCGAAGCACATTGATAATAATGAGCACCGCCACTTGGGCAATGAGTAGCATCTGATCCGAAATGCTGACAAAATGCATTGTTTTTTCTTTTTGGATGCTAGTTTGCTAATGCAAAATTATAACACCTAATTGTTGAAGCAGTTGCATTTTTTTGAGGTGCAGTTTTTTGATACAATTGCTTTCCAGCACTCTGATTTTTTCTTTTATTTAAATGCTTTGGAGGATATAAACTCTTAAGTATCAACAAATAAATATTTACGGAAATTCAGAACAGTGCTAACTACCATAAAAATCTTTTTTCCAGTTCTTTTAGCTAGTTCTTCACATCAACCGGGTTGCTTTCCTGTTGATATCATGGCATAAGTTGAGGAAACTGTAATACAGATGTCACTGGAAGCAACTGCCAGTGCTGGACCCAGGTTGACCGAAGCCGGCAGCATTGTGAATTCTGGGCTTCTCTCAGCAAAGGGCAAGAAGCAGAGGCTCCGCAATGCCAATGTGTTATAAAACAATATTGTGTGTCCCTTAAGAATTGCAGTGATAAAAACGTAAGCCATTCTGCAGCACTAACAACTTTAATAAAATAACATAAAGCACAGCTGTCAAATCTGCCAGCAGCTCACACTGGGAGACATGAGTGAGAAAATGAAGGCTTTTCACGAGCAGAAATATTCAAAGAGCTTCACTGTTTACAAGTAATCAAGACTGACAGTCATAGATTATTGGTGGAAGAGTATTTTCTGCTTGAGGTGAAAGCAGAGGATAATTTATCAGGAAGCCCAAGAAGTCAGACATCAGTAACGATCTCCTTGAAGAAGGGAATGTCTCGGAAATAGTGCATTTATCTGCACTGCAAGGCGAGAGGATGTGCTAGGTCATGAGCAAGGGTCTTTGTGCTCAAGGAATGGTGAACGGCGTGATATGTAATTTGCTGGGCAGCTGCAATTAGGGAACTGGGTAATCTGTGCCTCAGCGTTTACCCAGAATATGAAAAAGAAAAAAGAAAAAGTATTAACATAGTGGAGAGTGCCAAAAAAAAAAAACATTCAGTTTTTTTCTACCTGTCAAAGTTGTCTAATTGATTAGCTACACTAATTTGTTTGCTTAACTTTTTATTAACTCTTGCATTTCTGAGATACAGCAATACAATAATTTTTTTCCTTTAGTTTCAGTGAGTTTGAGGGTTTCTGGATTTTGCAGCAGAACATCTTCTCTACTGGCGCGGTGCTTTCGCATTACGTTTCTCTTACAGAGGCAGGCAGAGTATCAGCAGTTTTAAAATGTTAACTAGCGTGGCGCGCTGCGGGAAGGTATTTATAGCCTGCACATGACTGCAGATATCCACCACGCTGTGTCCGGCAGGAGCACCGGCCTGGAGCTCTGCAGCAGAGTCCTGCTGCCCTGCGTGTGTCCCCAGAAGACCCACGGCAAATCTGTGCCCCTTTCTCAGGAAAGGTGGCTTGAAAAGCAGGCTGGGGCTTGAGGGGTTTGTCCACAGGGGTTTGTGTGTGGTTTATCGTGCCCGGTGTGTCCACATAACATGGGTACGTGCATTAGATGCTGGGTATGGGGTGTTTGTGTGCTGCTTTGCTGCACGGTGCTGCGGGCTGCGTGCGGGCTGCTGCGCTATCCAAGGAGCCTGGTTTTCCAGACAAGTTTGAGAATTCATTGCTGCGCTCTCCACATCTGGTTTAACCTTAAGTCAAAGATTGATTATTTTTAAAGGTTAGCAGTTGTGTGGCGAAAGAAACCCTCTTTCCTCTGCCAGCTCTGAGAAGTCACCATGGGCTGTGACTTCTTCCAGTGTTTTAATTTAGACAACGGCCAAAGACATTTTGCAATATGCCTCCCTATTACTGCTCGCTTCAGTTTCTTTGAGCAAGCAAAAGGAAACATAAGAGGCGAATCCCCTTTTCAGAGGTCTCAGTAGCCGCTGCCAGTCCTCAGGCTCTGCGAGGACCACAGCTCGTTGCTGAAAGCTTCTCGCAGGTTAACCGAGGAGGCCCCGGGGAGCAGAGCTCCCTCCTTTGCCTTTAGCTGCTGCTGTTGTCTCCTGCTGGCGGCAGGCTGAACGGACAAGACGTTGGGTTTTGGGAAGAGCAGCTCACACCTCCGCGAGGCAACTGATCTACCCCTGAACGTCCCCTCGTTGCGGTGCATCCTCTGCGACACGTGTGCGCTCGGGCTCTGAGGAAGGCACAGGGCAACGAAGGCTGCTGCCTGGGACACCAAGCCAGGTCACCTCTGTGCGATGTGAACGCGGGCAGTGGGTAGGAACAGGCTTCCAGACGGGCTGCAGCTCCACAGAGGGGTAGCCATCGGATCGGAGTCCCTCCTCCTTTCCTTTCCGCTCCGGGAGCCGTGACAGGCAGATCACAGTGTCACAACACAAGCTGGGGCTGCAGGAACAGGTTCCCCTTGAGCCAACTTCAGCTTCCCTGGCGGAAAGTCACCCCGGCTCAAATAGAATAAAATTTGCATTTGTAGCTAGAGCCTTCACAAACAGGTTTCCTTTTGAGTCAAGTGCTGGAGACGCAAAAGATGGATGTTGGCAGTGCATGCCGTGTACCTGCTCCTATTTTTTTTTTAATCTTTATCCATAATTCTATAACATTGTTACAAGATGGATTTATAACACACCTAGAGCTAATGTAGCGATGAAGATTAGTCTTCTACTAGTCAAACAGTAATACATTCTATTTGCCTATAGCTATTGTATTGTATCAGCCTTGGCATGAAAGGAAATAGCTTTCTAATGCAGCTTCATGTGCTGAGCAGAAAGAAATCTATGTTGCAGAATGGAAATCTGCCTAGGACTATAGCTGGCAGCAAAATTCAGAGTAGGAAAAAGGCAGCACAAATAAAAGTATTTGTGAGTTGGATATATGCTAATAATCCTAGTTTATTGCTAAACTATACTGCTCTGCAATAATGCAGTTTGCTTGACAGATACAGTACTGTTTCATCTCTGCTTTTAACTGTGTCATCTCATGGACTAAAATTCAGCCAAAAGTAAAAGGTGCAAATTCATTAATTTTCAGCTTTCTCTATGGCATTGACAAAAAGTTGATATTATAATGTTCTTCAGAAGCACTGATGCTGTTAATGCAATCTGCTGTGCTCTGTAGCTAGAGACACACTGGAAATCCTCAACGTTTTTGAGATAAAACAAGCAATTAATGCAAATGTTTCTACTGTCTGTTGTAACTGTAGTCTGCACTTGATTAGTGGCACACATTATTTTGAGTGCACGTGCAAACAAACACATAGTCACTAAGTGCTGGCCCAGTATTTTTGCTAATAAAATAGGACTCTCCCCTCTTCTGTAGAGGTAGAAACTCCATTTGAAATTGTCACCTCTGGGATAACATTACTTAATACTTGCCATATATGGGACAGAGCTTTATATTTATGAGCATATTTTGCAAGCTAGATGCAAAAATTGTCTACTTTACCTACTTTTGATTTTTTCCTTACTAAATCACCAGATGAAACATGGTGCTTAAAAGAAGAAAAGAGTGTATATATATCTAGGAAAGGGATGCGTCTTGCTTTCAACAAGGGCAAGGAAGGACTAAGAACTTACGTTCATCTGGCTTGAACAGTGCTGGTACAAACTGCTGATGGCAAGTGGCTGCAGTTGAGCCTTGTTATCACAAAAGTCTTTGATGGTAAAGCCAGCCCTTCTGCTGGGCAGAGGAAAAACAGAAAATTTTACATGAATTGCTGACAAGGTGCCATCGGCAACTTCTCCCTAAGATCACTCCACTGATGCAACAGGCACTTCAAAATAACAGTGTGTGTTTGCTATCCTATTGCCTGCCAGCTTTACCCCAGAGACTTGCTAGATGTCTGACCATCAGCACACAATTGTGCGCTCTGTCAGTGCCTGTCCTTCATCCTGGCACCTTGCTTTATAAATCTATCCGAGCCAGTTAACTAATCCTACTGCTATATGCCATGTAAACAGTTCACCAGTACTTCTCTCCATCACCAGGTCCCTCCATCCCATGGACACATAAATAGTTTGATTAGTTGCATACCAACACACGGTGAATTTGGCAATAGGGAAGATACTGGAATAAGGAGTAAATTCTTTTTCTTTTCCTTCCCACTCCTCCCTTCCAAAAGTTGCAACAACACGACAAAGGAGAAGAGGATTCCCCCGACAAGTGGAGGACAGAAGAAGAAATGGCAGCTGAAGCGGCAGTTTTGAAGAAGTATTTTCAGTAAAATCAGAGGTAACAACTTACATATTATTATGTTCATGAAACAGCCAAAACTGTTCAGTCTTATATAGGCTTCTGAAGGACTGGAGTAGAACATGCAGAACAGAGCAAAAGTAATGAAAGATCTTAGGTTTGCATTGTTTCCAAAAAGACCTAGTGCTCCAATGGTAGCTCAAATAACATGCTCTTCCTCGAACAAATTAGCTCTTTATTTCTTAGAGCAGAATATAGCCTCAGTATCTCTGTGATGAGTTAAAAACTGCTGTATGTGCCTGCATCCAATATACATGCGCATATATGAAATCCCAGCAGAACTCACACTATGGAGCGGATAAGTAAATGCTTCTTCCTGCAAGTCTTAACTCATCCGATCAGTTGAACTTTCAAACTTAAACCTTCTGGAACCTGTTACGCTATATTTTCCACTGGCCCTAAAAGAAAAAAAAGGGTTTGCAGGCAGGAATAGAGAAGAGTAAATACTTGGCAAACAGTAACATTGGTACTCTAGAAATTGCAAGGTTTTCATCTTGTACCTAGAGTCCCAGAAGCCATATTCTTCGAATAGAAATGAACTGTCCCCCAGAGATCAATACGAGTTATGCTGGGATGTGTTCTGCAGTAATGATTCCAAAAGCTCCCTCTCCCCTGCTCCCCATATGTCATTTGCTATCATCCAGCACTCTCATTTCTTTGTCATTTCTGACTCTTTCATATTTTTTTTCCTCTGAAGAAGCAAAGTCCTATAAATATACCTCCTCTCTGCCTGTGACTCACCTCTTGCAGCCCAGCTTGAAAAATCTTGAGCTAAACCACACACGTGGCACACGTGTGGCAGCTCTCAGCCTCCTGTGCCACTCTGTTGCCTCTGTTTTGGCTGTTTCATGGGACGCTTTCCTTGCTGTTTCTTCTCGCATGATGACCATCCTCCTGTCTGCCATGAAAGCATTAACTTCTCCAGGCAAATTACCTGCCCGAACAACTTTGTGGATGCACTCAGAGGAAGTTGTGTAGCAAATGTAATTCCCATACGTGGAGGAGGCTCATCCTTAGTGTCTGGGACTGATCCAGTTAGGGGAGCTGGGGACTTCCAGGGCCAGCACCAGCACATGGACTACATAGTCAGGTTTCCACAGTGCTCTATTTGCATATAGACATTCACCCTGCACCTTCTCAGAGATAGACATCTCAAAAAACATGTGACTTGACCAGAAAGAGCTTATGTCCTTTTTCATAAGAAACATTTGATCAAGGCAAGAAGCTCTTCTCCCTTCCTGCTACGTTTGCTGGTGCTGATCTTCCACCCTCTCTTGCAAGTTGGGTGACCACAGATTTGTGCTTCTACACCAGTTCCATTATGATCAGAAATATCCAGCCACTTGCTGGAAGAGATGAATGCTGCTTAGCCTTGCCAACTAAATTTGCAGTGTTAAGAAAATATTTATCCTAAAATTATCCTAAATTTGTGGCTGGACAAAACAAGCTGTATTTATCTCAAGAGAATAAAATTATTTTTGTGCATAGAGCCAATACAAAGTCGGTATCACCCTTCAGCTTGGCTTTATGTGCTTTCAGTGGAACGTGACTCCACTGGGACCATGTAGAATCTTGCACTGCCTAACAGAAGGAGGTTTTTGGCCTTCACTGCAAGCCCGTTTGGTTTCCTTCTGTTTGTATGCAAAATACTGGAGCTTGTGCAACCAGAGGCTCCTCATGACAATCTTCCTTTTCATACCACAAGAGCTGGTGAGTCAAAGCCATTCGTTATAACATGTGGCAGTCTTTAACAGCGAGATCCAGGTTGAAAGCCTTCTGTTTCCTGCTTGAGATGATGCCCTCTGCCTTTGGAGCCTTTCCACCTTGGTCTGGTTACAATCTGGGTGAATTAAGCACAAAAATAAAAGAAAAACATTAGCAGAAAGGCTACTTAAAATAGAGCTTTCTGTTTAAATGTAAATATAATCTTTCCAGTTAAGTGTTGTTAAACATCACTGTCTTGCTTAATAGCATCAAGACTTGGCTTAATTGCCTTCCTCATTCAGTACTGACTCTCAGATGTTCAGCTGTGTTTGCTAACTGACCACTCTTTGAGGTACAACTATGGGGAAAGAATCTTATAACACTTGATGCAGCATTTTAATTTTCAAGCCATTTTCAGATGTAATTTTGTAACTATCCATAGCTGGAGAAGTGTTTTGCTGGTCTGTGTTTTGTGGAATTGCACATGCTAGCAAAAAGGCCGAAGATTAAGCTACTAACTTTAAAGTAGGTTCCGAAAATGTTTCCCTTCAAAGGCAAGTTGAGTGTGTGTTGTTTTACCTGAAGGAAAAAAGAGGCCATGCAAGTTTCAGTAGGAGTTTGCCTATTTTATGCACAACTGAAGTAGTAATGCCATTAGAAAAGTTGTCAGCCTCAACTATGATGTCAAAATGTGCTCTTACGTAAGGGGATTGACAGTGATATTCTGCAGTCTAGGACTTTTTGAGTTATACAGATCCACTAGCTTTTAATTTCTTCACCATGTGAATGTTTTGTCATTCAACATGCAAGATTCATGTAAAAATTTCTCCAAATAAAGCAGGCTGCATAGTGGTGCAGGATTTCTGATGTCAGTCCTCCCCTTCATCCCCAGTCCAACAATGTTTCTGGAGAATTCAGTCATTTCAACATTGACAGACAATATAAATTTACTCTTTTTTTTTTTTTTACCCCACTGAGAAAGAGAGACAGCCTTGTTCTTTGGGAGTGCTCATTCTGCCTTACAACCTTCTCTTCTGCACTGAGATCTCAGCACATGTGAAGAGGTGCCACTGTCTTGACCTCAGCATAGAAATTACCACCATTAGCAGCCCCTGGCCGGGATGGGGGATGTAGCTTGGCAGTTTGGCTTGCACCTCATTTGGCTGCAGCACCCCTGACCATGCGCCTTGTTATGTGCATGAAAGTGAGCCCAGAGCTCCTTGCTACCCCTGGGCAAGCAGAATCATTATACAGCCATATAAAATACAAACAGCAGCAGCTTAGCACAGACCTGTGGTGCTCCCTGCAGTGCTCTGGACTCTGCTCCGGGGAGATGGGAGCAGCAGAAAGGTCTGTGTCCAGCGGGGAGTCCTGGCACGTGGGAGCCTCACTCCCCGAGAAAGGTGATTTTTTGAGCACTTACATGGAGTAATACTAAAGGTGGTGCATGGTCCAGGGTATTTTGGTGAGAGCTGTTCAAGGCCGCACTTAGGAGCTGTTTGCATATAATCCCTAAGTAAATACACATCCGAGTAATCAGCTATAGATTTCTCTGCACTTCAGACTTAAGTGTTATTAATTATATCCCCCCACTCAGCAGCCTCCAAGAACCATTAATTAGAAAGCAGGAGCTGATGGTTTACTTGTCGGTGTGGAACTATTTTGACCTGAAAGTGAAATATAAGCTTCAAAAGAAACATGTTTTGTGAAGGTCACCTTGAAAAACATCATAACAATCTGTCAGTGGAAGAGAATGTAGCGCTCCAAGTGTGCGTTTCAGAGTGACGTTACACTTTAAATAGCTGGAAATAGCAAAGAGAAGATGGATCAGATCATAGGGTCCATGTATTTCCCCTAAAATTAGGGTTCTTTTTTGCAGTAGGAAACAAGTACATATAAAATAATATTTTTGTCATCTCAGTGCAACAAAAGGAAAGTTAATATCAACAGAAATGCAACAGACGGACACAATCTGGCACTTACTGGTGTTTTGGGGATTTAAAACACCCCAAGGCACCACCTCTGTCGCAGGGAGAAGGTTGGTGCACAGGAGTTAAATTGCCTCTTCCAGGGGAGTTGTAAACAGCCAGCAGAAGCGCAGTGACTGTGCACAGCAGCTCATTCCCACCCCGGAGCGTTCAGGGCAAAAGGCTCCCCTGAATAAGTGTGATGTGTTAACGCACAGCAGCTTCAGCGTCAGCACTGGTTATTTTAGTTAAAGCACGTAATTATTCTTAAGAAAACAAAGTTGCAAAGTTGGAGTTAGTTATCACTGTAAAAGTGAAATGTGTTCTTCTTGTAGAGACCAGCGTAAGGTAGCCCTTGCACCTATTTTAGGGCTTTTTTTTGAGGCTGCGAGTGGTACGCTGCTAAAAGGGATGGATCTCATTCTCCAGGCTTCCATTTCTCTACAGGTGGCCATTTAATGCAGCTCTGTGGAGTCACATGAATTCCATACAGCACTGCTTGGATCCTGTAATTATAGCTACGGTAGAAATGTCATGGCCAGAGACACAGACAGGTTTTGTACAGCACAGAGGCAAAGCAGCAAATGTGTCACTTAGCAAAGAGAGCTGACAGAGGGCCAGATCCAGAAGGCTGAATGCTTACCTGAGCTGTATGTCAAGTACCAAGTATTTTCAAGTCTGATCATTCCTGATCCATCACTAGCTTTATGCATGTTGCATTGGATGAGAGGGAATTGGGGAAGGCTAAGCACAATCCATGGGCAGAACAGGAGCTGAGGTAGAGGACAGTGCTAGGCTTCAAATTAAGGTAATATCAAGTGTGGTCAAGGACTTGTATACGTATACCTGGGCTAAAATTGTGCTAGGCTCTTGCCTCACAAAGCTGCAGAAAGACACATTGCCGAGGCAGCCAGACCCTCCTTCAAGCAGACTAACAAAACATGTGCCAAGTAATTTGGAGGCTGCCATCAAACTGTCAGTCAGGAGGGGCACACAAAGGAAACTCCTGCTCAAAATGCCATCAGAAGGGGAAACATATGTTTCAGGGAGAAGCGACAATCAAACAAAGAAGTGGGCGGTTGGGGAGTTGCAGCAACAGCAGCAGCCGCGGGGATCCGAGCCTCGCACGCGGCCCCGAGGAACACGCTGAGAGGCTGTGCCCTCATCTAGCAGTTGGGTAACAGCTTTGTGTTTAATAAGCTGAAATAATTTACTGAGCATGGGAGCCAGCTCTAAACATGCTCTGAAGTGAAGGTACAAAACTGAACATGCCAAGCAGAAAGCCCACTTCACGTGCAATTATTAGCGAAGGGTTGCATCATGTTACCCTATTGCTGTAGTTGCTGCATAATGGAACTGCCCAGAGAGACACTCAAACCAGCAACTCAAATGTGACCTCAAAGCTTAAGAGCTCCCTTTGTGAAAGTTCTGGTATCTAGGCTATGCAGATGGAAAGGCATTAATAGCTCTTCCAGTTACCAGCTATTTGAGAAAGGAGGGATGTGATGGGGCACATTGGGTTGAGCATATTTGAGGCTTTATCACTTGCCAGGATGTCAATCCCTACATGAAATGCCAAGTATTTGCATGGATAAACTCAGATGCTCCATTTGTGTTAGCATCTGTGGGCTGCTGCAAGCCTCCAGTGAAGACATTTAACCACTGCAATGACTGTTGCAACATGAGTTTGTGCAGGGAAGTAGCACTCACCTTTCATGGCTGCAGTCAGCTCAGCTGTCAGGCTCTCAACATTGATGTTCCTCTGCTTTGGGAGCACCCTCCAGGTCTTTTGTGGCACCTGTTGATGGTCTTTTGCCAGGAGGGACCATCAAAACGTACAGAAAATAAGATCAGACGTGGGAAGAAGTTCTTTTGTGTCTCTGGAACACAAGGACATTCTCTGGATGATGGTCCCAAATCACTAAGGCGTAATGTCTTGCCATTATACAGTCTCCCACTGCAGGGTCAGGATATGTGAGGATATAAAATAGATGATGATTTTGAAAGAGCGTTTGCAGGAATTTATATAAGAGATCATGTGCCCCAAAGACCCTTGCATGAGATTATTATAGCAAAATTGATTGGAAGAGTAAGAAGCTGGATTTGATGACACAAGATGCCCTTTCTAATCCTTTGTTCCTATGAGTAGCGGTCGGCAGAGCTGGGGACTGCTCTGTCTTGCTCAGCAACATCAGAGATGCAGCTTCACTTCCCTCTGCTTCATGTTTGTGTTTGTAAAATGAGCCTGACCTCCTTTTGAGGGTGCTTTGCAAGTCAGGAATGAAAAGCACAATGTGAAAGAAAGCCATTAGTACAATTTGGAAGCGAAGTTCATTGAAAAAGTATATAATAAATCAAACAAATGTTCATCTTTCTTGCTGTGATATATAATTTTAAAGTAGTTGTGTGCACTGATTTTTCTCCTTTCCCTAAAGCACACGCTATAATAGGAGCTGAAATGTACCGTGCCTGGATATAACACCAAACATTTTATTTTGCCTATTACTGTCAGTGTTTTCTGTTGGAACACATTAATGAGCACCCAACTCATTAGCAATAAACAGCCTTACATTTTGTCTTGCTAACACAGATCAAAGATACATTTAACTGTCTGTTATTAGGTTTGATATTTTTCAGGTAACAAAGTGTTTGAAAAACATCCCACGACATAAGAAACTCCCTGAGAACCTCCTCATTCTCCTCTTCTCAGTGGCACTGGAACTGCAGCTGAACACATTTTTATTATGTTCTACAAATACGGGATTCTTCCTTGAAAAATTTTATTGGACCTTTGGATATCATCAGGATTGACTTTCAGCTAAGAGAGCAAACCGTGCAGGTTCAAAATAATGCTCTGAGCAATAACTCCTATTTTTCTGAATTGCGAACTTGGGAATGAATCTTTTAAAATTATCCCTTGGCCCAAATTGAAATAAAATGCTAGCAAACCTGTGTAGATCCTGTGTTTAGTTACATTACAAAGCATTTGCTCCATGTACTGCTTTTGGAGATTCTGTTGTTATATTTGTGTCATAGAAAAATTAGGTCTTTTAGTGATACATTTCATAGAAACCAAGGCTTTGTTGTAGCCTAGACAAGATAAACTTGAAGAGCTACCATTTTGCCAGATAAGATAGCAAAAAAAAGAAATGTGTGACCTTTCTTAAGATCTTTCCCTTCTCTGTTGCTTTTAATGCATTGGTTCAACACTGCAGGAGCTAAAGGCAATAGAAAACGCTTCTGTAAATCGATAAATATGTAAAGCTGCTAACTATCACATTAGGGTTAGGCTGGCAAGACTGTCCTGATTGCAAGAACAAGGCATCAGGGTGGTAGTCATCCCCGTGGAATGCTCCCTCAGCAAGAAATGCCCCTCTCAGAGGGGAAAGGAAGAAACCTGCAGTGGTTTAGCTGTTAATTGCGAATACGTAATAAGGAAGAAAGAAGTCATAAAGAGCAGATGGAAGGGGGAAGAAATCAGCCTGCGAAAAAAGCACCAGCAATCTTAGCTTTGAGTTGCAGGGAAGCTGCAAGGGAAGCTTTTGGTGTTTCCTGAACTCAGGATGGGGAATACCGTGCACACACTCCTCAGGTAAGAGCTGTGCTGCAAGCTCAGGACCAGGTCCATGGCAAGGAGAGCATCCCTGCACATGCCGATCGTGTCCACTATCTGCAGGCAGCAAAACGGCCGAAAAGAATCTGCCCTGAAGGGTCACAGCCCGGCCTGAGCGGTAGGAAAAATAATGGACAAACTCATATGCTCGAAACCATCATCCTCCCAAAGTCAATAGTGCTGGATACTGCTGAGAGAGCAGGCCCTGGGTTTGAGATCTTTGTGCTGCATTCCACGTTTTACTGAGGTGCTGTTAAAATCTTGTTCCTGAAAAGACAGTTTGATTTCAAAGATCTACTGTGACCCCGAACAAGGGCTGGATAAGCAGGAAATGTAGGTACTGTAGCAAGAAATGCCAGAGAAGGAAAGGTAAAAGCAGAGAGGACTTCTGAGGAGTGCAGCAAATGAGCCGATGCAAAGGCCTTTCCTTTTGCACTTGAATATTTAAAGTAGTCATGATTTCACATCCAGGGAAGGCAAGGGCTGTGCTACAGGGAGGACGCTAAATAGAAAACCTGCGCATCCATCCTCTTTGCAAGGTATGTCCAAACCTGGCGCCCAGTGGCGTCCTGTTAAGCATGGAATATTCCAGTATTAATTCCATAGCCCGTGATGAGTGGGCGCCGCTCCAACCATTTTGTGGTGGGGCTGCCTGGCAGATGAGTGCGGAGCTGTGCGGAGCGTTTCATGTGTGCAAATGAGAGGGCTGTTATCACGGCGCCAAAGGTCCTGCTTTAAAAAAAAAAGCCTCCCGTGGTATTATGCACAAAACAACCTATTTATGCAGCATGGAAATATTTATGTGCTTCACGCCTGCTTAAAAAGGGAATTTGCAATAGATGAGGGACATGAGGAGGGATTGGAGCGAGAGATAAGGGGAGATTAGAAAAGGCAGATCATGAAGTACATGACACCCTGCAGCAGTATGCAGAGTAACCCCCCTGCTTTTTAAAGACCTGAGCCTTGAGTACCGTGTCTGGATCACTCATACGCTTCCCATAGACCTAATTTTCTTAGACGGGGTGCTGCATACAAAGCTGTGGCCGATGGAAGTGCCAGGACAAGCGGTGCTGAAGCACTAGTGGGCTTTGCTGCTGAAGCTGCCGCCTCCGAGCGCAGCCCCCTGCTCCTGTGCAGGGCCTGGATCACCACCCGCACCATCGTGCTACAGTAACTGCAGAAAGTCCCAGCTTTCTGCAATACAGACTTTCTGAAGTTGGTTTCCTGGAGGCGCACAGCCCATGCATCCTGTTTCGTTAGCAAAACAGCAGTGTTGCAGTCGCCCTGCTCCTCACTGACCTCTGGAGGGACGGGCTGGAGTTGGATCTGGCTCCAGATCTCCTCTCCTGGGTCGCCTGCTCTGCACAGGGACAAGGAGCCGTTATTCCCATGGAGCTTGGGCTAGATGTAAATGTGAGCTAAGGAAGGATGGAGCTCCTGGCCAGGCCAGGACGTGGGGCTCCTCACGTGCCCCCTGCTTTGTGGCAACACCTGGAGATGAACACACCTGCAGGTAGCATGTGCTCTCGTTGCTACCTGTAAAACAGTAAAAATCACAGTGCTGCACCACCCAGGGAGCCAGCAAAAAGCTTTTTAACCCACGTGCCCACGCAGTAACAGCCATGAAGGTGCCTAAAGCATTTTTTTTTTCCTCAGCTCCCTGTGCCCTCCTACCCACTCCCTATCTTTAGCTGTCACCTCAGCCGACGCCTGTCAAAACGCTGGGTCTGAACACTGCATCCGCTTCCCAGCGCACGAGCCAGCGGCTCCGCGAAGGAGAAGCCGTTCGTGTAAGCTGTCCTGAGTGCTGGCAGCGCTGAGTTTCCGAACAGAGTGATGTATTTCAGCTAGCTCTTGTGCGATTTCTGAATAATCAGCTCATCAAAAAATATCATGCCGAGTTCCCTTGTAGTCCTCTCCAACTTGCCACCTCTCCTGCCAATAGCTCCATGGGGTGACCACAGCTTGGCAGAGCCCATTAGCAGAGCTCTGCACAATCATCCTGAATAGAGCTGTCTGCAAAATACCATTTCTCTTCCTGGAAAGAAGAAAGAACAAAAGGGGAAAAAAAAAAAAAAAAGATTTGATGGGGCAGGGGAGCTTTTAGGCGTTGTATTTCAGAATGAAGATTTTCTCCACTGCTTACTCCATCACTCTCTTCTGCCCTTTCTCCCTTTCCTCGCCTACCAACATTTTTGTTTAGAGGCTGATTCCCGAAAAAATGAGAAAAAAAATCTCACTTAGGGTGAAGTCATGGCATCCCAAGGTCTGCAGGCTGTCAAGTCCGTAAGCAGCTCCTCAATGCACACAGTTTTAGGTGGTTTCACTGGAGGTGCAGCGTCAAACTGCAGTGACCTTTTCAAAGTGGGACTCCTGGGCAAGATCAGACCTTCACTCTGCTCTGGCTTTGCCCACTGTCTTGTATGGAATTTCTCCAATTTATTCCCCCTGGGGTGGCTCAAAAACAGAAGAATCTACTGTTAGGAGACTAGGAGCCAGCAAATATAAGACTAGCCACCTGGGCTACCCATTGGAAGGTGCCTGGGGCTTCTCTGTCTCCGAGGAGCTGGGTCAGTGTGAGTGGCTGGGCAGCCTGATGTCCGGAGCTGTCGCTCCATCCCCGGCTTTGCTGAGCCCCTGACCTGCGCACGTTGCCCCGGCCTGCTCACTTATGTCAGCCCGTCTCTTTCTGCTCAGGCTTTTGTCATTTTTTGTCACCATAGTGACAAAAAGAGTGATGATTGCAGGAGTAATTTCCCGTATTAGCTGGCGTTGGCCTTTCAGCCTAAATCAGCACCTGGCATCCCAGGGCCCGGCTGAGGCGCAGCACAAGGATTAGATGAGGAGGGGGCAGCGCCATGCGAGCCCCCGTGGAGGCAGCTCCTCCACGGCCTCGTTGGGCAGGGAAGGGCCTCCTATGCACTGCACAACCCACGTCCATGGCCCAGGGACCCAGCACAGAGAAAAGAGGGGGGGAAATCCACTTTTCAGAGGTTTCCTTTTGGGTGTGTTTGCACTAAGTCTCATGGTCTCTAAAACAGGTCTCTAAAACCAGCAACGGCGGGGGGGCACTTTGGTCTTTGCAGGTTTTCATCTTTATAGGTTTTTTATGTTGGTTTGGTACATTTCAAGAAGCCACACGCGCACACATGCAAATATATCCTTACAAAACAGAAGTGTTAAGTACTCAAATAGGTTTAAATGACAAACAGGTTATTGAAAAGCAGGAAAAGGTCACCAAATGGGAGAGGAAAGCTGCTCCTCTTCTCCCAGTGCAAGCAGCCCAGTCCTCGCCACAGAGGGGTATATATTAGAAGAGTCAACCTTCATTTCAAATGTGCTGCCTTTTGTCCTCATATCACAACATTAACATTATCCCCACATAATTTTGTGTATTTAATTTTACAACAGACAGTGCCAGCGAGCACTGCCTGTAAATATTTGATCACCACCGCTCCTCTAGGATTATCTTATCAAGAGTAAAGATATTAAAATAGAAATCTTGTCATGTTGCTGCCTTTATACGCACAGCCTGAGAGTTGATTGACAGAAAATGAACTGCCTGAACTAGCTCTAAAGTGTCTTTTCAGGGAGTGCTTTAATGCCAGGGGCTATAGAAAAAAAGGTAGCTAGTCATTGGAAAATAATGCCTTGCTGTAGTTGCAAGGCTTTTGTACCGAAGATTAAAAATATGAATCTGCTAGGGGTATTTTACAAGTGTAAAATGGTGTTGGTCTTTTTGTATCTTTTTGCCATCTCTAATGAGCATTTAAGAGCCAGCCCTTTCCCTCCTGCACTTGAACAGCAGCTGTGGCCGCAGCAGCAGCTCAGAGACATGGGCAGAAGTTTTGCAGGAATAAGCTCTTGACTTAGCTAACCTGCAAATTTTCCTTTTGGTGATAAAATGGATCGCAAGCCAGGACAGAGTGTTCCTGCCTAGCTTGGAATATCAAACCACTATAGGCAAGTCAAGGTTTCTATTTATGGCTAGTTAAAGGCACACTGGTAATGCTGTTTTTGATGTTACAGAATTGCTCTGAAATTGCCATGTGTCCAAAAAGGCCCCTGTTACAAATCTGTAGCCATTCCCGGGGCTGCACGGATCAGTGAGAGGTTTTGCTGGAGTAAGGGCCCAAATGGCAGTCCAGGGAAGGAACCAAAGCACAAGAAAACTTGAACCACAAGCTTGAGCTTGTGAGAAATCAGTAAAGACGTAAGTGCCTTTTTGATTTTTAACTTGGAAAGCCTTTGGAAACTGCGAGGTTGGAGAGGGTTTGGCAGCAGGGGCCACCAGGGCAGTGGGAGTTAAAAGCCCCGTGTCCAGCTTTGAAACCTTCCGCCAATGCGGAAAAGGCCCGGCGAGGCAGACGGGTGCAAAGCAGGGAAAGGAGCTGAAGGAAATTAAAAGTAATTGCCTGAGCCAGCTGCTCTAATGATGCACACCGAGCAGACAGGCGTCGCCAGGGATGGTCGGCGCTCGTAAGACTGATAGCAGGGAAATGGAGATACAACGGAGAATAACACACATTAAGGTGTTAGTTTTCATCGAGAGAAACAAGGGGGCAGATATTTCTGTTAGTCAGAAATCAGACATGAGGGGAGATGGGTGACAGAAGTGTGGTGGTAAAACCCCTGTTGTCCCCAGTTTGCCTGGTGGCTGCTGAGCAAGGGGTGACACCACCAGCATCCAAAGATCTCCAGGCAGAGACATTGCCTGAGGCTGGTGGATGCACCCGCCTAGATCCCAAAATCCAGCATTTCTCTTTGGGATGGAGAACCCCAGGAGAGTTTGTATCATGAGGAGGTATCCCTCCATGCATGTGGTTAGCATCTGCTCATCAACACACCTGGGGCTGCTCAATTTTATCTTAATTTTGGGCAGCTAATGACATCCAGCAGGTATCTTTGGTCGCCTCCGAGGTTAGACTTGGGCAAAACATCTGTCCTTCAAGTCTTTTCTGTCAAATGACATGATGCTTCTTGGGGCATTTTGTTGTCCTCATCATCAGCTATATCAGCACAATCCGCTGTTCCCCTCTTGGAGGACGCAATGAAGACAAAGATCCTGTGAGCACGAGGCAAACATGAGCTACAAAGAGTAACTGAAAAGAAAGTCAAGGGAGAAAATCAACGTCACCTTCACTCAGTTGCATGCAGGTGGAAACTGCGTTTTAACTCCGCACAGATATTAGGGCGGTGAACACTAAACAGAGAGTTTCCGGTCAAATTCAGGTGCAAAACATCCCTTGCCATCCCTCCAGCTCCCCTAACGAGGCCCCAGAGCTGGTGGGTGCCTGGAGCTGGATTTATCCCATCCACTGGATTTACCTGCTCCCTTTGCAGTGAGTTTTGCAATCAGTGAGACAAGAGAGGAAAAATGAAGAGCTGCAGGAGAGGGAGCTGTGTGTGTGTGTGTGTGTGTGTGTGTGTGTGTGTGTGTGTGCGTGTGTGTGGTATCCTATATGATAAGCTTCAGCACACGGTGCAGCTCAGGTCTGCTGGGTCTCCATGCAGATGGATGCCTGGAAAGGCTGAGATAGGCGGCAGAGTGGAAAAGAGGTTGCCCAGGCTTGAAGAAAAGCGTTCCAAAATAAATAAGCACGGATCCAGCATGGACCTACCTCCTTAAAAAAGGAAATCCCATCTTTTCCCTGTACTGTAGCATGAAGGGAAAAAGAAGCAAACAAATGATAAGGCATGAGTTCAAATCAAGGTATTACAGGTATTTAGCTGCATTTTGCTGGACACAAGGGTCCATGGGGGTAGCACAATGCACACACACACACACACACACACATATATATATATATATATATATATGTATGTTTATATGCAACCACATGTATACACACATGTTTATGTGTTTATGGATATGTGCATGTTTGTGTTTATGAATGAATGAATAAACAAGTAGAAACACAGACGCAATCTGACAGCGTTTGAATCCCAGCTCCTGGGCAGGCCTGAGGTAAAGCAGCAAGAGTTTGAAAACAATTTGGCAGGCTCGTAATGAAGATGCTGTTCCCCAAGAGCTTTCATTTAAGCAGACCTCTTTTAATAACACTTGTTTATTGCCTGGCAGATACGAACTTGAAAAGAGGCAGCTAATATCCTGAAAAGATGCTCGACAGCTGAATATGTACATAGAGATGGGTGTGGATGTGTATGCATAAAATATATGGGTGTTCATGTAAATGTGCGTGTGTGAGATAGAGATGCACGTGCCCACACGCTGCTCCTCTCTAGGGACACCAGGAAAATCACCTGCTCGGTGGGGGATTTCAGAGTCAAGGTTGGCACAAATGCTCAGCATGAAAAACCAGCCATTGGTTCCATCCAGGTGCCAAAACTTTTAACTCTCAGCCCGTTCCTATGCCAGCTCTCACTGCTGGTTGGACTCCCTGTGTTGGGACCAACAGCAGGGCATCTCTTCAAGCTTCTCCCTTGCTTAATGAGAGCCTAACGTCACCTTCATTTGTGGCCCATGTCACCTTCAGGGTGCGATCGTGAGCTGTCCCAGCTCACCGAGAGGGAAAGTTCCGTAACATCCATGCTAAAGGCTCCTGCTGCCTCCTGGTACTTAGGGCTTGGGCTAGATGCTCTCCAGAGGTCCCTCTGAATCAGCCATGCTGTGATACCAGGCTGAGCTTCACCTTCAAGAGCACTTTGGAGAAAAGCCCTAGCCTGACGCTGAATGTGAGGTCACGGCATTCTGAAAGATGACTTGGAGTATGGTGGCAATTTGTCTGATCGCTGACCCTTGTCAGAGATGCATCAACATGGCAGATCCCCACAGGCTACATCTTGCTGCCCATGGCTGTCACTGAGCAGCTCCTGGAGAAGAGCCTGAGAGCATCTTCTTGCTGGCTTTAGTGAGTGATGAAGCCCAAGCTGGCACTTGGCTTTGTCACTCCGTGTGACACATCCCTCCTTTGAACTGATGGGAGCAAAGTCCTCCTGTTTGGTTTGCACCACAAGAGCTCACAGCCGCTTTTGCCATTGCCCCAAATCCTCCTGATTGCAGCAGAGCCAAAACCAGACTCAATTCTTGTTCATGTTTCCACATGGAAAGAAGAGGAAAACAGCTCCAAAAGAGCAGTGTTTTCTCTATCGAGCCTGCCCCACCACAGGCAGACACAGAGGATATTCCTGCAGCCATCCCACAATAAGCAAAGAAAAAGACATTTTTAAAGAAAAGGACGTTTTGCTGCATCCCCCTTTCCCCTTTTTTTCCCATTGGGAAAAGGCTCAATCGAACCTCTCCCACAGCTGGCAAGTGTTAGCCAGGCTGCCCTTCACCCATCTGCAGCACCACTGTGCAGCCCCACTTGCCAGCTCAGGAGAGAAATCAACACACATATGCCAGGTGAAATTAAAATCGTCCCTGTGAGTTATTCATTGACACAAGGTAGCACAGTGTATATTACAGCCTATTAATTGCTATTTAATTAATTCTTTTCCTTGCCTATAAACACAGCGCACTACCAGAGAATACAAAGCCAATTGTGAGCTGGGGGGGGGCGCTTCAAGATACCACAACTTTTGCATTTATAAAAGCTGCATATTTGTTACAAACAGCATGACAAATCTGTCGCTGTTAGACCCAGCCTATCAAGACTGGAAAAATCCTGAAGAAACTGCAATAGGTCAACAATTTGCCAGCAACATCAGCTGAATCAGGCGCCGGAGGTTTCATCTCGCTGGAACATTAGTTACTAGGTGCCGGAGGAGCCCTGCCTCAGCAAAAAGCCACCAGCAGTGGCTCATGCTTCACTAACGTCCCCTCACGCAGACTTAACTCTTGCCTTCGTTATGGAGATCTTCTCAGGAGCGCTGGGAGGCTCCGTCCCCAGACAAGACCTGTGGTGGCCTTTGGAAAAACTCACAGGCTTCCTCCGGAGCTCCCACTGCCGCATCCCAGCAATCTGCGACCGGGAGCAACATCCGCCTGGTTCGTGCTGCGGAAATTCACCCTTTCCTCATCCCTGCCCCAAAACCAAGAGCTCCTGTATGGTAAAAAGCTGAAGACCCAACAGCCAGGCATGGGCAGACCGTCCTTCTCTGAGCCCATCACCAGCCTCGGGCCTAGCCTGGTTCTGCTCTGTAGAGACACATTATGGGAGTAAATTGGAAGAAAACGGCAGCTGCCTATGCAAAGTGATTACATTTCTACACTTGTTTAAAACCATAACTGTGATTTTTAATTATGGTGGATCAAAGAAAAATACCCTCAGTAATCCAGTGTAATCACGTGCGAGCTGATTTGATAACAACATGGTATTTAATTGGCAGTAAGCTCGAGCAATGTTAAGTACAAATGAAAAGCACTGACACATTTGGAAGACTAATTAAAGTGACAGACTGGCAGCAAATGCGTTGTTTATTACTACTAATTTCCAGTAGCTAGTTCAACACCATTTTGTTACCATGATCCCCAGTGCAGTGTCCATCAGTTCATGATATTTAAAAGGAAAATTAAACATGATTTACCTTAAGGAGGAACAAAAGAATTTAAAGATAATTAAATTATGCATTTCAAATACCAAACCAGAGATAAAGCGCTTCAAAATACAGGATTTTTCTCTTTCCAACTCTAAGTCGGCTTGATATGTGCACATAATTCACATTAATGTGCTGCATCAGTGATGGAAGGCACTTTTCCTGCACATTTTAATGTTGTTAACAAATAGCAATTTTTTTTCTGACACAACTCCCAATGAAGTAAACAGAGAGCTTACTTGCAGGACCCTGCCAAAGTCCAATAAGTCACTGGAAGAATTTTCTTTGGCTCCAGAGGGCTTTCAGTCATATTCCTATGATGAATCCCTACAA
Organism: Tinamus guttatus; assembly: GCF_059628265.1. NCBI lineage: Eukaryota > Metazoa > Chordata > Aves > Tinamiformes > Tinamidae > Tinamus > Tinamus guttatus. The sequence continues at coordinate 2,601,804 of NW_028288841.1, read as the reverse complement.
GGCCCTCCAAGATGAGGGCCTGTTATCTTTTTTTCATGCTTAGAAAGTGCCTAGCAGAAATAAAGTACTTTCATTCAGATAAGGTCTTTTAAATACAACATTATGAAAGTTTGCTAAAGCTTCCCAAAGCGTCACGTGAATTAAAAGTCGCCAACTTGACTGAACTACCTTCCTAAGTTGGTTACGGTCTGCAATGACATGCATTTGTCATACCTTGCTACATCCCCGGTCAATAGAATAATGCAATAATCAATCACCTATATTTTAATGCGAGACATAATAAATACAGTGCTTAATAGTCGTTTGGACCTCCACCAAGGAAAAGTTGAACAATTGCAGTGGTTGTCAGTTGTAAACTGCCTGTGATAAGTATGCAAACATTGACCCCAAGTGTTATACTGTGATCATGGAAATTAAAATCATCTATCTTACTTGATTCAGAGCCTCCCAGATAACAAGCATGGTATTTAAGGAAAACCTTGGCTGGACTCAGATTGCTTTTTTTTCTGGGAGATTAAAATTAAATTAAGTCAAAAATTTAGAAAATGGTGCTTTAATTAAAGATTTTTCACTAGCTCATAAATTATACCTTCTCTTTCCTGCTGTGACATGAGGTATGATACTAGGTGTCAGAGACGCAGAAGTTTCCTAAAGGTTAGTTCACGTTTATGTGCTTTATAAAGCTGAGCTCTGGAAATGAATCACTAATTACTGAAGTTTCCAAATTGCTACCTCAGTTTGCTTAGCGAATGCAATCTCCCTGACTTCAGCAAAAGAAGGGTTTTCTCAGTGGCTTAGTCCAAATATGCAAAGTAAGACAGCCAGAAGAGACCTTGGCCAAAAGCAGCTCTTGGCATAGACTCAAGCATGAAAATATTAATAGATAATCATCCAGAAACTAATTATGTAATGTAAAAGTCAAGCCATCTTATGGAGACCACTGCAATGAACAGCATTTTAGCTTCATTAGCACAGCAGCAGAAAGAGCATCCTTGCAAAGTAGCTTTTCTGAACTTCTAATTCCCTTACCGAAATACAGCTGCTAGCTGAAGTCATTCAAATTAGAATAAAAACAAATTTTTAAGAAGAAAGGTGAGAATTTATTGAAGCAGACACAAAGAAAAACAGCACAGAAATATTCTGTTTCCTCATGGCCTGCTGGCATTGATGGGTGCATGTGGAAGTCCAGTGCATGGTACTGGGATCACCTCAAGGAGAACAGGCCAAACGGAAGCAGCTGATGATACCAAAGCAGTTTGAGAGCAGAGGTTGTGTTGGGTAATGCCCACACTTGCTATCAACTTGCAACCACAGGCGGATTCAGCAGAGGCACCTCTGTTATGGACCCAGAAATGCTCGGTGCTTGGAAATGGTAACAGCTGTCACCAAGGCTGAGGAAGACTGCTGAGGAGGAAGCTAGGGGACAGCTGAGCTCTGGGGAATTTGGAGGAGAATTAAAGACATTATTGATCAGCAGCATTGTTCAGCTCTGGTGTTTAGGGAGATACAATCCTGCCTCCAAAGAGACTGCGGTGCGAGAGCAGCACATCCAGGCAGCCTCCAGCCACTAGGAAAGCTCCTTCCACACCAGTTTGGCCGTTCACAGGGCGCAGAGGGACAGCACAATCCCTCGGGGACAGTGCCTGGACTCAACACTGCTTCTTTGGAGGAGCCAGGGCAGATAGGTAGGCCTCAGTACCGCCAGAAGGGGTGTAAACATGGCCTGGTGAAGGATGTGATCTCCATTCGCCTGGTGCTGTGATCGCAGAGCTCGTAGCCGATGCTCTACAGGCTGCCATGCTCTCTTGCTGAGGAGCACTTGTCACTGCTCATTGAGGGAGGGCGCACGGCGGCTGCTGCCAGCAGGGATGGACCCAGGTTAAAGCCAGGCCTGGCCTGGCTGCTGGCAATGGCAGCTAGAGGAAGCTGTGAGGTGAGGGAGGCAACGGGGAACAGCAAAAGCCTTGAGGTAGCTTGGAGCAGGGCAGGAAGGTCCCCATGACATAAAGCTCAAGCTGTGGAGCGAGTTGTCCTCAATACATCAGTGAGAATGGAGGAAAGCAGCGGCGTAGCACATGCCTTCCCACTGCCTTCACTGTGCCACATAGCTATGCTTGGCCTTGGTCACTGCAACCCACCCTGGGAGCTGGGAATCCCTTGCTCGACAGCTCGAGCTTTACATCATGGTGATTTTGGCTTTTCTACCCAACCTCCGTGGAGGAAAACAACCCAAGGAGGATGCCGGAGCTCAAGGGACTACAAAGTCATCAGAAGGCAATGATGCCAAGTCCTGTGATACTGACTTATCACCTGGATGTGGCTCTGTTGCCCAGTGAATCCCTCCTGTTCATCTCCTTCTCAAGAAGGTCCATGACATATGGACATCTTCATGCTCCTGACCATTTGGACAGAGGTCTCCATCCTTTCCTTTTTCCCTGGTCATCTGGGGACAGTTCCTGGAAGGACCGTGGCTTTTTCCCATCACATGTCCGCATGAGCTCAGTAGCTCTCCACTCTGCACTGACTTTTTGTGGAAAGACTTGACCAGTAACTCGCCAGCGTGCAAATCCCAGCGCTATCCAAGACTAGCTAGTGCTACGGGCCTCCTGACAGCAGGGGTCTAAACTCCACCACATTGGGGCCTCCTGGGAAACGGGGACCTTCCCGTGCCACAGGGTAGGCACAGATGAGGCCACATATCATGGGGAGAGGGGTTGGGGGACAGCACAGCATTTGCATCGTCCTTTGAGCAGGCCTGGGCTGAAAGATGGTGTTTGTGCTGTGTAAAGAATATGTTTTTATTTTGTTAGGATCTTTTTTATTTATTTATTTAAAGAGAAGGCTGCCGCTCTGCAGAGCTTGTCTGTCCCAGGAAATGTGTTATAAAACTGCAATTTGCCTGTCTTGGCTCCCTCACCCTAGCATTGACCCTCAAGATGAACTCCCATGAATAAGTCTAATCCTGTTTTTCATGTTTCCCCAGGTTAATGAATATTTATGAATCATTTCTCCAGAGCCAAAGCATGGCCCTTACAACCGGCCATGATAGTTCAATTTGTTTTCTTGCCAATTCTTCAAATTGTTTTTTTTTTTTTCTTCTTTTTGAAACTCAAAAAAAAAAAAAAAAACCCTCATTCCCAGTTGTTTCTTATCAAAGTGGTTTTGGGGGAGGTTTTTGGTTTTTTGTTGCTTTTTATTTTTATTTTTTACTTAGCTGGTACTTGGAGATGTTCCAATCAGCTTGAATGATTAATGTGGTGCCACTGACTTGTTTTGTGTTTGTATTAAAAAAAAAAAAGCACAATTCATGTTTTCCAAAGAGCCAGTTAGATATCTCTGATTGACCATGCAATGTAAGCTTTAAATTGTTCTTTGTGTGCACAAAATGTACAGCAAAATAGCAGCATTTCCCCAAAGATGAATGGAACATTCAAGGTTAGAGACACAGGCAAAAAGAAAAAAATACCGCCTCTCAGCACACTGTGTATTGGACTATAATCATTAAAAGGCCAGGTCTTAATACCCTGCATTCATTTATGGAGGAAGATTTGTTCTTTCGCCTACTATTTATTTAGCTTGTCTTAATTCAGTTTGAATAGCAGAACAGCTTTCCCAGTTCAGCTGCACCTCCAAGTCAAGGTCATTCCCCTTAGAGAAGGATCAAGATCTTTTACTGAGGAAAAAGAAACGTCCCTCCTGCTGCTGCTGCATCTCCAGGCACCATGAGCCAAGGGCAGGGGATGCTGCAGCTGCTTCACCTTGAAAAATATACACTTTGAGAAAAAAATAAATATTCCTTAGTGGTATTTGGAAATAAAATGGAGCTGTGAAGAGGAGGAGGCTTGGGCAGGGCTCCTATGAGCCCTAGGTCTGTGAGCCAGTGGAGCGGTGCAGAGATGCCGCTCCATCGACCTGCACTGTGTGCTCCTTTCCAGGTGCGAGTTCAGCCTCTCCAAATGGCCCTCTAATAATTTCTGAAAAGGTTTGGTAGTGCTGACCAGTGTGTATTTATTTCCAAACAATAACTGCTTGTGTTTGAACTCGTTAGACTAAAGCAGGCCGTGGCAGTCCCGCCATGCAGGAGCCGCTCGGGGAGCGTGTGGGAGCCAACGAGCAGCAAGTTTAACATTGGCAGCAGCCCAATCATATTGCATGAAAAAAAATGCACACACGCACACACCAAAAAAACACAATGTTGCTTCAGTTTTGTTATTTGACCCTTACATCACAGGAGAAAAAGATTTAAAAAATAAAAAATAAATAGAGTTTTCTTTAAAGACTGAGAGTGAATGGCAACTTTTTCTGGACAGACCATGGTGGGGTCAAAACCTATTGGAGGGATGAACCTACTTGCAGCAGATGAGCAAGGGTGTCCCCATGTCCTCTGTACACACGGTCCTTGTGTCCATTCCAGCTCAGCACCAGAACTCCACAACCCTCCAGGGCAAAAAGTACCTAGAGGTGGCCCAGGGGAGTTCACTTACAGTTACATTCTAGCTCCTTATTATAAATAGATGAAAATTTAACCAGCAAAAGACTGTAAAATTAACTTTCTTAATGCAGTGGACTTAAAAACCCAGGCGGCTCCCTGGGCCAGGTGGGTCATACCCATCTCTGCCCGCTGCTCCCTATGGGCTGCAGTTAAACACCTTCTTTTTCCTCTCTCTGCTGCCAGCTCACCCAGGTTACTGGTTCCCTTCCACAGGGTGCAAGTGTCCCTCACCCATGGGAGCAGGAGGTGCTTGGAGAGGAGATGACACCAACCAGAGGGCAGACATGGCCGGCCAGACAGGCCCAGGAGATCCCTGCTTGCTCCTCTGTCACACCATGAAGCATCTCTGGATGCACCTTTGCTGGTCATCTTTGCTATAAAAACAAGCAGAAGTAGCCTAAGTTGTTCAGGTCTGAGATACGGTTTTACTAAACAAGCTGGTGACACTTTTCAAATTATTTTTTCAATTTTTTGCGGGGTTGCCCCTGCTGTTGTGCTAGCAACTTCATTTTCCAAGGCGGTGCTCACCTGCGCTCAGTTGCAACCGCCTTCATGTCAACTTTCTTCGAAAGAAAAGCCCTTGTTCCAGGAAGGCATCCAAAGGCAGCGACGTTTCTGTCAATCCCGTGGGCTGCCTTTACCACCGCCTTCCTTAGGGGACAATCGCTGCCTGCTGGGACTTTATGCAGAGATTGCCAACGTGCTGTGCGGACGCAGACGCAAAGAATGAGCTTTGTAATTTAAATAGCAGCCTGCAGAATTGATGATAGACACAAACACAGTCATTCAGCCAGCTGCAGAAAAGCAGCGAAAGCTCTGGCAGGAGGGAGGAGGAAACGTGCTGCTTGCTTTGAGGACCGGGGACACATCTGTCACACTTAGGGCACAACATCTACGTGTGCAAGACAGCAGTGCCTCAGTGTCCCCAAAGCAGAAAGGCTTGCACTGCATCCTGGTCAGAGCAGAGCAGCCTCCTTACGTTTGCTCACTAACAGCATCCTCAGCCCCATGCTGCCATGGATGGAAGATGCTCCTGGCAAGAGAATTCAAAATTAAGGGAGATTTTGTAAAAATCTTAGGGAGGGAAAATGGGGAATTGGGGAAAATGAGCATGGGCAGATCAGGAGCACTGTCCAAAGAGTGGCATCCTCTGCAGCAAGTGCTTGCCGAGCAGGACAAGGGCACTGCGGACAATAAAAATAACACTACATCTATGGAAAATGATGCTAAGTACCTTTTCATGTGCAATACCCCTCCTTAATCTGCTGTGTCTCATTTACACAGCAAGAAAGGCTTTTTGTTGTTGTTGTTAAAGGATGATAAATATATTTTCTTTCTGAAAAGAAACAAAGACTCTGACAAGGCCTTTAATCATCAAATCAGTATAAACAACATTATAATACATTAGACTTGGAAATGATAAACCGTGGTTATGCAACAACTAATTAGATTAGCACTGACAGCTTTCAAAGAGAAGGAGGGAAAGGCCCAACACATACCTTACTTCCAGGGTTGATTTTTCCTGGAAGCTGCAGGCAAGGACGAGCCATGAGTGCTTTTCCCCAGAAAGTGGGAATCCATGCGGGAAACACCCACCCCTGAAAAGCAATTTCTGCTGCAATGTACCAACAAACTCGTTTCCTTAGTGGGAGCAGCAGCTGGGAGCAGTAAGTGACAAGCTAAAGTCCTCCTTAAAATGAAATGCAAGAAATGTTGTGGTGGAAAAGGCTAATCACAGCCCCTGTGCTGCCACGTGAGAGCTACCGCTCTTCTGGCAGTGATGGGAATTTTGCTGCCTGGGAGGATGAAAGCCTCCTCTCAGCTGGGGAACAGCATAAAAACGGTCCATAAACAGCACTGAGACAAAATGTATTTATACTCTTTTGAGGGATCTTATGGTAATTTAGGGCTGCTACTAAACACACAGGTGCAACCCCAAATCACCGGCTGCCTTCGGGGGGACCTGGAGCCCTCCAGTGACCCCAAGGACACATCTAGCAGGCACCTTGCTGTGTGCTTGGAGATCACCCAGGGCTGAGCACGGCATAAGCACCCAGGAGAGCGTTGCCCGCTGCCACCTTCCATCCCAGGAATACGAGCAACCAGGGAAGCTCCCGATCCAAGCTCTTCTCTCTTGTCAACATGTCAGGATGTTCCTTTCTATAAACAAACTCAAATTACCTGTTAATAACTCCCCAAACATGATGTGAGCAGGAAGGAGAGGTGGGGGAGAAGAGGGGAGTGAGGAGAACATGAAGTAGGGAGGAGACATCAGGAATTTCCATTAGAGATCTCGTCAGAACCAAGAATTTTGAGATTTAATCAATAAGGTCAAAAATAAAACTCTTCCATTAATCTTGCTTGCAGCTCATGGCAGGACCCTCTGATCACACATCCTCTTTTCATCCTCTCCCAGAGCCTCTTGCAGGTGGCTGTATTTTGCTCCTGACAGAAAGCTCGACTGTTGCCTTTTTGCCTTTCTATCAGTGTCACACGTGCGCCCGCAGCCCGAGAGCTGCCAGCATCCCAGCCCGTGGCTGTGCCAGGGCCCGCGCGGCCGCTCGCCTCTCGCCTCCAGCTTAGGAGGCAGCAGGGCTGCAGCAGCAAACAGTATTTTCCTTTATTTTAATTCCTCTGTAATAATGGCCCCCATGCCCGTTGCCACGCTATCTTGCTGCAAGGGCTGAAGGAAAAGCGAAAACCAAAGCTACTTTCCCTGATTCTTTGTGCTTGGTCACATCACATCCTTGCAAAGCTTCCTCATCACCTGTGTAGGAGAGAGCAGACCGAGCATCCCTCCTGGCACAGGTAGCCTGCGAGCAGAGGTGACACGGGCAATGACAACTAAAAGAAAGCGCTACTTGGGTCCTGAAGGCCCACAGTGGGTCAATATATTTAGAGACATATGGGCAGGGGTCCCTCTGCCCTTCTCTCCCCCATCCCAGAGCTGAACTTTGAGGTGTCTCCTCTCTGCAGCTCTTCTGCCCAAGCTGCAAGGGGCTGAGGAGCTGCTGGGTTTATGAGCATGCAAGACTTGCATTTATGAGCGTGCAAAACTTGGAGAGCAGCTGAAGTCAACTTTCTGTCCTTCTCGTATGCATCAGACAAACACGCTGATGGCACAATAAGAGAGAAATATAACCAGTGCCAGGAAAAGTCCTGCAGCCAGCACGTGTCTCCTGCATATTTTATCTTCTAATCCACTGCGCTAATGCTTAACCACCACACCAAGCAGGTGGAAGTTTGAGGGCCATTGAGCACTGCGAATTTTCCCAATGCATCACAATTACCAAAACACCTGTGCTAAATAACTTTGCGCTGAGCCTCTGTGAAAATTCACAGAGTGCTCAATAGCCCTTGAAATTTCTCATTTCTAACTGTGGTGGAGCAGCTGAGCGCTCACACATCACGCTGCGGCGTGTAAGGACACTGGTGCAAGACCTCCTGAAGGCTCCTTTCTCCTCTCTGGGAAGTTATGTTGTCCTGGGGCTTCTCGAGCTGCTCCTGCTTTGTCACTGCAATTAAAGTCACTTGGAGCTGGGTGAGGTTTGTGTGACCAGGCTCCAACCACAGTGTGGCCGTCCCTCCTTTGCAGCTGTCTCAGGACCTTCCTTTTGATCTTCTGGCATCCCAAAACACCTAAACGTGAATCCCCTTGACCACAATAGGTTAATCTTGAGCTTGGAGCTGGACTCTCTGCACCCACGATCTCACACTGGACCTGGGCTCCAGGCTCATCCTCAACTGCAGCTGAACCACAGCCCTCAGGAGGTCGATCAGCAAGATGATCAGCAAGAGCCTACACAGTCAGAGCAATAATAGGCTGAGGCTCCTTAATCTGACAGGCAAAGGCATCTCAAGATCTGAAAACCAAAGACAGATCTCAGAGAAACAAAACGGTTCTCAGTGCAGAACACCTAAGGGAATTAATTAAACACTGCAGCAATTACCTGAGCACACAACATCTCCTCTGTCACTTTAGCTCTTCAAATGGCATCTCCATGGGACACTCCAGCTCCATGAGGGTCGCCAGGAGGAAAACCACTTGCCTGTGCTATGGGTGCTATGGGGCACCTTCTGCAGAACTGCAGATCTTTGAAAGACCAGTGGTGATAGCAGCCAGCTGCTGCTGCATTAAATATCAATACGGGCAGTATCAGGCGGGCAATGAAACCATGAAGAAATGAGAAAAATGGGGGGAAAAAAGCGCATCTCCTGGGGCATTCCCTGGAGGCTGCTCGGGTGGGCACAGCACCTGCTCGCGGCTGTTTTGCTGCTCATAAAGGAGCAGTCCAGGCTGTGTGCACCCACCGTGCCTCTGCTGTGCAGCTTCTCAAGCCAACCCATGGCACCAGCTCAGCTGCAGCGCCGCCTCGTCGCTTACCAGTTGCCATAAAAATGAAATTGAGCTACTATAGACAGGCTCTGATAGAATTACTCTAAGCCTGATTTTCAGGGCTGCTTAGCTCAGTGACTTACTTAGAGGTTAGTTACATGTCTACCAAAATCCAGCTGAAATCCAGATTTTTTTTAAAGAGATATTTTAGAAGCATTAGGCTTTTATGTTACTTTTTTTCTTCTTTTTTTTTTTTATATTTTAGAAAAAGCATCTTTTGGAGCTCTTGGCATAAAGCAGAGGTTAGTTTAAATGGTCCCAATTTAAATGTATTTTAATGTTCATGATGTTTAAATAAGATTCATTTTGGCACATTAGCATATGAGAATGTAGGCACAGAAGCCCAATTTTCTTGTGTGGTTTTACAGTAATTAATACTCTAGGCACTTCGTATCACAAAATGACAAATATATCTTTGCAACAATTTAAAACAAAACAGAAGGTTAAAAAAAAGAACATCAGAAACAAGTGGGCCATGCACATGCAAGAGAGAGAGTGAGGACCATATCCTCAAATGGAGAACTTAGCCCTGTGGAATTCAGTGGATGGTCACAAGCTCCCACTTGGGCAATGGTTTGCTAATGTCGCAGTGCCACAGCAAGGACCCAGTGCCTCCTTGGATCTAAACTCAAATCCTATGGGATCTCACAGCACAAGCAGGTCAGAGGGTGGCAAGGTGAGCTTGTTCAGCAGACTTCGCTCAAACACAGAAGTCTCTCCCTGAAGCCTCCATCCCATCCTGTTCTTACTCCTGTCTTGAGGACCCTTTTTTCCACAAAAATAACCCAGAAATTCCAAGACGGAATTGAAGCCTCCATGTGGCCTCCTAACATGAGCGTTACATGGTGCTATTGGCCTTCCTGAGCCCTTGCTGCCCAGTGTGACTCAGGGGGAAGCAGGGATGGCTCCAGGACCGGAGCAGGGATGAACATCCCACCCAGCTGGGGACACAGACCCAGAAAACCAAGCTTGAGACGCACCAACACGGATCCTCACACATTCTGGGACAACAGGATTGCTTGACCTCCCCGCTACTCCACAAGTGGTCAAGCACCTGCCTAAGCAGTAAAATAGTTCAAACTTCCCAGAGATGTGGGGGCATTTGTTGTTGGAGAAGAGCAAAAAGAAAAATCAGTAATAACGACAAAACCAAAAACCATTGCCTTGCTTCATGTAAAAGATGTTGAGACCTAATTAACTGATCACCAGGCTTTTTTCCTTTTTTTTTTTTTTTGTCTTCTTCTTAGCAGCTCTAAATAAAGCTGTTGTCACTAACCAATAAGCAATGTAGCCAAAGGCCTCTGTAGAGTGTCCAGAAGCCTCATAACTTCCCTATGATTCAAAGAGAAGGAATAGTCAAAGTTCCATTTTGATTATTAAAAAAAAAAGTGATCAGAGTCAGTGGGTCGATGTCAATAGAAGTGACTCACAAATGCATGAACTGGAAGGTTTCCCGATGTTGTTTCCCCTCCAGGAGACAGAGACCACTCTGAGCATCAGCAAAAGGTTGTTTTTTTTCTAATTGACACCTGATTTTCATTTGGATGGTTTGTAAATGGTTTCCACCCCTCTCCAACCCCTTTCTGGTTAGAGAAGCTTTAAAATCTTACATGGAAAGCTCTCGAGCTCTTTGCTCTTTGAGACTTAAATAAATAAATAAATAGAAATCTGCAGTCACGCAGGAAGACAGCCAAGACCAGATCGTGAGTGTTCACATTTAACTATCGCTGTATTTCACTGTGTGCCTGTACATGTCTTGTAAAAAGGCAAATGCCCTTATGCTCCATGTCCCCTGGAAGTAGCAAAGTACACATGCTCCATTCATAATTAATGGCCTAGCTTTTCCAAAAGCACTAACAACTGCATCTGCTGTGGTCCATGGAGGATTTGGCCCTAAAGTTTTGGCTTCTCTCTGCCTGCAAAATAGCCACCGAAGGCTGCCGGAGCCAACCTTGGACACCTGGAATGCAGATGCTCCCGGGCCGGCAGCAAACATCGTTGCACTCACCCATTCCAAGGACACTGCATTTGGCCACCGAACATTTTGGTTTGCAAGGTGCACAGTACTTAGGATGGGTGCTAAGCACTGAAGAGCCCTGGGCACCCCTGCAGAACCCGATTTTTGCATCAGTCCAAGGCCTGGCACGGCCCGCGGGATGAGCAGACGTGCAGCGCAGCTGGTGCAGAGCTGTGGCCGCAGCGGCTGCTCAGCGCATCAGCTTGCAGCAGGACAGCAGTGATGTCCCTGGCACGTCAGTGAATACTAAAATGCACAGAAAGCCACCTGGAGATGAGGTCATGGGTTTTATCTGCTTGTTATCGTGCCCACTGAGCAAGCCATGCATGTTCCTGCTTTCCTGGGGGCCCCCAGAAGACCTCCAAGCACTTTCACTGCTGCTGGGGGACAGGCTCCTCCACCCCGCCATGCCCTTCTTGCGTCTTCAGGAGGTTCCTCAGTAAGAGACAGAAAAGCTCAGCCACCCCAGAAGTACTGGGGCCTCATCTTCTCATGGGCACTATAAGAGCTCCCTGCATCAGGGCCTGGCATAGCAAACAGGCGAAGTGCTGGGGCACGAAGGTGCCCACACGACCTGGCTGAGGCCATGGCTCCACCATCACCTCTGAAGCTCATCCTCCTCAAACAATCCCCTTCCATTCTTTAATAAGGTGGGAGGAACGTCAAAAATAAGGTATGTCTTACACCTGCCTTAGGTGACCTCTCTGCTGCCAAGGACTCCCATCCCAGTGGAGCCTATAGAAGTTCATCGGCCATATCATCTCCACGGGTGGCAAACTGCCTCCAAGGCGATGGCTTCTGCTGCTCATTGCTGGAGACACTAAAGGCTTAGGACAGATGCTAGTAAAAAAAAAAAACAAGTAATGTAAAAAAATCAAAGTAACGTGGTGAAATGTGCCCTGGGACTTGGCTCTGCATTACAATATGATTTTTCTCCACAATCATTGGTGCAAGTTTTACTTGGCAGGTTTCCACCTTTTACATGAAGGCAACCCAGCAGCAGGGCTGTTCATCCGCACATCAACCCATACTTCTGTGATTATAGCTAGGCATTTTGCAGAGGAGAGACCCCTAAAAATAATACCCACCACATTAGATGCTGGGCTTGTTTTTGGACACGTTTAGGGCATGCAGAGAGGACTTTGGTCCAAAGAAAACCCACACTTATGAGGTTCAACCTGGACTGCAAACTGCTCATTCGTTCTGTGCTGCCACTTGACATCTGACAAGGGGAGGGAGCACAGAGCATTTGGGGGAACAAAAAGGGGAGAAAAAAGTAGTGAGGTCTGAAAGGTCTGGTTTACATTTTTGTTGATTTTCTGCTCTTATGTAGCTCCCTTGTATTTGATGGGAGGCAACTGCGTGTTGCAAGTACACATAAATTCCAAGGAGGCAACAGAGGAGAACATCAACCTTTGAGGGCAATTAATTGATATAGTTGGTGTAAAGCTCTGCTTTTCCTCTCACTTTGCATGGCTCTTTCTTGCTTTGGAGTTACCTGTGAAAAATCTCTGCAGGAATGACATGGAGGGAACAAAGCTGGATAAAAAGCTAGAGTATTTGCCTAGCTCACCGAAAACAGAAGGGAAAACACGCAGCACAGCCAAGTCAAATATCAATCTACTTTTGTGTGCTTTGTTTCATTAAGTTTACTTTATGATTCATTTGTAACAAACTGCGTTGGATAATGAGTACTTGCATTGCAAACCTCTGTGTGTTTAAAAAGTCATCCTGGTCACACAAGGAAGGAATGGATAACAAAAACAGAGTCCTTTTCATTTGCAAAAGTGCTTTGTGGTCTAAGCATGACTGAGTATGTCTCCAGCGACTCAATTGATAGACTCAGCAAGGAGGCTGTCACGTCACAGTCAGATCACTTGAGCTCTGTGGAGACAGCCCAGCCCATTACATTCAGCTCTGCCAAGATGACCTGAGAGAGCTTCTCCAAGCACGCTGGGCTTCCTCCCCAGCAAATGGCCCCGGAGATGCCTGTACGTGGTGGGGCTGCATGCAGCCAACAGCATTCCTGCGGGACTCAAATGTCTGAGGCTACAGAAGTCTGAAAGTCCAACGCTTCAATCTTGGTGATGGGTCCTTCAGCCCAGGACCATGGTGCTGGCCTCTCTTCATTTTGGTGTTGGCCTCTTTTCAGTGGTGGCCACCGATGGAACTAGAGGAACCGGCCAGAAACTGAAGCATCAAAGTTCCACAGGAACTTAGGGAAAAATTTCTTAACAGTGAGGGTGACAGAGCGCTGGAACAGGCTGCCCAGAGAGGTTGTGGAGTCTTCTTCTCTGGAGATCTTCAAACCCGCTTGGACGCAGTCCTGTGCCACGTGCTCTAGGTAACCCTGCATGTGCAGGGTGGTTGGACTAGAAGATCTCTTGAGGTCCCTTCCCTTAAGCATTCTATGATTTAATAAACCTTGCTGCAACAACTCTAGGTCTCCGGACCTTACAAAAATGTGAAATGCATCCCCTGTCCCAGGCTGCTCATATTTCAGACTGGACACCTCAGGTGGACAGAGAGTGTGATATCACACTAAGCCTAAACCGAATTTGTAGATGAGGTCATCTCCTGTACAATATTTAGCCCCTTGTATAAAGATATTCCCACATTTCTCCAGTTTACTTGATTTTCTTTGTATTTTATTTGTGACTGGTTCTACATAGAGTCAGATCAAAATAAAAGCATTAGACTTCCTGAAGTTTCTCAGCACATGTATGTGCTAATCCCTGTCTGAGCAAAGCAAACCGTCCTCCCTTGCCTTCAGCCACATCGTGGGAGGACCAAGCAAGGCCTGGAGCGTTTGTACCTTCCTTTGATGACTGCTCTGCTCCCGGGAGTCGCTTTAGTAGCAATAAGCGCTGTGCTGAAGAGGCCATCTCCATACAGAAGGCAGCTGGAAATGAGCTGATCAAACAGGAGGAAAGCACCCAGGACTGAATCCTAGATGAGCTGCAGGTGTTAGGATAATTATAAGAGTTTGGCAGATGGTGGGAATGGCACACATTCCTAAAAAGACAGCACATGCTTTTTTACTTTTACTGCACATCTGTGCCTCACTGTCCCAGGCTCCACCTTGTGCACGTTGGAAGCGAGGCACCGACAGGCAAAGAAAGCCTGTGGGTGATGATCCAGACCATCAGCAAGGAGATATATGGGATCACAACATGCTTGACTCCTCCCTCACAGCTACATGGGTGATGAGGGTGGAAATGTGTCGCATGGTGAGGGGTGACTCCAACGGGTGTTTCACAGCTCCACAGTCTTTTTGGAGCCAGGCATAACCCTATGATCCGGCCTGTTCCAGCACCGTGGAGACCTTTGGCTCTTTTGCTTGGTGAATTATGTGTAGCCATTTAAGAGATCATGGCCTGTATTGCATGCCTGAGGCAGGCAAAATAGCCAGCAGGAGAGGTTCCATTTCCTCCAACTTCCTTCTCAAAAACCTTTTTTTTTTTTTTTAAATAATGTATTTCCCCTCTATTTTCTAACACTTCTGAACTTGCAAGAACTTCACTGCAAGAATATAGATTCTCTTCCAGTGTAAGATACTGGCACTAGTGACATTTATTACCGTTTGCATTTCCCCACCTCTGGTGAAGCAGAATCCTCCTGTGGAACAAAAAGAACAACCAAAAACCCCACATGCATCTACCAGCTTTTACTTTTCTCTGCATTCCGCTAGTGCACATTACAGTTTCCTGCTCATTAATCCTGCAAAGGAGCATTTACAATGCATTTAAAACGGTTTTCCTCCTTTACTAGCTCCCCGCGGTGCAGTCCAGTTTCGGATCTGAAGAGCAATCAATAAATAAGCCCATGTGTCCGCCGGGGCTTCCTGGCTGCCCAATTAGAATAGCAACCCTCGACATGCTGTTTTATTAAACGCCGGCAGCAGTCGGCTTTGGCGCGGCTCTCGGCACCGAATGCTGTTTTTAGATGCTTGTGTTTGAGTAACAAAGCGGCATCGGCCTGGAGAGTCAGCAGGGCTGCTCTCTGCCAAGCTACGCACAAATGTACTCGTGGAGGACCGGAGTTTCCATCGCATGGTGCTCACGCCAACGGGTTGTGTGGGGGCTGATGGCTGTGTCATCGTTTTAATTGCTTGAAACAGTGAATGGGCGGACTTCTGGCTTGTCAAGGATACTGAGCAGAAAAGAGACATTATTAATCTCTCCAAAGCCTAGCTGGTGAGCAGGTCTTTAAAAGGGCTGAGCAGCGAACAAAACACAAACAGCAAGCAGGCAGCCTGTCCCAGCGAAGGACAGGAGGGACCATGGCTCAAGGGGAGGCTGCAGGCCTCCGAGCTGTTTGCAGGCTGATAAACAGGACTCAAAAGTTTAGGGAGAGGGAGAATAAACAGAAGGAGCTGCTCTGTGTCATGCAGTTTTCAGAAACAGAGGCAATGGGATGTACTTCCTTGGGGCACCAAGAACTTACTTGGTGGGACCCTGAAGTGGCAACACCAGCAATTGGGGAATCATCATCATTATCTGGTGCCTGATCTACACAAGACAATGGGCATCCAGCGGTGCTACCGGTGAGGAGGGCTGCATGTCAGGCTAGGACCAGACCTGAGGAGCCTTTGGAGAAAGCAAGGAGCAGGCAAGCGAGCACTGCCTGCCCACTTACCTCTCGGCTGCAATAGAGATTAGCACAGTCTGGCAGATCTGCACTGAAAAGAACAGAAGATGGTAGGAAAGCAGCATGGCATGATGGAAAGAGCCACGTTGCAGGCAACTGAGGAGAATCTCATCTCACTGCAGCATCAATATGCACTCAAAATGAAAACCAAGCTAAGTTGTCAGAAAAGTCAACAGGCAAGGGGCTGCAAAGCTGGGCACGGAAACAGCGCTCACTCAACCAGGATTTCTTCTGCTGTGATCCCCAGTTTCTTGGGGCTATTGACCTCCAGACAGCTCCGCACAGAGAGCTTTGCCTTCTGCAAGCAGTGCATTTTCATGAAAAATGCAATTTAGTCCACAATGTTCCCTATCAACACTATAGAAAGGATTAGCTCCGAAAAAAATGAGTTTACCCAACACTTACCCTGTCAAAGAGGGGAACAGACATCCCTCAGAGACACCAATGTCCTCATTTCCAAGGCATGCTCCATTTCTAGGTCTGCCATAACATCACCATCCTCCCTGTCTTTATTTTGTTCCTGCAAATTTTAGTCAGTAGCTCAGCCATGGACTGGAGTTGAGGTTTGACTTGCTGTACTTCCACTGCCAGGCTCCAGGCTGCTCTCCTTCTCCCCTTATCTATCACAAAAAAAAAAAAAAAGTTATATGGCACAAAATCATAACTGGAAAATTCAAGTGCCCGGATATGGGGAGTTGGGGAGCAGCATCCTAGTACAACTGTGCACAGTTTCAGTAAGGCTCTGTGCAGCCACTTGCTGCCAGTAGTTGGATATTTCAGCAGTGCAGAGCTCAGACCAGCACCCGGATGGAAGCACAACGCACAGCCAAGCCCTCCCAGAGCTGCACAGTGCCATTTGCAGATAGCATTAAATCCTCCTTATCCACAGCAGTACACAGGAAACAGATTTAAAAATAAAGGTCACCACTCAGCAATGGACAGCAGGCTCCTCCTCCAATGGAGCTCTCAGGCTCCTCTGAGAGCACAGCACAGATCATTAGAGACCTGGCTTGGCCTTCTCTGACTTCCCAGCTCTATGAGGAGCCTAGCTGACCTGCTGTTACCTGGTGGGTTAGCACAAACACAAGATTCGCATTATCTCCAACAAAGGCATTGCAGGTCACAGAGCCTCCCCAAAAGTGTAAGCCCAGAGATTCCAATATTCCTGCTTCCTCAAAGCAGCAGCCATTCTGTAAGTCCATAACACAGTCCTCTTTGAGCTATGTGGTCTCTACAATAAATAACCAGCCCTAACTAGCTGCCAGCTTAGCATTAGCCAAAATGTTATATTACTTATTCAGTCCTATTGCTAAGCACTGACATTAGAAGGAAAGATGCAAAGGACTTAAATCTGTGGGAATTCTTTAAAAAGAGAACATATTTTTTTTTTCCAGCTGCATTTTGCAGATAACACTCTGGATTTCCAATTGTTTGACTTGCTCCCATTTGTATCCCTATTGCAGAGCGCACCCAATGAAAGCAGCATTAGCAAAGCTTCAACACGAGACAGAGCTGCAGATGTGTCTGATGGGCAGCTGGAGCATCTTGGAGTGTCAGTCCCTCCTCAGCAGCCACATACTCTCCCTTCAAGCCACCCCCACAGCTATCTCTCTCCTAACTAGCTGGGTGCTTCTGCCTGGTCTCATTTTGGGTACTGAACCCTCAGATGACACATGCCACATTTGATTGGTCTCAACTAGTGACCTGGCTCCTTGTGGTAAAAGTGGGATTTTTTTTTTCCCCAGTCACTATCAGATTGGCAGTTGTAGCCATCTAACAGTCCCAGAAAATGGGCACAAAGGACATATTAAACTGGTATTAAAGGGTGTTCCTGTAGATTGGGAAGATTGCTGGAGAATTAGGCAGCTACAGTTAGAACTGCTGCCATCAGCCCAAGACCTGTCTGCAGAAGAAGGGAAAGGGGTCTCTACCTTTTCCAGGATACCCATGTGCTATAAGGAAAAGCAGCTCCTCTCCCCTTTATATCAGGAGAAATTTTTAGACCTTTTTGTTATAAACCTGGTGCTCTGCTGTGTTTGTACTTGAGACTAGGCTGATGCTCAAGGCCAAATGCTGCTGCCAGGAAGCAGCACCTCCCCGGGGATCCAGCATAGCTGTTTGTCAGGACGCTTTCACACTTCCCTCTGAAGCAGCTGGTGCTGCCCACTCCCTGAGAAAGACTTCCAGGGTGGATGAATCACCGCTTTGATAAAGTCTGGCAATTCCTACCAATTTGACCACAACAGACATGTACTCTGGATCCAGAAATTGCATAGCAAAGGGGAGGGCTTCTCACCAAGCGTGGGCTCTTCACACTAAAGGTTTTAATGGTGCTGGGCCAGCTTGAGACTTTCCCAAATAGCAGTCGGCCATGCTGACAGGCAGATATCTCCCAAGGAGGTAAGAAGGTGTTGGTCACCTAAGAAGTGGCCCTAGGACAACCTGCTGCTCCCAGAGTGCTCCTTCTCATGGCCAAACCTGCACTGCTTCTCTTCTTCCTCCTGCATGTTGCAGTAAAGCAAAAGCTGGCAAGTAATTAAGCAGTCCATGCGGCAAGGGACTGTATCTCCACAGCTCTGCCACCAAGAAGCTTAGGCTGGGCCCAGAGACCAAGGGCCAAGGCCAAGGCCAAGGCCAGGGCCCACTACTGGCAGTGAGGTTAGCTGTAAGACTGCTGAAGGGGTTCAACAAATGGTGCTAGGAAAGGCCCAAAGTACTGGTTTAATATGTTCCTGAAAGAGCCCAATATCCCCCACCTCTATTAAGCCCAAGCCCCAAGGAATTGAATCTTTGCTGACTGGAGCCCTAAACAAGTAAATCAATCACTCCAGCATGCCCCTGCACACTATCCGTCACTGCCCGCTGAGCTGCCATTGCCGCTTTCCCTGGCCTCCCTCTAATAGGCTCCTATCGATGTTTGACATCGAATGGCACCCTTGGGACCTGGTTCCACTGGCAGCCTGCAGCAGCAGTGCCTCACGCCTCGCCAACGACCACGGCCACTCATTGGCAATGCTCACGTGGTGTTGGTTGCACCAAGACTGCAACTTGGTGTGGTGCACTGAGCTGTTCCTAAGTCCTCAGCTGACATAAGAGGTGCTGTCTCAGCTACAGGGAAACACCAGTCACCTTTCATCTACAAATGTCCACCAACCTTCTTGTGGTCCTTGATGCTCAGTCTTCAATGCAGCTGTAAAAGGGAAGATTATTCCACACTGCTGGGACCATCTATACAGAAGCATAAGGGAAAGAAGCAGGTGTTGGGACACAGCTCCCTGTCCTCTCTGTACTGAAGATAAACCTCTCTGTAGAAATCAAGCCACTTTGTAGGACCGTGTCATCCATGATCTATGGGTTAGAGATCAGCACTATGAAGAATTAAGCCACATACACAGAAATGCTGGTGTTCTCTTTTCTGTATGTGAATATCAAGGCAGCTGATCAGTCCAGAGACCTTAGCATCCAAATAATTATGTCTGGAGAAGAACTGTCTACCTACTAGTATCCCACAGAATTAAAGACTTCTCTACACCAGGGAAGCTGTTGGGCTTTGGAAACAAGGGCATGACTTTGCCATATGCAAAATCTGCACCACTCTGGGTGCAACCTAAATTTACACTGTGCAGTAGAACAGAACTTAGAGAGCAAAGAAAGTGTCAGCCTTGCATCTGTGCCACGAGTATGCACCAACTTTACCACAAATTTTATATCTAAGGGAAAGACTGATGAGAATTACAAATTCTCCTAGACCATGATAACTCTGTACCTTGCCTGTTTGCCTTGTTCCCTCACCCTACAAAGCCTGCATCAGGTTTAATCGCTATGGACACAAGCATATTGCTTCTACATATTAATTACAGTGTAAACTGTTAGTTGTCCGCTGCATGAGTTTTTAGGAGTTCATGCTGGGTCTGTTAGTGTTTCCAAGACAGAAAAGCAAACACGGCACTCTCCAGGAGAAAGAAATATCTGGCTGGTTGGCCAAGCTCCCAGTATTTCACAGGACACAGCAAGAAACAATCCAGGGAGATGTGTTTTGTGGCTTTTTTCTAATGAGGTCAAGCACCATGGTATTTTAGCTGGATTAAGGGTCTGCAATCGCATGCCTGGTCCTTGGTTTTCATGAGCTGTTCTCTGCTGTGTAGGGCCTGAGGCCGAATCAATTGTTGTTGTACTGGAGCTTCACCTTTTGTGCAATTAGTTCAAAATCTCTGGAACAGCACGAATGGCCCTCGTGGCAGGAGGTCTTTCCACGAGCTGTTAATCAGACACCAGCTCTGAAAGGCTGGGTTATCAGAGGCCACCACTTTGCACCGCACTGGGATGTGTCCCCAAGAGCACAGCGCTGCCACAGCGGAGCTGAGCGATGCATTGTCAGGGGTAACTAAAAGGTTTCAATACCAGCTGTGGAGAGACCACACTAAAGGATGCAAATGTCCCGAAAAGCGAGAGGAGGCCACCACGGGGCTGCTCTTGGGCCACGAGGGCCAGAGCAGAGCTGGTGGGGAGACAACCGTCCTCTGGTTTCTGCCCCAGCATGAACCTAGCTAAGAACAGAAACCTAAGCCCAGAGCATCCAAAAAAGGGAACAGGACACCTGAGCATTGACACCCAGGTCAGGAAATGGGGGTGAGAGGAGTCCTTCAAGGAGGGGTTTAAAGGAGACAAACAGACATCTGGAATTACAAACATCTAAAAGCAATTCAAACTCCCTGTTGGTCTGTTCCTTGAGAACACGTTAGTCTGTGCTCTTCTCAGAGCACACATAATTTCTAAAAATCCCTGTCGCAAACATTGGAGAAGCCAGCTGGGAAAGGAACTGCTGCGAACTGCTGATGAAAAAGGCAGGACGTGCACAAGGTGTGAAGACACGCAAGCCCCCAAAGGCAGCTCTGCTCTTCTCCTCCGCTACCCAATCCCTGGCTCTGCAAAAACCCATGTGAAAGGACTGTGAAATGCTCCATTCTGTGTACCCTGAGTCAAAAACAAAACAGCTTTCAAGGAGGAAAACTGTTTTAAAAGTAAGAGATGACTCAAAGGATGACACATCCTTAACGCCTGCTGAGGAGCTCCAGGGGGAACACGGGCAGAATATTGAAACACATCGAGCTGCTTTTGCGACGCAGCCTTCACAAACATGCTCCATATCACAGGATACCCTTATGGGACTAGCTTTGAAAATCTGGAATTAGACATTACTATTAGATATTACCAGAGAAGAGATGCTGACTTTTAAAGTTGATTCTGCCTTGGGATTGGTTTGCACAGGTAGCAAGGTATGTCATGTTTGTTTGCACTACTTGCTGGGAGAAAAGAAATCAGAGCATCCACTGATAGCATGTCTCTTGCCTTTAATCTCACTGTGTATCAGCCTGCATTGAACTCTACTGAGAAAGCTTCAGGCAACGCAGCCTCCGGCCAGCATCGTGTGTTGCTTTGCTAGACTGTAAGATCTCAGTCAAGTGTTTATGCCTTGGGAAGCTGTGGGTTTCTACCCATGTCAAACAGCTCTCTACTATAGATATTACGAACAGCTAAGAGCAATTGAAAGTTTCATTCAACTGTTTTCCTTTCTTTTCAGCTGTCTTATCTTTTGGAGGACAGAGCAGATGTAGAAATCCTGCATAGCTCCCAACACACACAGAACTCCCTATGCAGCTTTTAATGCAAGCTAATTAATGAACTCATTTTTGCATAAAGACATTTTTAAAACAAGAATTTTAGTGCAAAGCATATATTGTGACAGCAGAGAACAACCAACTCTACTTACCTACCTGGGAACTTCCCATCTGCACATCCCCATCATGCTCAGGATAACTCTGCAGCCTCTAACCTGTTGGTAATGGCAGAGAGCAGTGTTTGATTCCACAAGATGAATCCATGGTCATCTCATGAAGGTGGCACGTGGAAGCTATGCTGAATCCTAACACTGGTTTCAAACCTACTGGTAGAAAACTCCACAGCCAAAGAGAGCTGTCCACTTCTCCACAAATGCTCTGTTAAGATGGAGAGCTGAAATGGTCACCTCAAGCCTCTGTGGTGTTCCTAGGCCCATTCATTCACAATGTCAGAAAAATAAGCTTATACCTGAACAGGAAAAGACTTACTCCAAGGCCAAATTTTCAAACTGCCAAGGAAAAAAACCTTGTCATATATCATTTATACATACAGACTTTGTGTTTTCCTGCAGCATCTCTCTTACCTCCTCGGATCTCAAAGCTGTTTGCAAACATAAATGAATGAAACCTCTCACCTCCCATGAAGCAGGTAATTTGTTTTTATTAATACATAAATGATAGAGGAAATTAATTAAGGAATAGAAAGGGTAAGAGGCCTAAGATCACACAGCAAGAGCGCTTTAATCATTATATTCTGGGCACTTAAGAGCAGCATTTGCATGTTAATGCTTTCCTCCTCTCCAGCAGGCATTAGCAAAAGGACCACATTTCCTTAGACTACAGAAGACTCTTCACTTCTTGGCTACCTTTGCAACTTCATTGCACCATCAGGGAGAGGGAGATTTTCTTCACATTCACACCCTAACACCTCTGTCTCCTCATTTAATTATTATTTATGCTGCATATAAATAGCAAAGGAGATGATCCTAAAATCAAAACTGAAAAGGCAACAAGACACACACATAAAAAAAAACTCCTGTCAGCTAGTATTCTTTCTGCTTTATATTAAATATGTCTTAAGACTGGATCTCCAAATGCTAGAGAAGGAAAGGTGAGTTTTAGGGCCATTGCACAATATGAAGCTTCCCAGTACACCACAGTTGCACAACCTCATGTGTCAGGTAACTCATGTGCTGATCCACAGTGGAAATTCAGAGTGTGCAGCAGGATGTCCCTGGAGTAAATAGCCACTGCGAAAAAAAACTCTTAAGTGCATGTAGGATGGGAACACAAATTGCTAAATTTTGTTCATGTGAAGATTTCTTCCCTTGACAGTGCTATTCTAGACGCATCACTGCATATTTGCAGTGGAAGATGGAAATACTTCTGGCATTAAAGATAGTGACATTTTTAATTTATCTCACATGTAGGAAGGTGCGTGTGGGAGGAGTGTGAGAGACTCTTAGGAACTTGTCCTATGTAGTTTAATAGAGAATAGTACACATTTCCCATAGGATTTTTTAAAATAAACCTTAAAATTGTGGTAGAAAATTCTTTGCAGTTCAGAAAAAAAGTAAATCAGACAAAAGAAGTATCATACTGTGATCCACTTCGTAGGATTTTAGTTTATATGTATAAATAAGAAATCACTAAAAAAAAAGGAATCTAAATCATTCTTCTTTTATACCACTCAAGTATTTACTCAAGTTGGGTCTCTGAGCTCTGTATCTTTTAGATTTTGGGTTGTTCCCATTTTTGAACAACCCCATGGCTACAATTCTGTTGTGACAATGAAATCCACACCCAACGGAAGAGCCTCTACCCTGTGTAGCATTTCTTTGGAAGAGACCCAAAGTCAAGCAGTATCCAATACCACACAGCGTTTGCACCTACACTGTTGTGAGAAGCCAGATCTCCTGCAAGAGCAAGGACAAACGTCCCAGGCCACCTGTCTCTTGCTGCCTATGTCACACCATGCTCTGCACACGTGCGGGGCTGGATGTTCCCTGCCTGCAACATCACCAGGGTGGACCTGCACCTACCTGCCTTGTAGCTGGGGCCTGCAGGGGCAAGAAGCTGCCTCCACTGAGAACCTGGTTACCTGGAGTTTTTACAACACAAATAGGGGGTATATAGGAGAGACAAAACAGGAAAGAAAAATGTCACATTATTTATCCACAGAGTCCTGCAGAAATGCTCCATAAAAGCACAAACTCCTCAATGCCTGAAGTGTTCTTTCCTGTCAAACGGAGGCCTGAGTTTCTCATGCAAACTTGCAGAATAAAGGTGTTACACAGCACTGCTGGGGGGTTCCAGATCCGTTCCTGAATAAAAGAGTTACAGAGTATTTCCCTCCAGCTGACAAGGCATTAGCAAACCTATTTTTGTGATTCACAGATGTTCACAGAAGAACTAAAGAGAGTCTGTTATTATCAACAGAAAATACATTTCACTTCCCTAAAAATATCAGGAACATTGGCTATAAAGAGTTTGTTCTTTCCCAGTAATGCACTTTTTCATTACTGTCCTGGATTAAAATTAAATTGCTAACATAAGGACAAGCAGATGAATCCGTGGTTATGATAGCATAGAGAAACGTCAATACAATGCTTGTACCCTGTAAGCTCCTTCAGTATTTAAAGATTCCTATCTCTGGAATAATATAAACTGAAATACATTGTGAGGATGTCACACTATTAAATGAAGCAATGCTGTTCCTACGGCTTCACTTCTGTATGCTCTCCTCACACAGATAGTAAATAATATTTTGAAAGGAAATTTCAAGCACGTTTCTGTGTTTGCACGTGTAGGGACGGGGCGCAGCCATTGTTCAGAAGAGAACAGGGCTCTGTTCCTGCAGCATCGGCAAAATGCTGATAAAAATGCTAAAATTATTTACCAGCCCTAATAAAAACAAGGCCCTTCCAAGCCCTGACTCACAGCATCTTTGCAGCAGGGGCAATGTGCTGTCATTTTTTAGTGATGAGAGAGATTAAAACAAGGCAACTCAAGCTCTGAAATATTTAACAATATAATTATTAGTTAGGGGATCAAAAGAACTGCATGATTCCCACTTCCATATGAGAACATGGTGGTAATTGTACTTAAGAACAAACAGCTGCTTCAAAAGGGGACCCATTCACATATTCTTCTAAAATGCCTTATAATGACAAAAGCCATTCTGAAAATATCTTTTCTCTTTCCAGCTGCTTAGGTGGAGGTTACAGCCAAATTCCACTGAATTTTATTGAATTACATTGGTCCTCACATTCCCAGCCAGAGAGCTGTGCTGACTACTCCAGGTCTGCCCTTCTGTGTTCCTTTACACGCCCTGCTCTTGCCAGGGGCAGGATTCTTCTTGGTTTTCTTATTTAGCTTGTGAAGAATAATTTAATTTACAAAATATTCATTTTTGCCTTTATTTCAAAGGCATTTAATCACCAAGCCTTCTATAAAGAAGTGGAAGCAATGATTGATGGAAGGAGGTTCGCGACACTAATCACTTTGAAGCAACTAGGGGAAAGTGCCTTTGGTTACATGGTCTCCCCTTGCCAGAAACATCCTGGTGGCTTCTAAGGAAAAAGGGTAGAAATGGGGTTTATCTCTGGAAATTCAGTTATTTATGTCTTTCCTTTTTACCAAATGTTGAAACTCCTGCTTCGTTTTAGACCCGCTTGGAAAGTAATACTCTAAAATAATACATGCCCCCACCCTCCCCCCCAAAAAAGTGGAGTCTCAGTACTTTTGGAGTCTCAGGGGAACACAAAATGAAAAAAATAATTCTGGACAGTTTCTGCTCTTTCTGTAATGAAAAAAGTAAATGGAAATATCAAAGTGACACCTCCATCAATTTAGGATTAAGGAATCGACTTTTACTGTCTCAAGTCGGAAAACTGCAGAGAGATTCTGACAACCCCAGTTTAGAAAAGTGCCACAGGAAAAGAGGCTAATCCATTCTTCAACACAGCTATTTAATGTATAAGGAACATTATGTTACACAAACTAATATACCTACTGAATTATACTCTACTTTACATTATTCATGTCTCACTTTTCATTTCTGTGCTTTCACTAATTGAGTTTCTATCCTTTATTTGTACTACAGTGTCTCAGGGGATCCTCCTGTTCTCTTTATAAAAATATAACTTAAGTGCTCCCATAAAATAATTATGTCTTTGTATTAATTTGTATTAATAGGTGTGCTTTAATCACATAGCTCTACCATTTGAATACATTAGAAAAAGCACATAGTGCACATAGGAAGCTTGTGTAATATTTATGTAACCTTCCCATATATTATTCCAAAACTGTTTTGTTCTGAGCCCTGTTATGTGCTAAACAAAAAACAAATCTTAGCCCCACTAAAAGCAAAGCTCTAGAGTACAAACACACTGCATGGAAATACCAGGGCTGGTTACCATAAATCACACAGTGAAAATCTACAGGAGAAGCTTCTTTCTGATGGGAGGTTAGTGTTGTTGATTGGAGCCACCCTTCAGGATGGGAGGGTCCCTGCAGGACAGCAGGGACATTAGTGCTGCACAGCTCTGCTTTACGCCCCTTCACCATAGGCTGCATGGAAAAGGTGTGGAGTTTGGGAAGGACTGCGACTCCATCCTGCAAGCAGCCGTGCGAAGGCTCAGCCACATTCCCTGAGTCCCAAGGAGTCAGGCAGACTCCTCCTGGGAGGCAAATTAATTACCTGTGTGGGAATTTATGGGCTCAGGTACTTCCGTACCAATTGCAATTACCAATGTGTTTATCTCCATTTTCATTCTTGATGTATGTGCTTGATATTTCCACTAGGCAGGCAAATTATACATATACAAAAAACAATTCAGCTTAGGCAGGAAAAGTTCTGTTTACATCGAATGGGAACACAAGCTGCCCAGGATGGAAACTCTCCTACATGCATGGCTCTGTCATAGGACAGACTGACTTCAAGAGATAGCATAGGAAATTTCCGGCCTGGAAGAAGCTGGGGACATGCCTGTCCTCAGCTTCCCAGGCCAGGTCACACTGCAAATTCACATTTTGTTTCATAGGTCAGTTCTTTATACCCTTCAGCCTCTGATCTACACACAGCACATCCATATAAAGCTCTACTTCACAATAGCTTTGTACGGCAAATAACATATGTATCTGTGTGCGTGTGCATATATATGTGTGTGTATGCACACATTGTTTTTTATAAGGCCTGTCAGACCTCTACATTATAACAGAGAGGCTATTACAGACAAGTTTAGTTAGCCGTGCATCATTTCACACCTTCATTACGATCTTTACCAGGGAAATGGATTGCTTTGGAGCCTCTCTCCATCCTCATTAAACTTCCACTCTGGTGAGGTGTCAGCACTGCAAAATGCCTAATGTAGACGGTTAATTATAGCAGTGCTCCCTGCGTCTCCCTGGCCGCGGCAGTCGGCTTCCTGCCCGGCACTGGTTGGACCAGAACGAATGAGGGGGACCGAGTGGTGGCAGCAAGCAGGGGACAACATGCTCCACTGGCCCACGTGTAACACCTGGAAAACACCTGCAAACCTCATGCCAGCAGGACGCGGCATTTCGGGTGCAGCGGGTGGTTTGGGCTCAGGGGAGGCTGTGAACGGAGGCACCCATCTCCTTTGCTAATACAGTAACTACAAGTTGGATGCTACAGACCCTATTACAGATGTAGTCCTGAGAGCTGCCCAGGGAAATAGCAGCACTTACCAGAACAAGAGGTGGCAGAAATTAGCCTGAAATGGCATAAATGATTTCAGGATACCAGTCGTCTGGCAGTGAACAGTTAATTTGCTCCCAGAAAAGTCACCAGCTGGGGAGGATCACAGGGACAGGACACCAGCAGTCTCACTATAGCAGCCCCGCTGTTCCTCTTCCACCATCTTCCCAGGGACAGGCAGAACTTCCCAAACCTGCTCTGGCTCTGAACATTGGTCTCTTCTGCTCATTTATAAGAAAAGAAGAACCAAGAGTTAATAAAACACAAGGCCACAAAGAGCTGGAGGCAGCAAGGAGGTTCCATCATTTCTGGACACCCCAAACCGCTCTTGTGCCATTCGAGTACCTGGCGACCGGGTATCCTGAGGCTGACCTGAAGCTTTCTGCAGTTCCTTAGGAGCACTAACACTTTACGGGAAGGCTGACATTTCATCCATCATTGATTTAAGGCTGGATGAAACAGCTCTGACCGCCTGGTGTGACCTCCAGGAGAGCCTGAGCCAGCCCTGCGCGCCCTGTCCCCTCCAGGCTTGTGGTGATCTGCCCAGAGCCAGGAGAGGAATCCAGGTTTTACCCGGCAGCAAACCTCGCCTGCAAAGGAGGTTTTCCTAAGGATAAATTACACTCATATTTTTCAGTCATGGAACACACCCATGGAAAGGACTCTACGCTTTTTAGATCTGCATTTCTCCCATTCAAAAAACAAAGCTAACTAAGGATTGACCAAGTAACACCTTGCAGTACAAATGAATATTTCATTCTTACCAGGAGTAATGCACTATATATACACATATATATCCATGAAGGAAATATATATATGAAGAAAGCATCCTCGTTGTAAAAGAACACCATGTTCTGGCAGAACTGAAAAAGGCATCTCCCTGACAAGGGATCAGAAGATCAAAGTTGTGTTTTATTAGTTGTATAAAAAGTATCTTTAGCTCTCAGTTGAAAGGAAAAATTTGCATTTAAATAGAAAGATTAATAACTGTAATACACAGAGCCCACACTGAATAATTTTTGTAACACAAAATAATTCATATTGTTTTATATAAATTGTGCACCTTAAGTCAAGCTACAAAAAATGATAATCGTAATATTTTATGGAACAATTTTAATATAATACAGCTTGTAACATTATTATTCTAAGCTGTAAATAATGCATGTCTGGAGCTTTGGGGAAAGCTGGATTTAAAATACTTATCTCTGAAAATGTAATAGGGCATGTGCTTTTTGGTGCAAGTGTCTGCGCTATGCATGAGTTCAGATTTTTCCTTTAAAAAGTAATCAGGAGATGTAGGAAGGCTCCCTGCCTTATAATGCAAGGCCAGACCAAGCAGTGAGGTCTACAGAGATCTTATTGCATTCTGGAGGAGAAAAAAAAAAAAAAATCCCAAAACATGCACATTCAGATGCACCCAAGCATTCTGCATTCTGAAATGCTACTGAACCACCAGGATGCATTGGTCAGATCCAAAAGCTGGACTTTTAAAACAGGCAGAATAAAAAAAGATATTCATTTATGTTGAAGTGTCATTTCACATTACAAATATATTTTTAAAAAAGTCCATTCTGCAGGAAAAGAACCCTCCTTTTGCATTTCTTTCTGGCTAAGTCTTAAAATAGAAAAGAAAATGTCAGAAAAAACATAAAGAAAAAATCCCTTATGTTCCACCTGAAGCATTTTGCCTATTTTCTGTTAGGGAGAAGGCCCTCAGACCAAAGTCCTATAGGCTTAATCAATCCTGAGATGACTTTATCCATCTCTCTGCCATGACTCAGAAAGCATGGGATGAGACGTTGGATACCATGACTTCCGAAAGATGCATCTGAACATGGGGTGACTGTTCTACCCCTCCTCACCATCTGACACCCTTCTGCATGTATAAAAAACAATCCTTCCTCCAGGAACTGTTGCAACTTCAGGACACTTTGAATGTATCCATCTTCTAGTCACTTCTTCCTGTATTGACAGGGCAAAGATAGATCAAATCTTTTTCTATTTAAAACAGTCACAAAGGCTAATAACATGTTTTGTCAGGACTAATTTTCTTGCAGACGATGTCAATTAGTATTACAATACTTTGTCATATATTCTTTAGCTACTCAATGTTACTGCTTCAGCTTCTGAATGCAAATATTTCCTGTTAAGGAGAAGGATAAAGCCACACGATTCATCTCGGTTACACATTCACATATTGGGATGTCCAAAGTTAAAAGCAACTCTCTGGTGTGAAGCAGTTTTCCACTTCCTGTGTATCCAAAATGACAGCTAAGAAAATCCTTGTCTATTATAATGCAAGATATTTTTTCTGCTTTATTTTTTCTGACCATATGTATTGTACAAGCAGAGCACAGGCTTTCATGCTATCATTCTGCTGTCTGGAAATCTCATTCCACAGTCTCTGTTTTTTCATTGCTGTTTTCAGATGTTTAATGAAGCGACACATGGATATGAGATGCCCCTGTTATTTCTTTTGCCCGGGATCTATCGTTTTCAATCTCAGAACTACTGAATAAATGGAAATAATGTTACTGGGCCTGTTTTGCAGTTCCTGAGCAAAACTCCCACTGGAGTCAATGAGAAATTTGCCCAATGTACATACTGCAAGATAAGTCTTTTTTTCTTTTTTCTCTTCTCTGTATGGAGAAACAGAAAAGGACCATATTCACTGTCCATAGGCCTTGTCTGCTTTTAACCAAATAATGCCATTAGGAAAGGGCTTCATACTCTGCAATGGTCATTTCTCTACCTACTTGCTCTCTTCTTTGGGGCCTCATTTTAGTACAAGCTAAAGACCAAGGAATAAATAAAACACATTTCTCGGCAGGCAGTTGTGGATTTGCCCAAGAAAACCATGCAAAAAGCTGATTTCTCACCCCCTCCAACTCAAAGGTGCACCCGGTGACCTTTTCTTCCTGCCTCGCCATCTCAAACGACAGGAACGATCAGGCTTCAACACTGAAGGTCAGTCATATCAAGCTTGTCTGTTTTCTGCTTGCCGACGAGTTCACACGCACCCTTCCGCTCGCCGAGATCCCGCACAATGCGCTGGTCTGCGCGGATGCGTGGAAAAGGGAATTCAAATGAGCTGAACTCATGTTGAACTTCCTTCCTCAGCTGCTGCTGCAGTAGTGATTTGTTGACTCTCCAAGGCTCATTCAGGACTTTTTTTTTTTAAGCTTTGACAGAGTAGATAAAGTAGACATGGATTTCATGTGCCAACTCTTCTGTATTTTTGGCACTCCACTCACCGCATGGCAGGTCAGTGAAATACAAGTTTAAGCAACAGTAGACGCCTCCAGTGTGTATCTGTGGTGTCTCAAAGTAGACTAAACTAATCTCCCCTTCTCTTCACCATTAGCGGTGATGCTAAGCTGGAAGCAAGGGCTGAGGATGCTCTAACAGCCACACAGAATCTTAATAAGATCTACTTACAGTGATATTGTGCATTTCAGGCTGGCTGGCTCAGTTTCCTTAGTCACAGCCTCACAAAGGAGCTGAATGCACTGACTTATTTTTGTGGGCTTTTTAATTATTTTAGCATTGTCTCTGATTTTTGTATCAGCCATCTGCAGAGTGAGGCAGGATGCGTGCAATCTTCTATGGCACATGTTGTACTTTCTCCATTATAATCTGATGGGAAAGAAAACCAAAGTTAAGATAGATTAAGGTCAGCGTACTCTCAACATCCAATCGCTATATAATCCACTGTGTTATCGCCGGGGGAGATTATCAGCATTGATAGGGCCCATTCTTCGAGGCATTCAGCTCTGTTGAAGCCCACTTCCCTCACAGAATGGCATTTCTGTTCGGTCTGAGCTGAGAGGGGAACCATACAGAAATTTTCTGCTACATCCCACTAATGTGCAGTAAGCGGCTGTCTTTGGGCAGCATACAGGAAATGCATTTTCACTGCATGGCACAGCAGAGCACAGCTGCTCTGCTATAAAGAAAGCTCATACAGCCACGTGGGATAAAGGCATCCGAGCCCATCCCTGCAGCACCACGGGGACAACGTAGACATGGCACGGAGAGGCCAACAAGCTGGGCCCAGCAAGGGGGTCCCTTCAGGCCAAGGAGGTGATAGGGGGCAGGATCAAGCCTCCCAAGGCATGAGACACATGCTGCTTCCTTCCGAGGGCCTGCAGGCACGCTTCTGTTGTTGGTAAATGATCCAAAGAATTATGCAGGGAGGGCGAGCCACAAAGCTCAGCGTGCTTAGGATACGATTGACTCGGTGCCTGCCTCCCCGTCTCCCAGCAGAGATATGTCACATCTGAAAAAATGCCCTGAAACCAATGCAATTAATGCATTATCCCCTACTGCATTCTCTCCCTATATAGGGATGAAACCGAACAGAAGATCAGCAAGGGCGAGCTGCACAGCAACTCCAGGTATCACCACATTTAACTAGCAGTTAGTGGTATCAGAGCAATTCTGGGGGGCAAACAGAGTTCAGAGGCAGGACTGTGAGCGCTAAGCTCTGATGCATTGGTTTGAATGTATCAGGAGAGGGACAGAGTGGGAGGACAGCAATAACCATGTGCATTGGTAACAGCACAACACATAAATAAGCTATTAAAATAACAATGTTCTGTGAGTAACCAAAGTGTCCCAGGTTTCAGGACAATTTCCCTGTCTTTGCAATTAATATGCGAAGGTAGAAGTGTTTTCAAATTACTCTAATTCGTGGTTCCTTACCCATTTCCAACAAGTCAATGAACGTTGCTCCTCAAGAAGGTGTCTCCTAGCAACAGGAAGACTCATCAGCAGTGAGGAGCCTCCTTTGGTTGTGCCACGTTGGAAGCTCCTATGAGATGTCAAAGGGAGGCAAGATGGAAGAGGCAAATACTGACCCCAGGCAGGCAGTAACAATTCCAGTTACTCTTATTTCTTGTTTTGTATGACTTGAGATTGAAGTCCTTACCTTCTTCAGGCCCTTCTCCATTCCCCTTGCTTGGAACTGCACCTGATTTGCATAGATGAGGAATTAGAGAGGGAGAGTGATCTTCTGGAGATGAAGGACACAAGGGATTTAGAACTGAGCAAAGCAGCAACCAAAGCTGATGCTTCAAGATTCATCCAAACGATGGAGTTTCAGCAAACCATTAGCAAGTCTGGTACAATTCCAGAAAAATGTTCACTAGGAGAAAAAAAAAATGAAGCAAATAATTCAAATACACCAAAATTTTGCATTGTTAAAAAGTCAAAATATTTCCTTTCAACATTTTTTAAATGAAACTTGCATTTTTTTTTCCACTTCAAAAAGTGTTGGTAATTGAGCTTTAAAAACAAGGCAGCAAGGATTTTTTTAATGTCCAGAATACTGATAAAGTAACCTTTATAAGGCATCTTTTTGGGTCAGAATCATTCAGAAATGATTCAGAAATTGCAAACATGGGTCGTCGCTGCTCACAGACTCCACAGGAGTGGTTTAAACTAGGTTCATTGGAAACAAGAGGCCAAAGACCCCAGATAAACAGGAAATCTAGGAGAGGAGAGGGATGCACAAGGTGAAAGGGAAGGTCCTGAGGAGAAACTGAGGCCACCTGAGCTTCTAAATTATACTGAAATCAACTAAATCCACAACACAACATTTGGCTGAGTTGCTTCCTGGGTAATATATGACTACATGGAAGCTGTATGAGCCTTAGTGTGGTCACGGGAGAAGTTCCTCTATCCCTGAGACCTTCCCTAGCAGACAGGACATGACCTGGACCCAATGGGCAGCATGTTCGCTCCGGCGTGGGAAACATTCCTGGTGCCTGAACAACATTCCCGCTAGCGTAAGGTCTTTCTTCTTACATGCTTTTAATTTTTTGCTTATAGCTTTAGTCTTGCTGCATCATATATAACTGTACTTTCATGCTTGGGTAGCAGCAGTAATAGATCAGCAAGATTTCTAGCATCTCTATCTCAGGAGAAAAAGTTTTATTAAATCATTAAATAAAATGTGGAGTCTGCCTTTATTTTCTTTTTTCTAAAAAAAAAGTCAGCTTCAGAACTGAGACACAAGTGGAAAAGGAGATGCAGTGACCAGTAATCCAAAATATTTGAATTAGAGGTTGTGTATCAATGTCATTAAGGAGGAAATAGAGTACATGCATTTAAGAGCGAGAGGATAAAAAAAAAACACAGAAAGAGAAAAGGAAAAAGAAAAAAGAGAAGATCCATTTGAATCAGGCCTTTTCTCACCTCTAATAAGACTCTGAAAACAGCACTAATCAATCCAAATGACACTTTAGTGTGGAAATCTATTATATTCTTCAATGATCATATGCCTTTATATGTTATAATTTGGTTCTGAATTATGGCCTACATCAATTATAATTTAACACTGCTTCCCATTGTACAATCAGACAGTGATGAGAATAGAAGGGCAGTGGACATTAGAGGATTACTATCAGAATCACCTAATTTAATTAAGGAGGAGATTTATTAAAATGGTAACATTAACAGGTGTTTTATGAGACTAATAATTAATAAGGTTGCTGTAGAACATTTGTAAGGGAAGTAGACAATATGTAGTGCCAGCAGAACCTTCCTGTAATGGGATAACAATAAAGCATTAAGAGCTGTAGATCAGATATTATGATAATAATCAGATTCTGTAAATTATGGTTTGAAGAGGATTAAATACCATTACTGTAAATGAGTATTTATTTAAGC
Source organism: Tinamus guttatus (assembly GCF_059628265.1). Classification (NCBI taxonomy): domain Eukaryota; kingdom Metazoa; phylum Chordata; class Aves; order Tinamiformes; family Tinamidae; genus Tinamus; species Tinamus guttatus. Next base: position 2,568,237 of record NW_028288841.1, on the reverse strand, counting down.
TCCAGTGGTCCCCTGCATGCCATCTGGAGAAGAGGAGGGTGGCAAGCAGACTCTGCAGAGCGGACACTTGCTCTCACCCTGAATTTTGCAGTGATGAGTCAAAACTTTGTACAGCGTACTTTGCCAGTAAAATACTAATCCTGAAAGCATCCATTTAGGAAACTGTAAGGGGAGTATGTGGAAGCACAAATCCAAAACCACTGCTTTATAATTAAAGTTACCTTCCAGCAACTGGAAGTGGGTAGCCCAAGCCTTCCTTCAGCCAGTAGCCTCCTGGCCCATGGCTGTGCCTGGTATTCCGGAAAGCAGGAGTGAGACGATCTCTGCCTGCTCCCCTTCCAATGTCTGCAAGTCCTGCAGATTCAGTATGAGGTGAAAAAAAGGAAAAGAAGAGGAAAAGGGGTGCAGGAAAGCGCAGGGTGATGCACGCTCTCACGGCAGGAGAGCACTCGAGCTCACTAATGCAAGGAGGCCACTTTGCAGATACAGAAAACAACCTCCAGGCTCTTTCTGGAAATGAAGGTATAGAAGGACTTTGTCTGAGTTGCTTTGCAATTTGCAGCTCCTGTTACCACCTGGTGTTTTCTTAGCTCTAGGCTTAAAGAAGTTTTATTCCAGTGCTGGTTGTGGCCACCCCCTCCCCAGGCAAAAGCAGCGAGGGAGCTACGGCAGCGCTGCAAATGTGCTGCTCTTTCTCCAAACCTGCTCCAAGCCTTGACACAGTGATGGAAGAGGATATTAGCAAAGGGAAATTTTTTTCAAGGCTAGTACTTTAATGAGCTCCTAAATAATGACTTTATCTTAGAGGCAGCACTCAATATTCATTCTGCATCACACCCCAGCAACACCGCCGCCCCACTTCAGCCAGCAGCAAACAAGCTCAGAGATGCAGTAGGGAAACTGGTCCCAATGCATAAAGGGACAGCGGAAACAGCAGGAAACCATCCCCACTGTCCCACGGGCATCGTGACAGAGGGTCGCATGGCTTTAGTGGCCACCCCACAGATGCAGGTTGCCCCCAGCCTGCTCACAAATCTGTCTCTCAATGCCTGAGCCCTGAGTTTAATTGGCACCTGCTACTGCTGAGCACTGGGTTTGCAGAGCAAATAAAACAGTTCTTTGGTGTCAGTCATGGAAATGCCATTTTTGGGCCACGGTTCAACTTTTTGCTTATTTAGGAGGCTGCTTTATTTTTGAACAAGGCTGAGTCAACGGGTAAGACCCTTCGCCCTGTGCCCGGCCCACAGAGGCTCGGCCACGTTCCTCACCCACAAATTGCCCTGTACAGTCTGAGGTGACTTTGGGCTCGTGCCTCAATCAACGTTCACCCTCTGTGAACAGTTTGGGTTCAGCATGTTGCAATTGGGACAATTTTGAGCAAATACTTCTGGTTCTTGTTTCTAAGCTCTGGATCACAAGTGTCTCAGAGATGTATCTGCCTCAATGGGAAAAGCTGTCTCTGCCAGACCTGGAGGAACTCCTGCAGGAAACTGCTTCCATCAGTGTTTCCCCAATCCAGAAGTGGGACCCAGGCCAGTTTTTGTATGCCCTGGGGTGCTCAGGAGGACAGATAAGCCCAACTTGACAGAGAAGCCAGTAACCACCCAGCAGCCTCTAGAGCTCCCATATATTCATCTCCCATCTTTTTAAATTTTTACCTTGTCCTTTGTTTATGTGAGCTCATCAGGAATGGAAACCAATGCCTGACCGCTGGTAACACCCTGCCTGCATAACCAAAAGCCTGGCGGGCAGCAGAGACTGAGCAATGCCTCTTGTCAGGGCAGTGCTGCAGGGTTATGGTGCCCAAACAAGTCTGCAGCGCGTTTTCCACAGGCAGGCCAGGGTTTCCAAACCCTGCAAGGGACTTGGCACCTACCTGGCACAACCCTCCTAAGCTTCCACCAAATTCCCACCTCCAAGTGGCATGCATTTGGGGACCACTAATCAGCCAAATTCCCTGCACAGCACAGAGGGGCTCTTGTCCTTTGCTTTGGATTGCATTTCCTGGGAAGAAGAGACAGGGATTGCATTTGAACAACCCCCAGTTCCCTGCCCAAGTAACTAGTGCCAATGTACAAGCCAAATACATATACTTACTCTGAAAGGCTGCAGGCTGCGCCCAGCGGTGTCAACAGCAGGAATCCTGTTGACTTCACAAGCATAGCACAGGGCTGAAAGAAATGCAGATGCTACATTTCAAAGGGAAAAAGGTGCACAGTATATTCCCTCCCTGCCAGAGAAATCCTCTGGGCTAGCTGGAGCAAAATCGTTGCAAAAGCCAAGTCTGTTTCCTTCCCTGGTTCTGCTACTTAAATCTTCCAAGGGATGCCACTGTCAGTCACTGAGTTTTAATATTACCACAGCAGCATTACAGGAGAATGAGTGCTGAATCAATAAAAAATTAAGGAAATAGGGTTTTATTACACAGTGATATTTGGAATTGATCCCTTAGGCTTTCCAGTCGCTTCAGTTTTGTTTTATACATCAGCGGCCGGAGCATCGTGCAAAGTAGTTAGAATGCAGGAACCAATCAGTTGTAATCTAATTGTAAATGGACCACAAGCAAACTGAGAGAAAATAGAGACAGGCAGGGCATCATGTTGACAGATGTGCCTATGGTATATCGTCTCTCTGCTCTGCCTAACTAGGAAAAATACTCTCTCGAATTGTTTTATCTATGTATAACGCCAATAACAAGAACAATAGGGGGGAAACTTGTCTCTTGCAGGGACATGAAGAATAAATTTACAGAAAAAAAATGTGAAAAGGGAAAATAATATTATCATTTGTTCTTGGCCCCACTTGCAAAATGCTAAACTAACAGCCAACAAGCATATGAAAAGCGTAGAATAAGCAGCACGGGTGTCTCGCTCAAGTCGGTGAACATTTCTCTGAGGTCAAAATGCAGCTGATCCTCTGACCCTCAAGCGAAGGGGCCAGGCTCTGCCCAGAGACATTCAGGCAAGCAGAGAGGTTATGATGATCACCAGGTAGTGGCAGACATCACTTGGCCATGGAGCTTTCCACAACTTCACATCACATCGCAGCCTGCATTGATTTCAACTCCTTTCACTCGCTACTAGCGATTACTATTTTGCCTCCTGTTCCCCTTCCATGAGCTCTTGCAGGAGAGCAGCTCCTGGCGGTCCCAAGGCTGTGGGAAAGCTCTGGTGAACTGTCAGCCCTGCTCTGCACAAGTCAAGGCCAGAGCCTGATGCCTCCAAGAAGCATCGTCTTTAATCTCAGCCTAACACGTTCAGTCCCCTGAAGCTTCAGCCCGTCCCTGTTCCTCCGGGAGAGCAGACATCTATTTATGAGTGGGTCCTTCTCCATCCTCCTGTCTCAAACACCCCACGGCTCATTCACGCTCTTACCATAACATAGCTGAGAAGTCTTCAATGCCTTCGGACCTCATTCCTTCTCAGTAAGCTGCCTGCTTTGATCCTCTACTGGATTTGTTCCTTTAACGTCCTTATGAAGACATCCCTGGCTGTAATTCCTCCTCGGTACAGCTCTGCCCTGGCTCGAACGGCTGTATTCACCTCCTAAACACAGACAGCAGAATTAGAGCCTTGTCTATAAATTTAAGACCCAGTTAATGCAGGATATTATTGCAGTGCCTTACAAGGTATCATGTGGAGACCCCTCCAAACCTCCTGAAATATGTCTACCATGAGAGCCAGGGGAAAAGTGACATTACTGTGGTAGTCCCAGTTTTGGGGAACTGCTTTATAAACTGGTACTTTCTAACGCACACACAAAAATAAAGCAGCTGCATTGAGGTGACTCAACAGTCAGTCTCCCTGGATAAAAAGATAGGCAGAAAGACTGAATCACCAGCCTAAATATTCATCATGGCTTCACTACTAGCAACCATGAGCAGATTTTATTTTTCCTGCACAAATACGAGCTTGACCATTAACGCAGACTGCTGGTGCTCTAAAACACAGACAGCTCTGAACAGGAACTGAAAATGCTTTTGAGCAAAATAAAGTGGGAGTGAAAAGGGATCTAGGATGAAGATACCCTATAACCTTGAAGGGAGGTTTCCACAGTTAAAAGGGAAAAAAGCTTAGTTAAAATGAAAGCTGTAAAATCATTTAAAAATTCAATCACAAACAGAAAAATGATAGCTCTGAGCTTAAGAAGCACAAATCAATAACAGAGTAGACAATTTGAAAAGGGAACCTAAAGGTATCAATAGAAATTCTGTGACTTGTAGAATAACAAAAGATGGAAATTTAATATAACAGCATGATGTTAAATCCTAGCAAGGTTGAAGAGCTCATAATAGATAAGGATAGAGAAATTGTCAAACAACATGCAGTAAATGCAGAAATAAACAGCAAACATTTCTGTATTTAAAAGAAGGAAAAAACGTTTGTCTTTTACAGTGATAAGGCAATACTTTCTATTCTAACAGTAACAAAAGATTTTACACACCAAACAAAATAAGCAAACATATAACTGCAGGACTGAATAATTTGTTCTCAAGACTATTAGAACAACTGGCAAGGAGCTCTCCAGAGCAGTCATGACATTTTTGAATCATCACTGTTCAACGAGAAAGCCTCAAAGCACATCAAGAAATTTAGGATCTTGCCAGTATTGATAAGATTCAATAGGGTGGCCCAGGCCTGTTTGTTCAGTGTGGTGCTGGCTATAAACAAGTCTTGCCCCGAGGGACACAAGGAGAGGTACCAATGATGTCCAGGAGCCTGCCCAGGTAGGCAGTGTGTCCCCACAGGCAAGTGCAATGTGGCATTTACTCCCTCCGGGACACCCTGACCCCCAAGCCCTGTTTTCACTTCGGCCCCTGACCAGATCAATAGGCAAAAGGATTGCTGGGATGGTTTTCAGGAGTGAAAACTATTTGCTGTCTGTTCATCTGATTTCCACGTTTTCCAGCCCTCCTATTTGTTAAACAGATCCTACTTAATAGTTTGTGAATACAATTTGATTGGATTTGATTACCACATATAAAATACAGAGTGTTTGGGCTGGCCAGAAAAATACATACAATTATTAGTAGTAACAACTGTTACGCAAAGCTACATTGCAAAATGTACTTGAAGCCCCAGCCAAGCAGCTGCTTTTGCTCTGCTTTCTTGCCTGCTGCTTGCACAGAGGATGCTCTTCGGAACAAAAAGTGGCTCCACCTTCACCTGGAGCCAGAGTTTGACTTTTCTACACACTTGCCCTCTCACTTAAGTTATGCCCCTGCATCTGCAGGCTTAGCTAATCCTCTCGTTAGCTAGCAACTGGTAGCTCCGCTCTGCTCCGCTGTGCTTAGCATTATACAGATCAGCCAAGTATTGATGCAGCATCACTGAGGAGAATCTAGATTTTTTTTCCCCATGCTTCCTTCTTTTGAAGCTTGATACACGCTGGAAATAATTTCAAGGGCTGCTGAGCATTGCCATTGGGGGAAAGCAAGGGGTTTCAACATTAAGACTAAAAGACAGTTGGAAATTTGCAAGTGGTTGGCTTTGAAATTAGATCTTGAAGTTAAATTCAAAGGAGCCCCTGTAGCCTGTCCCACTCCCTGCAAAGCCAGGTAGCACTTCTGGCAGCGATTAGCGAAGCTTTTCTTCTCCCCTGGCCCTCTCTAGTCCACAACTCTCATCCTATAATCCTGGCCTAGTCCAAGGCATCTATCCAAGGACAAGGGCTGTGGCACAGCAGGGCTTTATGGTAGCCCAGCACTACTGAGCACCAGTCGTGGTAGCAAAGCTGCTCCAAGCCCAGAATGAGGGTCTCCTTCCCTCTGCAATCATTTTGTACCCTGGGTTCAAGGCATAACACAGAGGAGACGAGACCCCATTCCCTGATGAGGGCAAAGGCTCATGCTTTTGGAGCAACCCAAACATCTCATCTGAGGTGGAAAGAGCTGGCCAAAGGCACAGTTCTTCTATCATGTTCTGGAGAAAACAAGGAGAAAATGGATGCTGAGGCACATTTTATGCAATTATTCCCTATCTGCATCCCAGTAGCACTCAGGGGTCTCAAGTTGGGGGCACATCCAGCTCTGCTGTGCACTTCTTTGTGATAAATCCTCCCACAAAGTATTTGCTCTCCAACCAGCTGACCAGAAGGATTGAAACAGACCAGACCAGAAGGATTAAAAAGCAGGAGATAAAAATTAGGCACTTGCTAAAGTGCACACCCGTCAGGTGTGGCAGAACCTGAAACCCAAGACCCAGTTCTCCTCTCCAAGCACAAGTATTCCTTGTAAAGCATTTATGTGATTTTTATCCCTGCTTCTCAGCTCTCCGAGGTACAGCAATATCATACCTTGGAAAACAGAGGGATGTGGCTTTGTATTAGATGCGGAGCTGGCAGGAACAGGCTGTGTATGGCACGTCCTGTTTTGTTCTTGCTGCTAGTTTACATTCACTGAATATACTTTTAAAATCACATACATTTTCATATCTTGCCTCCCTGTAACCTAGATGCAGCTTAGCAACATCTGCTTCCATGCGGTCTCTGTCTCCTCACAACGCGTGAAGGAGACGTGCCAAGTCATCCTCATGGAGAGGTCACTTAATTTTGGTTTGTAAAGCCAAATCTCCTGTGCTCTCTGTAATTACCAATCAATTTTACATAAATAGCAAAATTAAGCCCCATTATTCTCATTTACCACAAAATTAAAGGAATTAATTAAACATGGGAAAAGTGCTGATGTCTGCCAAATTGTTACTTCCAACAGATAAAAATAAATTCAGGAATTATATGCAGACAGAGGAAGAAAATCAGCTTTCCATCCAGCAACTCATGGAACTATTGCAGAGGGGAAGATTGTAAATAAGCAGCCCCGCACCGGGTTTCTCTCTCTGAACACTGGGACAAGAAACACACGTCCTTTGTTAGGAGGAACAGACAACACAGAAACAATCCCCTTATTTTTGTTTTTGGGAAACACAAAAAGCTCTGGGGACTGGTAACAACAGGCTTTAACAAGAATGGCGTTTTCAAACTTTGATTTGCCAAAGAACTGCTCTCTAATTATCATGAACGGTTTCAGCTAGACATCTGAGAGGAACAAAAGAGGGTGCAAACATTTGCAGACAAACTGTGAACACATGGAAATCTTTGCAGGTGTATGAATAACTGGGGAGAGAGAATTTCCAAAATGCAGGAGCAGGGAGCTGGAAAAATAGGGAAAACCAAACCAAATGTTGAAGAACTTTGAATCTCCAGCATCTTCTCAGTTCTAATGAAGATGCATCAACAGGCTGGTTCTGAAGTCACAGTCATAAGACAAATGCAATACTGCAAGCAGTGCTTGAAAGACACTTGCAATTACAGCTGCTCTGGAACAATGAAATATATACTATTCCTTAAATAAACTGAAGAAATGATAACCTCTTTTAACTGTCGTGGTGTAGTAGAGAGATCTTCATATCTTCCTTAATGAGATTTTTATTGCCAGCGTAAATTTGTCTTGAACTGAATTTTTGTCTTGGGAACTCTGAATTATGTTATACCGAGTTGTTCCTGGTAAGCATACAGGCTTGCACACATTTTTTGCTGTGAAAATGGCTCCTTCTGGCAAACTGAAAGCAATTGAAGCTCTATTTAATTAGCTGCCTTCTGTAAATATGCCATTATTCTTCTAGCTCAGTGCTGGAGTTATATTTACAAAGGGAACAGATAGCAATAATTATTTTGGGCTGTAGTTAGTCAGTATTAGTTAATGCCTGAATGTAATTGAGAGGAAATTAAGACAAGTGTAGTCTTTGGAGAGAAAGAAAGAATATACGGCTATACCACTACAGACACTGCACCTGAATATTCTTTCACAGGTTGGGATATCTAGCAAGTTTTAGTGAAAAATAGCAAATATCTACCCAATGCTTTCTGACTGCTCTGGAACTAGAGAGGTTTAAAAACAATCACTTCACATTTTTTTAGACATATTGAATCGCTAACCATCTCTTCTGTGTTTCTAACTGTTTTTTCAAATGACAGCCTCATCAATTGGCATCCCCTGCCACCTTACCCCTATCCAAGAAAAGGACCATCAAGCTGAATGGCTCAGAAAGCTCCATCACAGATCCAGACCTGGAGGACTCTGGGCTTCTTGGGCTGGTTTCGCAGATACAGTATCTGAAAGCCCCACTGCACAGGACAGGAGGAATCACCACAAATAACCATTCCATGGATCTCTGAGAGGACATTTTCCAGTACATCTTCAAAAAAGGAAAGCAAACTAAACAAACAAACAGGCAACACAAAAAAAACACAAAAATAAACAAAAACCAAATTCACTTCTTCCAACTGAGGAACTGCCCATCTTCCTTTCATGGCTTTGGATTCACTGAGACATTTTACAAATTAACTCTCAAAACAGATTAGTTAAATTGCATCCCTATGTAGATGCTTCTATTTTAGAATTAAAGAGGCCTTAATTCAATTTACCTTAATCCACTTCTAAAGTAAATTATAGCAAATGAATACTTCTCTAATTCTGAATCATTGTTCACACTTGGGTTAAATGCAGTTTAACTAATTCTCTTTAAATTTATGACTCTAATTAATTTTCATTACTTTCCCTCTGTGTCACCGCAATACAAGTTCCCTCTTTTTGGGGCTTGCAAGTGTCAAGCCATAACTGAAACACTGAAAACTAACCAGTCATGCACTCTATGCCTTTATGTAGCAAAATTTCTTGCATACCTTTATGGGAACTTTTTCTGGATAAGGGTTGGTTAACTGGACCCACTCTTTATTTGCTAGTAGTTGTTAACACATGCAACAAGGAGGAGGTGCTTTTGAGGCTAGCTTATTGCACCAAGCAATAAGGTGACAGGGGGGTTTTAAATTCCTACTTCCAACAAAAGCTCTCTTTGCCACATTGGGCAAGCATGGTGAGTGCACAATTGATTTTTGTCCACAACCTTCCTTCAAAGTTGCCTTGAAATCACAAGTTACCTGTGCTTAGTGCCTGGCTAATCAGCATCATAATAAACAAATACATGAAGCTTCCAGGTCTGCAGGTGGCAGGTTAATGGTATCCGAGTAGCAAGACAGAGAAAAGCCAGAAAGCATCTCAGTTCCAGTGATGCTAGGAACTTGCATGCTTTTTCCATGCTGTACGAAGCTCTACAGCAACTCAGAGAACCCCCAGGGTACCTATTCAACAAGGAACAAATTCTCATTTCAGCCATTATGTAAATGAGATGCTAAAAAATGTTCTTTTGTCCCTCTGAGGTACTAGCACTACTAATGTGAAGTGCACAAACTTCACAACCAAGTAAAATATTATCTTATCTTACTTGCAAAGTGCCAGCAGTTTATGGACTACATTTCTGGGAAATACACAATGCTTACAGTTTTAGGTGACCTTTTACCAAAATTCAGACAAGAAATGTTTCCATAATTTAAACTCTGTTGTAAGCAGGGCTGGAAATGGCATGCATCTGGCATGTGGTTGCTTAGAAGTGAAGAGTTAGTACAATAACAATAAAAAAAATCTAGTGTATCTGAGCACACATGGTTCCTCCTTTATGTAACTTATGATTTCAGTGAGCCCTGCCAGAGCAGAGCTGAACTATGAATACCAACTATTTTAGTCTTCAAGAGTTACAGTGCAGGAAATTCACATCTCTGTTCTTTCCCATAGCCGTCACTCAGGATGTTCCTCATGAAAGACCTGAATCCAAAAACCAGGTTTGGACATTAATTTGATGGCAGATGGATCAGAAAGATTAGTGCAAAGCTAGAGTATATTGCCAGAGTACATACTGAATCCCTTCAGAGCCTGAGTGAGATTGTGCACCCGCTGCCCCATCCTCTGGCTGATAGCACCTCTCCTTGCTGGGTTGATGAAGGTTTTTCCCAAGGTCCTGGAGATCCACAGGCTGCTGCAGGTTGACTCTTCCTGTTGCTGCCATGCACAACACAGGAGCAGCAGGGAAGCTAGAGGTTAGAGGTGTTACATTCATTCAAATACCAGACCCTAACCCAAGGGCAGACTGCAGAGAACTGCCCCAACAGAGGTTCATCTGCTCTGGAGACTTCCACCAGTTAACAAAAACCAATAGCATAACCAAGACAGAACCCTGCAAAAACAACTGATACTAGAATTGAATCATCTCTCCCAGAAAACACATCCATCATACTCAGCACTGAACTAAGTAAAGCTTCCTTACTGCCTCCAACTTTAGCCAGAGCCTTTAGTACTGAATATTTTGAGTGCCACAACTGTACATAGCAAGACAAAAAAATCAGTCCTAAGCAAGCCTCAATCATACTGACCCAAATGTCCACCTGGAAACATTACAAGCCACCAGTTGCATTTGGGAATTTAACTCTAGCCTCCATAATGTCCTATTGAGAGCAGGCACAAGAGATGTTCTAGTACAGAGAAAGGAGAATTAGAGGCTGGGCCGGAAAGACAAGGGGTCATAGAGAGAGGAAGGCAATCCTATTCACTCCAGATGAGCCACGTGCGCTTGGACTCGGGTGAGACTCCATGGGAGGAGAAGGCAGCAAAGAACGGAATTAACAGGTCCAAATGAGATATCTGAAGAAGAATTATGGGCCCCTAGGAAGACAACGGTTGGCTGGGGGTGTAAGTAAAGCTGAGGGACTGGAGAAATGTGAGTTGGGGGTAAGGTTTCCAGAGCAAGCAGGGACAGAGTGGAGGAGAGCGTTCAGTGCCAGGACACTGAGCTGACACACAGATGAAGACAGGTCCAAAGGCGGCAGTGGGACAAGCCAGAAGAAGCAGAGAGCTCATTCTACAGCAGAGAGCTCATTCTAGCTCCTGAGAGCTGAGGGAAAAAAAAAAAAAAAAAAAAAAAAGGCAGAGTTCAGCAGAGAGCCTGGGAGATGCCAGTTACTTCTCCCAGCTGAGAGCTGCTTTTACCAAGCAGAGCAACCACAGCTTAGAGCTATCGCAGCTAAAGCCTTAAATAGCCTTAATGTAAAAACAAGCAACGTTGGACTGAACTGGACACCCTGGGTGGCGAGTCCAGGTCCTGCATGAACCCCCATGACCCCTTTCCTGCTCTGAGGATCCTCTATTGCAGAACCAGGCAAAACCCTGCTGTTTCACCTGACTGCTCGTACTGAGCCACGGCCCCAGAACTTCCCTCATTAGACATTAGGAAGCTCCCAGCATCCTAAATTAATTCACAACAAATCTATCCCTCTTTGTTCTTCTGCTAACACCATCTTCAACTCAAATGGCTCTCCCCCACCTCCTGGGCTTTTCCCCCTTGATGTATTCATCGGAAGCAATCTAATCCTTTCTCAGCTTTTATTTTCATTGGCTAAAGAGGTCAAGCTGAAGTTCAAATCTATTTGTTAGCTAAGACTTTGTAGCTGTTCTGATCAGCTTTTAAATAGAGCTAAAATGATGCGACAGAGGCCAGCATTTGCTCCTGCTACAGGCACAATACTAGAAATACAGATACCTGGTGAACAGACAGCAAGAGGAAACCAGATGCACGCAAATATATATAGAATTGTTAATGCAGAAAGGCCAAACTTGCTTCTAATGCTTACCTTGTGTAACTAGGTAGGATGGTTGAACAGAGGCTAAATTTAGCCCTTTGGAAATAGAGGGAACCATGCCAAAAAGACAGGCCCTGCTGTAATGTAAAATTCCTGCATTCAACAGAAGCCATTTACATTTCTTTTTGGTCTGCTTTGCAATTAACCTGCATTTTGAAGGTATTAAGTGTATTTATCTCAGAACACTGAGCATGCTAGAGACACCTGGAAACAGACATCAAGATGTCATACAGGAAGGTTATGGCAAGGCAGCTTCAGAGGGCAAAAAGGACACAAACATGCCCTGGAGTCAAGAAATTTAGGAACTTTACAATGGATGCTGAGCTGAGATTCACAAATACCAGCAAAGCCCAATGATGTCAACAGCTGGACGATGAGACCATTGCATCAATAAAGTTAGGAGGAAGACAAGATAAGCCATGGAGGGATATATTCTCATTAGCTTTGAGGGGCCCAATGCTGACCTCCAATTGCAGAATTACCTGGGTGTAGCAGCTCTTCCAGATCCCCCTGAAGGGACGAAGGGCAGGCAGAGGCACAAGTGATAACTCAGAGCAGGGCTGTGCCTTGAAGGGGCGGCTCAGCTGCACCGCTGTAATGCAGAGGGACACGTGTCATGCTGTGTTACACTGCTCAGCACTGCCATGTTTAGAAAAATGTTCTTTTCAAGGTACAATTCACTAGGAAAAGAGTTGAGTATATTTATCTGTCACAGCAAGGAAAAAAAAAAAAAAAAAGGGTAATTAGGCTTAAAGGAGAAGAAAGCATGTACCCAGCTTTCTGACCCTGGTTTTTGTTTATTGTTTGCATCCTACACCATCTTCTTGTTTTCTCCCTCAATTATTTATTAAGGGAAGAATAATTAAAAAAAAAAAAAAAAAAGAGAGATGGAAGAGGGTTCTCTGCTCTTGTTTGTGCTCCTGTTCATGGCTGCTGCTGTGGGAATACTGCTAACAGCAGCCACTACTGTTTTATTAAAAATAATAAAGTATATCTTTATCATAAAATAGCAATGTGATCAAAAGGATTAGTCTCTTATGCCCTTGTCTGAGCTTTAGCTGTAAATTAGAGTGCAGATAAAAACAATCTATTGTACAGCATATAAAGTTTGAAAAAGCTGATATATTTCTATATAAACCATTCAGTTCATCTGATATATATATTACAGACTTCTGCACGCAGAAGCTGGCAATCTCACATATATTTTTTATACCGAACCTTTTATCCTGTGTTTTATGGATGCACAGGGGGCCGATCGGCTCAACTCCACTGACTTTCCCAGCGCTGCTCCGGCCCAGCGCCCGCGGAGCGGCTCCGGCGGCAGCCCTAGAGCAGGAGCTGGGCTCCATCTGCTGGGCTGCAGTGCCATGGGCGAGCGAGGGATAAACCCGACGTGTATCCATACCCGGGCATTAGGGCATGGAATCTGCCAGGGTAACCCAAGCCGAACGCAGCGCGTGGCGCCCGTCTTCCCAACACCTGGCGAGCAGCAGGACGCAACCCGGAGCTTCGGCATGGAGGCGCAAGGGTGCATTAATATCCATAATGTGCATTAAGGTCCCTAACGTGCATTATCTGTCACTGCTCCTGCCTGATGCTCCATACAACACACACCTGTGCTGATGCTCCCACTACGTACTAGCACATTACACATCCCCTCACTTGCTCAAAACCCCAGTGCCTCCAAAACAGCCCATTTTCTGACTGTCCCCTTTGGTTAAAGCAGCGCTGCTTGTTTGCACATAAATCTCTTTCTTATTTTCAGCCCACAGCACTGAACACTGTTTGCAGCTATTACTAATGATTCTCCTCCATTGCCGGCTTCCTTTTCCAGTCTATCATATATAGACAGTAGATCACACAGTGAAAATGCACCAGAGGCACTGCCAGATACGAACAGCTCTTCAAGCTCTTGATCTTTCCAAAGCAGGCCAGTAGTTTCTCTCCCCTCTCACCCTGCTTTAAAAGCAAGTGCAAGTTAGATGATAAAAACTGTCTCCTTCTCTAGCAACATAATATGGTGTTTAAAATCACTTAGTTTAAAAGAAAAAGTCCTTGACTATATTACTATTCACAGCCTATGCAATGATTCAAGTAAAAAAAAAAATAATAATCTGAGTTTAATGTCTCTTTTTACATGTTTTGTTGTTTTTTCCAAGGGCTTGGCTAGGGAAAAAATACAGGAACTGGCTTCCCAACTTTGCTTTTATTTTTTAGCATATCGTCACCTTGCAGCCAATTCACTTTGGGGTCCTTTTCATTAACACAAGGCAGCAGCATATGGATGGCAAATGCTGCAGGGTAGCGTTCATTTATGTAAAAAACATTGCCACTGAAAATAAACAAAAGTAATAAAACAAAAAAAGTCTCATAAATTATTATTAATCCAAAGTTTAGCAGAACTTGAGAATGCTAAACGTAGGGTCAGCACGAGCTGCTAACCTGTGTGTAGTGCTCAGAGATACTTTTAAGCGCTACATTCAAGACATGAATGTTGCTGAGCTGGCACCACTTCCAGTAGCCCTCCCTGCTCACCTCCAGCCACCAAAGGCTGCAGAAGAGCCATGGAACCTGCCCATCCTATCACAGCAGAAACGGAGATTATCTGGGAATTCACTGATCCACAGGAGGAAAACAACAGGTGGCGAGTGAAGGGAGCTCAGAGATGATGAACTCTTTATGCATCCAGGATGCATAAAGCAGCAGTCTTAATACTTTTCTCCTCCAACATTAAGTATTATACTGATGGAGTGACTTTTTGGTTGAAAGCCATCTGCTATTTCTTTGGGTAAGAGTCTAAAGGAATTTGCTAGGCTGGTCATCACAGAGGGAAAAGTTGCATTTGTCAATGGTTGTTTTAATAAGGCAGGAATACCAAGATGCGAAATAAATCCACTTCTGAAACAAATGGGTGCAGGAGATATCCCATGCACTGCTCAGGCCCCAGGGTGATGGGGAATACAAGCTGCTCATGTCAGCTCCCTGCATGATGCACAAAACATAGGCCAGGTCTGGGTGGGAGACCTGGAATAAATTCCTGGCATTCCCAGGCACACACTAGGTCCCGGAGGAGGCACCAAGATGGGGAGGGAAGTCGGGCTTGCTGCGTTTATGTATTACAAACCTGCTAAGGAGAGAGGGAAAGGAGAGAGAGCAAGTCAAGGACGAATTTGAGGGGAAGTAAAGACAAAAAGGGCAAGAAAACACAGGTAGCAGAGATGGGAGGGGAACCCTAAGGTGTGCTGGGGGCAGCATGTTCATGGCTTTGCAGCAGGATGGCATTGGGAGCACTTGTGGAGAGAATGGGCAGGATCTCACGCATGGTCCTCGGGGTTGGACTGTGCTTGAAACGCCCTTATCAGTGCTCCACGGGGCAGCACCCACTCACTCGTTCCTTCCCTCCATCGTTACCTCCTCCTGTGCAGGTAATTCCCAGCAGAATAAGCAGCAGCATTTAAAGGTTTCAGTGTTTCCCAGAGCAGCTGTTACCCAGCCCTGGAGCTCACAGGGTTTGAGGACAGCCCAAGCTGAAGGCAGGAAGATGGGCAGCCTTTCAAAGCTCCACAAAGGCCACCAAAGGAGGAAGGGGGGACAAAAGGCAGCAGGGCCTGGCACGAGCAGCAAGACCCATTCTCTGCTGTCAGTGCCGTGGCATGAAGCAGCCAAATCCCTTCAGTTGTCAAATGTGCACTATGCTATTGTTAATGATGCTATTACTTGCCATATGCTTAGCAGTATGGCTGGATTTATTCAGCTTATTCAAATGTGAGATTGAACATTTCCGCGTAGCACAAGGCCCTAAGCTCAGAGGGCATTTGAATGGTGGGAGAAAGCAAGAACAGCGGAGGAGGAACGGTAGTTACTTGACAAGGTCAACAGCATGAATTCCTACTTTGCTCAACTCAGAGCAGAAGCCAGCATTTACACCCTGCTTCTGCTAATTGCTTTCAGAGTAGGTTGCAAAAGTCTTTGTTTCCTGTCCTAAAATTGTGCTTTCTGCTGCTAAATGAGCTCCCAGAAACACCCCCACTCTCTGGACAGATAAACTCCTTTTATAAAATCACAGATGGGGTCAAGCTGAAATATTCAGAGCCAGTGCTTGCAGGACCTGGAGCATTCGTTCAGCCCCTTTGAAAGACAGGGGTTATTTATAAATTGTGGATCCATATTCAGCTTTCAAACTTGTCCAAAATCTTGGGCTATCCAGAGAGAAGAGCTTGTTAAAAGCTGGCTTGCTTTGGTTTCTCTCCATTACAGATGCTCAAAACATGCATCTCCCACTGATTTCATATAAGCTTGTGCTCTGCATGTTTAAAAAGCAAGGCCTTGTAATTGAGGAAAGTAACACAATGATCCAGAAACTCTTGTAAAGATCTCACCAAAAATCCTATTTGTTTGAAAGACAAACAAATCCAAGAATTGCCTTGGTTCTCTTTGCCTTTCTGCTGTGAAACAGATGTTAACAACGCTTGTCTAACCTGCACAGTATTCCTACCAAGGATACAGTACCTCCAGTTTAATTCCCAAGACCTTGCTCTTATCACAGCTTATGCTAGTAACCAGGTAGACCCAGCTTAGAATACCCTGTGGATGTTTCTGCTCTTAAAAAAAAGAAATATGTAGATGTATTTTTTTCCCTGGAGTGTCATATTCTGACTCTTCTTGCATGTATTCAAACATGCTCTAAACCAGCCCAAATTCTTGTTTTTATTTAGGCAGACAACCTGTTGACAATAGTAATAGGAAACATCTTCTATACTTACTATAAACAAGCTATTTGAACAGAAAACCATAATAAAACCAGTAAAACCCAGAGCCTGTATGAAATGCAAATAATCCCAGATGATTTACAGTTTGACTGGATCAAGTAATAGAGAAAAGCAAAGAGGAAAAAAAAATGCAGGAAGACGACTGTAAGCTTATTACTTTCCAAAGCAGTAAGAAGCATTGCAAGACCTCTCCATCTATTCACCATCAAATTGACTTCAGATAAGATATTAACTCATCTCAGAATAAACTGTGCTAGTTCGATGCCCACGAACTACACCTTTACTGCCCACGGCTCCCAAGGAACAGACATTGCAGTAATTAGTGGGGCATGAAAATCAATTCTGATGACTCAGAAGACAATCTGTGATTATGAAAGTGACAGTCGAGTGCCTGGAATGACGGGCGACGCGCTCTGCATTTTCAACAATACAAGCCATTCCTTTGACCATAACTACAATTCTGCAGCACCATCATTTCAAATCAAACAAGAAATACCTCAGAATCCAGCCATTACAAGAAAATATTAAATGAAACACTATTCCTACGAGAAAAAAAAAATACTGAAATACATGCTCCAATACTGGCTTCCTCCCTGGCTTTGATTAAGCTAGCAAAGCTTTGGTTTTACATCTTAGATTGCCCCAACAGCACCTCCTTGGAGGTCCCTGACACTTGAAGCAAACTATCATTCTGCATGAACAAGGAGACCAAGACAGCTCTCCAGCCTCCTAACCCTCTGTTTCCTTCCATTATAAGGGGATCACAGTTTCTTCCTTTCCCACCCCTACAGTGACAATGCAGAAAAACAGATATTTCTCTCTCACAGAGTATGGATGTAAACCAATTCCAGTTACACAATGGGAACACAATGCCCTAACACAGACTGGATTACACAGATGTATTTCCTATCTCCTTTTGCTGGATCTTCCAAACAGAAAAGCCATTAGATTCTTCAGGGAATGCAAGATGCTCTAGCAGAAAAGAGCAGCCATCAAGCAAATTTTTTTTTTTTCTGGTTGCAAAAGAGAGGCATGAACAAATGAACAAAACTAGCAAGTCTCTTCTGCAAACATCATCATGTGCTAGCTATAGATGGCACTGTAATTTCCCCAAAGCATCACTAGTCCAGCTGAAAAGCTCCTAATTTCACCAGAGCACCCTGCTTGGGAAGCTTCCAGATACACTAATCAATGGCTAATGTAGGGACAGCTTTTGCAGGGTGAGGTCTGGACAGAAACAGAGAATTTGACTTTTTGGGGATTGGCTGTAAGGCTGAAATGCTTTAATTTGTAAGTTGTGCAAAGCAATCAGTAAAGAGCTGGATGTTATTACCACTGTGAGCACATTCATTTGTGAGCAGCAGTTCACAAGTAGCTGCCATCAATATTTTTACCTTTGCACCCAGCGCTGCCTGTGTGGGGTCACGAGCGTGATGGCAAATAACACTGAAGTAAATCTTTAAGTCATTTGCAGTTCTGTTTCTACTGGTGAGATGTCCTCCATGTGGCCCATGAAGCAATGGGATAGTTTAGGTGCCCCAAAATCCCCAAGCTGGCATCAGGGCTGCGCATTGATGGTGTCGCTTCCCATCACCACTCCAAGCACAAACCCCTTCCCACCAAATCCAAGGCCTAAAAGCTTAACGGCATAAAGGAATTGCAGGCGTAGGGGTGGCAGAGTAGAGAAAGAAAAACTGCAGATTATATATAGCAAGGAGGGAACAACACGACATGAAGGGAGAAATTTTAATAGCGACACATTTCCTTTGGGTCAAGATCTAGGGGCAGGCTTAGTAAGGTAAAAAGCACAAGAAAAGAACAGTAACAGATGCAAAAGCATCTGGGACTGCAAAAAGAGAGAAACATTACAGACCTTAAAGTAGAAACTTAATAGTAGCAGGCTGTTCTTTAGCAAAAATACCACTTTGATCTGTCATCACTCTGCCTATGGGTGTGCTATCCTAAACATTTCAAAGAAATCTCTTATCACTGTGTACCTGCCTCGGAGAACTCATACCACTGAAGGAACAGAAAGGTTGATTGTTATTTTAATTGAATTTGTTTTCAATTTATTTTCAAGCTGTCTGGGGGAAACCTTTTACACGTGCATTGTTTGATTTGTTTTTAACTTTGGTTCCATTATCCTAATAATGAAGCTTTTAAGGCATTTAAAGAAGCCTGTTTGTCGAAAAAAGTTACTCAAGTTGATCGGATCAATGCATACCAAAATGTCCCAAAGCAGGGAATAAATATGGATTTTAAAAAGCCAGCATTATTTTCCAGACCTGGGGTTTGGTTGTGACCTCCGAAGCTCAGCGGGAACCGCTGACTCCGTCTCTGCTGGCAAACACTCCCTCAGGGTAACGGTGGGGATTAATCTCCAGCATCCATTAACAGGAGCTCCCTGCGTGGAGGCTCTTTTGCAAAGGTGCTGAGTTCTTCCAGCTCTCACTGCTCCTGCTATTAAACTCCAGGACAAATCTGGACAGACGGACTCCTCAAATGAGATTAAGGATTGGCATTATAATAGCTTAATTAGGTTTCTAGGCAGTTAGCACATAGCTCTTTTCATTTTTGTAATGAAATGCTGGGCAACATTAGGCAGAGAGGTCTCGATTAGAAAGATGTTATTTTATTATTTCAGTGGTGATCAAATAATTTCTTTGAATATGAACTTTGCTAAAAAAAAAAAAACAAAACAAAACAAAAAAAACACCACACTGAGAATGAGTGAAACAGTGATGCACAATGCAGAGTTCCTAACAGTCCTTTCCCTTTCCTCTACCCCAGAAAAGGAACAAACTCTCAAAACCATTAATTTTTAAACCATCATTTTCAAATTAAATATTGAGCTAAGTTTTTAGAAAGACAAGCAGCTTTAAAAATTAAAGACCAGAAAACTGTAAATACCTTTTCCAGAGTATGGAGTATTTCTTTTTGGTCAAATTATGACTTTTAATCCACTAGCCAGTGTATCATTTTTAATCCCTGGAGCAAATCACCTGGTATTTACCCAGCTCCATCTCCGCCTCAGTTGCAGAGAGGAGGTGCTGGCAACCTGGGAAGGGACCTTAGGGGAAGAACCTGTCATTAGTCACACGCTTGTGCAGGATGAAGTTCGGCACCTAGCCCGTGGCACGAGTCTGCAAGGGCGGCAGCAACCAGGCGCCTGTGTGGCCACAGGAGTCATTAAACAGTCTATACAGAAATGCATAAAAGCCAAAATGCTAACGTGGGCACCCTGGGCCAAATTTAAACCATCACACAATTACACCCAAAAAGGTCATTCAAAGGTGCTGGAAACCTCTCAAGGTTGCAATAATGTTATTGTGGAGCTGCATTAAAAGGACATCACGTTGCAGTCACGGTGTCAGGGTGCGAAGCCTGCAGTGCCTGCTGAGGAGGTCTCACCCTGTGTCCCAGCCCCGGGCACGTTACACGAATAAAGGCTCCAGCTTCTTTTTTAAAGAGGTTTTTCATATCTGCTAATGATAGCACTAAAGCTAAGCACTGTTATTACCATGCCCTGAGGTTGTAGCACTGGTACCTGTATGGGGGAAGACTTTAATGTGCATGTAGTCCCACTGAGAAGAATAAAACCTCAAGAAGTATTAAGTAAGGAGGGAACAACCTTATCTGAAGTAAATGTTGTCATCACATGTGGCTCTTGAGCAGGGAACTTCTATTGCTGAATCTGAAAGAGCAACTGCATGAGCCAACAGCCAAGCAGTGGCACCCACTGATGACAAGACACAAGGTCTGCTGGTGCCAGCGTGGCACCAAGTGGTGCAGGGAGCCCCAGGGATGTCCCCGTGGTGCTGGTCTCCCCAGCCAACATCTATATCCTCGGCTTGAGTTAGGTTGTCCCTCTTCTGCTTTAACTCCTGTGCGCTGCCGCTCGCGGCTGCGAACAGTGATGTGTTACAATCCTCAGGTGCCTACGGCTCGCAGCTCCTGCCTAGATATCATCAGCAGAAAATAAGGATTTTGCATTGAAAGCCGGTGCCAACATCCCTGCAGTGATAACCATCCCTGTATAATTAAAATGAACATTTCATAAAATGTCATCTCCAAGCAGCATGAAAAAGAAAAAAGAAAAAAAAAAATCCCAAGATCAAAAGAAGAGAATTATAATTGGGAAAGGGTAGAGGAGGTGGATATGACAGCCCCAAGAACTATTATTATTAAAAGGCAAAGTTTGCTAAAATGCCAACTGCTCACCCACAGTGGAAGGAAGCACCAGTTTACTTGCTAATCACCTTAATTAACTGGCATTGTCCTGGATTTCCTGGAGCTGGGTTTACTAAGGGAATCAATTTTAAAGAGCTTCCAG
This sequence comes from Tinamus guttatus, assembly GCF_059628265.1. Lineage (NCBI taxonomy): Eukaryota > Metazoa > Chordata > Aves > Tinamiformes > Tinamidae > Tinamus > Tinamus guttatus. The sequence continues at coordinate 2,547,612 of NW_028288841.1, read as the reverse complement.
GAAGAAAATTTAAGTTTCTGCTTATAGACTTTACAGATTAGTAAACAATAGTCTGCTTCCAAACCATTTGGGCAAAGCCATGGCCATGATTTATGGAAACACAGCCTTTTTCCCCCACAACAGGTCTGTTTTGATCAGCTATATCGACCTCCTGCACAGCACAAACTGCCCTGAATTAATCCCTCTTTGGGCTACAGCCACTCTGTTAGAAAAATACCCTGTTGTGATTATAAAATTGGCAATGCAGAAACAGCATCACCCTCCATGTGTTATCCCAGCGCCCAGGTCCCACTGAAACCTCTTCTCCTTTCACCCAAGGATTTGTTTAACTTCCTATTTCACCCATCACTGTCCCTTCCCTCTGCCAGGAGAACAGGCAATTTGGCAAGCTCCTGCTCCCTGTACCACCGCTTACAGATGGTGACCAAGTTTTCATTACCAGAACCATGATCTTCTGCAGTCTTTCAGTATAAAGAACTATGAAGGAGGTTTTGCAGTTTCTCATGAACCTCTGAAGCTCGCCCAATATTTTACCAAGCTTCTTAAGCCTGGAACATGGTTGCACCCAGGGACAGACATTAGGGCAACGTCATTCTCCCGAGAGTCACATTAAAACACAAATACCTGTTCTATCCCTTTTGATCACAGTCTCATATAAGAGCTCCCATCCCATGGATTATCCATCCTTTACTCTAAGTCTTATCCACTCTTTCCTTAAAGTTTTTGCTTTAATCGCTCTAGTAGTTCCCATGTTGTAAGTTTGGCTACTGATCTCTGTTCAGCTGTCATAAAACTCATCTTAGACAGAACATACCTCTTACATGAAACACTAACTACAAACTACATAAAAAAAGCTTTCACAACCTGAACTTGAGTCTTCCCTTGCCCTGTTTATCAGGCCTGTCTCTTTCCTGGATCACTGAAGAAGATTAAGAGGTGGGATGGGACCCATCTTCACTAACTGTAGACATCTGCATCTAGACTAAACACCCTCAATGCCCTTTTGTGATGAATGGGGAGAAACAAGTGCTTTTAAGGTTCATATCATCTCTCTTAAGCATCTATTTTTGGACAATGAAACACCTGAAAGCACCTGAAAAGTGCTAATTTTCTTCTATTGTCTGTCCTAGGAGCTGCAGGTGTTCAGCTCAGATGTACGCATCTACTTTAGGTTAGACAAATCTCACCCTTTCAGTCTAAATAATACACTGCAGATAAATACGACATAACATGGACGACCTTAAAGTGCTCCAGCAGCACAACACCACCACATAAATACAAAAGTTCATGCTTCTTTGAATAATGGATTGCAAGTGCTAATTTTGATGTCAAATTCTGCTCTTAGATGCGTGCAACAAGACCTGAGGGAGTAAGAGGTTCTCTCCCAGCTCAGTCCTTGTAACAAATAGCTGGGTAGGATCAGTTCCCTTCAGAAGGAGGTAGAGAGAGAGACGGTCCCTCCCTTCTCTGACAAGTTCAGTGCCATAAAACAGGAGTTGAGGACACATCCCTCTTACCTGTGCATTAACATCTCAGACCTGTTCTGCCCAGGGGGATAGGAAAAAGATTACATATTGGCAACATTTTTCACTCTCTCTTTCATGAAACGTCTCTTTGGCAATAGCAAAACTTTCCTCAAGAAAACTATGTTCTGTGGAGGAAGGCTCAACAAATCCTCAAAAATGTCTCAAAGATAAAGTTGAAGGGAAAGTACAAAGAGTCATTTTTCAACAGCTTTTTTCTTAGGTACAAACACAACACTTCACCACTCCTCCTGGCTGGAGCAAAACAGTAGCTAATGAAGCTACACTGATCTTCTCCTCAAGACAGGGAGCTCTGATAAATGAGTTGAATAGAAAAACTGTGCTGCAGCCTGACTGCCATGCTCACCATTTAGGAGGGTAACTGCTTTCTTGCTCTGCCAGGCACACGTGGGGCATGAGGGGAAGTTGCAAAGGAACTGGGTAGATTGCTGTGGTGAACAGGGAAGTCTTGCAGAAATCCCAGCACATGCCCCAGGTTCCCTGCACATGCACTTCTGCGTAGGGTTGAGATGTTCCTCCATGGGGTTGGGTACAAAATGGGAACTCTCTGGCACTGGAAAGGGGCATTTACCTAATGAAGAAACATTCTGGAAGACAACAGAAATATCAGCTATTGCATAGAAAGGTGATGAGACCCCAAGGAGGGACAAAAGACAGTGCAGAAAGATGCACAGACAGAGCAAACACTGACTCCAGGTGGATGACCCAAATTTAAGATTGACTTGCCATCCTGCTTCACTTGTCTTAAGACTGCTTAAGTCTCCCTTCTCAGCACAACTCTTTTCTACTTGCCTGACTGTGAAATCCAGCACTCACAAGGAACCACTCAAAGCTGGATTCCAAAACAGGAGCTGGAGCAATCGGAGTGTGGCGATGCAGCCACAGAGCCAGAAGATGTGTGCTGCTGGAGACTGCTTGGCACAAACAAGGCAGAACTGCCTGACACTGCAGTTTGGCATCTTTGGCTCCCTCTTCTTAGAGACAGGTTCATTTTGCAGTGGGATATGAAGGTGCTCGAAGTCTTTCTTCTCCATCAAAAGCCTTTCCACTTGTTACTGTGCTCCTGGGCCAGCTGATACCTCAGCAATCCTGCAGATGAAACTGCTGCTGACCATTAGCAGAGCTCTCCAGAATTACGGGGTTCACCCAACCTCAATCCCAACAACAATATAAAGTCTCACTTGACAGTTCGGCCTTCCCATTACAAAAAAAAAAAAAAAAAAAAAAAAAAAAACACTCACAACAACACACTCCTGTACCAATGCAGAGCCATAGATAAGTCATGCACTGGCCCACTGCCCAGCTTAGTGTTTGATTTGGCTTCAGCAGCTCTCCCTGCACATGACATAGGCCTCTGTGCACTGCCCTGCTCTTTTTGCACAGATGCCTGTTCAGGCTGCCTTGTGCCTTACTGTGCAAGTCATCCCTGCAAAATCAACGGGGTTATTTGAGCAGAATTCACTCTGCTTGAGCCTAGGGTTAAAAAAAAAGTGAGGGGATGATGTACTAATGCCACATCCAGCTTTTTTACATAGCCACATACTGCTTTCTGTAGCCATGACCCAGCCCATTAGACCCACTCAGCCTCTCTCTTTACCTTTTTAGTCACCAGCCATTGATAATCTGGGCCATTAATCCTGCCTGTCACTAAAGCTACCTGCATATTACAGTACAACAGCTGAATATACTGCATAAGAGCAAGATTCTTTTTAATGGACTTTTGCGACAAGTGTGGTAAATGGGGGGTGTTCCCAGCTACATATATCCTAGTGAGAGGTAATGAACAGCACTCCCATAGCATTTTGCTCATAACCTCAAATAGAGTGAAGAGTTCAGCTGGGAGGGGATTTTTTTTGGTAAAAGTTTGATGAGCTTTCAGAACCCAATATTTCAGAGCTTGCTCGTTGCTAATTAAGGGTTAGTATACTAAATTAGCAGTAAATTAACATTCACTTCTCTGCTAGTACACTGGAGCTGCAGGAAATTACCCAAATTATTCAGGTAGTGACATTCATCACTGGGTGGAATGACTGTAGCTTAAACAAGATTTAGTGCCACTCTGTAGCTAATATTCACAGCTGCAATAGCAGACACGCAGGCTCCCTCAGTCGCAGTAATTTTGACAGCGTAGGTGCCAAGCTAGGGTAAAATGTTCATCTGAGCTGCTCATTATTGAAGCAATAGGACATGACAGACCATGCATTTCCAGGATATCACGGCATGTTTGGGGGGCAAACGGGAAGGCACCTGGCTGGTGACTGCAAGTGACTGAGCACTGCTGTGAAATGAGAATACCACCCCCAAAAACATCTCTGCATTTGCTGGGCATAATTGATGCTGGTGCAGCATCACTTCAAGCCAATCATAAAGCTCCATCTGTAGCTACAACTCTACAGACATTTCATAATTATGTTTAATATTGCAATCCCCTCTTTCTAGAGAGGATTTGAGGATCTCTGCGCATTTGTCTAAGCAACGAGCATTTATCTAGGGCTTAGGAGCTTACTTTCCTCCTTGGGGGAATGGATAGCGCTGGAAATTGCTAAGTATATTCAGAGTCCAATCCCACCTCCTTTTAGGTCAAAAAACTCAACTGTAACAGCTTGAATAACTTACCATGCCGCTCTTGATGGAGTTCTACAGAGGTGGCAGCCACCTCATTGCAACCAGATGACCAAATCCAAACAGTGACCCTTCCTGGTTTGTCTGGAAGGGTCTTTGAGACAAGACAATTATCAAAAATGTAAAACTTGCATGCTTGGCCTTTCCTAGGTCCTTTGTGCTCTTGGGCAGGCTGTGAGCAAGGCACGTGGGGAGGGAAGGTCCCTGGGAGGGAAGGAATTGTCCACGTTCCAAGAGCAGCAGCGGCAAAGAAACCAGGAGAAGGAAGAAGGCAAATAACGTGTGTAATGGAGTAAAGCACCAAACAGGGGAGACAAACTCTGAGGACAAAGTGCTGCTTGTTTCCTCCTCACTACAGCTGTGCACCAAGGACCAAAGGCCTTAACATCCAAGAAGAAACCCTTCAGGATGTCATTTCACCCTTGACTATTGCGAGCACTATCTCCTGTAAACCAAAAATATTTGAATAAACATAGTTACGGAGACAACAGGGTATGTCCCATTCATTACAAAGCAGCTTGTGCACTGTCTACTGCAGAGGCTTTTACTCTGAAATTTTGAATTCTCCAGCATTGACTGGGGAATGAGCCGTCCCCTCCTTGCAAATAAAGTCCAAGCCTAAGCCAGGCATGTCTCTAAGCTTGTGAATAGGGATTTCAGATGACACCACTATTAATTTTCACTCTTCTGGCTCCATTCCTTGCCTGCTTCTGGCAATCACAATGGGATCAAGTATCCTCCTGTTTTGAGACCCATAAGACAGTTGTCTAGTTGTGCTTTTCTCCTTTCCTTCACTAGCAGCCCAAAGCAGGGATAATAGTGCATAACTTCATTAACTAAGGCCCTCCACAAACTGCCTAGGGCAGGTTTTTATGGATACTGACTTCTGGACAACTAGCAAGCAGATTTTTACTGCCTGGAGACAAAGGCATTCCAAGAAGCCAGTAAGTTACATCAACGCTCTATTAATTCATTCTTAAAATCTCACAGGAACATAGTGTTCCTTGTCCAAAAAATGTTTCAGAGTTTAACAGCTGCACTTGATAGCATGTGAAGCAGAACAACATGCTTTTCCAATGTCAACGTGTGCAGAGACTTTGCTCTTTTGTTTAAAAACCACTAGGATTTCTCAAAATCTGCTATCACCCCACATTGGCTATCCAGCTTGCGGAGGCTCAATGCATGACTAGATGACAAACAGATGAAAAGAGAATCCCCAAGGTATTCTTTGTTTTTGAAACCACGTTACCATGCTGTGAGGGGTGGCCTAAACTGCCCTATAAGCACAAAGTGCCTCAGAGCACAAGTTTCGGACAGGGAGCAGGAGCTGCACGGAGCAGAGCATCTGCACGACCCAGGTGCTGCACCTCAGCCTGCTCCAACAGCCTCCCCTGTGCCCACTGCACCCTGTCCTCAACAGGCTCTCCCTAAACAAAAAACCACTGCATGCTTGGAAGCATTTCTGTCCCATGCCCATTTCATACAAATTCCAGCTTTCCACACGTCTGCAAAAGGAAAAAGAAAAAAGCAATGGATGCCTTGCAGTGACTAATACCATATGCTGTGACATTGGAAAACATACAGCACCTTATTAAGAAAAGCTGTACAACTAGCCTGTTACAGGAACTGAGTCAAAGTGCCATTTTTTCCACACTGTTTACCAAAATCAAACAGTCATTCTGTGGCCCACCTGTTCCTAGTGCCCTTGACTTTGTGATAGCCACTTTCAGAAGCCAGAGAAATAATTACTAAACCAGTTTATTGATGGCAGCTGGTTTGGGGCGAGATGGTCCAAAATGTGCAATAATTAAAGACACTAAAGGATGAGAGCTATTAAAAGGACAAAGGAAGTAAAACAAACCAGCCCAGAATGGGCAGACACCTTCCATGAGAGGTAAATATTCACTCTTCCCTTAGGCTGGCAAACTCAGTCAGCTCACAGGGAAGTCCATAAAAGTGCAGAGAAAAAGAGACATCCAAACCTTTACACATGGTTTTTTATCCAGAAATTATGTAGCTCAGCCCTTGTCACAAGCACAGGATTCAAAGTGCTGGAGTCCAAGCAATGGCCTAGAGACCAAACTGTGCCAGCTGCTTCAAAAGGCACTGTAAAAACCCCATAATGGGGGATTATGCACTAGTATGCCTATGGGACCCGTTGTGCTTAGTGTATGGCCTAAAGTACAAAGGCTGGAGCTCCAGCCTGCCTCGCTGTAGATGATATCGCTAATCATACAAATGACGCCAATCTGTCGGTCTCAATATCCTACCTTGTGGCAATGAGTCCCACAGGCTAATTAAAACCTAGGTTAAAAGTGCTTCCTATTAAAACTGTTCAATGTGTTGACGTCAAGTTTAATTTGGTATCTCTTTCTTATCTGAGAGATAAAAAGTCATGGCATCTCCGATTTATTTATATCCATCACAGCCTCTGTCCGTCTCTCTCTGTTTTGTTCTCCCCAGAATAAACAGACCTAACCTTTGCAGGCTCAACTTGCGTGCAAATCTTTTTGCTCAAGTCTTTTCTATGTCTCTGATTAGGTTTGTTGCCCTTCACCAAATCTCTTCGATTTGTTGCTCTATCATTTTTTAATTAGGGTAACTGAAACCAAACATGGCTCTCAAGGTGAGGCCGTGTCACCATTTCTAAAACAATGCTGTCATATTTTCCATGCTGTCCTCTGTTTAGCAAATTAATGTCATGCCATTTCATATTTATGCTTTCCTGATCACTGCTCAGACCCGAACAGATGTTTTCCATTGAGCCTTCAAGATCTTTTTCTGTTTTCAAACTTACTCCATTACAAGATCAATTGTTCCATCTAATTAATAGCAAACTCCTTTCATTTACACGGATTTTTTTCTATCAGTGTTTGATTAATAATAGAGCCCTAGAAAATTCTTATAAAGATCTTAAATATCTTTAGATCTAACTAAATACTGAAGGATCAAAACCCTTCACCAGCTTGTTGCTTTCTGTCCTGTTGAGATGGTGTGGCAGATTTCAGCTTATCACTACTTGGCATGGGCTCAAGGGACACACCTCATACCAAAGATTATGTGATTACTCAAGCTATTCAAAGCAGTATGCTTCTTAAAGAATGTAGATGTTATAAAATTATTAAAAGCCTAATGTATTTTTAAAGCATTTCTGAATTTCAAGCCTCTTCTTTCCGCAGCTGTGCCGCAAGCCTCCATAGGATGGAGAGAAGTGGCCTCGGTCACCGCCAGGACACATTCCCACGCACAGCTAAGCCAAACCACCCCACATTCCTTACCTGATATATTGTAATTTCCAAGAAAGGTGAACACAACAATCTTCAAAGGGATTTTTAAACAAAACAATGTCAGGAAAGTCTTTATCACCCAATGTACCACACACTTCCATAGCCTATGAACAGAAGCACTCAGTGAAATGCAGACCACATCTGGTTTCTGAATGCAGAATGTCCTTTTATAATGATATATTCATGCTCACTGCCATCCTTCAGAGACTTCCTGTAGAGCAGCTGCTTTTCCCCTCAAAAAAAATGCTGAATTATTTCAGTAGGAACCAAATTCTGAACAACCACAGGAGGAAGAAGAAAGATGAAGGAGATCTGCAGCAGTTTCACATCCAGATAGAAGTTCATTTCCAAGGATTTAGATCAATGATGTGCTCTACTACAGAAATATTCCCAAGTTCTCAGCAGCAGCCTTCTGAGGCCACATGGGGAATCTGCTCTTCAGGTAGCCAAGGAGCTCATTTCAAAGCATCGCTTAGTGCAGCAGCTCTTGGCAATGGCTTCTGGGATGTTCTTAATTACAGGAACCAATTTCAGAAAATCAGTATTTTCCCCACAGATGACATACCAAGTTGTCACATGCATTATTTATTTATTTCTAATGAGAACTTGTGCATATTAGATAAGACAATCCAAAAGCATAGCTGGGTGTTATTTGAAAAAATCTGTGTTTCTGCTGGGAAGAAGAAAAGTCATCACATTTTCCAGAGAGCAGCTTTCTGGAAAACAAAAATGGCTACTTCCATTTTTTGGGATAAAAACAATAGCTTCTACCTCAGCTAAAGCATCCCAGCTGCTGCATGCTCTGAGTCACCGACTTATTAGCAAAATTGTCAGAGGAAAAACATCAATCCAAGCTGCTCCGCCACCAAATCTGCAGCTAGACAAAAAAAAAAAAAAAAAAAAAAAAAATCACAATCTGCCACTTCCCCTCAATCACACTCCTTCCAGTGCCTTTGGTTCATTATCATTGATGACCATAAGCACCTGTGGGATGATGCTCCCCCAAATCACACACAGGGTCTCCCCTGAGCCACGAGGCTTCCAGCCACGCAAGGGGCAATGGTGCTGTCCTCAAAGGGTACCCACACACACACAACTACAGCTGGTGGCATTTAGGCTGGGATGCCTTTTTTGGGCCATACACACAGAGCAGCTCCATTTGTTCTACTTTTCTATCTTCTGACTACAACATGCCGTCAGCGCCACGCTTTGGGACAGCATCTTTCAGCAGCTGTCACCATGCAGCAGCTCACACCCTGCTTCTTTTTTAACAGCACATTTCTCCCCCACTTTCTGCTGAGCCCTTCCGACCTGGATGAGCAGCACGGGACACTTCTGGGGTCAGGTGCAAGCTTGTAAGTTTGCTGGGGTTAATTTTTCCATTGCTGTTTGCTGGTTCTCAGATGCTCCAAGTAAATCATTGGCACTGCAGGGGAGGTGGCGAAGGAGGACACAGAGCTGTACTTCATGGCATGTGTTTACAGCTCTCTTTCTTTTCTCCATCCAAGCCTGTCATCTGGGGAGGCGGTACATCCCCATCTCTACCCATGTGAAATCAAAGCCTTCCTGAGCCGTTAAAACTCTGAGCCTGTCACTACTCATATTTACACGCATTTCTTTTTAATATTATTATTAATATTAAACACCTTCTGGCAGCTCCTGAGCAGCCATGCAGGCAAGGCCCCTATGTGCTACGTGCTGCATAAACACCAACCAAAAACAACTGGAGAAGCTGGCAACAGAAAAGACACACGAGTGCTGAATTTGAGCCAGGCTAAACTCTGCATAAGCAGAGACACGCTGCAGAGCCCAGGCCACCACAGGGCCCCACTTCTGTGATGACTAGTCCAAGTCCAGCACATGGATGTGCTTGAGAACTGGCTCTCCATAGCTCTGGACTTGATAATCTTGAAGATTTTTTCCAACCATAATGATTCTATGATTCTGCACCTCATTTTTAGTCATAACCAATGTAGGCTTTGCAGAGGGGTGGCAAGATGTTTGCCTAATGCTCGGTGCCCATTTCAGGGAGGAAGAAACCAGTCAGGACCCCCAGAACGACCAGCACCAGGATCTCGTAGCTGGGATTCCTTGGGCATTCAGGTATCCAACACCCTCCAAGTGTGCATGGGAAGTGCTCAAATGTCTGCAGGATTTGGCACTTCCTCTTAGCAGCGAGGTCCCAGACATGGGACATGCCACAAGCTCAGAGCCCAAGGCCACTACAGTCACAAACACAGCAGTCTGCTCACAACCGCTCTGCGGGAAGTGACACCAAAGGAGAGCGGTGCCAAACGGAGCCGAGCTTTACGATTGCTCCCTTAGCACTTCTGCGGATTTTGTTTAGCTCACGTCTGCAACAACAGCTGGGAGCAGTATTTCTTTCAAATTATAGAAAGATTTAGTGTTATCTTAATGCGATACAAGTGTAGCCTGAATTATTTTTAGGAGGAAGCACAATATGTGCTAATGAATAATAAAGACTGTGTACAAGGGCACTAGTCTGTCCCGATCGCTACAGTTTGAGCCCGTTTTCACCTTTTTAACAACATTAGTAACTTAGCGACTCGGCTGCTCACAGCAGCCTCTTCCCCAAAGACGACACTGAAAACATCCCGCAATTAATGTGATTTAGATGTAAAGTGACCTCTACAGCCAGACATGAGGACAGAGTGGAACATGAAGACAACTGGAGCTGCCCTCACTAAAGGTGTTAAAACTGCTCATATATTTTTTGTTCTCTAGCAAGAATAAAAAGGCATTTTTTCATAAAGATTATCAGCTCTACAAAGAATTATTCTTGAGGAATTGCAAAGCCAGCTCCTATAAAGCCAGGAGTGTCACCATCCCTCAACAGTGGAGGTGACAATCACACTAAGAGTTGGGACAGAGGCTCGGCTCAAGCTTCGTTCTGAAAACTGGTGGTGATTCCAAGACTATGGCCCTCATTCTGCTCTCCTCAGTTTGCCCATCTCCAATATAAATGAGCATTTCACAGAATATTAATATCTATTCCACTGCTACAACTGTGACTGGTAGAAAACAGCAGTTTGGTGTAGTCAACAGTAAACTGTCAGCTACGATCAAGAGTAGCACCCATACAGTTCACTGACTATCTGAATTACTCCCAGGTATCTAAGTAATTCCTTGCAATGTATCACAGCTGCCCAAGGAACAGAACATTTTACGCAAAGAACATTTTTAAAAGAGGCTACATAAAAAACACTGGTAGATGTAGCTGAGAGTGAAGTGCTAATGGATGTTGCTTCCTTTCTGCATTATTTATCTTTCATAAAATACTACATAAACATGCTTTCTCCCACAGAGAGTAAAATACCCCAAACATGTTTGACTTATCTGCTTAGGAAACAGTGACATGTGTCAACCAAATCATTTCAACACAGGATTCTTCAGTTTCAGCAACTGTCAGAGGGCTTCTCTATTGAAAATAATCAATGGCTTTGACAGATAAAGAGAGGTAATATAGTGACTTATTTTGATACAACTTGACAGCTTTTTTGACAGTAGTTTTCACTGTTGGTCTATTGGATTTGAATTTTAACTGGTGCCCACGAGAAATATGCTTTTGGTCTTTAGTACTAAATCTCTGCAAATCAAAAGGGCAGTGGCAGTGCAGTACTTGCCTGCTTTTCATTCACCATTATCTATCAGGCTTCAATTTTAATTACTCATTTTTAATACCTTTCCCAATTTTTACACTCTTGAGATGTCATAAGGCACATTTAAACTCCACTTTGCAGCTCCCTTGGCAAGAAAGGACATTTCACACAGACTCAGAAGCAGAGCTATTTTCTAATGTCACCATGTTCAGATTGACAGTTCAGTTCCATCAAGAGCTCATCTGTTCTGCTCTTATGAGACTGTAGAAGCTTAAAAGAAGTTAATACAGATTATGAAATATTCAAACACTTGCCCATGTAGGACCTTGTGGGGCTAAGGATCTCCTCATTAAAATTCTTTGTACAAAACACAGCTCTCCATCAAAGAAAAAAATAAGAAAAAAGAAAAAAAGGTTCTTGTTACAAAGAATTCTCATAAAACAGGATCAAGAAGTTTGAATCAGTAGGTGCAAGCAGGTCCTTCACTGGTGGACATCAGCACTAGCCCACCAAAGCAGGTGACGTGCTGTAAGAGAACACCCTTGCCAGACAGAAAGAGAACAGAACAGGAGTGAAGAGAAAATTCCCCTGTTATTCTGTATTTCAGTAACAGCTTCTTTCAATAATTACCATTTTGAACAACTTTTCCCACTGATAGGTCAGGCTGAATCCACTCCCTCTGATTTAAATAGTCTGTTCCTGGTTGCAATTTCTATGAACATTACCATCAGATCATTTATTTTGTGCCTGAGCTGAATACGTGACCTTGTAGAGTTTCATATGTAAATATTTATTTGCTTCCAATCCTAAACCCACAATGCAAATGGGAGAATTCCCTTTAGTATAAAAATGCTTACAAAGAGACAGGGCTGCAAAATGTGTGAAGGTACAAAGGTGCAGGAAATAAAAGGACTTGTATTCCTAACTCATCATTCCCTACGCTACTCGAGATAAGAATTGCATCCTAGCTTTTGATGTATTGTTGTTATATATGTTCAGAGTTCGGTTATGTTTAAATGTAGTACTTCAGCTCCTTTGCTTAACAACACCTGATAACTTGCTTGACATGTCAAAGAGTTTCTTAAAATATTCTTAAACCTTTGGCATCCCTTCCTGCCCTGGGCTTCATGAATAAAACATTTATCCAGTCAGCAGCTTTAGCAAAGAGGAACAGCCAAGTCCCATCCATCAATGTCAGAAGCTGAATTACTGAGTGATTTCAGATTCTTTAATAACTCTGTTTCTTTATGACTATGTTGGTAAACAATCAAATAGTGCTGGCACCTGGCTTTCGGTGCACATTAGCTTTTTTGCATTATCAAATACTATTAATACAGCTCTTCGCTAGTATTGTCGTTATTCCAATAAAAAGTCTGCAATGCTATTCACTTTTGTGAGAATGTACAGAGGTTTATTCTCAATTTGTTATGAAGGTCACCGAAAGCTACTCACATTAAACCTGCTGGGACTCAAAGAGGAAAAAAAAAAAAAAAAAAAAAAAAAAAAAAAAAAAAGGAGCAAGGATAAATAGAGACTTTACTTCACATATAATGTGCTTCATTTATCATTGGGATCACCAAGAAGTAATACACTGCCCTTTTTGTAAGGTTGTTAATAGAAACTAAGCATTTTGAGGTGAAAAAACAATGATATAAAGCTTCTGTTGTTGAACAAGTCCAATGAAGCTCAGAGATCTAAGTGCTGTAAGGAAATTGCCTATTGGGATTCAAAAGGAGATTCCTGGTTCAAGACACTGCAGTGCAGAGGGGCTGGGGGAAATGGGAGCCTTTGGCATTCGCACCCTAGCCAGAAGCATCCAGGCACATTCAGATCTACTTAAATGGATATTCGAGATGAAAAACATTTTTCAAAGCATTTTCCACTGGCAGGACACCAGAGCTTCCCCACAGCTGGATATAAGCAGGAGTTTATCCTCTAACCAGAGTATGCAAATGGCAGTATCTGATCCTCCAGCCTTTCATGCACAAAAACTGTTCTCAGGCACACAAGAATAGCACACTGAAGTTAAAAGGTCATTTAAATAAGGATGAGTGTCCAGACTATGGCTCCCACTCTGTCTCTATTCATTGTACGTGGAAAAGAAACAGCAAATAGTCACAGACACATTAGCAGCACAACTTAGAATATCTGATCCTGCATAAATGACCCTTCCAAGCTCCAGGAAGGAAGTAACCATCAACATCAAATTTGTAGAGGATTAAAATCAAGTAACGCTCCAGTAAACTAGGGAAGAGCACAGATCTGCCCAAGTACACTAGACTTTTGCTCTTAAGCCCTTTGGATGTGTTTTAAGCAGCACACTTGAGGGGAGAACATAAAGACAGGGCCAAAGTCTTCTCGGTGGTGGCCAGCGACAGGACAAGGGGTAATAGGTATAAATTAAAATACAGGAAGTTTCATCTCCATATGAGGAAGAACTTCTTTCCTGTGAGGGTGACAGAGCCCTGGCACAGGCTGCCCAGAGAGGTTGTGGACTCTCCTTCTCTGGAGATTTTCCAAACTCACCTGGATGCCACCCTGTCCCACGTGCTCTGGGTGTCCCTGCTCAAGCAGGGAGGTTGCACTAGATGATCCCTTCCAACCTCAACCATTCTGCGATTCTGTGATCGCTGCAGCGACCCTCTGCTCACAGCCAAGCATCAGCAATGGCCACATCTCCCTGCCCCGTGGAGCACCCATACGAGGTGAGGTGCTCTTGGGCATGATGCACTGTGTCTGCTTCCATGAGGAAAGCCCCACCTGCACACCCGGAGCCCACAGAAGGATTCCAGCAAAGAAAACTGCTTTTTCACAGGCAGGCAGCAGGGTAGGCCACCTCCATCACATGCTGGAGTAAGCTCAGCTGCGCTGGTGGGAGGCAGATGCAGGTTTTTCAACCAAAAACATTTTCATTTAGAGACAACTTACTGCCTCTCCACAGGAAAATAAACAGGCTCTTCAGTAAAATTGCTCCCAGTTAAGCCACAGGTAAATAATTAAGCCACAGGTTGCAGTATTTAAGCACTTCCCAGTTGTCTGGATAAGTGAAGTGTCACTGATTTGGATTGAACTGCTATCCTATGCACATTTTCACTACTGTATTTCAAATCTATATCTATCTATATATATATTTTAGAAAAGAAGACAGTTATATCTATCTGAAGACAGGTTCTAAGTCTATCTGGCAGACAACCCACAGCTGGATGCTGGGCTGCTTCACACATCGAACCCAGCGGGCTGGTCCCTCCACAGCCCTCGATGAGCTGAGCACACATCACAAAGGTCAGGCTTTCTACCCAAATACATTTTCCCTGCCAATGCAAAAAATACCAATCGATGGCTTCTATCACTGCCCCCAAGGCCAGCTCTTCCACATATTCAGCAGCCTTGGGAATCTGCCCCTGACTTCTGGAGCTCTTTCCAAGGAGATTTCTCCTTCAAAGTCACCTCCCCATTCCTGCTCTCCCTTCCTCCTCAGATCCCTGAGCTCATGGAACAGCCATTAATTCTTCAAGATGTGCTTGAAACACTTCCTATTTATTTTTAGCTTTTGGAAGGAAAACCAAACCTAGAGAGGCTCAGCTGGTGCAAGTCAGCATCACTGAACTGATCTGGCCAAGCAGCAGAGAGCAGGTCCAATTTGGTGCCTGCTGCAAGAAAACACAGGGCACCCTCCTACTTGAACCATTACAAAATTGTGATTGAAAGAAGGGGAAAGTCTCAGGGCCAGTCAGGCCACCCACAGCCCAGAGAGCTTGTTGTCCCCATACAAGGGCTACTGAGTTCAGCAGCAGGGAATAGTGAGGAGGTAAAAGTCCAGTGGGGACCCAGCAATGCCCCTGCCAAAGGACAGGGAGGATGGGTTGCCATCAAGATCTTGTGCGTAACTTTAATAAAGAAAAGAGCTCAGAGCCAGGGGGCTTTCCAGGGGGACACTGGTGTTGTGCCCCTGCAGAGAGATTTTTGGGGCAACTTCTCTGAAATCTTCCTCTCTAGCCCAAGCCCTAGGTAGCAGGTCCCCCTCCACCATGCACACACTGAGCCGGGGCTAACTATAGCTTTGAGAGTGGCTTTTTTATCCAAATTTCCTTTTAGCTTTGCAATTCTTCTTATGACCTGTTGAGCAAAAAAACCCTTAGAAGACAAAGGAGATCTTTCCATGGCTTTGGAATAAGCTCCATGATTCTCCAGCTAGAAGAAGGGAGGGAAAAAAAAACACTAATTCCATTTCATTGTTTGAGTCCCAAACACAAACTGTATTTCACTCCTTTGAAGTCTGCAACCTCTCCATCAATCTCCAGAGGTATTAATTATTATTTTTTTTAATATTGTGAATTATGAAAAGAGCCAAGCATCTGTTTTCTTTTTTTCTAAAAAGAAAAAAAAAAAAAAAAAAAGACATAGAAAACCAGCCCTATCTCCTCTATATTGACAGCAGCTACAGCTGGGATGCCCAAGGCCAAAAATCCTTTGTTTTGAATTTTAAAAAATGCTTCTTTTTTTCCCCATATCCCCACTGAAACATGTTTCATGCTTAGCTACTGGAAATATACCCTGCAGACATTGACATCACAGGCTTTGTTATTATAAGTTATAGTAAAAGACAAAAGGAACAAGGTTTTCTGACCAGAGGGCAAACTTTACAACTGCTAATTTGTTAGGGGGTGACATTTCTGATAATGCTGTTTTAGGCAGGCTGCTATTCCGTATCATTACTTCATTACAGCATCACATCGTGGCACTGAGTAGGAGAGACACAGCAACAGATCTATTATTACCTAAAACAAACAAAGACATTAGGAAACTTCTTGGGACTGAGCTGTATATTGACTTCTGGCCAGCATTTCCAAAGAGTTTCATTAAATTTATGTCATCAAAAACATAACATATGGATCTTCTAAACAGAAACTCATACCAGCACAAGTAGCACAATTGTATTCCCCCCTTTTGTGATTTATCATCTATTCCATTATATGCTACACAGACTGCCATTTTTCTTTAGAAGCATTTGATAAAAAAGTTCTTGTTACATCAAGCCAGATATTATTATTCACCAACATTATGTATCAAGCAGCACAAGTGCCAGCAGCACTGCAGGGCAGTCACTGGGCACAGTTGGGTAGCACTGGCGTTTTCCTCCTTAATACACCTGTCCCATAAAAATAGAGAGAAGTGGAGAAAGGAAACAGCTTTTGTCCTCTCCCCATGCCTGAGGGCATCAGCTGCAAGTGTGGCACAAGGAGAGGAGCCTTCACTGCCCTCGTGCAGCAGAACAGCCCACACAAACCTGGCTTGTGCCTGGGGGAGCCAGGGCCAGCAAACGCTCCCGGGTCCAGCACTGCGGAGATGGTTCAGCGGAGCTCAGCAAAAGCACAAGGATCTCTTTGTGCTTCTCGCCACTTCTTCAATGTTCCCTTATCTGCTTTTAATTATCCCAAGCTATTTTTACACTGTTTCTTCCACCATTTCCTAATTGCCCAAACTTACTTTCTTGATGGCTTTCTGCTGAAGATGAATTTCAGGAGCTCAGTATCGCAGGCAATTTTGGGACATAATTAACACCACCACTCCCCTCATTAACGAGTGGCCTAGTTTCTCTCCAGCACTTCCATCCCCCTAGATGTTTGGAAAAAGTCCTTATCAGCCCCCATAGCTCTTTGACTAGCATTAACTTGCTGTGCTTGGTGGCGACTCTCCTTGGCTGTGGGTATGAAATGCCCATTGCAGTCCCCTTGCCGGCTGGTTTCCTCTTCAAGCTTCTGCACTGGGTAGTTTTACCTCCCAGCCATAGATCAAGAGCCACACTGCCCGTTTCTCTCTGGATTGGGGTTCAAAGCCATTATATAGATCCTCACACCACCTCACTGCAGTTTTTGGGCTTACCCAGCTGCTCCCTCTGGCCAACATCCCCATTCCTGACCCGCACAGCACTTGAGACCCTTTTGGCTGTTCATTAGTAGCAAAGCGATAGCAGGGCCCCACAGTTCTCAGTGCTGCTCAAGAGGGTCCCTATCCCCAGGGGTTTGCAACTCAGAAAAATAAAGTAAGGAAGATTATCCCCATGGAAATACAGGTGCCAAGGCAGGAGCACAGAGAGCCCAGCAAGCCCGGCTCAATTGCAGACTGTCTTCCTCCGAAGTGCACAAATGCACTGAAACATCCTACAAACCCACCACTTAGTAAGCTAAGCCTAGCTAAGCCTTACAGACTTATTTCAGAAGTGACCCCAGTGAGAGCTCATGTATGAGTATAAACTTAATTGCCTGTGGCTCTAACAATATCAGATAACCGTGACGGGGATAAACAAGCAGACGTGGGAGACTAATATTTTCTTTGATATAAACTTTCTAGGATGTGCCGTTGTCAAAAAGTCCACAGAGATTACTGGTGTTGTAGTAGGTGGCACTTCATTTTCCAGAATCTATGACCCAGCAGAAATTACTGTCAGCTCCCTGACCAGCCAAGGGGTATCGATTCCCCCGTTACTACAGCAACCCATTAGTTATTAGATCGTGTCTCATATGCAGTGACTAATCTGCCTCAGCGAGGTCTCGGATTTTGACACTTTTTCATTCTAATCCTTAATTAGTTTATTTGATGCAGCCTGCGCATTTTATTTTTATACTAAGTAGCTACTGAAAAATACAGTCAAATTCAGCAGAGATCAAAAGAGCAAAACCAGTATGCTGTCAACTAAACTAGTTATGGAAAAGAAAAGAAGAAAGTGCACTATTGAATGGGTACTCCCAGCCTGCTCCCAAAGCTGCACAAGAAAAAACAACCCGAGAGTTGTCTGTCCCTTACTTCTTGCAAGGGACTTGCACCTCATATTTTACCTCCTTTGTAGCCACTCTCTTCCCATGATTACACCAAAAAAAAAAAAAAAATTCATTAGAACACTGACTCCCTCTCATACTTTGCTTCTTAAAGAGGAATCTGCTTTGACAGATGCCTGCCCTCTGTACCAGAATAACCAGAAGCTGATGACACTGCTGTGATTTATCTCCCTATATGTGGGGCAGTAGATCAGGATCCTATCAAACACCAGGGCACACACCAGGAGTCTGCACAAGTCGAACCAGACCCAGAGAGAGGGGCAGCACATTCTGCTATGAGCCACAGTCATTCTCACAAGCCACTTGACACATGCCATAGCAGGTTTTGTCCACTACCTAAATAAGCTTTAACTTCTCATCCCATTCACTATTAACTCTCCACACTGCCTGACAGAAAAATGGCAGCACTAGAAGCGAGCAAACTCAAATTCATTTTAACATCTTTATATTCACAAGCACACCAGAAGTGGAGACAGTTTGGTACAAAAGTCAGAACAAAAATAAGAGTGAAAAATTTATGCTCAACTGATGTGCTGTAATTTCTTCTCATATCTCCTTCAGTCCGCCCAAGTCACCGTTAACTGAAAATAAGTTTCTACACGGATTCTGTCCCTTCAGCTTTCTGACTTTAGGGTTTAAAACAGGAAAGCAATTTAATTCTCAGGGAGCAAAATACAGTTATATCTCCTGACAGTGCAGGAAGGGCAAATGCTGTGTTTGCCATGGGAAAAATGCATTGCATCAACAGTTTGTGTTCTGATAAAAATCTCCTGGAATTTTCCTTGGAAACAATGTACCACTTGCACATTTGTATAAGACTTGTTGAAGACTAATATGTCAGGTCTGTTGACCTGAGTATCAGCAGAATATTAAGCATAATGAGTTAAATTACTAACAAGATGATGGGAATGGCCAGATGATTAAGGAACCTCTGCTCCAAATTTGAAAGGGGAGGCTCTAGCTAGTGCCTAAATGTGCCTAAATGGATGAATGTGCCTGTAGAGCCCATTTCTCTCTATGGGTTTTGACAGGCCTCAATCATGCACATTTGGGCTTGCATAAGCAAGCTGCACTTGTACAGCTTTAGGAAAGGGGCCGCAAGCCTGCCCAAGCAAGCAAGGATTTTGTTTTAGTTCAGATTGACGACAACCTGCTTAACAGTTTTGTAACTTTTCCCCCAAATCTGTTTCATTGAGTGGAAGAAACGGGAAGGGAAAAGTAGACTTTCTTCTCTGTATCACAAATTACACAAAACTATTTATTCATAGCGAGAAGACTGAAAATAAATCCTTCGATTTTCAAAAAGACAGGGCTCCTAAAGTAGAAAGATTTGGGGTAAGCATCCCGCCATCTGACTGCATGCACTTCCACTGCTCCGCATTATTGTCAGGCTGGACGTACAAGAATTGCAAATCCTCTTCGCCTCATCAATATTCCCTGACCTGCAATTTTAATTTCACAAAATCAGAGAGATGAAAAGGAAACATTTAGGCCACTCACTTAGCAATTCCAGGTCACTCCCTATAGCACAATCACCAGCGCTTTGTTCAGTTTTAAACATCTCAAAGACAGGTGAAATGTGGAGAGCCTGAAATAGAGCAGAATATGGAATTACCTTGATCTACATGATGTGGTGTGGGGGTGTATATATGTGCACGCCAGCAGTTTTTTGAAACACACCCACTTTTATCCATTAGGAAATTGACTCGCGAGCTAAAGAAAAAGCCTCAAATTAGCCCAAGGAACCAATTTGTTGTATCATCCATCTTGAATAACTTTCTGGATATTATTCATGGAACTGTGGACCAAATATTAAACCACAGCAGCGCTCTCCAGAGAAAACCAATTCTGACTGTGAGCTCATGACTGCAAGAACAGTCAAGTGCTCCACCTAAAGGCAACGGAGTCTGGCCTATCCTATCACCCATGTGAAACACCCAGTCACACTGGATTTGATAGTAAACCACAGACTATTTGATTACATAAAGATATATTTCACTGGGGGTGGACAGAAGTGCTAGCAAAACGCAGAAAGATTTCTCATTACTCTTAGTGAAGATATAATAAAAGCTTAAGGTCAAGGAAGATGCTGTTGCATCAATAAAACATCACTTAAAAAAATTAAAGGCACATCAGTTGATACAGCTGGGCATTGGCACTTGATACAGTTGAGCATATAATTGTGAAATTAATGGTGACCAGTAAAAGCACCCAAGGAGAAAAGTTGTTGCTCCTCATGCTCTCAAGAGGATGGAGAGAAGTGATCAGTAATACATTAACAAAACTGTCTGTCGGAAAGCATAAGCCAGAGTGATTCATAGGAATATAGCTACCAATTGCATCATGGATAAGACGAGACACACATCCATTTCAGCCTTTCTTTTCAAAAAACCTAATGCTCTTGTAATGAGGACACAGACTGAAATATTGAGATGTGCGGCCGTGATTTGAGGCGCATAGCAGGAACTTAAATCTGTCTCCCATACTCCTGATGACCCCTAAATCCTGAGCCTCTTGCTAATGCAGGGAGTGAGAATAAGTGATCCTGTCCCTTGAGATTCTCATTCCAAAGGACACTTGTTCCCAGTGCAGGACAGAAGGAGCACTGCCCCAGCCCTTCCTTATAGCAAGCACCCAGTTCTAGTTCTGGTGAAGGTGATGGAAGTTCAGTCCACCCTGCAAACCACCTAGGAGGTCACCTCTTCCAGCTCAGAATCCCCAACCTTGTTAATACACGAAAGCTGAACACAAAAGCTTGTCAGTCATCCCCTTGGAGTTTGTTTTTATTTAATTGCCGGTATTAACTGTCCAAAAATCTGTTATCCCAGCAAATTTTAGGAAAGCATGCTCAAGAGGTGAGGCTGTGGTAGAAGACGAATCTTAAAAATGAATTAAGTCTCTTCTACATTTAGGCCTGGGGCTGAACAGGAAAGCAAAAGAGACATTGCAGCTAAGTACCAGCTCCTGACTCTTTATACATCATTACATACCCAGTTAGCCACAAATAAAGCACATTCTGCACTCCTCTCCACATCATATTCTACTGTAGCATATGAATAATGTGCTATGCCTGCAAGGAGAGCCCAGATACAGGAATATTAAGAAATTGCACTGACATAATAATAGTAAAACGAGATTCTTAAACCAGAGGCGAGCCAGCTGTGTGTAATTCATTACGGCACAAGAACATCACATTGCTCAGCGGAAAAGCTTTCTGTCTGCCTTTGATCAGACCTGTCTGCTGTTGAGAATGACACTAACCCTGTGCCAAAATAATGAACTGTGATAGGGATATCACACATTTGTCTTGCAAATGTAACCTAACTTCAGACACTTCTGAGAGTAAAGCAACATAGGATGCAAACATACATTGATGGCAAATGTACAGAAGGGTGAAATAACGGTTGGACACTACAAAGCGATGCATCTGAGTAGAGCATCTCTCTCGAAAACAAGTGCTGGTATCATAATCAGTAGATGTAACTACGGGCCACATCTTCAAAAATCACACAGATTAGTTCAATTCCTTTCACTACAGAGCAGCTATGCAGAACTGCCAGATGAACATGTGGTTCAGCAGCCCCTCACTGCTAAGTGGGGGCGAGAACTAGCCGAGAGGAAAAAGAGAGTCTTTAGCAGACAGTTTATCATTCTTGAACCAAGGATGTGCTTCACTTGGTCTGTATTACCCTTTGGCCAGCTGCTGTGCCTTGGAGGCATTTTCTTTGCTCAGAAATAGCTCTTGCACTTTTTCCTAACAGCGGCTGGCTGTGATCTGATCATTGCTGTATGTAGCATTAAGGTCAATATGCCTGTAACCATAAATACTGAAATACATTTTGTTAATGATCAACCATCGTCACAGAGCAAAGACAAATGTGTTCACCGTCAACTCTGAGAGTGCCATAGCATTACTTTCAGAAGAAAATGCACTGAGGAAGCTGGACTTCTTGTCCCTGGAAGTAAGCCAGGTCTTCACGGCCTAGTCACCTCTATAAATACAATGAGGTATGGTAAATACATCTGGGATTACATTAGACACTGAGCAATTTGGGAAGATTGGTCAACTGTGGAAATCCAAAATGATCTCACTAAAGAAGCTTAAGTGGTACTAGCTAAGCAGGTTTTGAATCCACATTTAGAATGCAGAATACCATTTTATGTGAGAACTCACTTTGCAAAACTGTCCAGGCTCAATGTCCATTACTAGACCACTTGATGATTTATTGTGCCATAAGTTGGAACTTCTCCTAGTGCCCTTTGGGTTGATGATGTCATTTGAAGATCACTTCTCTTTATGGTTGGTACATGCAGTAAGATTTACAGTGTTCGTATGTCTCCACCAAGAGCTCTTATGCTCAACCTTTAAGATGCAATAACAGTTAGAGTGGTATTCACCCAATGCTGACATACAAAAGTCAGGCATTCAGACAATATTGTTTGATAGGTGCTTTCTATAGTCAAAAAGGAAGTGGCATCTCCAAATGGTGAGTCTCCCCACCATTCATCCGTCTAGGGGACAAGCCCAAGCCAAACTGATGCAACATACTGATCCAGCAATACGCTCGGTGTCAGCAAATAGACCTTTCCATGCTGCAAGAGCAGTAAGATCTCTATCCTGAAAAGATACTAGTTTAAAATCAAGCAAAACTTTGAATTAAATAAGCATATTAAGATGAGACATGCCCACTGTGTGTGCACTGATGCCTGTCCTAAGGCAAGTGAGGATTGATTAGATTTGCCCTTCCAAACTCAGGTTATCCTGGAAGCCTAAATGTAACAAGAGCAACTGAAAAAATTCTCCATGGCAGAAGCAGGTCTGGTAGCACCCAGCCAAGGAGGCCAGTGGGGAGCTGTATGGCCACCTTCACCCTACATGACCCAAACCCCTTCCTGGCTGCGCTACTGGAGGAAAGGGAAGGTTCACACTCCATGGCAGTACAGTAAACCTGATTGCAGTTCCCCACTGGCAGGATTCAGGAGAGATTTTCATCACTTGGAATTGAGGGTGACATCAGACATTACCTCTTCTCCTCCCTGGACTCTCATAGAAAGAGGAAGACACACAATTAGCTCCTGCCAGGCCAACCCAAGTTGCCTTCAGACCGTAGCCCTTGTAAGGACAAGTTCAGGCTCTGCATCCACCAACAGGATTGAAATAACTGCACAGTCACCCCCCACCACTACTTTAAGATCACTTTGCCAAATTAGTAAAACATGCAGCTACTGTTTGTCATTTTTATTGCACATAGAAAGAGACCATTAGGTTTATTTGGTACTTTTTGTTACTGTCATGAATGCCTAAATAATAATCCTGTGTTTAGAAACAAGCCACTGGGGACCAATGAGATGCATTTATTGTAATTACATGATTCTTCTAATTAGTTTTTGACAGAGAATTTCAAAGTAAAAATCTCAAGCTAGACATGTTCCTCCACCCGAAAGACACGTTTCAGCCTTGCTTAAAGAGCTCATTGCCATTTTACCTAGCTGAAATGAAGTAGATTTGTTAGGGAGAGAGGGAAGGGAAGAATGTGGCCATTAGAGCACGTTGTTTAAATCAACTCATAACAAGCTTTTCATTTCATTTGGGTCATTAACTACATTTGAATAAAAAATGCATTTTGTCTGACAAATTGGTTGGTGGCCAAATACCCATGAGAGAAGAAACCTTTGGGTTAAACTCAGAGGGGAGCATGGAGACCCATGTTTTACAGATGGGAGACTTTAAGGAAAAAAGTGTTGAATTATGGGTGCATCTTCAGTAAACATCCCCTTTTTTTTGGATGCTTGTTTCAAACACTAATGGATTTCTGAGATTCTTTTTATGGCCTGAAGCTGTATTCTCACAGCTTATTCTCTTATGTAGCACAGACCACCAAATGTCAGGGAGTAATTAGGATAAGATACTCTATAATTAGGAGCTAATTACATCAACTCTGCTGGACACTTGGGCCATACGATGCCCAAGTGATTTTACTTAATTTTTTTTTTAAAAAAAGAATAATCCTCTAAATAATCCTTAGACAAACTTGCTAATCTATTTGAATGGTCAAATCCCCTTTTACGTGAAGTTGCACTGAGCTTGGAAAACAGTTCATTGCTTTCTCTTACAGCAATCATTCACGAAACTATAAGCAACCACCTCTTCTCCACCGTCTCCTGGTACTCCAATGAAAGGAGCTCAATTCCTCCAACCTCTCTGTCTAGTGCATGTTCTCCAGCCCACTGAGCCTCCCACCAGCTCCACTTCTTGCCCATGGACTGAAGCACATGCTCTATTCAAGCCCCATTCTGGCTAGTGATGCTAAGGGTCACTGCCCCTCTCATGATACAGCAGGTAAGTCTGCAAGTGATGTCTGTTTTTATTTCCCCTGTAATGATATGACATAGTTTGCCCATTCACTGTCTGATCCCTGATAAGCTTTCAGACCCTTTTCTGCTATGCTTAGCGCAAGGCTGTCAGCTTGCGCTACTGAAAACTCAAATCTAGATGTAGCATTTAAAACAAAAAACATCCTGAACTGCTTTCCGATTGTTTCCTCGACTCCTTTGCACCGATGCTGAATTCTAACATGTGCCAAAACATTGCTGCCTCTTGAGCTGGGATCATCTCCAGGCACAGCATCAAGTCACAAGTGACATATTGAATGGCACCGGCCCCCTGACAGCACCTCTGATAGCTTCTCCCTTGGCACACTTTGCCAATCACTCAGAACCTGTCTGATAGACTCAATTTCCTTCGATCGCTTTGGAGACGGATGTGAGATAGCACAAAAAGCCTCACCACAGCCATGCTGCCCGGCAGCCCTCCCTCTGCCCTGGTACTCTGTCACAGAGGAGCCAGGTGGCCTCGATGTAATTTGTCCCCAGCAGTTGTGTTGGCTCTTCTTTGCCACCTGGGACACTCCAAGCACAAACTAACAGTTTGTTGGGTCATTTGCCCCAGCAGCAAAGTCAAACTAAATGGTCTGGACTTGCCTGGCTCTTCGCTTTGAGTCATAGGTTGCTCTTCTTGAGCCTCCCAGGCATCAACAATAACCCCTGACTGGCTCTGAAAACTGTTCCAGCCACTTCCCAAAGTGCTGCAAGAGTCGAAAACACGAAGTTCACCCCAGTACTGCCTGCCCTATCATATTCCAGTTTCTACCATCCTAACTGTCAGGCTGCAATCCAGTTCACCACAATCGACCTTCCTGCAGAGGCCAGAGCACCATTGTAACTTGGGTCATGCTGTCACACCCTTCATCCCAGTTGGCTCCAAAAAGGAGGTGGGGAAGATTTTCCCGCCCTCCAGAGATGTTCCTGTGAGTTCAGGAGGCAGCAGGGATCCTGCAGCCCAAGGCCAGCCCTCTCACAGCAGGGAAGGGAAGGACATTCCTGCAGATCGCAAGCAGCTGGCTAGGAGAGGCTCCTGCACATGACATTGCAGCCTGACACGCAGGAGCTTGCATCAAACTTAGGAGGATTGCAGGGCAGAGACCCACAAAGAAAGGGCATACAGGAGAGGATTTCCTGGCACCTTCTTCAATCTGCATCATGCAAAAGTTCTGCATCTCTTAGTTTTTTACTTACCAAAAATCATCAGAAAAAGTTGGAAGCCTGCAGTGTGTCCTAGTGCCCTCAATCCTAGAGGGCAAAGGGATGTTCCCCCCCACAAGGCCCTGGCAGCGCCAGGTCTCAGCACTGCCGGCCTCTCCTGCTGCCTCTGAGACCGGTCCTGAAGGCCACGACCTCCCAGCTGAACCGTGGGCTCTCCTTTTGCAGCTCTCACCTTCGCTGCTCTTCACTTCCTTCCACTTCAGCAGCTTCCCCTACTTGTTTACTCTGCTCCAAAGCAGCCCCTGCCCTCCGGTCCCCTCCTGTCTGTCATCTTAACTGCAGGGTATTTAACTGTGGGTATTTAAAACAACCCCAAGCTATGCTCTCCTGTCCCCTGTTTACGGAAAAGCACTGATTAACCAGAAGTGTTTTTTTAAAAAAAACCTAGAAGTAATTTATATTACATAAGAAATAAAGGTCAGGTAGATACTCCATTTATCACTATTACAAAGGGCTGTAACAGTGATGAAAAGAAAGAGAAATTAATTACAAGTCAGAGGCTGCAATAACTCTCTCTGTAATTGTGACGAAAAATTTAAATTAACGTTTCTGTCACCAAGAGAAGTTTGATTAATTTTACAATAGTGGAGATGCTATCACCTTAATATTGGTGGGTAAGGAAATTTTACTATTTGCAATTTAGATGTAGATCATTTCTTTAAGACTCAAAATGTGCCTGCAAGGCACCTTCACACTTTATTAACAGCTCAATCAGTGCCATACTAGAAATAATTAGCCAAGACACCACAAAGTAAATATATCTAGGCTAGCAAACCCAGAGAATAAGAAATATGTGGTAAAATTCAGACTCCTGCAAGAGAAAGTCTCTTTCCAGGAGTCCCACGCAGCTGCCACTGCCCAGCTGCCTGCTGCATCACTCCACCTTTGGAGAAACAACACAAACATCAGATTTTTTGCCACTGTTTTGGCTTGTTTTCTGTTTTTAAGCCTCTGCTTGGCTGGGAAGCTGGAGGACAGCAGGGTTAAGTCAAAGCAGGGGCAGCTGATGCTGCACCTACAAGGCAGCAGCAGGACACCGACCTCCCCACGGGCTGCTGTGGCTGCCGCAGGCAGGACGGCGGGAAGTCACCCTGCTGAGGACAGGGCCACACGGGAAGGGACAGGGGAGCCTCCCCGCTCCAGCAGGGAACAGCAGCCCCCCTTGAACACCAGCCCTGCTGCTCCTTGCTCTGCAGGCACAGGGCCTGAGCAGGAAAGGTAAATGCAGCTTCGTGCTCCCCTCCAGGACAACTTGCATTAACAGAGCGCAGCCCCTGTGTTCCTGGGCCCCCCAGGGCACTTCCCTGCCTGCATCGCCTCCAGGAGAAGGGGAATTCTGTGCATTTGCCCCCTGCAAACCTTCCCAGGAGGTACAATGCAGTTGAGAGGGCACAACAGCCTGGCACAAGACACTCGGTCCCAACCTCTGCTACAGCTACGAGCACTACAAAAGCCCAAAGGAGTAATACCACGAAGGAAGGATCAGGCCAAAACCCTGGGAAGTCTTCCCAGTTCCTCTCTGCACTATTTAGCAAGGGTCATTAATTTCTTCCTTTCATAAACACTGCAAACGATGAAAATCTGGAAAATAAAATGAGCCTAATGAAAATGTATTAGTTCTGAAGCAATCAATGCCACTCAGCTTGTGGAGAAAGGGAAAGAGTCCCTGTCTGTGCTCTGCTCCCTGTAGCCAACAGGGCTGTTGTTTCCAGCATGAATCAATGCACCATTTGTTAGGGGAAGAGAATCTGTAAGCACAAAATTTGTGTCTCCAAGACCTGACAGATCTACCAAGGAAGTTTTAAGTCTGCTTTTGAACCTTCAAACCTAGGGAAGGCTGGACCATCAAGTGCTGCAGGATGTTGTGGGCAGCTGTGTGGCTCCAGGGTGCTCGTGCAGGGGGAAGTGGAGAAAACTGCTCCAGGTGCAAGGATGGATGCTCTTTGGACACATCCCTATGACATCTGACAAGTGGTACCTACAGAATGGCTGTCGGAGGCTGGCATTGATGGTGTACAAGCAGCCAGGGTAATTCAGTGCGACACTAAACTGACACAAGGCTGTACAAGGCCTGCAAACCATGCTCGCCTAAATAATTAGGAAGTCAAAGA
Organism: Tinamus guttatus; assembly: GCF_059628265.1. Lineage (NCBI taxonomy): Eukaryota > Metazoa > Chordata > Aves > Tinamiformes > Tinamidae > Tinamus > Tinamus guttatus. Next base: position 2,519,990 of record NW_028288841.1, on the reverse strand, counting down.
AAGCATCGACTGGACAAGGAGGTGAACTGCAGCAGGAACATAAAAGGACAAATGTTTATAGCACATGGCTACGAAAAGGCCACGGCTCTTTCTCCCACTGAACTGACACAAAAATTAATGGGAGATCTTTATAAGGAAGGGCTATAGAAAGAGGTACTAAAGTCTGTTCCAAACAACTTCAAGGGATCAGGAACTAGGTCTTAAAGTATGCAACAATAAAGAGGAAATTAGGAAATATAGATGTGTTACCGAGACTGCTGGACTGGCTGCAAAACTTCAGGTAGACCTTCCTCATGCTCTGAATATTGTTGCAGGAAGTAGAGAAATCTTAGTTACCTTCTGAAAAGTAGTTGAGATGTGAGAATAAAAGCAAGTGCAAGAAGGTAACCGTCAAATGACTACGTGTTACAGTGAGCTACAGCCAAAAAAAAGGAGCATCCCAGAGAGATGAGCGCTGGGCAGAACCAGCGGCAACGAGCACAGTCTGCTGACTCCAGCTGCCAAAAGCATTCACTTTTACAGAGGGGTTAGTGTTGGCAGCCAACTAAAAATGCCTTTTTCAACTCAAATTACTCCAGTAGCCTTATGGTTGAGCTGTCTCTTGGGACCAGGCACTGGCAAGAGTGTCCAAGGAGACCTAAATCTCTTTGAGGCAGAGATGCACCTGCTGCAAAGCATTTTTTTTTTCCTTTTATGTGTATTCAAACCTGCAAATATTCCACCTTATGGTTTTAGCAACACAAGGGAGATGGGGATAGTCTCCTGGTGCCACCATACACAGCAGTGGAAGGGCAGGCATTGAGCCCAAGCTTTCTTAAGAGTTAAGCTGTGCTCCAGCAAAGCTGCTTCTGGTGCTTTTGTCTGATCCCTTCCCAGATCCGCTCTTGCATCATGGTTTTCCTTTAAGCATTTCCCTCTTGCTCATCTCCATAAGCAGCATTCACAGCTCTGCCTGTGCCTCTGAGCCAACTCCTCTCCCCACTAGCTGAGCACTGCCCGAGTGCAACTTACATACAGAGAAGCAATTCTCAGATAAGTATTTGACAGATTAAACATTGCCTTCAGCTTTAGTTCTTCAGAAAGTTCATGAAAAATAACTTCCACTGAAATTTGCATTTTGTGATAGTGTGCAGAGTGACTGCCTGTCTGTTGAGCCTCTACTCTGGAGCACTGTCTGAATGTGGCAAGTGACACTTACATGGACCAGCTCTATCTCCTGCTCTCCAATAGTGCTGCAAACCAAGAGCCAAAACCCAACTCTCCAGCTGCTCCTCAGGGACAAGTATGGCCTGGGATAGGGCAGTTTCCAGGAGGATGTTAAGGGCAGACACTGTTAGCTGTGCAACTTCTGATGTTCTGGATTTAAATATTACAGCATGATTGTTGTTCTTCCCCAGAGCCCTAAAGGGCTCATCCCCTAGAGACCTACAGAGCTGAAAACAGCAGAGAACACAGATGTGGTGCATCCACCCTCATGCTAAACTGAAGGGGAAAGGGTGGAGGGTCTGGAGAAATACTGCCGAATCCTGTTTCGAGAGCTGAAGGCACTTTCAAGAAATGTATGAATCACCAGACATCATCCAGCAGCCCCAAATAGTTATGCACTTGTGTGACTTGCCACGGCACTAGGCTTTCCAAGCAACTTCAGGCAGCCATCACAAAGTTCCTCCATGTCTTCTTCTTTCTAATCTCAAAGAAAGGGATGCTCAGCTCACACAACAGCAAGAAAGAATCAACTGAACCTATTCATGGAGCAAACAGAGAAACAACCAATTCCTTACCAGGAAGGACGCACTTTGGAACTACGCACCACCTACAAAATACGGTCAGAAGTTCACTAAAACATTATGTGTTTGATTGGCAAAGTTTTTGAAATAGGATGGAAAAAGGCACATCCAATAGTGTTTTTAGTAACAGCTTACCTATGACTACAGAAGGAAAAAAAAAAATCTTTAAGTGTACCACACGCAGAATCCCCTTTACAAGCTCATGTCACTTTGCTTTCAATCAGAGATTAAGGTTAATCTCCAGAACTACTGGCACACACAGACACCACGTGGAAGGATGCAAGTAACTCCACAAAGACGACAGAACAGCGCTTTGTCAGAAATCTATTCCTAGGCATTAAAATGCAGCAGTTAATTCACAGTCCCTGTTGGATACTGAAGTGCAGCTGGGAACAGACAGGAGCTCTGAGCCTAGAATCCAGCATCATAAAAGCATCTCACAAGCAATAGGGCTTGTGGGTGCCTGGTGGAGAGCTGCTTCTCAAGAAATGACCTAAAAACACCTCTTTCTCTCCATTATGAGGGTTCTGCCATGGGAATGAAGAAAGAAGGGTCTGTTTGTGAAGATGCATCATGATGTTGCAGCATGAGCTCTCACTCCACACTTCCAAAACCTTGACTCCCAGGAATGAGGAGGAACCTCCAGCACATGGTAAACCAGTGCTGCCTAGGATCCCATCTCCTGGAATTGCCATGGCCTAGGCCCAGTTTCCCCCACCGCTCCATCCAGACCAAGGGGTCATCTGCCTCTGTGCTGGCAGGACCAGCCATGCCCTAAGCTACCCCACAAATGGGGGACTGCATCCTGATGCTGTCATCACCTCCTGACTGTTTTTTCTTTGCTTTTGTCTGTGCTTCATCAGAGTCTTGACTTAGCCAGCTCCAAAAGCCTCTTTTCCCCCAACATTTTGCTCTATTTGTAATTATAGTGATGACAGAGCCATGCATTGCTTCTTTCATCTTCCTTTATGCCTGACTTTGCCCCATGAAGGCCCATTAGCACTCACTGGGAAGCTGGCAAATTGCTTTATGCTGTATAGTAAATCCCTATCCCCAAATCTTCTCTAAACCTAGCTCTAATTCTGCAGCACATCTACCTGGATAGTAGCATATGCAGACTGCAAACACCCCCCTGTGACAGAGAGACAGAATGTGGAAACACGGCAGTAGGGAAAGCCCAAGGATGCTATTCTGATCTGTGGAAGGTCTGTCTTGTAGTCAAGTCCTCATCATTAAAATCCAATCAAAAAAGCAGTAGAACCTTCTAAGTTAAAAACACTAAATAAAAGGAGATTAAGATAAATAGCAGATATCATCTGAGTCGGTTATAAGAACAAATGTACATCAATCTCCAAAAAAAAGTCACTCAAGACCAATAACACCAAAAGACAACATCTTGATAATCAGTCTTAGAGTGATGGATTGGGGGAAAGCTTAATGAGTCAACTGCAGGATTGGAATTTCATTAGAGACTTCACTAGAGTTAGAAAAACCTGTAAAGACACAGACAAAATCTGCCTAGTAAGATACAGGAGTGAATACATTGCCATCCACATGGTGAATTATCACATACATTTGCATCAGGAGGAGTTTGACTGGAATCCACTGCAGAAAAACACATCACCCAGTTCCATATTGTGCCTACCACTCCAATTTAGCAGCTGCAAGTGCTGATCTAGCATAACATAATTGTATTTTAATGTCTTCTGTGAGACTAAGACTCATTAGTCATCATCTAAAGAGAAACACAAGCTGAAGTCACATGTCATTTTGCCAAGCTGTCAGGCATATGGTGCTCACAACCACCTCCACACCATCCTTTAAGTCATGGACACACTCACTAGGTCAGATTCTGCAAGAGAACAAGATGAGATGGGAACATCCTTGAGATGTGAAACTGGTTTTCAGATTTCAAACTTAAAACTGCTTCACATTCCACATCAGCAGGGCTGGCAGAAAAGCACAGCTATGTTTTTTCAGTCAATTCCCTATTTTACTTAAACCAGCAAAATTATCTTGGAACCAGTTATCTGTGTCAGATTTCATCAGTCAGGATCTAAAAATGCATCGCCAATTGAGAAGCCTCAAGATTTCTTAAATTAAATGTTTTCTCCTTACATAAAACACTCTAGCTGTACTCATCTCCTTGAAATTTTGCACTTGGCCATTTCTCCACTCAGATTTTAAGTTATCCTAAACAGATGGTATGATACAGTACTCCGTGAGCTAAAACACTAACAAGAAGCAAAAGGATCAAGATTCAAATGATGCTTTAGCAAAATAGCAGGGGCCTATTTTTAATTTCAACTTTAACTTTTACTCTGAAATGCTTTTTTTTTTCCTTGTTGTTGATAAAAATACTGCAAGCAAAGCAAATGCTAATGTCACATATATACAATGATTATCAAATTCTTGGTATTATATTAAATGTATTGCCAACAGCATATTTTACTTTGGCAGGCAAACTTGTCTTGTGAGCCTTTTTTTTCCTGGCTGAAATTTTTTTTCTTATTACATTAAGAGTGTATAACAATGATCTAGCAACAAGAGCACCCAGACAAGAGCATAATCCTTTACACAAGCTGTTGGTGCAAGTTAGACACAGGCGAAAACGCTAGAAAAAAAACAAACTGTCATGATTGCTATATAGCTCATGAGACATTTTAGCAGTGATGAAAGAGATTGTTAGTAATTCCTTTTTGTGGAAAGGGGAATGTAGATTTTTCATAAATGGATTGCCTGCAAAAGACAACAACAAGCACATCCTCATCAGAGTTGAGTCTTTGCCATCCATGCCAAGAAGCATCTGTGCTAGGTGCTTCACGCTGCTGTAAGCACTGGCAGCAATGGGACAGCCCTCGTCTTTGAGGCCACAAGTGCTTTGCTGAACTGGAGAGCCCAGATCATGCAACTTTTAGTCTGGTCTCTGTGTCTGCTGGGCAAAAAACAGACAGGCAGCAGGTCCATCTCAGATGGGAATTGCCATGGAAAGGCCACACCATGGCTCAGCCAAGGAACAACTGCAGCCAGGGCCCAGCAGGAGACACTCCACAGCCCTGGGACTCCAGGGAGGACAACCCTCCTCATCCAGTGACGGACATCTCCATCCCAAAACTGATGCTACCATCTTTCCACCACTGAAGTACTTTATATTTTAATACCTACCCTGTTATATAATATTCTGACAGTAGAAATAACTTCTGGTCCTACTGCAACAGGACCCAGGCACACCAGCCCCAGCAAGAACGTGTTAGATTATCAGGGTCAGCTCACCAGCAAGAGCAGGGCAACTTCTTAAATCTGTGATAAAATTAACATATTTAACAGAAGCTGAAGTGAATTCCTCTCTGGAAACCTAACTAGCAGACTTTTTGGTCTTCCTAAGTGGATAATTGATTGCAAGGTTAAGCCAGTGATGTTATGGTAATGAAATAAAGAGGGAACTGGGATTTAAGGATTTCAAGTAAGCCTGTCAAAAACATGCAATATCAATTGCAAACATGTCAAATCAATTTGCTGTCAAATACAGGTGTGGTGTGATAAAATCTCAGTTTAGTAGACTACATTACTGAAGTAGTAATTTAAGAACACTTTCTTGGTAATAAATTACAATAAATCTAGCTTTAAAACTTGAAAGCATGCACAAGAACCTTTAGAGTATGATACAAGAAAGACAAGTAAATTTAAGCCATATTCCCAAGTTGAATAGAGCAAATTCGACTGCTTGGCAATGATAATGACCAAAAGCTAGTTTTGCATGAAATCGATAAATCCTGCAAAGTTATATGGAAAAGCATGTTAAATGCCTCTGACCTTCACCCTATGTCCCTATGCATAATCAAAAAGAAAGAGTACAAGAGGATGCTCTCAAAATACAGTGGTCAGTAACAAGTACTGCAGAAATACAACAGGATGGCAGGGCTAGGCAGTTTTCCATGAGACAAGCTCAATTTCTGTGAATTCATCAGAAAAGGAAATAAAATTTTGGGCAAAGCCAAACTGCTATCTGTTTTCGTAAAGGCAAAAAAAAATCATTTTAAGGATATTTTCTATTTTTAAAGAACATTATCATCTTGCAATTTGCACAAAAGTGAATGTGTCCATAACTCCTGCTCCATAATTCACCTGTTTCTGTCCTCTAGCATAACATCAGAGATGGAAAGAGAAATCTGAAGTCACAGCTTGGACCAGATGGGAAAAATGCTATCAGCAGAGTTTCCTGACAACCACATAACAATTAGGACAAGTGCAACACATGGTAGTTAAGCAGGATGCATCTGAGCAGCAGTGCAATATCATGCCTGATGTTGCCCTAGTGACAAAGGAAACAATGATGGATTATTTCAGTGGCAGTCAGCGGAAATCAGTGAAGAAAAAAAATGAAAATATCTAGATTGGTGGAAAAAAGCATTAGTAGGCTTCAGCAAAGACCTTTTACCAGCCAGGGTTCCCCAAAACTAGACGACACGTTGAGCTCAGGCTGGAGTTACAGATCACAGATTTCCCAATCAGTCCAATCTGCAACGATATTCTAAAATTCAAAAAGATTGCATTGCATTCATGGTCTGGCAAATTAGGTACATTTTGCCAAAGACAAAGAAAATTGCCCTTTCCAACTAAAGGACATCCAAGTCTGGAAATGTGATGGATAACTTTCTCAAAAGCTTCTTAAAGCAGCTGCTGGCATTTCAATACCACGGGCCTCAACTTAAAGGAGCTGTTAAGTTACAGACTGCCCCCATCTTCTCCCACTGCTCAGTAAGTACATCCGTAATCACGTAAGGCTTTTGCAACAATCATTGCAGTTACTTATATGGTAAAAAAAAACAAAAAAAAAAGAGCATGAAAGAGTATTTCATGTATTTTTAATACCTTTTAACACAGTTCGGCACCAGGAGTCTAGGGTCCAGCAGTCAGCACTCCCCAGGCCTCCAAAAATGGATCATTTACAGCTTTACTCAAGGGAATATTCTTCCAACACAACAGGAGCATATGATCTAGAGTCAGTCAGCTAATGCTCTGCTGCCCAGGGATCAGCATCAGTAAAAAATTTCTTCTATTACATTTTACGTAGGTTTCCTTACAGAGAAGAGGCAAAGAATATTGTATTTCTCTGTCTTTGATGAACCTCTTTTCCCAGCAATCATTTGCCTCAGGTTTTCCCTTTAGAATTTGGGTCATAAGAAGTTTTGCTGACTTAACTTTTTGGCATAGTGTATTTTCCTCTGAGAAGCAGAGCCCGAGAGCCAGCTCAGTGTTACGGCAGGTGCTCCTCTTCCTGCTCAGAGCTGGAAGCACTCCACAAAGGTGTCCAGATACCCAATCTCTATCAGGCTTTGGGCTTAAAATGCACTGTCAGTTCTGATTTCTCACATTACCATCAGAATGGGCAGAAAAGGACAACTAAACTGGCAATCAGCTACCAGAAAGAGAAGGTCAGAAGAGACTCTCCCTCACGAAGAGGGGCTGTTGGTCGTTATGAGAAGGCCGTGATAGCTGCAGCCAGCGCAGCAGCGCGTTTAATGAGCTCGCTGGAGGAGCTCACACCCAGCGAGACAAGTCCCAGGAGCTTCACTGAGCACAAACACTGCAATGAAGATCTCCCATGGGAGATCCTGAGTCCCACTTCAGCTCCCTATTGCTACCTAGGCAATTCACACGATCTCCTATGAACACTTCATCTGCTTGAAGCTTTCTTTTAGTGTCATAACATACTGCAGAACAACTATATAAGGGCTGCTGTTGGCCTGATGCTGAGGTTCCTGGGAATTAGAAAGCCTGAGCAACTATTAGCATGCTGAAGAAAGGCTCTGGTAGATTAAGGCTCATTGTCCCCATAAAGCAACGTGACACGCTGCGATCCTGCACGCTACCTATTTATAATCCATCTTCGACTGATCCCTGCATAGAGGATAAAAAGCTTCCTAATCAGCACTGCCACTCTTCCTGCTTTCTTTGCTGTGGAAAGACAGTTAATCCTCGTGGCTGAACACTTGCTGTGCCAGGGATGCTCTGAACTCGCAATGAAGCCATGAGAGCAGCATTCAGGTTTGCCTTTCCCAGGCCAATGGCACTCGCTAGCACCGAGCAGCACCAGGATGTGAAGGCAGCCGGAGTACCTGGAGATCAGGGACAAGTAGTGGCTCAGATACACAAAAAAAACCCAAAACAGAATTAAATTCCTGCCTTGGCTTAGAGCATCCCCTTGGATAATGAAACAGCCCTGTATCACTCCTGATCAGAGGCCTGGCGTGAATGCAGCCACAAAGTAAAGAACTCTGGTATTTAGCTATTTGACAAGAAAAAGGATTAAATGGAAAATAAGCCCTTCCTTGTTCCTGGCTAGGAAGCATAATATCAAGAGATCTCTACTTACTTTGCCTGCTTACCAAACACAGGATTATCCAGTGCCCCATGTAGCACAGAACAGCGTTTAGTCCAAGTGTTAGTAAGCTTAGTGTTGTCACAAACTTCATCATGCATTAAAAGCCAATATCGGTATTTCTCTCCCCACCCAGAAAGTGAATTGATATTGAACAGGCGCCTTCTGCTGCTGCAACAGAATAACCCCCTAAAAACCAGGAGTAAATGGAAAACAGTGCGTTTTATTGATCGGGATGTTTTTTGTTAACTAGGTTTTGCTTGTGGCCATCTCCCCACAGCACATGCGCACCAGGGGAAGGGCTGAACTACCCCGACCAATAACTCTGAGGAAATGGAAAGTTGCGTCTGTTTAATAAATGTTCATCACCATCAGTACCTGTTCTAGTCACTTGGCAGGTTTTCTATAGCTTCTCAGACTCAAGTTGATTTCAAACCCATTTGGTAATGCCAATGTGACTTCAAGGTTTAATGATTCATTATTTTTTAGAGCAAGAAAATGTATGTGTTTCCCCCCACCCCCTCCTTGCATGTGTTTAGGAGGTTTCTTTCTGGTTTATTCCCTCTATTTATCATTAAAAAAAGGGCTGATGAGGAAAAAAAAATCTCTTCTCAATGAAACACAAAAGAGAGACTTCTTTAGTTAAAACATAGTCAAAAACACTCCCACTATTATAAGCTTTCTGGCTTTTACAACCACCAGAAAAAGCACCGTGGCAGTTGTTCTCCACACAGAACAGCCTCTCCAGCACTACTGGCTTATGGAAAGCTCAGCCCTATTCTCCTGGTCTGAATCCACATGCACACGTTTGACACATGCTAGGAAGAGTTCAGCCTCATTCCTTCTCCTGCTTATTGCTAAGCACCAAGAAGACAGAAACACCTTGTGAACCTTCAGCCTGCATGATCTTCAGTCATGGGAGCCCTGGTGTTGTTTCCATACACCCTGCCCCAAGTCATCCTCACAAAGGAATGGCCTTTTCCTTTGATATTTCATTAGATTTCTGTCATCCATTGCTTGTAAGGATCTGGAAGGCTGCAGGAAACACTCCAGAGACACCCACCTGCCCATCCAACCAACTGCCACCCACAGCAGGGCTGAGAGCCTCGCGCTGGCTCTGACAGGAGCCTCTTTTGCACAGAGACATTAACATGCTGAATATGCCACAGCTAAATGGCCTCATTGAGCCCAGAACGAAGAAGCAGTTTCACAGAATTTAATGACTGATTAATATTCATTTAATAATTCTTGCCTAAAATTACAGCAAATGATTTTAAATTACACCATTTGGGAGGCAGCAGACTCCATTCCGGGAGAGCATTTGACTCAGAATGGCCAAGTCACTCTGGGTTATTTAGTTCTTCCTGCATTCCCAGGTGCCAGGAGGTGTCCAATTCACCCCTGTTTTTCTGCTTATACCCACCTTTGAATTTTTCTGTGATGCACGCAGTACTCTAACAGGGTACCTAGAAGAGCTGCTGCCAGCATGAAGTGATGCCCCCACTGCTCTCCTTGTCACCTTTAGATGCAGCAGGCTGCTACACACCAAAAAAGAAAAGCCATGACTGATCCACTGCTAGCAGACTCCAAGAGCAATAAGGAGAGCACAGAAAGCAGAAAATGGATCTGAACAAGTGAGCAGCACAGCTTGGGCCTGCTCATGCTCTGTAGAACTGGGACTTTGATGGCATCGTATTTTATTTTATTTTTAATGCAAAACAGAGCGGGGAGGGGGAAAGAGTACGGCACATCCCTGGACGCCTCTCGGTAGCCCGAGCACCAAAACCTGCACCCAGCAGCCTAGAGAAAGAGAGGGGAATGAAGAAACCAGGGAGGAAAGCAAAGCAGCAAAACTCACATCCCATTAGCTTCAAACTGTCCTTGGGGACACAATTCGGCACGCTGTGCAAGGCAGCAAAGTTGGGCTCTTCCATAGCAAACTAAAGAGCAGTGATCCCCTCGATCTAGAGCACACAGCAAGCCCCAGCACAGGCACAGAGACGGGGTCACCAACACAGCACACAGGCTTAGAGGCACCTGGCGTCACTGTGGTTTACAGATCCATGGCACTACCAACAAATCCCAGGCACTGCATTAGGAGTTTTTACAATAAAGAAGCCCCAGCCAACACCTCAGCCTCCTACCCTGGTAGGCCTCAGCACCATGTCCTTTGCCCAAGAGAGCCCAGACACAGAGCAGCCACCTCTGCCCCAAAAGGGAGCCAAGATGCAGAAGCACTGGTGTGGCAGCCCCCCACATCCCAGGGAAGGTCATTCCCTCTCCCATCTTCCCCACCACTGCTGGAGCACTACCCTTTTGCTGCTGTACCATGCACTGCAAGTAGCATCCCCTATCCTCAGGGAACCTCCTTTCCCCTTCCAGAACTTGGCATCTGCCTGGCTAGAGCCTTCACCTGGAGATCCCACTGGCACCCCTGCATCCAGAGAAATGCTTCCCTTTTCAATTTCAATTTTTATTGATTTTTCAAGGCACTCATTTTTGAGATGTATGGCATCACTGGATTATACTGTTTAGCAATTTATTTGTGTCTCTATGCACTAGATTGATTCTTTTTTTCCTCCAGAGCCTCAGGAAAAGGTGCTGCCACTGTTGCTATTTGGCTATCACAACAGCTCACGCAGCCTTGGGCAATTAGGCAACACTACACCACAAAATTTTGTGCCGAGGTAATTTGGAAGCTAAATCAAGTTTTATCACTGAATGAAGTTAGTGGATATTAATGGGAAAGCAGGAGTTTGCACTGAATCATTAATGTGGATAAATGGAGAGTGCCCGTTTAATACTTTATACAGTGAGTGCTAATAATGTCTGAAAATGGAGGAGAAATCTTGCAAGTTGTACTTAAACATGGTAGAAAAGGAGGACTAATTTGACCTGTTCTTGTACATTAGCAGTGAGCATGCAGCTGGGGCCTGCGTTAGCCTCAGCCATCCCTCTGTGCTGCTCTGCTGCATTTCAGAGCCAGTCCTCACTCTCAGCAAGGGTTGAGGTTCTGCAACTGAACTAAAGAAACAAGAATACAACTGAGACAACGTGTGTTTGAAGCAAATTGCTGTGAAGAAACATCTCCAGGAACCTGAAGTGCAGAAATAACTCTTAAACAAGGAAAGTCAACTCACAGAAGAAATAAGAGACACACATGACAGAACCTGACCATCAAGTAAACCAGTTGTCTGTATAGTCTCCTACATGTTTTAGCTGGGCTGTCACAAGCATTCAGAGCTACTGTGACCTTTGTATGCTGAGCACAAACCAACTCTCCGCAGTACAGGCCTTGACTTGCCATTCTTTTAACATTCAGCACTTCAGAAAGCCTCTGCAAATGAGCATGTGGAAAGAGTAAGTCCAGAGCAAAATGGATGAAGCCCAGTGTGTACTTCTGCCGTAATTTTCATCAGCCAGAGCAATACAATGCAGACAGAATTTGTGTTTTTACTCACATGAGGAACTCTGTGTGGACTGGGGTGTGCACAGCAGCTTTGCTGTTGTTGGAGCTTGCAAAGGAAGAAGTCCTGCAGCAACAGGTACATCCACTACCAGGCAACTGCCAGCCCAGTCATTCCAAGGTACATTGTTGGAAGCAGACACACAGGTCTGAGGACATCTACTATGACAAGGCTTATGCAGCTTGATACACATGAAAAACAGAGCCTCAAGGTGATGGGATAACAGAGCAAGAGTGAAGCATGTTTGCTATCAGCAAAAGTAACATAGCAGGCTCTATTTCCCAAACAAAAACAATTGCTAAAAATCTTACATCAAGCCCTCGTAATAGTAAGGAAGCAGCTCAGCCATACTCACCAATTAAAGAGGAGACCACAGTCAGTTTTAAAGCAGCACCTGGAAAAACAAACTGGGAAAGAAAAGCTCCTAGGAAAAAAGGAAAACTTACAAAAGACTAGAGAGCCAAAAAGGTGCTGCTTGAACAAGGATCACCCATGCTGGCAGGAGAGCTCAGGTCCCCTTTTAAGCAGCCAAAGGAAATGGCTGGTACTCAGAAATGAGCCCACCTGGCCAGGTGCAGCTGAGCACAGCAGGCTTGTTGCAACAGAATACCCTTGTTCTGGGACACAGGTGAGCTGGCTGTGATCTGCCCTTCACTGAACACAGCTAATAAATGATCAGCTAGTGTCTAGTTATATAAATATTTGTGTATATTGTGTATATATATATATACACACACACTTTTTATGTATATAGGATAATTAACATACATCATGGCTAGCTGATAATAGTTGAATCGCTGCTACCCATTACCATGACCAGCAAGAGATATGATAAAAATTTCTGATTACTCATAGGAAAATAGTTATCCCAAGCACAGTAAGAACCCAGATCCTGCAAGGAAGGCAGCTGCCCACAGCAAATTCCCCTGCAATCAGAAAATTCAGTTGAATAGAGTTTTTCAAAAACTTTCTCAGGAATAGGAGATTTGGCTAAGCTGCAGCTCACAGATCAAGTCACATAGCTCTCCCAGCTCAAAATCTACCACTTTGTTGGCTTTTCTAGCTAATAGGCTCCAGACATCTTCATATTTTATTGACTGTGCTTCACACAGTGAATATTGAAATGGAAAGTCAAAGTCCTGCTGCTAGTTAACTGTCATTAACCTCATCTAAACTGACCAGAGCAATTCTCTGTCTAGTTCTGATGAAGTGGGATTCAGCCAGCTGAAAAGAAACAGTCTTTTCTGGAAGGAAGGGACTCAATTAAACTAAGTTAGACTATGCATATAAACTCATTTCCTCCTTCCTGTTCTAAGTGCAATTGCAATTCATTCAGTTTTTAACTATTAATCTTTCTTGTTATTTGAGAAAATGGAATCTATCCCATTTTTATTTATTTACTGAGAACTACTGGCAAGCATAGGAAGCAAAGAGTTAAAACAATACTAACAGCTAAATCAAAGAAAAACACATGAGTAGTCGAACATCACATAGCAACAAGAGAATTATGATGAAGAAATGATTACAGTGTAGAAAGGGTACAAAGAGAACAATATAAAAGACTGAGTTATAAAAAGAATTTCATGTAAGAGGAAAATATACATAAATAGGGAAAACTCAAGAGCTCAAGAAAATGCTTCTGAAACTCCAAAATCCTTGGGTTTTGTACAGAACTCTAATATTTCACCATTGTCAGCCTACTATTTGAAGTTTTCAGAATCCTGCAAATTTCTGCAGATTGAGGAAGCAGATGTAATTTGTAGAGGTTTAAGGCCAAAAGAGATACTTAAGATTTTTCTAGTTACTGAGAAATGACTGGAATTTCACTTTGTAGTCTTTTTAAAAGACATCCCCTGTTGATTTAAATGCCCCACTGGTAGAGAATCTGTCACTTCCTCCTTTAAGGTCTTTCAATTATTAATTACACTTGTAGTTAAAAATGTAATCTTATTTCCAATAAAATTTGCTGACTTTTGCATTTCTCTACTGTGAAATCAGACTCTGTCTACCAACAGAGTAAGGGAATTTTCCAAGCCACAAATTACTTCTGTTCTCTGAATTTAAGGGATGAGTACCAGAACAATGGACATAACTTACATTAATTAAACAGTTATATACACTATAAGATAGATTGTATATATATATTACATCATGCACTCTCAGGAAGGCATGTGAGGGTCCTGCATTTCTGAACGGTTTTCCAAAGTTTCTACAACATCCTAGTATTCATTGAGCCCTTCACATTCCCAGGTTATCCATGAGAGTCTGCTGCACATCAGGAATACAGAGTGGAACAAGGGAAAGCACAGTCGCTTCTAGGTAAATTAGCACCCGTTTTCACACCTATCCTATGTTCAATGGCAATAGTTATGGGATAAATAAGGTATTTTCAACCTGTTTTCCAGCTTGCATCAAAATGCCCTGGCTGTGCCTTGATTATCTGACAAGACACCTTCTAGAAACCTGCCTGCATGTTTCCCATCTCTGTTTTTAAGCTCTTTCTCTCTTAGTGACAAAAGAGAAGAGCATCTGTGCAGAAAGGCAGGAGCTGGGGGGCGGTTGTGGCCTTGCTGCTGGCAATTTCCTACACTTGGACCTGCAGGTAAAGTGCGACTGTCCCGCAAAGAGGCAAGGGCCAAGGGCTTTGCAGAAAGAGGGGTAAATCTCATGCAATCAGATGATGGAACTAAGGGTTTTTCCTCCTGAGGTGGGTAGGGGACTTGTGGCAGTGGCACAATCAGCCCTAGCTGTTTGCGTAGACCTAAATGAGAGAGTGGGTAAGGCACAGTGCTCCATCTCTGTGGAGGAGAGAAATTCTTTCCAGAATGAGGGATTGAACAGTCAAAATAATCTCTTTAGCCTGAACTGCAAATGAACCAATTTCCAAAGCAATATTCTTAGACCTGAAAAGTCTCTCTCTCTTTCACAGAAAATAAATTCAAGCAGGAATGCTACAGGGGGAAGAAAATCCATCTCAAAAGAAATAATTATTTAGATGGCTTAAAAATCTGGGAGGGAAGCTTATTTTGAAATTATGTTTCTTCCAAAGAAAACATTACTCTCCAGCAGCCCCCTCCACATCCTCCTTATACAGCAGCCAAAGTGACTACAGAAATCCTGAAAACAACAAGGACGAGGGGTGGCAGAAGAAGTCAGAGGGGGTGTGTTGCACAATATTGCCCTAATGTAAGAAGCTCATATTTTCCTGTTGTACCCCATCAAAGATATAAATGCTTTTCTCAAGCCAATAACGCAGTCCTTAAGCAGCTGAAGTCCATGGCTCACGGCACCCACCCAGTCCATGCAGCACCAGCAATGCAGCTCTCTCCTGTCATGGTTCAAGACATCCTGTTTACACCACAGCTGCTCTTACGCTCGACCCATTTTTATGCATTTTGCAGGTGATTTTATTGCAGTGTCTCAACCTTAGGCAGTTCCACCTCTGGGAGGGCAGCTAAGGGCTGCAGTCTAGCATCTGCATTGCCTCTCAGGAACCGATGGAGCAGCAGGAAATGCAGACAGCCTGCAGGGACACAAGGGACATCATGCTGCCAGGACCATGAAGAAGTCTGGTTGTGATGGAAAACTGCCATAGGAATAGCCCCATTTTATGTGTCCGGTGCCTGATTTCTAAAGATGTTTGAAGACCCACCTTTCAGTAGAAAATCCAGTTCCCTTTTCCATTATGCCCTATTTTCTTTGTTTGTATCATTTTCTCAATGTTTCTAACTGCTGGAAATCATCCTCGCAAGATGGTTCTGCTGTCAAGGGATGGAGCAAGGAGTCATCTGGAGCCATCTGGGAAAAAAAGACTGCCAGGGGAGATCTGCACTCACCAGATGGGGACGAGGCAGCGGCTGGCACAGAAAACAGCTGACCATAAGATGCACAACTATGGGCACCACTTGGACTGTGTTTTGCTTCCAGGACAGGATCTGGGCTTAGGCAGCTGCCTACCTACCTGTGTGTAAAGCCCTGGTGACAGGGCTCCTTTTAGTGAACTCTGGTCCTACAAAAATCTGAAGGGGTTGCTTGTTCCCTT
Source organism: Tinamus guttatus (assembly GCF_059628265.1). Classification (NCBI taxonomy): domain Eukaryota; kingdom Metazoa; phylum Chordata; class Aves; order Tinamiformes; family Tinamidae; genus Tinamus; species Tinamus guttatus. Next base: position 2,504,312 of record NW_028288841.1, on the reverse strand, counting down.
TAGGAAGAAATTGGGGAGCATTTCCTAGAGCTGCAGCCCACACCGAAATCAATCCAGTTAAACGGTAGACCATGAGAATAGGAATGAACAAACCTCGAGGGATGTCATTTGTCATTTACTCTACTTGTTAAAAGTTACAAAACAGCAGTTCAGCAGAGGTTACAGAAAGGACAGCACAAGAGCACAGACTTTCAACCCATTTCCCAAATTGCTCACAGCTCCAGTGTTTTCCAGGAAGATGAAAAATTAATAATGAGAAAAATAATAAAGATTAAAATGAAACTTTTTTTTTTTAGTGTCCGAGTAATATGCTATTCAGACCTTTCCATTGCCAGCAACCACTGCTTACAAGGTGAGAGATCCTGATCTCATCATCAAGAATTTTTGGACAATAAGATGTCCATGAACAAACACACAAAAATGATAATAAAGAAAACCACATAGCCAGAGGTCTGACATACTTTATAGTAGGAGCTGAACTCAGATAATTCACAGTAGATTAAATTCAGCAGCAGTAGAGGCTTAGCAAAAAATTTGGATGTTAGTAAGATTTAAGCTGGGAATAGGTCTTATTCTTATTTTACCAAAGGCCAGACATAGGCTCATACATGTTTATGAGGAAAAAAAAGTGACTGTATTTTAAAGAATGGGCTGCATAGAAAACAGTCTGGGCATATCAGGGTCCATGGAAAATGCTGTCAAAAGTTAGAGGGCAATAACTGAAATTTTCATCAGCAACCTTCAACTTTACTTCCAGATGTCAAAAGGAAAAAAAATGGCCAAGAATACTAAGTCCAGAGAGTTTATACCAAATATTTTTATCTTCTAGCGTGAAGCTGAGAATTTTCTGAGAAGTGAAAGAAATCAAACATTTACCAGCAGAATTTCTGTTAGTCGACATTAACTTTTTGAATTAAATATACTTCAAGTGATATTTTTCAACTAATTGTTCTTCAAATCCCAATTCGGTTTCCTTTGGAAATAGCAAAACCTCTCTCACTACAGAAGGTGACAGAAATTCTTGGAGCAAAGAAGGTGACTCTGTAGCTTCAGCCTGTGCTCCGCCACGCCGGGATGGAGCCTGCACGGCCCGGTGAGCTCAGCACGGCGCTGAGGACCAAGCAGCTGGGGTCTCCTTCTGGGTTTGCTAGGCCCAACTGCTAGGTCCAACACAAACTTAAAAGGCACCCAGATTTAATAACCCAGACTTGCACAGATGAGCCTGTGCTACCAAGGCCTGACATGTCCTCACAGCAGGAATTTTTCTTGGCAATGGCAAACTTAATATGGAGCAGTCTGCCTTGGCAATTACATTGGAATAAGGTAATTCTTTGTGGGCCAAGAAGCTTTTTCCCATTGGCAGAGGGCCACAGCCCTTGTTGTACCGTGGTGGTTTAGGGAGAGGAACTGCAATCTGAAATTTTCCAGCAAGACGTCTCAGGACAGAGAGGCAAAACTGCCTATACCGCTGTCATGTGCTGTCATAACTAAATTACAGATGACTGAGATTCTCTTTTATGGCTATTCCTAGACCAGAGCCTATTCTTGAGAGGCAGCTGCTGTTAAAGAGATTATATAATTTTGATACCTGCTTAATTTGTGTATCTATATGTTGCCTGACAGAATGATTTCTCTGGCTTTATAAATGAACCCATGTTCCTCTCAATTGGCATTCACTCTTCCTGCTGCAAGAGCATCCGTCTGCCTGAAATCTTCACAGAAACAGCTCATAGGGAGCAGTTAATTATTCTCTCTCTCAAAAAAATTAGTCCCTATTTTTCTTCTGACAAATGAAGACATTGTTCCAACAATATTTTCCTTCTCCACTGACAGTGCTAAATATTTATAGTCTGTGCCTCTAGAAACGCCTTCTGAATAAGCACAAGGTTGACAACGAGCAGCTTCTAGGAGAACACAAGGTGCAGCTGACCCCTTCAGACTCCTTCCCCATTTTAAATATCATGTTCCCCAAGACAGCCACTTAAAATCAACGCTGAGCCTGATACCTGACCCCAGCTTTTTGCATTTGCCAGAAAACACACTTAAATTGGCCTATCCTGGCAGCACACAATAAACATTGCATTGTAAAATAATACAGACCAGACCACCTATTAAAAATGCAGAAATGAAATGAATGCTGCACAGGTAAGCCTTGGTAAACACGGTCCGTTCCCAATTTGCTCTCCTGTTTCTGCAAGCTGACCTGCCTAGCGTGCAGGCTCCATAATCCAAAGGGGAAATTTCATGTACTGACTACCAGGCCTTGCTCCAGCCCTGCGAGGCTGTCAGTGGAAAGGCCCCATATCTCCTGAACGTGTGCTGAGAACTGCTCAACTTTCCCAATGATTTTTCACCAAATGGCCTGGCCTGGAGGTGCTCAGCTTCTCAGATCAGGCGAGGCTGAAGGGAAGCCACTGGCCAGCTGTGTTCACCCATGCTGCAGCCCTCATGAGATGGACAACACCAGCTCCTGGGCGACCAGCCTTGCAGATCCCTGTTCCACTGAGACCTTCTCCCTCCACATCTCCAGCATCACAAGCCAGTAGAGAACCTTCCTCGCTGAAGCAAAGCTTTCCCACCCTTCTGCAGTTCCAAGTTTAAAAGAATGAACAAAGGAAGAAAATAAACTGATGGTCGTTGATGTTAATTTCACCATTTAACATTTTTGTTAAATGATTATCTCACGCACTAGGAAGCAGCTGCATCGGCTCCACTTCTGTCCAAGCCCTCTGTCTCCCCAAGACTCCACCTACAGAAAAGACCATTTAAGAAGATGTCAGAATAACCATGTAATTACACTTGTAAGGGTTCCTTTGTTGTAAAGAGCATCAGAAAGACAACCAATTTACAGCAGGAAAAGAGCCTTGTATTCTAATTACTGCAAAGTAGGACTCAAGTAATAATCAAACTAAACAGGTTTTCTCTTCTGGGAGGTGAGATATGAACTGATGCAGAGATTTTTTATGTTACATTAAGGGACTGGTTAGAAAATCAGCTAAAACTAAACCAAAAGGGGAAGTCCCATACATACTGGTCCTATGGCTATTCAAAATTTTTCTTCATTTTATGGTGATTCTCCCTTTTATTTAGGTACTTGTAGTTGCTGTCATTTTTACTCTGCCTCATCCCTCTCATCTCCTTCTCAAGCCTCTGCTTACTGGGGGCTGACCATCAGACCTCCCGCAGCTCCTAGGTCTGTTAATACCAGACCCTGTTTTTTTGATTTTGTTCAATCCTCAAACCCCAGTCCCCACGTAAATGAGCAAGCTGAACAATATTCCCTTAAGCTTTAGCCCTCTTATCAGTGCACACAACTCCCATTTGAATTTAGCCCATCACAATCTATCTTTCATCCTGGTTAATCTTCCAGTCTGATATGGAAATGCATCCTCCCTTCCCTTGTCCGCTTGTCCCTTGATACTCAGACACACTGAGTGTCTGGAAATGATGTTGGATAGCAAGCATTAGCCATGATAAGTAAACAAAGCTCTCCATAGTGTCTCTCAGAAAATAATGCAAAACCCTCCCATGTTTCCTGCACAAGCAATTACAATTCCACTGTGTGATTTTTGAGTATTCCATTTCTGCTGCTAAAGAAACTCCTGCCACTATTTCTTTTATAGATGAACTAGCCTACATGCGAGCCAACCCTTCCTAAATATTTCACTGCAAACTGCATTGGCACCAGTTAAGTACCACACTGAATGGCGTGAATAAGAACCCACTTCTGTGCCTGTGTGAAGCCAGCGGAGGCCCGTGGCACTCACCCGAGCCCATGGCAGGAGCTCAGCTCTCTTATTTAAAACCATTTAAAGTGTTCAGCTATTGAGTCCCATTTTCTCAGTACTTGCAGTACGATTCTCCAGATGGGAAGGGAACCGAGCACTTCATGTTTAAACAATCACTTATTTTGATCCTAAGAACACTTATTGAAGAAAAAAAAATCAAATTTCTTTTCTGTGGATAGAAAATTTTATCAGAAATTACCTACTTTGCCAAGATCCCATCTGCACAACATTATTTGATTCTGTGTACAGAGGAATCCAGGACTATCTTTCCTAACAGTGTTTAGATCTCAGATAAATGTGTTTGTTTATTTATTTTCTTGAAAATTAGCTTTTGAATTCTCACAGTTGCTCAACTGTCCCCAACAGCCTGGCGGAGCTTTGGTTTTACTCCGAGGTCCATCACCACCTGTCAGTGCAGCATCAAGGCAATGCTGGGAAGTGCCATTAGCCCAGAGCTCAGATAGGACAGACAAGCTTATTTTACTAGCTGTACTGTATTAATGCCTTGTTAGGGTTTCTTATACATCTCCCGCTAATAGGAATAACCTCTGGAGCAATAGCAATTTATCCATACATCTAGCTCACATTGCTTGTCACAGTTAGTAACAGCTGATAACCCTCTTGGGCTGCTTTTCATCTTCAGGAGAAACTCTCTCATTCGAGAATACATTATTTTAACCTGTCAGAGTATAAACAGGACAATTACTTAGACCAATGTAGGCTGAAAGTGTTGATAACTAAAGTTAAATCCAGCCCTGTCACTCTAATGTGCTTGTGTTAAACCAAGCACACTGAGGCAGCTTGCCTCCTCAAATGAAAACATTTGTCAAACTTGCTAATTCAAAATCGACCAAGTGCAGATTCTCTAGATTTGCACTGCTGGCTGCCGAGCCTGGAAAGCAGCATTGGAAACTGAGAGCTGATTATTGGGGCAGAGAGAGAAAATGATGAGGCAGAAGGCCCAGGCTGGCTCTGCGGCCGTGAAGGATGACTCTAGACTCCAGAAGCAGTGGCAGCAACCCAGCCCTCGTGCTCGTGTGTGACAGTGTTTTATAAGACTCACACAAAACCCAGACCTGCTCCTATGAACACTGAGAAGTGACATCTGGTCGCGGGGTGTTACAGAGCCCACCAAAACAGCTACTGCTGCCTCTGCTTCCTTCCGTGATGAACCTCCTCTTGGAGAATGTGGTTGTGCTAAGAGCAGCATCATCTTCCTCAGCAAATGGCCACCACTAAAACTCATGCTGCATGTGGTTCATCTGCCTCCGGTTTCTCTGAAGAGAAATCCAGAGTCAGCCCCGTTTCCCTCCCCACACTTCATCCTCCTACAGCACCTTCTGCCTGACTTATCCCAGAGCTAGAAAGCCTGAAGCCAGGCCAGCTATTAGGAACCCAAAGGGAATGCAAATACAGTTTAAGCAAAACCATGATGCTGTGCGATGTTCTTGTATCATATCTGCACAAGACAATCCAAATTGACTAAAACCTCATGCACAAATTCAGGTTTAGCAGAAGTAGGACTTCCCTTCTTGCCCCAGGGCAGATCACCACTGAGCAGCAGGATTACTCACAATCCTGACCTGGCACTAAGCTGAATTTTGCACTGCTTTCTTATGATATGCTTACTCCCATATTAAAATTCTCTGAAATCTGAAAGCTAGTAGTAATGAGGCAACATTGTCTAAATTCCTCTTGTACATATTTGCTGCAAGCACTTTTTTCCAGCAAATCTTAGCCCAATTTACATTTCACCATGGTTGTGAGCAACACCAGTGTTTCCCCACAGTGGTCTGATTGGCAAGACGAGGTCTCTAAGTTGAAGATATCTGCAATCTTATTCCCAATTATTTTTATGACAGTTCTTAACTGACCATTATGGGAGTTATGGGAGTGCATATAAAATTATATACATTTTCCAGTTTCCTTAACTTTGCCACACTTGCAAATGGTTTCTTTCAAATAATTTTGTTTTTAAATTGGCGACCAAGGCTTCCATCGTGCTAACTATACAGTCTATCTCACACTCAAATGGTAACACTAATTTTTATACCAGTTTGGGCAAGCAATTATAACAATGAACATACGTGCAGCTAATTGCTCGCAACTCTGAACAATACCTTTAACCTATGCTTTCCAGTAAGACTGTTTAATTGGAAAAACAAGACTGGAAATTAATGATCACACAAGTGTCGTATATGAAAATAAGAGAAGACAAGACAGCAAATAACCACCCATCAAGGTGCAAGCATCAGGGTTCAGTTATTTTCAAGCAGAGAGTGAAGGAAATACTGGTTTGATCCCATTCTGTGTTAATGCTATGAGCACCACTCCACTGTGGAGACTGACAGAAAAGATACAGTTTAATAAACCACAGTGCTGTTAAATTTTGTGGTTTACTGAATGTGGACGCTAACAATATTAATTTTAAAAATGTAATCAGAAAAGTTAGAGATGTGTTCATTGGATATTCTTCCTGTAAAACCTGTGCCATAATAAAATGGAAAAAAAAAATCTAGGATTTTTAGCTACAGAACGACCTTTCAGTGCACTTTGAGCCAAACACTTGCCATTCAGGTTACATTAATATACCCTTCCAGCTTCTCTTTGTACAAGTTTACTTTTCTTAAATTTATCCTTGTATCATTTCCCTTCATTTCCTAATTTGTAAACATAACTCCAAAGTCTTCATTCAACTGTCTATGACCGGTTCCTTAAAAGGCCACACTCCTAACGCGTCACTGCTACTCTCTGCATGTCTCCAGCTTGTCCTGTTCTACAATTTGTCTCTGTATTTAATTAAGAACAAAACCAGAAATAGCAGTTTGACAGCGGGAGAGGATGTGTGCTTCCCTGTTGCTGCCTTCTTCGCATTCCCCTGGGTACCTCCCAGGCTCCCTGAGACGCGTCAGCCACCACAGCCAGTGGTTCAGCAAACCAGGGATACAATTCCCATCCAATCTTCACAGCCTTTGGTATCTTCATGACCTGTAGGCTGAACACTGAGAGAAATGAAATTCCTTGCTTGTCTTTATACTTTCCTAATTGACAACCAGTATACAGCCACCAACATTGTATTGACGTGCTATAGCTACAACAGTCTTTTTTAAAGCAATAGTAAAAACAAGTCATTTCAATTTAGTCCTTACTTATTTTTAACTTGTAATTTTAGCACAGAATTATTTCAAAATATCATTTTCTCCCTCATTTTTGCTTTTTAACTTTGGCAATAAAGACAGATATAGTCATTTTTAACAAAATACTGCTATCCAAGATCCAGCAGAGGCCTAAGCACAACACTGTATTAAGCACAGCCCTGAAGGTCAGGAATCTTGCAATCTTACTCGGGTATATCACATGCAATGTAATGAAGAACACATGGCAGATAATTGCAACACAACATTGAACAAGCAATCTCATCATGGCCTGATGGGGGAGTGAAAGCAGTTATAAACAGGAGAAAATGCCAATAAGCATCAAATGTAAAAGAGAGAAGTTGGCAGCTATGCACTAGAAGCCAGGAATGACACAAAATTAATAAAGGAAGCAAAAGGACAACTGAAGAAATCAACGGTCAATAAAGCTAAGGACAGTAAAATGAAGCTTATTAAAGAGTATTGTAACAAAGAGCACCCAACAAACAGTAGTGGTCCATTACCACTATGGAAATTATAACATTGTCAATAATCCTACAGGAAAAGCAACCATGTTCAATAAACACTTCTGTTATGTGTCTGCAATAGTGCCAGCTTATGTAGCCTTATGACAAATCAATGCTGATTAAATACTTTCTTTTTCAGTATTAATTAATAAAGATGTCACATATCTTACAATCAGAATCTTTAATCAGCAGCCCAGGTAATATGCATCCAGGAGCTTAAAGGCTCTATCTAGGGAGTTCTTGAGCTCACTTTTAGAAAGCCTTGGACAAAAATTGAGACTCCACAATGTCACTCTTGTCACAATAGTTGAAAAACATATAAATATTAGGAAAAAATAACAGTCCTGACTAAACAAAAAACCTCCTAATATCTTTGGCATGACACCCTACAGCATTTTGGCAAAGAAAAGACCAATACAAATGTATTGAAATGGTCATTAAAGGGAATAAATATAGGTGTCAGAGATCAAAGTAGACAAAGTACACGAAGTAGAAATACTAATCTTAAACTAACCTAGTCGAGATGAACAGTGCCCTAACTGAGCAGGTTTTGTCCTCCTGTCTTCTTTCTTCCCTCATTATCTTTCTGTCCAGCTCTATTGCATACGGACAACAAAAGCTGTGGACAACAGTGAAGAAATTCACTTGAAATTCAGTACAATGCAGTTAAAATATGGCAGGGCCAAGACAACATTATCTGAGTGATAATGAATTTATGGAGAGGGCCACCAGTGAAGTAAGAAGAGAGCCTCTGCTGGAGGACTTTGTGGATCAATGTACAAATTGTTATTCTCGTTGTTCAGAGGAACAATTACTAAAATCCATTTGCCGGTAAATGTGCCTTGTCTTGTAAATCACTGGGTCATTAACCTTAACAATGTCAGGGTGTTGTCACTACCCAATTCAATTAAATTACTGACCAAGGTAATACCTAAAAGCGCATTCCAGGCAACGAGATCGGCTATTACAAATACCCATGAATACACTTAATATCTTAATTTCATACCTGGAAATAGGAATATAATCTAAAACTCAGGTAATGTATGCTAACACTAAGGTGAAGGGTTGCAGAGGTAGGCTGAAGAGAAGGAAATGAGAAGGGTATGTGTAGAGCAGTGGAAAGCAAGAGAGAGAAAAAGGGAAAAGGGTTTCGAGCGCTTAAGGCCGAGGGGTGACGTGTGCCTTGTTATGCACCGTATTCCACTGATCCGGGGGGCACGGTGACAGGGACACAGGTGAGCCGGGTGGCCTGGCTGCGCGCGGGCAGAGGAGCAGCAGCTCCTTGTCCATCTCCTTTGAGGAGCCACTGGCACGGGCGAGACGTGAGGGCTGCTCAGCAGCTCCGATCACACCGAGGAGTCTCATTCCGATGTCGTTCTGCTGCATGCGCATATATTCTCACATTTCAGATTCTCAGCTCACACTTCAAGGCAGAAAAATCTTTTTTGTTCCCTCTGTTTTCCTCCAGTTCCCTTCTCTCCCCTTAAAACCCACAGGCTTTATCAGACAAGGGCATAGAGAGGCAGGTTCAGAAAAGTAGACAAATTACCATCATTTATATCACTTGGGCTCTGCTGTGGCCAGGACATCCCTGTGCCAGGTGTTGGGAAAAGCGCAACCAGGGAGGATGGTCCCTTCCCCAGCAGCAGGAATCAGACAGACAACAGGCGGCAGCGGATGCACTTGCTAGACCACTGTGTTTCTCCTGGTCTGGGAACCATCAGCAACAAAAAACTTCTCATTTTATATAACTGAAAATTTTGTCTAAATAAATGCATTCTGCTTTCAGTAAAAAAATTTATCTTGAATGGAAAAATGAAAATGACTCTATGAAAGATTTTCTAAAAAATTATTTGTTTGGCTATAAACAAAGAAAATATGACAGAACTGGAAATGAACTGAACTAAATTACCTGCAAAGCTTTCCTTTATTTCTACAGAAGACACGGCAGCAGGAATGGGCTTTAAGCGTAATAGCACACAAAAAGAGCGCTGCTTTTTTAATGGAATTGCACTATGGATCATGAACAGAATGGATGCAGTTTTATATGAACAGCACACACAAAAAACTCCCCCAATAAACATATGGAACATAAGGATTCTTTTCTCCTTATTTTAACTACGCAGCAGGGAAACATTAAGACCGAAGAGTAGATATCAGCATTAGAAGACTTACAGGGTTGCTTAAGTGGGAGTTCAAAATAAAATAGAAGGCAGATAAAATAATTGCTTGAGCAAAATAAGTCATTTTTGTTTTGCTTATAGGTTTTCTCTTCTTCCAGCAAGCCTTAGCTTGGGTACTCACACATACACAGTTTGAAATTATATTTTCCATTCAACTATAGAAGTGTTCTCTGGATGTATCAAAAGAACAATATATCATTTAGAGTTTATTTTTGAGAGCTGGAGTTTTTTGAGGAAGAATATAAATGTATAACAAAGGAGCGCACTATCTGAATAAGGAGACAGAAAGCAAGGCTTAAACAACTCTGTGCTTTTCAGTGATTTTTTTCAGGTTACAGACAATTAACTAGAAATCATTGACATTAATAATATTGGACTTGCATCAGTTTCCTTGCTTTGGAAGTTGGATTTGGCAGCACACTTAAGAGCTCTTCAGAAAGCTCCTGTTGATAAACTATTATGAGTAAAATCCACAGCACATTTTCAGTTAACTGCCCTCATCAGATCATCTTCTAGCAGCCCCAGCCTGCAGCTCTGCTGGCAGTGACTATTTGTTTTGTACAAGATAAAGACATGCTCTTTTTAGAGTGTGCTTGACAGAAAGGTGCTCATTATGTGGGAAATTATGGGAAACAAGGACAGCAGGTCTGGCCGTAGAAAACACAGGCTGACACTGCTCTCCTGTTCCCCAAAGCCAGGCCTCACAGGGATGACTGCAGTGCAACCCTTAAAATTGTTGTCTTCATCCATTCATTCTTACAAGGAAGGATTTCAGCAACACCCTAAAGCTTGCTGAGGGACAATAACTCATTCAGAGACAAGTGCAGCAGCTTCCAGGGATAGATTTTCTTCACAAAAGTTGCACTAAGTACTTTATTGCTGTTTGAAAAGATCCCTCTGCCTCTCTGCTGCTGCAGTTCCCAAACCCTCCTTTTAGACTTCCCTAGAGAAACACTATTTTTACTGCAAAATTCTACCATTTTCTAGCTCTGAGCTGCATTTTGAAATGATAGTACTCCAAAGAGGTGCCTGGTATGGCTTCAGGTTTGTTCCTTGTTAAAATCTTCCAAACCTCCCAGTATGGAATATAAAGTATGGTACTTGCATTGAAAACACTAATGCCTCCAGCCTGGTAACAAAGACAAGACAATTTTAAGTTGCAACCATAAGTAACAACTACATGGTCCAGAAGAGCAGGACCTTGTAGTTGTCTTGTAGTGTCAGGAAGGTTTTCAGAATCTTTTAATTATTTAAAAGTAGGTTATTCAAGCTCGATAAACATTAGAGGAAATAACTGGAAGTTCCTGTGTGTTGCTGGATTTCTCTGGTTGGCTCTCAGCAGCACTGATGTGCTCACAGCCAACAGTCCAGCCCCGGCCTGCCTTGCTTATTCGTAGTGCATTAATTGCAACACCCCACATGAATTTCATGTACTTAATCATCCTGCTAAGTTCTTATAGCATGAATCATTTTATGGATTTCCTTTCAGTGTTTGTTCTGATCTTTAATTCATACAGACACACGCTTACCAAAAGAAATTCCCAGTCCTACTCCCCCAGAGGCACCATGACAAATTCCAGGGATTTGACATCCTCCAGAAACGAAAATAGCAAGGCTGCCCTGTGCTCCGTACTTCTGCTTCTGGAGCCTAGAGCAACTACAGGTGAACACAGTCAATCTCCAGAAACACTTAGTATACCCCAGAATTTAAAAAGCTTTAGGGAAGCTTCATATTCTGCTAACTTGCAGCGAGACAAGTCTCCTAAAGTTGTAACCATGGAAGTACAGGTTGCAGATGGTATAAACACTCTGAAAACTTCCAAACTGGAAAGCTGGGATAAGTTTACTTCCTGGTGTGAGGGAAATCTTGAGCTTACTGAGAAAGTGTCATCTGCAGCAAGCTACAATTTCATTGTGTTTCTGTAAGGCTCCTCTTTCCAGCCAGAGTGCTCTTGGTTGGCAGCTATATTTTAGCAGGAAGAGGTGAGTGGGAGTACTCCAAAATCCTGTAATGAGCTCAAGTACAGGTGTGATCAGTATGTCCAATGGCTGCAAAATTTTCTGATCATTTTAATGAGAATTTATTCAAATTGAATCGAGATGCTGCAGAAAAGATATAGTGCAAGCACGCATGAGCAATTAGGAATGTCGTTCCATTTCATAAATACATTGTAATTAAACAAATGTCAGCAGTTCATTCTTACGCAGAGATAATCTGACATTAGCTGAGAATCTCAATTGCACAGTTCAAGGTAATTCTGGGACCTTGTTATTGTTTGCAGCATGATTTTTTCCTTACGCATTTTACTCTAACAACCTCTTGGCAAAATCGTACTCATCTTTAATAAACATCAGCTCTAACTAGCCATGGATGTATCATTATGAAGCCTTGTTCTGCATCACAAGTGCGCAACATAACGTGATCACACTGACCACTTTCCAGATTCTAAACTCAGGAAAAAAAAAGCTTTATTTCTGTAGATATTCAAACCACAGAGTAAAATCTTCATTGTCACCTGGTTCTCAGAGCAGCTTTGTCCCCAGAGGGATATCAAGGGAGAAATGCCCATGTTGAGGACTGCAGACAGGACCTTCCCCTCTTCCGCTGTCCGATTCCTCTTTAATCCCCACCCATGACTGGAGAGGGTCCCTTCCCTGCCTGGTCCTCATCTTGCCATCAGCCCTGTTCTCATGATCACTGGTTATTAAGCTCAAGGCAACACATATGATACCTAGATACGTCTGGCAGAGAAGCCCATGCCCAAAGCCCTACGTTTCTCTCATATCATGTTACTTTGAAATCTTTAACAACAGTAACACATCCAGCCATGAAAGGAGTTGGTACAAAACAGCATCTATTTTTGTCCCAGGAACAAGAGAGTTAAATCTTTCCAAGCATCCAGCAGCACTGTTCTTCTGAGCTATGGCTCAGTATAGCCATTTATAGAGGCTGGATATATTGGCAGCAGCACCATGCTGAGTGCTGATGTGGCACCTATCATATTCGTATCCTCCTGTGCTTGACTTTCCAGAGCTGAGAAAAGAGCAGCTAGTGGCTCTTTGTTATATAAATGTCAGCCAAAGCAAGTGGAGTGCAAGTTTGGTGGTCAGGTGTAGGTGGCCAAACAATGCGGAAAAGGATTAGATAGTTGATAGGGAATAGTATTTACTGGCTGCATAAGGTGTTGGGTGCTATAGACAGGTACTGCTCTCACAAAAATAGCTCAAAATAGGTTCTTTTGTTTCCGCCAGACTTTTCAGCTTGTCTGAAAAGGAACCCACTGATCTCTACAAACAAAGGAGACCCTTGAAACGCTTCAAAGCTTGGCTGAACCATCAGAACCACTTTCAGAGCATCACGGCAGGATGCCTTTCTGCTAAGATGGAAATCACAGAAATGCAGGTTTCTTACAAGATGTGAAATCAGCCACCACAGTCCCAAGCATCTTACCAAGCTCCTCAGTTTCGCTGAAGAAGATTTATCAAGTGTTAGTAATTATAAGTTGCCCATGCTGCAAATCGTACTCCAAAGGACAGTGGTGCTAGAATGCCTGCTCTCAATGTCACAAGTCTCCAAGGAACCTCCAGCACCTTCTGTGCAGCTTCTGGCAAGATAAATTACATAAATTACAGTTGCTCTCCCAGCTGGTGGAGCTACGCTGATTTACACCACGGGAGGATCTGCTCCCTCGTGTGTGACAAGTTTAGAGGGAAAAATAGATTGCTTCCTGCCTGCTCCATATTTCTGTTTGAACTCCATCAGTTAAAAAAGACATTCTTTGATTATCTCTAGGTGACTTTTTCTTTTCAGCTTATTTGTAGTTATTTGGCCATGGCCTATCCTCTCACACAGGTGTGAAGTGAGGGCAGAGCCCGCTTTGGCACTGCTGCAACATGAGAGCAGGTAAGAAGAGCTGAGTACTTTTACATACTGTGTTTTTGCTAAGAATTGTTTCTCCGTATAGAGGCATATGCCCTCACCTTTCTGGGGTTCATGCCCACAGCCCAGTCTATTGGAAGTACTCAAACAGTACACCCATCCACACAGGAGACCTGTCCACAGCACCCCACAGAAAGCCCGGACGTGAGGGCTGCAGTGATGTGTTTTTGTAGGTGGAGTGATGTGTCTGTGTTGTTTAAATACCTGCAGATCTGTGTACAGGTGCTTGAAAATGCAGACATAAGTCCTTTCCTGAACGGACCACCTCCACACCATGAGAGAGCATGAGCCATCGCAGTTTCAACTTAAAAAAAAAAACAGTCCCTGTAGCTGAGAAAACAGCTGCATCATACGCAGGTGAGACCGTTCACCGATGGGAACAGCACATCCTGATCAACGGGTCACATTTCTCCTTTACACAATATTTAATTCCTTACTGTGGCTTGTGGCTGCCTGAAATCCAACATCAAAAGAATACATTCGCATAAATGGGAACGCTCGAATAAGTTCCTCAATAACATCAAGCACAGCCTGAATGAACAGATGAGCCAGAAAGCGCCTCATGCTTTGCTGAACAGGCACAGGCTGCAGGCTGCCTAGGGAGGCTTTGGATCCCAAACACCCCTGTTCTAGACAGTTTCTCTCTAGAGAAGACAAGCACACAACACTCGAACCCAGGCCTTGCCCTCTTCTCCACAAGCCTGGGATTCCTCTGGTGATGCCCCTGGGATGCAGAGGGGCCTTCCGCAGCCTGCAGATGGGAAATTTGGGGAAGGGGTATTACTGGAGTAATGAGAGGCTCTCCAGAGCTGGGATAAATAGAGGCAAGAAGAGAGCAAAGCACCTCCTAAACCTCTTTGCTTCACTCAGGAGGAACAGCGGTTCCTCTGTGGCTGCAGCGTGATGGGAGATCTCAACCCAAGCTGCAGCCAGCAGAGCTGAAGCTCCGGCCTGACAATAAACCCTAGTTCCATGGTCACCACGTGTTTTCTGGCACTACGTTTGCTTTGGCACTACCTCAGTTCAGCCTTTCTTAAAGGTCACCGAAGTGTGACTGTTACATTCCCATGGCTGGTTTGGGCAGGCAGAGGACAAACCTACAGCGATGCAGAGGCCTAACAGCCCAGGAACTGGAATGCTTCCTGGCACCACTTTCAGAGTATTTACAAGCTACTATACATTTCCTCCCCAATAAACTACACATTCATCTGCTTTGGAAAGTCACCAATAAATGCAACACCAACTTTGTTTGAAGCCACGGATTAATTTAGACTTACTTAGTTCTAGAATAACAGCATTAAAGCAATGGTCTGTAGGCCACTGGCAGTCCATGAAGGGAGTATATATGATGCCTGAAAATGCTGAAGTTGCTAGCAAAACACAGGCTCACAAAGGACAAGATATCTGCTACCATCAAAGCCGGACATTCCTGAGATGTGCAAAAATGCCCATGACAGCCACAGCCTCTCTGGTTCAAATGCCAGTAATAAAAACAGGACAAAAATGCAGAGTTTGGTGCACGCTACATAAGCCTCGGCTTAGAAACTACATGGCAGAAACTTGACCTGGTGCAGCTTCATCACTTAATCTAATTAGCAATCTGCACTCTGTCTGCACATGCCAAGAATCACACTGCAGATCACGGTGCAAACATAACTTAAGTCCACACAGGGGGGCTGTACTAATTCTAATTAAACCAGTCTCCAGAACAATTTCACTGCATTTCTTGTGTAGACATGCCCAAGAAGCGGGAAGCAAATGCATTATAAAGTTGCTCACTCCCATTGTATTATCAGTTTCATATTAACAACTGTTCTTTCTTAAGCTTTAACTTCTGGAATCTTCTTATTACCAAAGAAATTCAACTTCGATGTTTATTTTAATCCCGCGTTTCAAAGAAAGGCATGAAAATGTATCCTCATTTCCCCAAAGTATTCAGAAGCTTGCAGGCAAAGTAGCTAACATGCACTGTTTTACTTTTAAGAAAAGTAACCATTCGTAAGTCCATCCCATGAAGTGCAGAAGCTGTACCCAGGATCCCTGAATGCCTGAGTAAGCACTACAAAATTAGAATAAAAAGGAATGAAGCCTCAGAGACACTTGAGCAAGACACGTGTGTTACTGGACTGTTAGCCCTATGGAAAGACACAGTAACTCCATGGAGTGACCCTGAGCTCGGCTCTCCTGGCTGGTCCTGGTAGCACCACTTGCCAGCACAAATTGAGTCTCGATAACTGCCCTGCTCTCCTCCACCCAAGGGGCTGCACTACCACAGCCAGGGCCTCAGTGCTCACACACCCAGAGTTCCTCCGCTGGACAAAAACCCTTTGGAGAACTCCCACCAGCTCCTGTCATCACAGCCACAGCTCTGGTTTTGCTACAGCCTAAGGGACACAGTGCTAAGCGCATAAGGGGGTCGCTCACCTTAGTCCCTGCCTCGTGCTATCTCTCCTTGTGCCTCGTGAGCCTGGTGTTTGCTCTGACACTGAACGTGACTCGAGCTCCACACCAAACGGAGGGAAGAGCGTCCGGCCGGCAGCTGGGAGCAATCTGCCACCCCATCGGAGAGCACCAGCACAAAGGAGTTAACGAAATCTGCTTGAGCTGAGGGTGTTGATGCTTCAGCAGTTCCATTAACAGGTATTAAATAATGTTCCTTTAAGCTACAATGCCTGCTGCATAGGGCTTCAGCCTCATCTTTATGGATGCCTTGTCATAATTTCTAGAATTATAGAATGCACTGCCACAACCTACATATATCTGCAAGGTTACAAAATAGTCAAAGATTATTTTTTCTGCCCAGAACTAGCAGAAATGATTTTTCATTAATCAGGATCAGACGAGATGAAATTTAATCAATTCTTCTCCCTAAAGTTTGAGATGCACAGAGATGGAGAAACCCGCTCTCCTCAGCTTCAGCTTGGGAGCTGCAAAGTGCCGCGCCAGCTGCGGATACCTTGTCTCTGGAATGTGTTTGACTCCGCAACTCTGAGAATCCCTTTAAAATGGCACAATTCCTTTGGCAAATGCTGTGTGCACCCGCTAAGATGACACATGCTCCAGGACACAGCAAGCCTCGCTGATCCAACCTGTCCTCACACCCATTTATCTCAAGCTGACACTTTAGGGAGGCTTTTAATACTGTTAGAGGCTACTCTACCCAGCCCCAAAGCATCCAGTACCGTTCTTGGAGCCTTCCATATGATAAACGGGAAATTCGGAAGCACATGGGGGAGGCACATCGGAGCCCAATAAAACGAGATGACATCCTCTGCTCTGCCGAGGCTGAGACAGATTTCTGAGTGAACCGTTGCAGCAAACCAGCATGATAAAGGAGCTAAAGCAAAAGGTTATGATATGCCTGAATCAATCCAGAGAAAGCAGGAGCTGTGTGTAGCTACGGAGATAAATAATCAGGCAGACAGAGTAGCACTGCCCCCTCACTCACTTAAATCAAGGCAGCTTCCTTTGCCACCGCTCCACCCACTCAGAACCGATGTCAGCGAAGTTTAAAAGTTGTCCTTGGGGGGAACAAATGGAGAAGTTCAGCTCTGGCACTAAGATGTAACTCCCGGGCAGCAGAGGTGCCCTGCAGCACAGCAGGCACGAGCAGCCCAGCAGAGCCCAAGGCAGAGAGCACGGCCGAGCAGCAGCTCCTCCTGCAGCAGGTTCCTCACCTGGCTCCCCCAGCCTTGCAGATGGTCACTGCCTTCACAAGGAGCTTCATTTCAGGGACCAGCAGAGCCGGGTGACCATCCTCTCCAGATGTATATAGTCATGGCTACCACGTGCAAACCAAAACACAGCGGCAAACTGAAGCCAGACACGCTTGGCGCAAGCCCTATTTTGATACTGCCGTGGCAGAACATTTCATTAGTTGGCTGTATCTGGCCCCTAACTGACTGATGCTGCCCAGATGTGACCCTTAGCAGGGCTTACATTCTGCCTGAAGAGCCATGCATTGAAACCAGAGCCATGTGAGCACATCCAAGGTCAGAGTTTCCCTGTAAGTAATACCCACACCTCAAAAGCAATTGTATGTTCCTGACAATTATTTGAGATAGCAATTGTATTCAGTTGTTTCAGATGTGATTTCCACACAATGTGCAATGTACTTTGATCCTGAGTCGAAAAAAGGAATAAATAATCCTGTTTTGACCTTGAGTTGACATGACACTTACTATGCAAACACCCTGCCTGCAGATTCCCCAGGCCAAGGAAGGAAGAATGTGGCACGCCAGCACAACAGCAGAGCTACTATTTGATACTTGCACCCTCTTAACTTCCAGGGTCAAAAAGCTGTCTAAAAGCTCACAAAACAGGTATAAACTTGACAAGAAAAACCTGCTTTGGTCTCCAACCACATTCTTGAAAGGGGAAACTGAAAACCACACAAGGGGCAGGCCCTTAGTATTGCAGGGAGGATCTTCAATTTTCTTGCATTACCTTGGTGGTATGTGAAGCCAAAATATCTGCTGCATCTCAGCATAAGGATTTCTTTTTCCCTACTGTAGAGAAAAAGCAAGTTTCCAAAAATGTATCTGCCACATACCAAGCACAGCTGAGGATGACTAGCTGTGAAACAGCATTACGTTTTTCAGAGGCTGTAGCAAGATCAAAGCAAGAGTATCAAGGAAGGAGAAAGAAGCGTCCGTGCAGACAGGACTCCAGTGAACAACCTACCCATACAACTGTGTACTCATGTGGCTCTCATTCGCACAGTAACTGAGGGGCTCACAAGTTCACTGAGTTTAGTTCTGGAGCCCTCCTGTGACTTAGAGAAGTGATGATATTCTCCAGCTAGGAGCAGAGG
Organism: Tinamus guttatus; assembly: GCF_059628265.1. Taxonomy (NCBI): domain Eukaryota; kingdom Metazoa; phylum Chordata; class Aves; order Tinamiformes; family Tinamidae; genus Tinamus; species Tinamus guttatus. The sequence goes on along the minus strand of NW_028288841.1, from coordinate 2,485,927 downwards.
CAGAAAGTCCCAAGAAGCTTGTGGTGGATATCAGAACCCAGCTCTAAGTTAGCTTAGACTGGAGGCCCCAGGAGTGAGTCTGGTGAGAGCAGAAAGAGAGAAGCAATCACACAATTAAACAGATGTAAATATGCACATACAACAACCCACCCACTCAGAGCAAGGGATACTTGCACATATAAATGCTACGGAGAGGCAGAGTCTCTCACAACTGTTTCCAGAGTCTGTAATGCTTAATAGGACTCTAAAAGTATCAGCCAGGTTTTTGTCATGTCACATAAGAGAAAAGAAAGCACTGTCAGGTGGGGTCTTTATAGACCCCATATAGTAGAAAAAGTGAGGCCACGCTTGAGAATATCTGACTTTTGGGGTACTGAGTGTTTCCTTGTGCTTCCATGATAGGTGACGCAAGGAGGTGCCAGATAGATCTGGGAAGGTGACAGAAAAGGGACAGTGCATGACTGAGGAAGCAGTGTGAACATGGGCAAAGAATACAACGAAAAGGACGACAAAAAAGCAGTGTGATAATTATAAAAATGTCTTGAGAGGACCAGCACCAAATCAAGGCTACAACTTTCACAGCAAGATCAAACAAAAACATATATAGCATGATCACAGAAAATGAGGGACCTATTAGGTTCAGCAGCAGGGAAAGTGCTGACATAAATTACAGAGGCAGTGATGGGATAGTATCTCCCAGATTATTGCATGAAGTTGTATTTAAACATCCTGCTAGCTTTGATCTGTTACTCTTGCAAAGAAGCTGTTCTTAGAAGTCTTTCAGATGTAATCAATGTAAGCTGCTGTTTACTCCGATATGTGCCTCGGTGTTTTGTTGATATTTATTTGCAAAAATGCATCAGATATATTCATGTATATTGTGTGCACATGTGCACACGCATGCACACACACATGCACAATGTATGTAAAATACAAAAAAATCCTTTAGGTAAAGGCTTTTTACCTTTGTGAACAGACCATCAATGCACAGGACAAAATCCGTAAGTCCTTCTCATCTTCCGCTGTGCTTGTGTCTGGCCTTGGCAGAACCACTCCAGAATTAAATCCTGCTCACAGTGAGTGAGAATGGAAACTTCAGCTCAGCGTGTGTAAAAATCCACTCAGAATACACCCAGGGATTCACTGAGTCTCTACATATGCTTCCTCTCAGCATGCAGGTGTAAGATTTTAAAATCCATATTTTTCTCCAATAAACTTAAAAACAGCTATAATATCAAGTACCAGAAGCACCATCTGCGCTGCACATATAGTGGTGATGTTTTTTTCAGAGCTGATGCTGTTTCTTGGTATAGCTTCATCCTATTTTGTCAACCGCATCATGAAAAGTGCAAAGAACCCCTGTGGTTCCAACTGTCTCAGAAGCAAGATGCTTTAACAAGTGCATACATCATCTCCCTGTTTCTTTAAGCCACTATACCGTTGACTCACGTACATAGTAACATTTTAGATTGTAGAAATGTTAAATCCAGACACCAAAGCGCTCCTTGCACCTTGGCACTGACTGGAGATTGCTGTGGCCAACATTCAGCTTGCTGAAAGGAAGAAGCTGAAACAGGCAAATGCTTCTGAGACTTTGTTTTAATTGCTGTGCAGGTGGCACCTCCTGGATGGCCTTTTTGCCTCTACTACATGCACCACTATCTCCCAATCCCAAGCATTGCTCTGTGCACCTTCCCCAGTGCCAGGTTCTCTGAAGTCCACTAAGTAGCTTGCTATTGCCAATGTGTCTTGAACAGATGGCATTCCCAAGCCCTGGTGATGGATCTGCATATCAAACTCACAGAGAGACCTGGGCTCCTTCTGTCTAGCCTCCCTCTTGCTCACTTTTCCTGTGACCCATAACTCTGTGTTCTGCAAACACCTCTGGATTTGGTGCCTCTCCCTAGGGCTGTGCTAATGCTGTTCTATTGGCCTGCCTGTTAGGGCAATGTCAGTGCCCATTACCATCTCCAGAGGTACTGCAGGTATTTCTCACTACACTCAAATGCTGGTAACATGGGCACAGATACCCACTTTAAATCCAGTTACCTGTTACATATTTGATCTGATTTACACACCATCCTATGGTCAGAAAGCCATTCTATACACAGCCACCAAGGCAGACCTTACTCCACTCTGTACCTTAGTATAGCATCTGCACCTGCTTCTTTTCAAAGCCCTACTTTCACCAACTTTATTTCCTTCTTTTGTGTCTCCCTGTCTCATAATGTTTCTAGATAGCAACATCACCAAGCTCTTCTTTATAGAAGGCTTCAGGGGGAAATTGGAAGTAAATACTTTCAAGGACAACACTGAGAGTAAAATGAAAAAAATGAGAGCGAAAAGGACAGTATAAGAAAGAATGTGGGTCACGATAAAGCACAGAAGCGGTATTTCACTAAAAGTTTCCCCCCTAAAAGTGTATTCTTAGAAAAAAATCAACTTTGAGCAATTTTCTTCAGCAATATCACCCTTCTCATCCTTTGGCTGGCTTCTTTCGGCTTCCCTGCTCTCCTCTCGTTGGTGGAGCTCAGCTTCGCTTCTGGAACTTTCCGTCAGGCAGAACTGCTCTCTCTCGGCAAAGCCTCTGCCCTGCTCTGTGGACACTGCCGCCTCTTTCAGCACCAGCCACGTTTCAAACGAGGAGGTGTTAGACGGTTCCCCTGGTGCAGCAGGATCACTCAGCTGCCTGCAGCAGAGCCTGGCAGGGGAGCACTGTGCCCGCATGCACGCTGACATGCCTCCCTTAAAGGTGTTTCTCATCATGGTTTCATACCTGTGAGTATGTTGCGTAGCTCTTCCTCTATAGTATCACACCACGCATGTCCAACGAAAGTTCAGATCTATTATTTGCTTTGATCTAAACTCCTTGGTACAAGTTCTGTTTTGCTGTACTGCTGGGGACACTCCTGACACCTTCTTCCCTAGGCAAGAAAGGTCATACGAAAGAAAGATGTTAACTGCGGATATCAAATGGCATCCTCTGCTGCTGTTAATCAGCACAGTCCTAGCCAGGTCATTACACTTCGGCCACAATTTGTACCCGCACAGAGTATGGCCCTGCATTTCTTTTCAATCTGTCACTATTTAACTAGTTTGAGTGACAATTTGCTGGACTTCATTGTAGCACTTAATCCTGTCGATTGATTGCTGGTTTTCTGGCACCACACTTAGTAATATATCTATTTCTTTTATAATTCCTTTGTAATTTGCAAAAATCAAAAGAGAGAATAGAAATGATTTTACTAGTGAAGCATATTAACATTTACAACCAATGACCAATTAGAGATTTGAAAATGACTGAATAGACCCACTATTTAAAATGCCATCTGCTCTCCTGATTATTCCCACCATGTACTTCCTCATGACAAGTACACAAAAGAAGATTGGGACAAAAATGTTTTCTTGAAAAGATGATCACTTTTACTGTACTTAGATGCTGTCAATGTCAATCAGGATAAACAACTGCTTTCCAAACAAAAATACCTAAAGTGAGGTTACTGAATTAGACCTTTCTTCCACTGCACAGTTTTTTTGCACAATTTCCAACCAACATCTATTGACTTGCAGAGCAAAGCAGCAAGCATACCTAAAGCTGTACTCTAAATTCACCCCTATTATCTTTATGTTGACACTTCATCCTGGAAGATATATGCTGAGCTCCAGGTAGATCATTTGTAACCCTTATAATGATGATGGCAACAAATATAGCACGGTGCCCTCCAACTGACACGGAATGGATACTCAATGCCTCGCTATTTTGCAATGAATAAATTGGTTGTCAACATATGCACGGTAGCAGTTTTTCCCCCAATTTAATGATCATACATCCATGGTATAGCAGATCTCTATGTATTATAATGATCGGGAAAGCTTGATTGAAAGATCTGTTGAATGGATTTCAAGCCAAAGTTGCAGGTGTCCTGGAAAACAGCAGTATGAATTGATTGCTGAGGGGGGAAGGATGCCATGCGGCAGTTTCACCTTGCACAGGGGTGACCCTCATTAAATACAATTGCTTTCTCAGAACATTAAAACCTTTCTCTTATGAAGCGTATTCCCCAGTGCAGCCAGATACCCACATTTGTCCATAAACCGGGCATTTGTCCTGCCAGCTGAGTGACTGAATAGGTAACACGTTTGGATGGACATCGTATTGCAAGCAAAGCAGACATAGGCCAACATACTCAAACAGTACTCTGCATCGAGTAGGTTTCTGCATAAACTATGGAGCATTTCCTTTCTTCTAGACAAGTTCTGCACAGGGCAAGGACTGGTACAGTTTTGTACAGGGCAACTGATGCCTGGTGGCCCTGGGCTCCCTGCTATGGGACGAGGGGGCCGCCGGCCCCTACGCTGCCTCTTTCAGCCACCATCCAGGCCACACTGCATTTCCAGAACACTTTAGCAAAAAATCTGGTGGATTTTTTCAGGAGAACATGTAGGTTTTGAGAAGCTTTCAACCATTTTTTTTTCTTGTTGTTTTAAAGTATTCTTATATTTTTCTCAGGTACCTGCCCAAAATTCAGTTTTTCAGGGTTTTATTCAGCCAGTCGGAGATCACTCAATCTTTTCGGCCAGAAAGAGCTGCAGACGCCAATCTGAACAGGGAATGGGGCAATCAGAACAGAACGGAGCAGGAAGTGGCAATTTACTGATGTTAACAACAGTCTTTATCATGAATACCTATAATGACCATTTGAAAATTCCACAGAAAGTATTACATTTTCAACACTGAGGACTTGACAAAATGATACTGGGACTGACCATTAATTTTAAACTCTGTGTTAAATTTAAGATTAGTCCCTGTGTAAAAGGAACAGTTGTTTGAATTTAAGGATTTGTTCCATGGAAATATTTGTAAAGAAATCAGTAACTAAATTATTGTCTAGTCCCCTTCATCAAATCAGCTATTAAGGAGGTGCTTTAAAATTGAAGGGTTTTTTTTTTCATTTTGCTAAACTGTTTTTAACCCCCTCTGCTCCTCAGCATACAAGCGTACCCATACGCACACACACATGCAGATGCTTTTAACATTGAAACATAACACTTTATCTTACTACTCTGTTCACCTTTTTCTACTTCTTTACTAGATAGAAGTTTATTTCAAGTGTGACTTTTACGTCTGAGGTTCTCATTGCTTTGCTCATTCTTAATTCTTTCCATTTGTGAAAAAAAGTCAAGTAAATAGGCATAAATCATTTTCACCTTTCTTTAGTTTTAATAGTGGCAAAAAAAAGAAAAAAAGAAAGGATTACAGCCTTGCTCTGGAGAATATCAGTTAGCCTACCAATGAATTGTGGTACACAGCACTGACGAAGATTTGGTTCAGTGCAACAGCAACACCATGCGACACTGTCTCGCACTCCGAGGATATTTCTTTCTTTACACATTACACACGTACGCCTAGGAAAGTCTCACCTTTTTAATTAGTATCTCATACCAGATGGGATGACTAAGAGTCTACATTTAAAAGTCATGTTAAAAATTTTCTTCCGATGGCGCCTGCCACGACGTCTGTTCCCTGTGCTGGGCTCCAGCCACTTCTGCCTTTCGACGAGCTCATCCGAACGTCCTCGCAAGCAGCAGCTCCACAGCCCCACGAAGTCCAGGCTGTTAAGGCAAACGAAGGCAAGGCAGGACAAGCCATCGAGCACAACTCGTGGCAGGGCTGAGGCTGCAGCGGGAAGCTGCCATCACCTTCCTCTTCCTCACCAGGCGCTGCGTGACCAGGGGCAGCTCAGCGGCCGTTCTGGGGACTTCCCACCTCAGCTGTGACAGGGATATTTGGCAACTGCCTGCAGCTGTTATTTTGCACTTTTTCAAATTACACACTCGCCTTAGAATACAATATTTGCTTTAAATATTTGGGGAATGCAAATTTGCTTATTTACACATGCCTGAAAAAAATGTGACTCTGCTGAGCTCCCCGGGTAATTCGGTAATTCCTGCCAGCCTCCTTTCAGTTAATTACTCTGTAAGGCTCTGTCTAGTGAAAAATGAATTCTGCCTCCTCTCCCGAAAACCATGCAGCAGGCAGGCAGCAAGGACTGCTTCGTGCTGCAGCAGAGCAGGGCACCGAGCAAGCCCGGCACGAGAAACCAATCAATATTGTAATCACTAACGCAGCCAATCCAATGAAACCCCCGGATCAATCAATACTGTATCTGCCCTGATGACAACTGTGTAAGAGAGGCTTTTAATACCTTTCCAAGATAAATCTCTTCCTCTAGAACGTGAGACACAATTTGCCAGTAATTTTGTAGTTGGGGCAGTGTTTTTTTCGGATGGTAAAAGGGATGCAGATGAAGGTGGCCATATCTATTCTTGTATTCAAAGGGATCTCTCTGCCTGCTGCCCAGACAGGGACACTGCTTATTTTTAACACTAACCCTTCCTGCTCTTGTAGCACAAGCCAAGCAACAAAAATCCTTCACTTCTGGCACTTCAAGATCACAGATTATTCCATAATTGAATTGTACATCCCAATTAAACACTTAATAGAGCTCTTCTTTAGCACCCTCCAATTGTGGCTTCAGTGCCTAGCTCATGTAAATCACAGATACCCACATGTCAATATTAGCTTTAGCTGACCGTGGTCTATCTATGCACTTATGCGAGGAATGAAACCCATCTGTCTCAGCATTGTGTAATGATTAATAGATTTTAACCCCATACTCCCTCAGTGATGCAGTGGGCTATTAACCCCCTTTGACAGACCCAGGCACAGGTTGATTAAGGGAGCGCTCCCACACCCCGGCACGGGCGGATGCGACTCCCCTGCCCAGATCGTCCATGGCCGTGGATCTGTTCCGGCAGATCCGGAGCCAGCCACGGAGACGCGTCCTCAGGGACGTGCCCTGGGTGGCCCCACCTGGGGCATCCAGCACGCTGGTGACCGAGACGGAACTAAACCCATTTCACAAGATCATCGCTTCTATTCCGCCGTCTGATAAGCTGCAAATCAGGGACTGACCCCAGGCCGAAGCTGAAGGGAACAAGAGCACAGTGGTGGGAGCGCAGTACATCGGGGGCATCTTTGCAGCAGCGGATCTTCGATTTCATTGCTTTTTATTTCAGAAGAAAAGCCCTTTGGCAGCTCCCGGGGCACGCATAGCTGTGAGAGCCTGCTATTACCACCTATTTTAAGAGAACAGTAAGGAAAGAAGCAGAAAGAAGTTCTCCCCGTTTTGGATGTTTCAGGCTTAGGTTCACCAGCAGTGCCTCTGGCACTGCCCATGGCACCTCACACCTTGTCCTGGTCTCTCTCTAGAATAACCAGCGGCAGGTGGAGAGCACCCAGATGAGCTGTATATACAACTGCTACAGCATCCCTCATTAGTAAGTGAGGAGGGACTCGCCTTTGAAAGAAGCATTTGAAAGATTAGTTCTTCGACTAATTGATTTTTCAGGTCATAAAGGACCTTTCTGGTCTCCTCACTCATTCCTGTGTGTGCAAAGACATGGGATTTTCCCAGAGCCTGCTGGGGCTCTGTGGGAGCCAAAGGGTCCATGGGGACCCCCATTTGCCCAAATGCAGCCAGGCTCAAGATCAGAGCTAAGTCTAGGGAGGGCCAAATTTCACAATCTGCAGTCATTTCATTTTCACTCTGGCATCCCGCTGGTTCCAGCAGAAGCACTGACTGAGAAAAGACTGCACAGTGGACCCTGAACCAGGATCTGGAACAGGCAGCGATTTCTTTTTAAAGCATTTCCTCAGCCTTTTAAACAGCATGTCAAGCGCTGTGTTTCCCTCTGCCCCTGGAACATTGTACCTAAGCTCCTTTTCCTTAGAAAGCCCTTCCACACTTCTGATGCACATTTTATAGAGAGAATCCTAAAATGAAGATGACAGTCCTATGCACCACTCTATTTCTTAGCATTTTTTTCTCTCTTCTTTAACTTTCCACTCCAGCAAGCAAAGTTTAACAGAATCAATTTCTCTATATGCTCAGTAAAATCCTCAGCGGAAGCCACAGCTCCGTACGCTTCTTTTAGTTATTTATTGCCTGCCTCCTGCATACTGCATATGTTAAAAGATGTACTAGCAGCTTAGGAAACAATTAATCCTATTACTGCTTGGAGCAGGGATGCTGCAGTAGCAGGAACAGCACCACGGTGAGCTGGGCAGAAGGACTGAGCTCACGTGAAAGGACTGTCCCAGGATATGGCCAAGTAGAGCACCCAGTAACTTTACCTGCTTGAACTACCTTATGAAGATCCCGGAAGCCACTGCCAGCCCCACCAGAAGAACCTGGAGGCATTTTGCAGTTTTTCAAGTTTATCAGCAAACTGTTGCAGATATCTTAAATTCCTGAAGTTGGGATGTTGAAACATGACAGATTTGGGTCCAACTCACCAGCTAAACCATCAGCACCACCTCTCTGGCTGTGTCCAGAAGCCCCATGCACCCTTTCCCTGGCAAAGCTCTCACTGAACCAAGCAAACTCCTGCAAACCATTTTCATTCTGACAAATCTGCAGTAATCAACATTTGCTCCCAAACTCAGCCAGCTCTGATCCAAAAGTCTCTCATTTCCACTGACCTGTTACAGAAAAAGTCTGTTCTCTACTCGGAGATGAAGCCAGGTCCCGGTGTGTCAGCTCAGATGACCTGGTACTGTCTGAGCTCGCCCTGGCCAGGGATGCTGATGCTGCCACAGTTACAGTCTTTCAGAGGATGTAAAACAAGATCTCAGCTCCTGTGGCCAGGAGGGATCCCCAAACACTTTGCACTGACAATGACATTAGTGGCATGCCCTGGCCAAGCTCCATTCTGCTGTCAAAAAGCTGGCCCCTCACCAGCCACACAGCAGAGAGGGCACCTGCCACGGAAAAGTCAGTTTGCTCTGCAGTAAAACGTGTGTCCAAAGCACAGGAGCTCCCAGGAGGAAGGGAGGCTGTTGTAGGGCAATACCCACTGCAAGCAGCAGCAGACCCAGGGCAGCTCTGAGAGACGCCTGGGTATTTTACCAGCAGTGACATCCCTGCCCCAGTGAAAAACAAACATCTCCATGTTTTGAAGGGATATTTAGCACCAAGACCTGGTTCTTGCTTGCCTGGTGTCTTGTACTATCAAGGTTATAGATGCGATTGGACTGTGGCCATTTATAGCTCAGTTTGGGTAAACTGACTGATCTGCAGGTTAAATTTATTCATCCCTCTTTGCCTTCATTTCTCCATCTATTACAAGGGGATAGAGTCAGCAGCTTTTCCTTTTGGCAAAGTATTTTAGGATCATGAAACATATGGTACAAGAACTCAGGTTTATTGTACAGTTACCATGTGCAGTTGTGCTATGCCACCTTTCTAATTCCAAATGAAGACATGGGTGCTGTGAAAAGTCCCAAGATTTGCATTTTTGTGCCAGATTTAGTCAAAACTACATCAAAGTTTTGGAATTTCCCTTCCTCCTCAGACTCTGCAACGCAGGCTTTGCCTATGGGCTCCAAAAACACACAGCGATGCATCCCTCAGGCAGTCAGGATCCACAACCCAGCTGGGTGAAGGGATGTCCCCAGGACCTCCAGGTTCCTCTGTGAGAGACCACGATGGCTCGTGACTGCTCGCAGATACAGAATGCCTCTGTCAAATGGTCCCGATTTAAAATGATAGAATCATAGAATCAAGGAATGCTTAAGGTTGGAAGGGACCTCTAGAGATCATCTAGTCCAACCCCCCTGCACACGCAGGGTCACCTAGAGCACGTGGCACAGGACTGCGTCCAAGCGGGTTTGAAGATCTCCAGAGAAGGAGATTCCACAACCTCTCTGGGCAGCCTGTTCCACTGCTCTGTCACCCTCACTGTTAAAATTTTCCTTATGTTTCTGTGGAACTTTTGATGCTTTAGTGGGCCATGGATTCGCAGCTCCAGGTGACGCTCCCTCTTTCAAATTTTACTCTCATATCTGAATTACTTAATATTTTCTGGTACCCCAACTTTCACCACCTCCCTGCTCGCGGCAGCATCCCTACAAATACTCCCTCTGCCAGTCGACCTCATCTCTCTCTCTATTCCTTCCTCCTGCCTCAGACTATTTTTCCAATGGTTGCACACAGTGTTAGCCCTCATCCCCAGCTCTAATACCAGGAAAGTAGCAGTTCCCAAAAGAGACACCCGAGCGCCTCTAGCCCGAGGCAGCCTCGCTCCCTGCCTGGCCCAGGGCTCCCATTTGCAGCTCAGGCTCCAGAGGAAATGTTCCCAGCACTAAAAGCCAGCACTGTCTAAACACCAGGAGCCATAAGACAGTGAAATAGAAATTTAAAAATAATGAAAGGACTTGGTAACACAATTCTCTACCTTGAAGTCCCCCAAAACAGCAATTCATTGCTTGAAATATGGACGGGAGTGACTTCAGAGCAAATGTGAACATTACTAACAGACAGGGAAAAGCAGCCTCTGCCTCAGGCTTTAGCTCCAGCTCCCAGTCCTACAAGCGAATGCTGGGGATGGGGAGGGATAGGTGATGCGAGAAGGGAAGGGAAGGTTCCCCACCTGGGTACATTGGTGCTCAAATCCTGTTTCAGCTTTACGCTTCAGTTCAGGGCAGCTGTGACTCTATTTGGCTCCCTTTAATAACAGCTAATATTTACAAGGGTCTCCCATAAAGTCAGTTTGCTTACAAGCAAATTCCATACAAGAGCTTTGATTCTCAATGCGAACATCGCTGAAGTCATCAGGAGTTTTACTACGGGTTTCCGATCCCATTCCCTAATCTCAAATAAAAAAACCTGTCCGAGCCAATTTAAATAAAGCAGCTACCAGAGCATTTAGAGGACAGGTCTACCTGTGGATTCCTACTGCCTGCTTCTCCCCTGCGCAGCCAGCCATGAGCACAGCCTCCCTCCACAAGGGATCAGCAGATCAAATGCAGCATCTGATGCATGCAGAGACAGCCCTGTCAAGGCCACAGACCTGCCTGGGTGCACAGGAGGTCCGGACGCGTCCGGAATTATCCCGTTGGCCAAACCGAGCGGGCTGCCCTGCCGCTCGCTCCGCTGCGGCGCGTCCTGCGCGGAGGAATCGCCTCCGTCTGCACCGGAGTCACGATTAGCTCTGTCCCAGCGGCTCCCGCCGCCCTGCGAAACGCGGCTCAGCCTGGCACCAAGCTCCCACCGATGAGTTTCTGGGTGGGCTACAGATAAAATACTACCAATATTCTGTGTAACTTTCAAGGCATTATTAAAGTAATATTTTTTATATTATTACCAAGGTTTAATACTGTTTTGAATTTGCTGTTGTGGAGTTCATTTTAAAGCACTTGATTATACTTTGAGAAGAAATAGTCTTACAGTACAAGTCATTTTCTCAAGTACACTTGAAGAAAGGATAGTCTATGGCTCAGTAAATACAACAGTCTGAAAAGTTATGAGCTATCAGACTAAGCTGAATTGACTTACTGATATTACCTGCAATGAATGAGTTTTAGATAGCCTCTCATAAATAGAAGACTACAGAGCCTACGATTTTATGGATGTCTTGTACTTATCAATATATATGAGAAATGATGCTGTCAGGCTTTCGAGGGGATACTGTGTGAACCACACCACTGTCAATTTAATTTTTTATGATTAAATATTTGGTGCTGTTAAAGGTTATTTAACATTTAATATAGCTGCTCTTCTACATAGCTGATAACTGTCATCTTTACATAATACTGTAGTTGAAAATGGATGGGGAAGGCATATTTTTTAGAAGGTTCCTATTTTTTTTTTCAATTTACTGTTAGATTTGTTCCAGTAATAGAATAATATTAGGTAAGTTTAAAAGGCTTTCAATATTCAGATTTCAAAAATTTAGATTTAATGCCAGCTGCAGCTGAACCAAACGTTTGCTACTGAGGCTGCTGGAGCTTCCTTTGCAGTAGAAAAATCTCTCCCAGGATGTCGTGTGGAAGGGCAGCTCACGGTGCAGGGAGAATCCTTGGAGCTCATACTGAATCCAATCAGTTTTTCCATTTTTAAAAGAAGCATCCTCAACTTAAATTTCACATTCCTGTTTGTTTGATCGTCATTTTTCTCTTGACCCTGCTAAGGCCGCTAGAGCTGAAAGCCAAAACTGTTTTTGTGTGTTTTGCAGAAAGTCCACTTGGTGCGATGTCAGAATGCGGGCATGGGCTCCCCGCTGCAGCCATCCTGCAAACATTTGCAGGTTTGAGAATAAAACACAGATGGATCAACCCCCGTCAATCCTACCTGCCCAGGCAGGTCTTAGTTCCTAACGGGACTGCTCCCATGTGTAAAGGTAGGCACATGGACACGCATTTCCAAAGCTCTTGCATTTAACAACACATAAAAGAATAAAAATGCACAAGGTGCAATTTCTAAAAACCAAAGACATTATCAGTAAACTGCAGAGACTAAATGGAAAGACCTAGTGCTTATATCACTCTTACCCTTTTATTTCTCACTTGACAACTGAGCAAGTTCACCGGATTTCTGAAGCAAAGCCCAAAGCTACTTTTTGTTTTCTGTGTACACACACATCAAAAAGATGGAGCTTTTAAAACACCTAAAGGCAGAAAATTAATGTTTCTATAATTAAAATAAAGCCAAAACCTACACACATAAAGAGCTACACACCTTAAGTGTCTGTAGAATCAGGTCAGCTCAGATCTTGATCCCTATTACATTTTCTGTCAGGCGGATCTCTCCGCGGAACTGAGACTTCATATTTACTTCAGTAGCACTTACTACGGTACATTTACCATAGTAAGAAATCTTTTTATTGCTTTTCAGTGACTGAATTATTTTCTTGTGCAATAAAACTCTTTATGCGGACTTCACTTACTGAAGTATTGATGTAAAAATGCTAGCCTTCTTAATCTCCAAAAGCTATCATTCCATTTTGCTTTAGTCCGGGCTCTTTGAATGTACTGCCCTGCGTCCTGTGGCTAAGTTCCCATCAGCTGGCTCCTGCGCTTCATCAGTGCATCCAAAATGCAGGTATAAATCATTGTTTTGCAGCCTGTAGTATCTTTCCTGTAACAGTGCTCATTTGTTGTGATGACAGTCCCTCAGAAACAGAGAAATGAGAAACAGAAGTATAGCTTATCAGCCACACAAAAAAAGTGCACAGGCCTCCTGTTACAGGAAAATGCATGGATAACAAACCATTAGGGCAGCGTCAGGCCAATGCAGAGAGCATCAGTTATTTCCACAGAAACCGGGATAGTGCTACCAGTCTGTTGGGCAAGTGGCCGTGTCCTCCCTGTGGATGCAAGTGCATCCAGAGTGGATGTGCTTGGATGGAGCTGCCACGCGATCCCTCCTGCCCTGGCGATACCTGGGGGCATCGGTCCCTGAGGAGAACAACTCAGAGGTCTCGTTTTGGGCTCCCTGCAGACTCCAGTGGATGCTGACCGTACTGGTTTCATGCACATGAAACTTTTAAGCTTTACTTCACAGTTACGGGAATTAACATTTGAAATTAAAAAAAAAAAGCTACGATGCTGCTGCAAACGTACATGTGATATAGCGCCTGGAGCATCAGCTTTTAACACTGCCAATTCACAGCTGGGAGAGGCCACATTCATGTTAAAAAATTGCTGTCCCGAAAGCCCTGAGCAGAGACAGCGCTTCATCCCTCTGAGCAGTAATGTCCGTATCACCTGCTTCCCAGGTAACTCTGGAGTCCGGCTCCCTCTGAGCCTGGAGGTGGTGGAATGAAGGGCTGGAGCAGCATCCTTCTGCTGTAACTTCTGGCACGCTTGCTGCTCTCTTTCACTGCACTTGGCCAAATTCAGATACTAAATGAAACAGACACGTTTCCAGATATTCAAATTACGTCTCTACCTCCCCAATAAAGTGTATTTCTTTATGTCAGGGTGAACCCGTAAAATAAACCGGGCAGAAATACAGATTTCCATATAAGAAACACTGAGAAATTTTTGATGAAAATTCCAGATACTTGAAAGGCCTCTTCTATCTCTCTGCAGCAGAGGTAGGAAGGGCAGAAAATTATGACACAGTAATTACTATGATGGATGTTGAGCCAGTCCTTTATATTAGATACACCGCTTGTGCAGGAACCAGCGCTACAGATTGCATACCTCACTAAGCAGGACACTCGAGATTATAATGGGCTATATAGATTAACAACATTAGGTTAAAGCAGGATAATTCTTCTTCTTTCTCATTGCTATTCCTTTCCCATGGACCAGCCTCTGCTTTACATTTCTGTGCTCCTATCTTCCACGCTCTGATCCGCACATCCAGCAAATGCTTTCCATTTTAGCTGGTGCAAATCTGGCATAACTTGATGGAAATCTCTAAATTGCACCGGTGTAAAACTCAGGTACGAGTAAAGAATCGGACTTGTCTATGACTTGTCTATTGCTAATTAAAGCTGTGAGGCTGTGTCTGCTTCTGCTGTCTCATGGAAAGAGCAAAGTGTGCTAAAGATTCATCTTACTCCAAACCAGCATAGGAACTGAAGAGTAAGACCTGTCTCTGCACAGTGTAAATAATCTCCCTCTTGTTATAAAAGGGTCTATTTATAATTGTAGCAATTATTTCAGTGCCTGTGTGAGTCTGAAGCAGTGTAATATTTTGCACATAAAGCAGAGCCTGAACAATGTTCAGTGATCATCCTGCTCAGATTTGATTTGCTACCAAGAAAAACCCAATTTGTGTTTCAGCAATTATCTTCCCAAATGCACCTTCACACCTAATGTTCAACTTGAATCAGCTAAAAACCTCTTTGAGCTCAGACTTGGATCCTTGTCCTTTCATCACTGGTCCCCGCTCACCTCCAGCGCTGCCTCCTGCTTTCAACTAGCTAATCCCCAAGGGCTACTGCAGGCCAGAGCTGAGCATGGGCTAATTGCACACATATTTACCTAGCTCCTTCAGCTGGTTTCTTGAGTATTTTCTCCTTGGCTACCCAGGTGTTCACCAGTACAGTTGCATTTGCATTCAAAGCATTCTCCGGGCTAGTTAACCAGGTTAAAGAGAATTGAGCCTGCAGGATCACAGTCGCACCAGGGACGGCAAAGCCGACGCAGCCTTTGCTATGTTGGCCAAAATCCACTTCCTTCTCAGGTAACTCGGTATGTAAGTAATAAACCTTACTCAAGGCCTAGGTATCAGAGGTGCTGGTAAGCGCAGCTTAGATCTGACTTTCTTTAGTGACACAGGTCAGCATCGTCCTGTGTTTCTGAAGATAATACAGCCCAAGGTGTTTTGCCATGCTTTTAAGCTGCACATTGCAGCAGTTCCCTGCCATGACCAGTTGGCTCTGCATCACGCAACCAGGACACAGAAGTCTTCGTCTCATCACGGATTCAGACCCCGTTAGCTGACAAGAGAGCAGAGTAAGGCAGCTCAAAGGCAGCTCACATGATGGAAGCTGCTTGCAGGCCCGAGCAGATGATCACGCCGCCCTCCAGCCTCTCTGCGCAGCTCAGTATGGGGAAAGCCAGGGCACGGGGACCTGCTGCAGAGGGACATGGGGTGCCCTCCTCCTGCCCCTTCTCCTGGGCAGCCTCCCAGGGCCCTGTCCATCACGGGCACCTCACTCAGGCACACTGCAGTCCAGGAGCTGTTCACTCTAGGCTGATCCTAAAAGTCCATTTTGGTGTGTGTCAAGGCTCCCTTCCAGCACACTGAAGTACTGGATTCCAGTAAGGCTCATGAAGAGAACTCTTAAATGTTTAATGTCAGCTGCAGTGGAGAAACATTGTAAACATTTCCTGTAATTGGTCTGCTTTAAAAATTTATTTCATGTGAAAAAGCAAGGGAAATATCACACCACACTCCTCTGCCTTCATGGCTCTGGGGCACTGGTAAAGCCTGAAATTAAAAAATAACGGGGAAAGAGTTATCTTTGCAGTATTTTCCATCTAAACTGGCCCTGAGCGCAGACGTGCCCGTGCTCCCAGCGTGGGACACGCTCTGCCCCCCGAGCAGGGGCACAGTGGGACCAGCGCGGCCTACAGGTCCTTCCCCTCATCCCTGCGCTCAGCCCGAGCGCTTCTGCTGATCCGCAGAAACACAGGGACAATCAGCAAATGTCACAGCAGAGGAAAAGCGACGCACGAGCATAAAGAAGGGAGCGCTGTGACTTAGGTGACAGAGACGGAAAGGACTGGAGATTATTTGTGCTCTGCATTATCAGTCCTTAGGACTGAAGATAACAGAGTGGATAATACAGCAGCAGACTTACCATGAATTTATGAATTGGGAAGTCACTTTCTTACAACAGCCCACAGTAAATCAGTTTGTTCCTGTTTTTCTGTAACTTGTTATGCATTCCTTACCTGCTAGCTGGCCTTATCTCAGTTTGCCTCTTATTTGCCAGAGAAATAATTCAAGATTTCTTCTAAATCAACTCAGTAAAATTTTGACTTTCAGTCAAAATTTTCCAGTCAGAGGGTTTTCAGTTCTCTAGTTTCTTGCAAAAGGGAGGAAAAAGTGGCTTATTCTTGCAAGTCCTAATTCACCTACCTGCAATTTCTGCAGAATTGAGCTAACCATCTTCTTACTTTGCAAACAGCTGAGCATTGCTGTATCTCTGCTCAGAAGAGCAGGTTGAGTCCATGGAATAGACATGGGCTTAATATGCAGGAAGGCAACATTCAGCTCCTGCCTCTCCTGTTATTTTTTCTGTCAAAAGCAGAGGATCTCCTGAGTCCCAGATCCCATCCATCAAATAGAGAAGATATTTTTCCACATTCAGTCACTCAATTATTTCAGCCATTTTCAATCCAGGGAAAGTATTAGCTCTTTAGAATAGGACTTTCTACTGCTGTGAATATATAGACTGTGTCATTGATCCTGCGCAACTTGGTGTCTCTCAGTGTCATAAAACACAGATTTTAATGTCCCTTTCACGCCAGGATCCACCAGCCTAGAGCTGGTATTAACTGTGATTATTCTGTACATCTTGTTTTGCAAGACTTCCCTATGGTATTTTCACCATAACGGAGAACATTTTTCTTCTTCATAGGGGTTTATGTCATATCCCTTTTCTCTCTTTTGAGCACTGTCACAATCACCTGTATTTCTGCAGGAAAAAAGAATCCAGAGTAACTACCTATCGTTTTTGCTAAAGAGTTTATTATTGGGATGTTTTCTACATTCCCTCTCTACAAGTGCCTGTCACTTTCTCTTATTATGTACATAAGAAAATAATTTGTCCTGTCAGAAGTTCTGCTGCTCTTTAACAAGGAATAATTAAGTATGGAAATAAACAGCCTCTCTGTTTTCCTCCAGACACAGCGATTGAAAGGCTTATTTGTCGCTATACATATTAGACTGTTGTCCGCAAGGGTGCAAATGTGAGTGTGCAAAAGACAGAGCAAGATGGAAATTACTGAGGAAAACAGCCACAACAAGAAAGAGCTTTTTAAGACCCCACACTTCGGGCATTCACCCCTGCTTCACCCAAAACACTGTTCATCATGATCCAGACTTCCAGCTACCACCAGTTTGGGAAGCGTGTGAGGAACATGATCATAAATACCCAAACAGGCATCTAAACCTTGCAGATATCAAGCCTTCCCATGCAAGGAGAGAACCATCCCGCTGATCAGACTTGATGGAGGAGTCTTAGGGGTTTACTTTCTTCCAAAATTACTGCAGTTCTGCCAATTCATAAAGAAATTCAAGAATAAAATCCTAATAAATTCAAATAGGATATGTCATAAGATTAAATATTTGTGTTGCATTAGGAATTTTTTTGGACACATAACAAAACAATTTAAAACTCCAATTTTCTTCTCAACTTCTAAAAATATATTTTAATCTACACTTCATAGGAAGTCTCAGTTTTTTTTTTTGTTATAAACTGGAAGAGTCATTGAAATGCATACAGCGTCTAAAAAAATAAATTTCATAAGATCATAGTGATTTCCTATACAGTAATCCTGTAACAGCCATAGTCCAGTGTTTCCTGGTATAATATATCAAAGAAAATGCTCTGGGCTTTAAAGATCATTGTCCTCAAGCTGCTTTGTCCCTTAGAGGTTATTAAACCTTCAGGCATTATTAAGTCTCTTACAATGACCCTTCTGCTGTTGGATGATGAGGCATCGCATACGGAACTGTAATACAGAGGATGAGCAGTCATATTCTTTTACTACAGGTCAAGAATATTCAAGAGATTTTATAATTTAAGCTGCTGAAGAAAGGAACAATTAACTGGCCCGAGGATTCTTGTGCAGCTGCAGAAAAATGCCTTTTCTTGCAGGATTTCTTGGTTTTCATCAACACTTGCTGCAGGGATTAGGGTAAGCTCTTTTCACTGAGACGCACAGTTGCTGAGGAAAGAGAAGCTTTCTTTCCTTTTCTTAGATAAAAACCCTGGCTTTGTATGTTTTTAAGTAGAATTCCAAAGAAAACACTATCCCTAACACCTCCCCAATTTCTCCTTGCATGAGCAGTCAGTACATGCTTCCCTCTTACCTGCAGCCATACTTTAAATATCCCCAGTATTCGTGAAAGGTTCATGGTGTATTAAGACTGTATGTTATATATATATATATGTATATATATACGAGTAATAAAATATATCTTGTAGCTGGGTGTATCAGGAGAGTCCTGGAGAACAGCTCGTAGCTCTGGCCAGTTTGGTACGGGCAGGTGGGAAGTGCAGGCGGGAAACTGTGGGAATGTGGGAAGCTGGAGATCAGCATCTCCGGATCTCAGCCCCAGCAGAGCTGCCTGTCTCTTCCATGTAAAGCCAGGGAGATCAAAGCTCCAACATCGAGCTGAGAAAACAGTTACAGCAAAAATATTTTATGTATCAAGTAAGAAAGGAGGAACCAAGTAAGGCTCTCTGTCACGAAACCGGAACATTTGCAGTGACTTGATGATGCTTCACTGTAAAAAAAGGAGCTTCCTGAAATGATTATTAATAGGAAAACTGAGAAGCTGCAGCTAAAAGGGCAACATTTTTAGAGGGTGCATAGAAATACCATAGTAGATCTTCAGAAGAAGCATATACAACTTATCCTTCTAAACAGATCAATGAAAAGTTGATATGGTTGAACAGAGGCCAAAGAGAGCTATAAATTAAAGGAAATCCTTCTTTGAAATAAGAGTCAGGTCCAAAGGTTCGAACAAGAAAAACAGAGGAGTTGAAACTGTGACACATTGCATAGGATGCTAGAGGAAACTAGGACAAAAAAGAGATTTCTGCTGATCGACATGTTAAAATCACGAAAAGCAAATAGCAAAACCTTTTTCAAACCACAACCCCAAAAGGAAGCCTACCAAAGAGTCTGCAGGGCTGATAAGAGACTCAGCTCTTAAAGAAAGGCTGAAGGAAGATAAAACCATTGCAAAAATCAAAACCAAAAAAGACAACCCAAACCCCAATCCTAACTGAATTCTTTGTGTCAGCTTTCATGATGGAAGAGATTAATGATGTGCAGATATCAGAGAGCTTTTTGTTGTGCTTTTTTCTTTTTTATTCAGGATATATGTCTGAGGAATTGTGCCACGCTGAAATGTCACTAGGAAAAGTTTTAGAATAAATGAATAAAATTACTAGTAACAAGTTACTAGCACCAGCATAGTACTGGATATGAAATTGCCACAGTGCTTACTGTGGTATGTGCCTATCGCTTAAATTCATCTCAGTATAGAAGAGAAAAAAATGAAAAAATGACAGCAATTTTTAAAAGGCTTTACAAGAGACTGAAGGCGCTATGGCCCCTAAATCTGACTGATGGGCTGAAACTACAATATAGAACTGAATTAGCAGGCACTTAAATAAATGTGATACTGTGAGAAAGTGCCACTCTAGCTATTGTACCACAAAATCTTGCCTCACAAATATGCTGCAGTTCTTGGTAGAAGTCAGTAAGTTTGCCAACAGGAACGACCTAGGTGTAATACTGCTTTCAAAATGCAATTTTCAAAAAGCCTTGGGTCATGTCCCTCCCCGAGAGCGCTCAAAGCAGTGAAGCTGTCCTGGGATAGCTTCCCATGTATTTCTCAGCCATGTAACAGCCTCACAAATTGCAAATAGTAGGAATGAATGATCGGTCCTGCAGGATTTGTGTAACACAGTCAGAGGTAACACAGAAACTGATGTGAATTCTGAGGTGACAACTTTCACCGACTACTCAGAATTGTTTCAGATACTCCAAACTAGAATTGGCTGTGAAGTATTTTATACATGAAACAACTGGGTGGTAAAATGGCAGATAAAACTCAATGTTAATAAATGTAAAGTCACGCACAGAGAAAAGACATAGATATCCATATATAAATATTGATTGTCTCTAATTTAAACACAACCACTTAAGCAAGATCTTGGAGTCGCTGTGGAAAGCTCTCCAGAAACAGCTTCTTTATTTCATACCAATCAGAAAGTAAATGCAATGCTAAGGCCTACTAGCAACAAGAATTTAAAAAAATACAGAAGAGAAACAGCACTTTGTCACCAGATAAATCTATGCCACCTCTGCAGACAACTCCAATTCCATACGTAGAGAAGACAAAGAAAAGGATAAGGAGGATGATCAAATGTAAGGGGAAAAAAATATTATATGTGCTTATGCAAGCAGAATGACCAACTGACACAGTTCCCTGAGCCAGAAGTGCCTCTGGGAAGGTGGAGGGGGACAAATTTCACACTTTCATTGGTCTCTTTTTTTTGTTCTTATGTTAAATATTTGCTACTGACCACTGCAAAATCAGAATGGACTGAACGGACATAGGTTTCACTGAGGGTGGCTGCTAATATAGTAACAGGTAACGTTATGGATGGACGTCAGGTATAATTATCTTTGATTAACTGCTCATAATAACAATCTTTGATGATTCCTTTAAGACTCTGGTAAAATTTTTAAAGTTAATGAAATGTTAATGCAAAATGTGATTCTCTTCTATGGGCATTTAAGTAAGAATGACTTCATTACATGCCTTCATAGAAGTGGCCTTGATATTAAACAGTAGTTCTTTAAATGCCATTTTTGCAGTAAATGGTATTATTCTGAAATTTCTTCTCTTTGCCATTCAGCTCAGAAAAAAAAAACAGTATAATAAAAATAATTTGAGAAAGTTTCCACATTTTACAAAAGAAAACAAAAAGATTTTGAAATAGTTTTTCCAGACGAATCTTATTTATAGAGGGAAAGAGATACCTTTTTCGGCACAGAAAACTTCTTGCTGAAATAAATCCCACTCAGGCCCACTAAGTCCCACAGCCCAGACATGTCGGCGCTGCTGCTGTGGTAATTCCCCTCCCTGGGCCCTTCCTTGGATATGGAGGTTCATCACTCAGGTCACACGCTAGCAGGAAACACAGAAAACAACCTCCCCAGACACCCTGCGCGCCCCAGTTTTCACTTTCAAACCGCGCCACTTCTTTCTTTGGTGAAGGCCAAGCTGAGCTCTGAGCGGGGCCTTGGCGAGAGGCGCCCGTCAACACCAACCCCACCGGGCCTGGCGGCCACGGCTGCCCCATGGAGTCTGTGGCAGCTCCTGCCCTCCTCTGAGGACATCACGACCTCGCTGCTATTCAAAGCCTCTCTCAGTCTCAACCCAGGCTCTGTTTTGGACCATCTTACCCCTGCTTTTGCTTATGAAATGTGCTCAGGTTTCACGGCACTCTGGAGGGTATTTTACCTCCACTTTGCACAAAGCACTTCCAGAATAATTCTCTCCTACTCAAGCAGGGAGTCACATAAGATACAACAAGGTCCATCAGGCCCCATCAAGGACCAGGATGGATGTTGGGTTCAGGGGAGCAGTACATTCTTGCTGGAATTGCTCTTAATCCTGAAAATCTCTACAGACAGTGCTCAACTTACCTAGTTCTACCACAAGATCTTGGATCTTGTATCACAAGATCTCGGATTTGTATCACAGCCTTTCTCACAGTGCTGGATTTTAAGTGTTTTTCTGGGGGGTTCTCTGGGTCATTTCACAAAAGGGAACCACACCAGAAATTGCATTTCAAAAAGCAGTCTGCATGGCTGAGTTCCTTAGTCTATATAAAAAGATGTATTTCTCCCCAGAAGTTAGGAGAGATGAGGAACAGTCTAGGCCAAAGGTTTTCTCTATTCAAGATGTAAGGACGGAAGCACAATTCTTCCTCATTTTTTTTCAGAGTTTTCGAACTATGCAAGTTGTACAATAGCATTACAAAAACTTGCTGAAATGCTCCTAACTTGTATATCAGAAAAGGGAGGGTATGCTGAAGTTCTCAGTCACTGTGAATTAAACTGTTCTCTATCTTTTACTTTTGATAGAGAATTATTTTTCAGCAATTATTGTCAGCTCTAGGTAAAATTGTTATAGGTACATACACCATGAATAGTCTGGAAAGCATATAAGCATGAAGCCTGTGCAACTGTATTTGCCAAGACTACAGTGTATTAATCAAATTTATTATTTAGCCTCACTGAATTTAATTTCAGAATGGAAACTGGTAGTGCAGTGCTGAGATGGCACTGATTCCTACCACATTCCCAAACTTTCCTGGTGACCAAGTCTCAGCTCCACTGCTCTCCTGGGCTCTCTCACTCTCAGGATTAAGCCCTCGCACTGAGTAAAAGCAAAATCTGCTCTTTAAGAGAAGCTGGGGAAACCAGCCCCCTTCAGTGCACAAGGCTAACCAGTTTTTCCCTTCCTTCCTAGGATTGCAAGGTGCACTCCCCGATTTGGGTCCTGACATTCAGCCTGTGCCACCTGAAGTGATCAATGAAAAACATGTTAGGGAGATGGAGCGGACTTGTCTTGCTCAAAGTGAAATACTCGTTGAGAGATTTCTGCTAAATTTATTTTGGATTGATCCAAAACATTTCATTTGACCAAAAAGAAAATATCTTTCTCCACTTTATAGATTATTTAACTTTTTTGTTTTGTTCTATTTAACCTTCAAATTCAGGTCACTTTTTTTTTTTCCCCATGAAAAATGCTACTTTGAAACAAAAAGTTGGAAAGTTTCAGTTGATACAATGTTGCTGTGTAACACCTGAGCATTCTCAAACTGAAGCATTTCATTGGAATACCATGGGGAGAAAAGTGCATGGGGTTGGACAGCTGCATAGGGATGAGGCTACAGTCCTGCCCCAGGTAGGAGAGCCCATCTCAGGCCATGGAGGGCAAATGGGAAAAGAAAGGGCATCAGCTACCTAAGCATAAGTGTTTTGATATTTTCTAAATTTCTGTCTCCTTTTCACTATAAATTCCTCGCAAAATGCAATCAGATTTGATCAATAGCGTGCATCTCCCTGTGAACTCTCACTCCTTATCACGTACAATCTTTATCAAATATCACCCAATCATTTCTGAACCTTTTGGCCACATAGGAAAATTCTTGCTAGACTCAGTGCGTATTGGCAGAGGACTCCGGTGACAGCAACATGACGGCGCTCTGAAGTGAGGCACATATTTCCATCCGTAAGACCTTTCGCGAGCTGCAATGACCTGCAGTACATCATTAGTACAAGCCCCAGATTTTGTGACCTTCATTTTGTATCCAGCTATACAGCTGCGATTACAGATCCCAGCAGCTGTGGACAGGCCTTATAGTCACTGACCTCATGCAGAACATTCATGAAACAAGAAAATGCAAGTATTACAGGATACGCCATCCCTTCTCCAGCTGAAACACTCTGTTTTTAATTTTCCGGGAGAAAACCACATTCTGCAGCAATTACATGGGTTTAAATGGCTTGGTTTGCACTCCTCTATAGCGAGGCAGGTCGAGGCATTAGAGCCACTTTGTCCCCCGTGGTCTGCACGCATTCTGCTTCAGTAATTCTGGCCAAGAGAAGGATCTGGTTTTACATGTTTATATTTTTGCTGTTCTCAGCTGTGCTCCTTCTTTTCAACATGATTTACACACGGCAGCCCTGCAGAAAGTGCTTTTAATACAATATATCTATAAATTATATATAAAAAAACAGATTTACAATCTAATCTCTTCATGTGCAGTGATGCATATTAAATATATACTGTTAGTATCAGAAATCACTGTAAATGTAATGTATACCTAAGAAAATACAGCCCATATCATCATCAGTAAAAATGGTGTGTTTAATACTCACTTTTTCCTGAGCCTTGCTATTTAAATGAGCACAGGACAGTCTTATTCGAAGAAAACATATTTTTTCTAGCAAACTCTTCGTTAGTTCAAAGTCCATTTTAAAAATGAGTTAATGGTTGATTTTTCTGACTAGTGTCTACTCTTTAGCTATTAGCTAGCAAAATGTTCACTCCTATAAAAATATCTGTTTCCTGGGGATTATTAATCATAGTTTATTGAGAAGTAATCAGTTATACAGTTTAGTTTCCCACCTCCTTTAGAAAATTAAAATGCCGAGATATTCTTTTTTGCAATGAATATCTAACCAGTAATTATCATATTTACTTTTCATTTATGGGGGAATAATCTGTTTTAATTAAGTCGAACTGAAGAACTTTTATCAGATGTAATTATCCCTTTCGATAAATATGTCTCCACTAATTACATTTAACCATGGGATTTATAGCTCTTAAGTCATTTGGTGGGAAACATAATAAATCTTTAGTAATACATGCTAAATTACTATAAATTAATTCAGATCATTAACATAATAAACAAATTAGGATAATTTCACTTAATTAGTTGGGGTGGTTAACTCAAAATCCCTTGTAAAGCTTCATGGTAATCAAAATTTAACCAGTATTTTTAGAGATAATTTTCTATAACAAACCTATTTGAATATTTACATAGAAAATTAGACCACTGCTGGAACACAGTAAACACAGATTCCTCTTAGAGACTTGAGCCTCTTAAGAATTGATGCCAGGTACTTTTTTAAATGCGATTAAATGTGCCTCCCAGGTTTTCGAGTCTGTCCCACTGCATCTCGAAGAACACCTGCACGGCAGGATGGTTAAACTAATTTTAGAAGTGAGCGCCTTCCTCTGTCCTTCTCCACTTTCCAGTCTCTGTTAGTCCCCAAAAGGCAGGCGGAGGCCAAGGCGGCAGAGCACAGCACAGCGGGACAGGGAGGGCAGCGCCATTTGCCTTGGCGACGGGGCGGCCGCTCCACACCAGCCTGCGCTGCCCGGTTCCCCTTTGGAGAGGCCATTACGGCACCACGAGCTATAGGGACACTCACGCCGCGTCTTTTAGAGGCACTCAGGGGCTAGTGTTGTGAGCTGACCCCTGCACACACCTCCATGTGCACTGCCAAGCCACCAAATGCCCTCTCGTACCGCAGCTCCCACCCTGGCCTGTGCCGGGGGACGCGTGCAGGGCGCAGCGGGGGATCAACACCACATAACTCGCGCAGAGGCCACCCGAAATCCCCTTGCCATGTTCTCCCACCTCAGCTGCTGGTGTATCAGCCACAGCTGCTCCTGTGGTGGCTCCTGCTCTGCCTGCAGTGTGTTCATGCGTTAGGGTGAACGTGGAGGCAAGTCTAAGACCGCACCAGTGTAGGAGCCCACCAACAGGACCAACACGCCGCCCCAGCAGCGCTCCTGCCTCCTGCCAGCTGCAGGTAAGTCCTGAGCTTAGCTCAGCCAAACTCAAAAGCCATCTATGCATTTATACAGAAACCACTCATCAGATTACATGTGCAGGTTAGGAATAAAGATGAAAGTCAATGAAAGGAACTTTCGGAGCTTAATCTTTTTAGATGAACTCTGACAAGCAAAGAGCTTCCTGGCAGGCAAAATCCCTCTCACAAACAGAGAAAATACCTATCAACAAAGACTTATTATTAAAAGGATATTTTAAAATTATTTCTCCAGAGCATTATTGGACCTTCCTGGTGGGACTGCCACCTTTATTCTGAGTTGCCCTTTTTTGCTGGGCTGATTCTGGACAGGCAAAGGGTGTATGGTTTAATGGTCACTCTTTAAACTTGCTGCTTTCGACCAAAGACGTGGATTAAAGTCCTTGCTACTTTAGACCAAGGACCAGGACAATCTGAAACTTGTGTCATACATGGAACTGCAGTTGTCCCTCTGCAAGGGAGCAAATCTCACCCCAGACTTTATTGTTTTAATAAGTCAAGAACTGCCTGTCCTCATGCTCTATTTTATAAAGATGGATTGTGCAGATGTTTTATTCTACTTCATGCTGGGAAATACAAAATTCTATTTGTATTTGTGAACTGCCATGTTAACTTTCCTCCCATTTCACTTAACTCATTTTTTTACCTTAGTCATATTAATGGTTATGTAATAACATTAGACAATGTTCGCTAACCATTACCTCCAAAAATAATGGTTGTGCTAAATCAGAGTTAATTAGTGTGTCATGAATTCCAGTCCCAGCACAGGGTGATGACTTAATGAAAAAAATGCAATGTCACTTCACCAAGAATTACATATACAATTTTAAGAGGTACTTTAAATATTTTTCTTAATAGCTGTCAGCAGAAACGATGGAATGTGATTCTTTAGAGGAGATTGCTCTCTACTAAGTACAGGCAAGTGAGCTATCACCAGCCTTATACTCGCTGCTGAAAACAGATTTAACATTAATTTATGAATAACTGAACTTTTTCTCTTTAATGTTTAATAGTGAATCATGCTCTAAACCCTTTATATTTCACTGCACATCAGCAAGGTTGTCAGGAGCAAAAGATCAGGATAACATAATTCTTATGGCATGCTATAACGCACCCCTCATTTATTCCTGAAGCAGCCTGAATCATCTTGAAATTGAGACACATGGGGTGGCAACGCTTAAATGTGAAAGGAGTTGCTCTTTAAGGGCCATCAAGTTTTTCAAAGCACAACTTCCAGCTGAAACTGTGTGAGCTGGGATTCAGTCACTGACAGAACACTGACTCATGAACATCCCTTTCTACCTGCATCCCAGCACCCTACACTGGCAGGGAGAACACAGATGGCACAGGCTGAACACACTCTCCCAAACCCAGGAGTGTCCCCTTCCAAATCTTCTCTCCAATCACTTAATGCCTCCAAGAAATCATATACAGCTATGCCAACTCCTCGGTGCCTCATGAGTTGCGAGGTAGGCCTGCCAAAACAGTAACTTCTGTCATTGTTATCAGCAGATTGAAGTGTGTTATGGTTTCCAGCCATTTTTAGCTCATGCCTTTAGACATGAGCAGATACATCAGAACTTCATTTAAAATGGAAAGTTGCACGACCACACAAAATCACAGGGCACTTGCAGGGTATCAGGCAAGAATTTTTACAGCTGCTTCTGCAGACGCTATCCCCATCCCCGTTCCTCATCTCTCTTGGTGCTCCATCTCCGAGCTCCATGGACACCAGCTCCTATACTGCCTTGTCCATCTTCCCTGAGGTTCTTGGAAAGCACTGGCACAATTTTAGGCTTCCTTCCTTGCACATAATTCCAAAGAAACTACAGAGTATATAATCAGAAAGTACCCTTCTGCTATCTCTGTGATAATATTCCTGGACAGAAACATGAAAGAACTTCACTGTGAGTCATATTTTTTCCACATAATATATAAAATTAGGAACTCAAATGGAAGGATTCATTGCCATTTATTTAGATCTAAAATGGGCAAAAAGCACTTTGCCAGGCTCCTGGCACTTTCAACATCATTTTACTATTTCCACGGAGCTTGGAGAGCAGACCTGCAACTAGACTAAGACCAAAGTTTAGAAATGTCAAATACCTGGTACCACGTTCAGACATGCTCTTCATTAACAGAGGCTGCCGCAGAACCTCTTGAACGCTTTCACTGTTGAACTTTCACAGATGAGCTATGTTTACCTGTCATCTGAGAAACCCAAGATCCTTTGATCAGACTTAACAAGACTGACTCTTTAATACCTGATAGAAGAGAAGGCTCCAATTAAGGAAGTGACCTCTGGTACTCTGATGATTTGGAGGAAGTCGCATTCTCCACAGGGACTCCTACAGGACACGTAATGGGATGCCTGTATTCCTGTAACAAGCAGACAGCGAAGGGAAGAAAGGTGAAAAGATTTGTCTAACACCTTTTATTACTCTTACCACCAGGCTGTTCCGCTACTGGAAATACCTCTGTAAGCTCAGATGTGGCGAAACACTGACTAATGCTGGACATAAAACTAGTAAGCTGTAAGTTCCTGGCACTCACAGTATTTCCTGAGGGGTTAAATGAGCTACAGGCTGCTGCTTTCTCCTCCCCAAGCTGTCTTCCCAGGCACTGTAAGCACATGCAATTGTACTCCACCTCTCCAAGTGCTGCTGGTACCATCGAGTACAATCTTCTAAAGCCATAGAGGATGGTTATTACATTAGGCAATCATGAGGCTGCTAAAGAACCACGCAAGGTAAGTGGAAGCCTCAGGCTGTTACAGTATCTAACAAACCTGTCATTAATTGCTTAGGAAAAGCTTTCTGCCTTTTAAATAATTTATACAGCCGGATCTACAGTAGCAAAAAATTAAACATAATTAAAATGGAAGCTTTACATTGCAAGGGGCTGGCTGTCTTCAGCACTCAACCAGCATAGGCAGAGCACAGATAAGGACCAGAGCTAATGACAATCTTGCCTTAAGGCTGGCAAACAACACTTCCAAAGCTAACCCTAGACTGGTGCTTCTCTTTATGAA
This sequence comes from Tinamus guttatus, assembly GCF_059628265.1. Lineage (NCBI taxonomy): Eukaryota > Metazoa > Chordata > Aves > Tinamiformes > Tinamidae > Tinamus > Tinamus guttatus. Next base: position 2,457,428 of record NW_028288841.1, on the reverse strand, counting down.
ATAATTTCAGATAAAGATAAAGAAAGACCTGCTAATCTCATAAACTTGCACATAGGATGCCTTGCTTAAGCACTTTATCCCTATGACCGGCGTATCTTTGGAGGAGCTTCTTTGTCTTAGTCTTTGAGGTTTAGTGAAGGAAAATGTAATCCTCCAACAGGGTTATTGCCCTTCTAGGTTTCAATTTAATTGGGCTATACAGTAGTTTAAGTACTATGCACTTCAAAAATCTTTGGGTGAATCCAAGCCATATAAATAATATAGTTTCCTAATATGTAAAGTAGTGTGTTAATGCATTCCAAATCCATTTGCATTCTTTCACAGGGAGAAGCTTTTATTATACTGTATTTTAAAAAGAAGGAAAATATAGCAAAATATTAATCCCATCACTGCACTATAGAGGCCTCCACTACATCTGCTCTTAGGTCTGAAAATAGTATTGCCCCAGTTTTCAGAACTCCAAAGCTTAATATGAGGAGTTTTTGATTATTATTATTTTTTTAAGTTGAATGAGATATCAGGCATTAACAAGTGCTCAGACCAAGTCACTTCGGAAGTGTTGTACACTTCATCTTACCAGAGGAATTGTTGAATTCTAAAAACCTGTTCTTCTAGCAATGTATGGAAAATCTGCATATACTGATAAACACACACACTCTTTGGCCAATTATCCTAAGATGTGACTATGTCAGTCCTCAATCTATGCAGTCCCACTAGGCAAACATCTTGATCAGCAGAAAAGAACTCCTGCCTATGCTAGGGCTTGGGGATGTTTTTTCTTTTTTCTTTTCTAATGTTGCTTTAAAGCTCTCTACTCTTTCATTTCCGGCTCAGAGGAAGAGGTTTTTTCTTCAGATTTAGGTCACTTTGGATACGTCCAATACCTTATTTATATATGGAAATTACTACAGCTAGAGCACCTCTAGCACTTTTTTTGTCTACAGCCTCTAGTCAATACCTGCTCTGCTTTATCTCGCTGCACCACAGGGATCACATCGTGGGGTATATATTTCACAGCACTGTTACAGCCTTCTTTCCTACAATCAGCTATGAGGTATATCTCATTATTACTTTTAATGTTAAGGTTACCTGACAAATGCTATTTCATGCATGTATGCCCCTGTTACACTAGGTATTCCCCCAACTCCACGACACTTAGCCTAGATTAACCTCCACATAGCAAGAATTAGCTTTTCATGTCTAATTATGGCCGGTGATGGGATGCATTAGTTCCAATCACAGCAGCCACAAGGCGCCCATAGTTTCAAGTGACCTCTGCACATGGACAATAATCCAAATTAAAAAAGACATTAAAGCAGGATCAAGGCCTAGACATGTAGGATTTTCTACCAGTATCCAAGATCAGCTTAAAGATTTGAAGGCTCTGGGCACTATTCTATTTGGGAGCTTAGGGAAAATTAGGCTGCTTTAAAATTAACGACAGCTAGGAAGTACTCAGCAAATAATCTGTGTGTGCACAGATTAACTCTATATAACATGCTTCTCTCCTGACAGATTCATGTGCTACTTTCAGCTGGCTGCAATAGCAGTATACTTACTGATTGCATTGGTAGAAATATAGAAGCAGTTCTTAATGAGCTAACTGTTTTACCCAGACACTAAATTGTTGCTACCTAATTATTACACACTAACCAAGCTGGTTTTCCATGCTGTGTTAATTTAAGATTTTGCAGGTGATGATCTTCTCATGAATTTGTTGTCTCATTTATCTGGCCTAATTCTGATGTAATTTTTTTTGTTTGGTAATTTTGCTAAGATGCTCAATTTGCATTTGAAAATCGCTCATGTAGGTTAACAAAATTATGTCAATTATTCATTAAAGAATTGTTCATTAAGGAAATAACACTGGCAAAGAATAAACCTTTCTTCTGAGTTCTGTGTTGAGCAAAGACAACTGCTTTGTACATTGGACAAAGTTCTTTGGACTGGAACTCTTTGGCACAAAATTGATGCCAAAACCAGCCAGTTTCAAGTCTCATTTAAAGGGTGACACTTCCAGTTAAGCAGCACCCCTGAAAAGGGGGCCCTGACTCACCACCTTCTCCCAGGTGAAAGCAGCAGCAGCAGCACTGCTTGCACAGTGACACTTTCCACCCCATGCAGAGTGAGAGGATGAGAGCAGAGGACACAGTGACATTACCTCTCCTGAACCCTCCAAGGAGGAACAGGGAGAGGAGATTCATGAAATTGAATCTTAGATCCTTGCTGTGCAGGTTGTTTTTTTTCATTTGAAAATTAAAATACACTAAAACATGGATCTAAGTGTTACTGGTTTTGTCACATAGCAAGTGTCCTGTTCTCTGCTCCTCCTAAGGCCGTATTTCAGTTGTGTGATGGGCCGTTAGCAGGATAGAGCAGATGTGTTAGGAATACTCAGTGAAAAATCAAGTCAGGTCTTGTGTTGTTTATCCTGTTCATATTTCAATATCAGCAACTCAAAACTGGCTGGACTCTGCACAGCCCCTCCAGCAGCTTTATCTCTCTAGCTCTCTCTGTTGCTCTCTAGCAAGCAACATCTAGCAAGGGATCAGTGTGAGGGAATGCCAGGTGGAAGGAGAAAATCAGTGGCCGGAGATCTCCAGCACAACAGCACAAATTCACCTTTGGCTCCAGCAAGGAAATGATGCCTGAAATTCTTACTCTGGAAGTTATTTAGAGAGATATCTGAGAAAATAGCAGTTTTTGCTACCAGGCTTCACCAAGTACAGCTTCACCAAGGATGTTCCCCTCTACACAGAAGTCATTCTGAGCCTCCAGTGAGCCCTCAACAGAAGATTTGTTCAATCAGGTCAGCAATTTCCCAGCTTGCTTAATGCTGTGCTTTCCCACACATTGCTTCTGCTGAATTGGCCCCTAGAGCAAGGACCCTGTGGTGTTGCATGGCAGCAGCAAATATATCTCACAGTTGTCACTATTTTATGCAACCTGCACCTCAGCCAACTGCTTTTGGCCCCTGTAATACGTGTTCACACAGTTGAGCACAAGATGTTCTTTACCTCTCCTCAACCCCTCCTGATCTATGTGTTCAGTAAGAGGGTATTTGGGTACTGCCCCTCACTCAGAGGGCTGCGCAGCAGAGCGCAGCCGCGTTGCTCTCCAACGTGCTCCTCGACTCCTGGGGAACGCAGCGAGGTCCAACCCAAGGCAGGTCACGAATGAAGACGAAATATGACAAACCTTTGCTCTGTACTGTCTTCCCCAAAGGGATGCCACTTCCCATTCCAAAGGGTTCTGCCTTTATGTCAAAGGAAGGCCAGAAAAAGCTGAAGTTCAACCTTTTCTCCAGCCGCACTGAGACGCCTCAATCACACAGATCCCGTGCAAAGCAGCGCAGTCCTGCAGCCTGGGAAAGGCGGTTTCCTTGGATCTACACCGGCCTGCACCAGAGCAGGATCTCAGCGCTGCAGTTAATGAGCGCTGGCTCGGGAGCAAAGCACTGCTAACACTTAGCGTCCATAAAGAGCTCAAACTAATAAAACATTCAAAACAGGCGGGGAAAAAACTACCCGAAAGGAGAGAAGATGTAATTATGTACTATAATTTCTTAAAGTAGTTTCAGCCCTCACATCTCAGTATATGACTTTTATTATTAATGATTTAAATGCATAAGTAACAAAGGACTTTGCTACCGTTTGCAGTTCATAATTATGCCACATTTGCCTGTCACCACCAAGTCACTAATACTAATTTTGCTTAACGTACACTATGTGGAGAACTGTACAATAAATCCTGTGACACAAAGCAATAATGTATCCCTGCCTTATCTGTGCAATTTCTCTGAGCTTAGCTGCAGTACAGCTTATCTATTTCATATTCTCTACACACTGTTTTAGGAATTAATAGCAATAAATGCATGTTTGTATTGCACAAAATGTGAATAATAGAGGAACTGCATTTGCTGAAAGGCATGGTGTATCAACTGGGAATCAAAGGTCTAGAAACTGTAAAATGTTATTTCCAGTGGAGCCGGAACGCAATCAAATCTGGCATTCTTTATAAATACATACTGCCATGGAAATACCTTACTTGTCAGTGCCTTACTCCATTTGACACAGAATTCTTCTTTAATGTTACTTTGGCACAAAGTAAATCTTTACTATTTGTTCTTAGCCCTCTAACTATGTCCTTTACTGCTGTATATTTGAATAATTAAGTTAGGTTGTAGATTAATTTTCATAATATTCCAAATATGCAGTTATTATGTCATGCATCTTTGTTCTTGAAATCAATGTTCAAAGTAACTTTTACATTCGGCACATCAGAATGTAATATTTATGTAACTGAACTATAGGTAGATTGCATTATTCATATCTCCTATGAATATTATAGCATTATCCTCAAATTAACATTCACATGCATTTTACTTCAAGACAGTTGAGGAAAGAAAATAAGTACAAAGTTTGGTCCAGATATAATAACCTCTCCTGAACATGTTGGCTTTGAAGACAGGCAAGGATTGTATACATCTAACAAAATGTTCTACAAAGTACTTGGTTTGCAAAAAAACCCCTTCAACATAGTATTCTCACTAGAGAACTGGAATATAGTGTTTATTCATTGTGAAAGACTGGTGATCTTTATGGAGTTCCCTAGTGCTGGAGAGTTTTACTGAGTTTCCCTAATAAGACAAGAAACTGAGGACTAAAAATAATTCAGAATAGGTGAACCACAACATCCATTACGGAGCACATGCTGAGGATATAGTAACATTTGCTGCATGTCTATCTGCTGCGATTGATTTTGGGCTTATCACTTACCTATGGGCAGTTCTGTGGCTGCAAAACTTTGCTGCAGTTTCCAGCAATTGCCAAAGTACCAAACATTCAACACCAAAACTCCATCTGCAGCAGGCAGGCCAGTTTGTTTCAGGAGTTAACAGCCCTTTTATGAGCTTTGTTTTTTGTTTTCGTATCATCATACCAATCCAGCCATGCCTATAAAGCATTACAGTAAGGACAACTAGGATTTAATGATCCACTTAAAACCCAGAAGTGTAAGTGTGGCTGATGCTTCCTCCACCTTTTATTTACTCGAGCTCATACCAAGGAAAGTGATGTAGTGGCATTCAACCCTGCCTTTGTTCACAGCAGTACCATAAGCATGTGCTTAGCTTTAATCATGTCACTGCTCCCATCCTGGACTTAATTGCTGCCTGGCTGAAGATACTTTCCAGAATTATGTCTTGATGTCAGTCGCTAAGATTTCTACACATGGATTTAATGGAGTAACTCCAGACTTGCTTCTCAGCAGCGTCAGTGGAGGGAGACGGTCACCCAAGACACCTGCACGCTAGCCAGACCATTCCCATACTTGTGACAGCAACGCAGTCCGACACGGCTAACTCCAGCCAGCAGCCACGAGAGCAGGTTTGGAGTGTATCACAGCGTGGGGATAACATCGAGCAGGAAAAGGACTTCCACAGGGATCCCTGATTGCTGCCAGCTCTCCCTTAGCTCACCCACCTCCCTGTGGTGCCGCACACAGCGTGGAGCACGGGGCGGCTGGGGGATCAGGGCTGCAAACTCAACCAAGGCAGCTGACCGCACTGTGCCTCGATTTCCAGGGGTACCAGAGCACAGATTACTGTTTAATACACCCTGTCTGGAGCCACGATGCTCAGCATCCTCACCCACGCTGCTGGCTCCTCTCACATCTGCAGAAGGACGGCAAAGCAAAAGCCCAGCAGGAAGGGCCATCTCTATTCGTATAAACCCTTGACAAAAAGGAAGTGGTTCTGCCTTGAATATCTCTCAGTTCTTTTTGTTTCCTGTAACATTTCCCTCATAGATTTTTATAGAAAGTCTCTTTTATAGAAAACTCATGTTAAAGATTCCTGTGGATGTAAGAACAAGAAAAAAAAAGTATAATGCAAAAATATCCATAATTTATTGAAAACATGTTTCTCTCTGCATAAAAATAAAGTTGCAAGTACTGAATTATTCAAAGTGCACAAAATTATTTAAGACGATGATTTTCATGGCATAATTTTCTCATAATTTCATCTAAATCTGCTTCTTTATATGCTCAGATTTTTTCAGCTACATAATTATATTCTTAGGTCTTAGAAAAACTGTATTTACAGTTATCCATTAAATAATTTTCAGCTGTGAAATGGCAAATGGAAAAGCAAGATGAAAGGCTTTACCCTTTACAAAAAGTAGGGAGGACAGTCAAAATTTCCTTGCCTGACTATTTGATCTTTTGGCACAATATTATGTTAGCTGGCTAACTAACAAAACTCATTCCATTACACAGAAAACACCGCAGATAGCTCATTGTTAAATGAACTGCATAATTTGTAACCACTCCAAATTTTGAGAATCATACTATAGACTCTTAGCACAGTGGATAAACTTTGGAAAACCTGCCTAAACTTTCCACGAAATCCAGAAACTCAGATTTGTGCTTAAACATTTAATTATAAAATCCGAAGCACAACCACATATGAATTTGGAACAGCTCCTAAAGAACAGGGACAAAATATAGTTCGGACTCACAGGAATCTCCGATTTCTTCAGCACCAGAAAACTTGTAAGAAACTAAACTGTGCATGACCCAACGCGGGTCAGACACTCGTGCAGCACAACTCATAGATGAGAAGGGGTGACCGGAGGACAATCCCTTCTTAGAGAGATCACCTGCACTGTTCTAGTTGCTGTGCATATTTTCATACATCAGCAAGCAAAGACATAGGGGAGGACAAAGCCCCCACTCCCAAGTCACCGACACAACGCTGGCACTTGCCCAAGTCCCCACTCGGACAGTCGTGGGGGCACGCGGGGCCATCTGCACACAGGCTCTGCCCAAGGAGCTCTTCACGTCTCAAAACTGTTGTCTTCATGGGAGCCTTTTCCCCTGTCGTAACAACCTCCAGCAAGAAATGAGTGCCTGAATCCAGTTCCCAGCTCAGCTGTCACGCTTTTGGTCCTGCACTTCAGTTCCCCTGATAAGTGGTCACTACCCAGGGCTAGGCGGCAGGGCTGCATTATATGTGGATTCCCGTCGCAAGACCCGCCAGGCTGATACCGCTCACAAAACACCGGTGCTTTTCTACCCTGACGCCTGCTTCGTTGCTGTGACTCAGATGATGAATGAGCAGTAAACATGCCACAAAATTAATTCAGCCCTATGGCAGATTATCATGAGAAGCTGGAAGTTACAAAAATAGGCCCATTCTTATTACGGCTTTAAGACTGATAGGTAAATCTCATTCACAAAAGGAAACTATAATGACATGAATATAAATGTTAATGTGAGGTTCAAATGCAATTTTAAATATTTATCTTGCAGAGGTAAACAGCCACAGTGAATATCTGAAGAGTAAATACACATTAAATCAATTCAAGTGCTTGCAAACTAATCTGTTCTCAAACACATTTACTTAAAGGCAAAGACTCTACATTGCCAAGGACCTGAGTGATGAAAATGTTCCTGGAAACCACCAGCCTGCTGTGCACAGGCATCTCCAGCAGCTCAGCTCTCTGCCCAGGTTTCCGGGACTCTTCCACCACTACTTGTGCTCGGGATAGTTTTGCTCTCTTCATAATTTAAAGTTAACATTTTTTCCAAAATTGGATGCAGACATCAGGAGAAAAAAAAAAAAAAAAAACATCTCCTGGCCTTTGAGATAGAGGTTCTCAAAAGCCCTTACCTGGATCTACATTTGTTCCATTTTTGTCTTCATTGTCCTAGCCTTTAGCTCAACTGGTCTAAAACCCAGGAAGCTGCTTTGGCCTCACCAAACATTCTGTAGAGCTGTAGAAAAATGTTGATTTTTTCATGGTTTTGACTGAATTTGACGTCTGATACCCAAACATTTCACAGCTCAAAGCTTTGGAAATAAATATTTTTTTGCCTTAGCTTTTTTGATCTGTAATTCTAATATGCAGATGGAATATGATAGAAAATTTCACAAGCTGAGGTTTTTCTAATATTTAATAAGTCTGGTAAGCACTGAGGTACATCAATATCACTGTTCTTTACTAAGCAAGTATGTGAGGATATCCTTAACCTGCAAAAGCCATTGCCAGGCACAGAGACCGTATGGAAAACTGGCATCTCTTCATAAGGTAAAAATAGTATTTCCATATAATAATATTTATATTTGCATATAATAAAACCGTTGATGTTTAGACTGTAATAAAAACAAAGCAGTTAATTAGGAAATTTCTGGCTGATCTCTCCATATTATCCATACTATGCTTTATATGTCACTACTTAAAAACATGGAAGAGTAAAATTAAGTCTTAGCACCTAGCATCTATTTTAAATGAAATGCTATGTTTTGACTTTTCTCTTTAAACTTTCAGTAGCTCTCAAGACTGAATAATGTTGTACATTGTCATAGTTGGGATAATCTGTAAGAGAATAACTGATGTTCAATGAGGAGTAGCTCATCAGAGCTCTTTGTAGATTTACAGTGTAACAGTGCATAGTTAGATACAAGGATATCTTTTTTTTCTGCATAATGCAACTAATTATACCATAATTCCTAAATTAAGCAAATTTTGCATAAACATAATGCTCTCATTTGTAGGGAATTCCCTCAGTTTAGTTAAGCAACTGCTTTTCTGTTTTCTGAGGTATCATTAACACCTTTCTAATTTGAACAGAAACAGATGTGTATCATAATACCATTATCAAACGTAACCCTTGATACTTCAGTGAATAAGTAAAGAAAAAATGATATTATCCTCATATGATCCTTAATTACTAGGTTTGAAGAGGAAATAACAACTGCTAATGGCAAAATTAAGGGCTTCAAGATGGAATTTTATTAAGCCATGAGCAAACCAGCATATATCTTGGCATACAGCAACATTTATCAAGGTGATTTCCCATTCAGATGAGGAATAATGTATGTTAAAAGGAAGAGAAGCTAAACCCCAGTTTATTATTAGTGTCCAGTGACTTCAAAAAACAGCAGGAAACGCCTCTGCTCTAATACTAAATGATGCCTGGATATGGAGACCAGTGGCAGTTTGAACTGAGGATGAAGGTAGTTAATGGACCAACATCAGATGTTCTTATATCATGAAGATGCTTATTTTAAAGGATGTTATTATGCTAATAGTTTGTAAAAGAGCTTGCCAATACCTGGTTTTAATGTGTTTACCTCTGAAGACCATCAAATCCCTGCTTTGTAGGCAATACTCATCAAGTATTACAGATCTAAAAAACAATTACTGTGTTATCATCTGTTTCAGCTTTCAGGTTCATTACTGTAAATATATATATAGAAGAAATAGTGAGCAATGTAGCAGAAAACAGTTCATTTATACAAACAGTATATAATAATGTGAGATTGATTAGGTAAAATTAGATAAAATTAAAAACAGTTAAATCAAATAGACACTTTCACTTTCAGAAAAAAAAATATGGCTTTTAGTCTAGGAACTGTGGGGTGTTTCACAAGAAATGGGTTGAGCAATACCCATGAAGTTTGTCTCTAATTAAGCAAGTCACTCCTTCCCTGTTATCGCCCATGTCGCAAGGCCAGCTGCTTTGTACCTTCAAGCCACTGGCAATGCCACCTCCCATTTTTTCTTCCCAGATGTTTTCCTCGTGGATAAGAAAAGAAAGACAGAACAAGACAGACAGATCAGCCCAGGTTGGCAGCCATCTCTGGAGAAACCAATCCAAATCAAAGCCTCCTAGCAGCTGTTTACCAGGCCCCTAGGGGCTGTGAATCTCACTTGAAAAGCGTCGCCTGAGGGCACGGGGCTTCCTGCTGCGCTGGCGCGGGTTGGCTTTGATGGACACACGCTTCCCACTCTCCTGCCGCATTCCTCTCACTGAGAGGGACAGGGCCTGTCAGGCACTGCAACGTGGGGCACATCAGAGCTAGCAGGTAACTGCAGCAATTGCAAATGGTGCCCGTCGAACAAAGGGGGTTTCAAAAGCATGGCCACGGGAACTGTACAAGTGACAGTCTGCCGTGACAAAAACTGGGCCCAAATGCTGTGCCTGGCAGCAGGAGTAGGTCTTGATACAGAATACAGGATGGCTAGGCACAATTTGCAGCTATAGTTTTAAAATTAAATATTACAAAGTGCTGAATTGAAGAGAACTCAATTAACATGCATGAGGGCAAACTTCCTGCTGATATAATTCCTCCAGCTTCAATGGAATGGGAACAGAAGAGAATCCGGCTCATTATTTGCTATTCTTCTGAAGACACACAGATGATAGTATCTGTTCTGCTGTTATCACAGCATGGAAGGCGCTCTGTTATAGTGACCACTAATGCCATATGCTGCAGAAAAGATAAACGCTGTTTCATGCTTCTGAACAATGAGCCCGAGATTGTATCTGCACCCACGTAAGCTGCTATTCAGGGTAAGCCCTTACACTACACTGTGGTAACAGGAACACTCTGGCTAAACATGAAACAGGCCATAAATGCAATCTTTGAAACAAGGAAATGGAAGGGTTTTTTAAAATATTCTGAGACAAAGATAAGGAAATGTAGGACCTAGTCTAAATCCCACTGCAGATGTAGGGAATCTCACAGTAGTCCATTTAAGATTGTAAGGCCCTTCTCATTAGGCTCTACCCAAGTATTCCACATTTCTGTGCATCATCTATAATTCCCTTTTTTCTTGTTCTTCTTCTTCTAATTTCAAACCCTTAACCCATTCTGCCCATCCATGGGTTGTAACTTAACATGTTTTGATGTTTGACATTTGCTATGTCAATTTGCACTTGCACAGTATGCATGTGTGTTCTGCACATCTGCTGGGCAAACTTAGTGCCACAATTAAAGAACCATTTCCTGTGGAATGAGATATCTGAGAATTTTGAAAGCTTGTTACTAAGTGCTCTTATCTTCTACTTTTTTACATATGCAAACATTGCAACAGAGGTAACCTATAAACGAACACTGTGTTTGGCCATGCTTGATGTCCTTCTAGCACTTAGTCACCTTCCTCTCCTCCAGTAGCGACCCTCAAGATTCCATTAGTCTCCTTCTACCCCAGTCAAACTTTCCCACTGAGGAACAGCAACTAATTAAGAACCTGGAGATTAATGAAAAATATCAGAAGAGATACTGCAGTTGTCAAATTTAAAATACCTTCTGTGCCTCTATTTTAAAATTTATATAGATATCAAATTTCATTATAGCCTCATTGGAAGAAATAGTAAGAACTAATACTAGCAGTACATCTTTATTTCTGAGGCTTCATTTCTTTACTAGCAGCTACAAGGCCAAAGAGATGCAGTGTGTTATCTTCCCTTATTTCTAAGGAAAACAAAACACAGTTGCAATCTTGGGCTAGGAAGATAAAAGCATGTCTTGAGACATTCCCCGAGAAAACAGCTACTCTTAGGAGATGTCTGTGGAATGATGGGGTCACATTTCACGGGTAGGTCATGTTCTGCCAGCTGCTAATGGTATCACTGAGTATTATCAATTTAGACAGCATGTACAGTTACCTGAGGAGACACGAGATGGCTATATACCTGCATTATAAGAATTAGCCAGGACATGTCAATTTGGTAACCTTATTGTAATGAAATGATAGATGACCAACTGGTGGGAAAGGCCACAGCTTCCTGGATCTCTGCAGTATTACCCCTCGAATCAAAGCTGACACTGAGTAAGACAGGAACATCTCTCCTCAGGTGGAACAAGGCTTTAAGGAAGCCAAGGCACTTCAAATGAGAGCATAAATGTAAGCTCAGGAGAAACAGCTGCAGAGAAAAGCTCTGTGTTTAAGGCAGCAGAAATCTCCATATGTCCTGAAATGGCTCTTCCTATCACTTTTTGACAGCTGAACCAACATCCCTTCCTTGCTAAAAGGGGCTTAAGAGAGTAAAGGAGATTTGCTTATAATTAAATGCACCAGTAGCCAACAACTAATGGCATTTACATAAATAAGTTGTAATTGCTGGTGCTCTCCTGCCTTGCAGATAAGTTCAATGTATATTTCCAAATGTCTGCATGACAGATTTGAAGTATTTTTGCCATGGCCAGGATGATACCCAAATGTTGCAGTTCCTCATGATTCATCTCCACATCTGCTTCCTATTTGCCTCATGCTGATTTTTTTTCTGGAAAAATAAAGACCTTTTCAATGCTCTGTTAAACTCTCGTAGTCAAATTCTGACCTCACTGAAGCTAAAATAATGGATTTTGTCAATGGCAATGGATTTTGGATCAGGCTATGGTTTTGCCAGGGGATCAAAAGTGTAGCTGTAGTTCACATCTTATTTGGAGATCAGAGCCCCTACCAGCATTCAGCTGGTAAGTGGCTGATGATATGAAAACTCTCTGCTAATTACCATCCTTACTGCATGTATTAATGTCCTGATGAATTGAGCTTCATTTTTGTTTGTTTGTTTTATTGCACCCATGGAATATTCAAAACTGCTTTTAAGACTTTTTTTTCAGTAAAAACCCATACTGGGCTAAGTGGGTAAGGACAGGAATGAATCCTGCATGAACTCAAAATGAGAAGGGATAATTAAATCAACCATCAGTACTCAAACAACACGGTAATGGCTCCTCTCTTGCTCACATGCACAACACTCAGCCTCCTCTGACCTGATGACAGGAGCCCACGATCATAAAGGAAATGACTGAGCAGGAGACCCATTCTCCAGGTCCTTGTCCGCATGTGGTTCTGAGCAGTGGGATAAAGCAGATGACCGTAGGCTGATGAGGATCTCCACATGGGAGGTGTCCCTTACAGAATCACAGAATCCTTAAGGTTGGACGGGACCTCCAGGGATCATCTAGTCCAACCCCTGCACACGCAGGGTCACCCAGAGCACGTGGCACAGGGCTGCGTCCAGGCGGCCCTTGGAGATCTCCAGAGACGGAGACTCCACAGCCTCTCCGGGCAGCCTGTTCCCGTGCTCCGTCACCCTCACTGCTAATACGTTTTTCCTTAAGTTCCTGCGGAACTTTCGCTGTTTCAGTTTGCGGCCGTTTCCTCTCGCTCTGTCGGTGCCACCGCTGGGCAGAGGCCGCCCCCCCTGTGAGTCATGTCCTGTTCACGGCACATATGCTCTGAAATCTGTTGTGAACGATTTTCTTTGGGGGCTGAGTAGTGGGTAACCTGCATTCAGGGCTGCAGAAAACCACAGTTTGAACACTTGGCCAGGAAGAAAAGAGTAATAATATATGGACAAATGGAGTGTTTTTAAATGGTAGCCTGAAAGCCAAGCTGCTAAAGCCATTCATGCACACCTACGAGAAATGCAGAGCTTACACAGTGTTCATGAAGCAGAGCTCTCCATGCTTCAGCTGAGTTCTATCTCACTCAGGAGAATGACAGTAAAAATGCTCTCCTAACCATATCCAGTTCTTTGGAACATATTTTACTGTGAGCTCGGCAACAAACCTGGTCCTTCAGAACATCTTATTTCGCTTCTTGTCATCTACTGCTTATGCCATAAGGGAGTTTGGATTGTTGCTTTCCAAATATTAGCTTCAGCAGTGAGGAATGCCCTGTAATTGGCTGTTTCCTCCTAAAAACCATTAGCAGAGCCAGAACATAATACATGAATAACAGAAATACAAAGGGACTTTGCCCCTTCTGCTTGTGAAAGACATCGAAACCACAGCTACAGCAAGATTCACGGTTCTTGAATAGATATAAACATTTCTTAGACACCTTGTTTAGCATTAGCTCTAGTATTAGCACTGTTCCTCTACTTGCTTTCATCTACAGGAACGGCAAAAAGATCTGAAGAAAAATGCATAGGAATTTGCTGTGCAAACTTCCTGGACAATATTATGCAGAAGATCAAGTAGTCCCTTTTAATCTTGCATATACCAATCTCTTGCCCTACTGTACAAAAAGTTGCACTTTTTTTCCATTATACAAGAATTATGCGGTATTTTTCACCTTTAGCCCTTTCAGTTGTAGCCTCTCTGCCCACATTCAGACAAATGGGCATGTTTAGTGACATTCTTGTTTGCAAACAGTCTGATGTTACTTTCGTAGGGAGGAGAAAAACTACCATTAGGGCACAGCAACAGTTCTGCATTCAAGCAGATCATGCATGGTGTGTGCTACTTAGCAAGGTATCTTTACTACTGCTAAGCAGTTAAATACTGACCATGAAGTTAAACAAGGGCACAAATGCTTTATCTAAATTACCTCTGATCAATTGTTTTTTTGGAGGTTGCAGAAGATAAAGCAGTCCCCAGGGGTTACATGAGATCAGCACACACACACCTCAGCTGCTGGGGAACTAACAGCAAAGCCCTTCCAAGGAGGATTGCAATCCTGCAGCACAGAACTCAGGTACTAAGTAACTATTAAAATAAATGTTTGCATAGAGTACCAAGATATACTTTTAATGCACTGTTCTTTACACAGAAAGAGGACTGCATTCACCTCACCTGACCTATTTCTCTGAGATTGCCAGCAAGAGCAAAGAGGACAGGGGTGGTCACTGGATTCTTGAATAATGTAACATTGCAGTGCTTCACCTTGCCCCTTGCATGGAGAAATAAGGAAGCTGGAGCGGGACTCCTGTGAGTCCTAATAATGTCTTAGAGAAATTTCCCAGACCCAATAGATTTTACAGACGCCAGGTAAAACAAGAAGACATAGTACAATCACCATCTATTAGGAGAGTTAAAAATTTACTAACTTAACTAGTTTGAATGTATTTTTCCTAATCCAACCTTTCCCCTTTCTCACATATACCTGGGGCAGACTGGCCAGCAGCCCTCAGTGGTGCCATCTCCAGCAAGCTGCACCACGCCAAGTGCCTCTGCCTAAAGCCAAGGCCACCTCATGTCACTACCAACCTGCCACGTTGCCCCTGCACACTCGGATGCACAGTCCACTCCTCGGCGAACCTGTCACCCAGCTGCGTGTGGCCAAAGGGTGATGGAAGGGGGGACGACACAGCACTTCATCACATAAGAGGGTGAGAAGCACCGCCAGCTGCTGAGGATGCAAAGGAGAAGACATCTATGAGTGTCCAGGTTTTAATCCACACAGTTGATTCATCAGTCTGATTAGCAGATACGATTTTAAAAGAGGGAGAGAGAAAGGAAGATCTGCTTTCAGCAGCACTGAAGCATTGAGCTTTCCTGAAACACGGGGCCCCTCGCAGCACTGGAGGAGATGGCCTGCAGGACTGGACAGGCCACTGCTCTGCTCCACCACCGCACATGGCTGGGCTTGTTGTCATTTTATGTGAATGACAGTGATGACTCTGCAGAGTGAGAGGATTAATGCAAGAAATGAAGAGCACCGGCATGTTTTATCCTGTAGTATTTCCTCACAAAGAGCAAAACACACATTTTTTTTTTTTTGCCTAGTGTAAAGCACTGGGTCTGTGCTCACTAGTGCCATGGGGCTGGCACTCCAGTTTCCATGGCATTCCCAAAGCAGCCCTCCTAGTCGTACACTAATGAATTCGGAGTGTGATGTTTACAGGCTTGGTTTAAAAGTATAATGATTTAGGAGTCGACAGGATTACACCAGTGTAAAAGAGAAGCATTTTTCCCTGAGGCTCTCCTTAGAAATTAGACATAGCACTTTTAAATATGCCCACTAGCATTTTAGTGCACCTTGGAGATGTTTCTGCTCTGCTGCAGCATCTCAACAGCCCAGGAAGAGGAAAGGGCAGGCGTTCGGCATCTGGGTTGTTTGAGTAAGGGGGAGGTTGGTCTCCCTGAGGTAACGGCTTGGGGTGAATGGACAAAATCACTTGATGATTCAGACTTTCTAATAGAACTCTCTCACTAAAGGCTCCTAATTCTCAGTGTCCTTCACTTGATACAGCAGGGAGATCCCTGGGCAGAATGATAACAAGAGCAAACATGCTTTAAACTGCAGGAAAAGCAAACTGAGCAAGATGTGGCCCGGAGAGCTGCGTGGCAGGATACAGACAACGTTTCTTCTGCAAGACTTGGGGAATTTGCCAGGTGCTGATCAAACACCCAGTGCTGCCCAGCGCAGCGCAGCCACCGAGCGTGTCCCCAGCTCCACACGCTCTTCTCTAGCGCCTCTGGTTTTGTCATTCCGGCTCAGACACGCTAAGGACAAAGCAGCAGAAGCTGAGATTGCAATTACAGCTGATGTTGCTTAAATGTCTAATTGTCACCATTATATGGATTCAACTTTTTTAAAAATAAGTTTCCCGTAATTATTACAAATTTTTGGCCTAATTCCAGAGCAGGATTTAATGGGACTCACTCTGACAAGATTTAGGATATTGTCCCAGCAGAGTCTCATTTGGAAATAGGCCACTCGCAATTACCAGTGAGCAGAGCTGTGCAAGATTAAAAGCACCGGCAGGATAATTTCTACCTTGTGTCCCAGGCTCTGTGGATTTGTTACTCATCCAGCCTGTCCATCTGGGGAGCAAACAGCATGTACTCCTTGATGAGAAACTCTGGCCAACCGACCAGCTGTGAAAAAAATAGATTACTCTTGTCATTTTTTTCTCCTAGGTAATTTGCTGGGAGTAAAAATATAATTTCTTTGAAGGTTTGCAGTTAAAAGAAGATCCAAGGTATAGGTCTGATTTATATTTAAAGTTCAACACACTTTTATTTGCTAAATCTAATTTTGAAGATGTATCTCTGATGGAACAGTATGCCCTGTCACTTGGGACACTGGAGAAGTGAATTTCTATTATTCAAAGTACTGTTAAAAACACAATGGCTGTTAAAAGAAAGAGTTCTTTGTAAATGCACTACTGCACTCTATAAGGTAAAGCAGACATTATTAAAAAGGTATTAAGAAAATGATAGAAAAAACAGCTGTTCTTGCTGCACTCGGGAAGCCAAATGGACTGATCTTTTCTTTTTCAAGATGGGTTTGCTGCTTTTGTGCAGAATCCCCTGATTCATCTGAAACCTTAAGTTAAGAACAGGCCAGTGACTTAGAACTGCTCTGAAAGGGAGATTGCCACTAACAGATTGAATAGCATTACAATATGATAATGATATTCTTTGGCATGTATTCATCTGTAGACTCAGGTCTATGAGACAGCAGCTCATAGACAGCACCACTTTGTGCTAGCTACAGTTTCTGCTTGAGCTCAAGAAGCAGAGGTCTTTGCTAGAGCTTCTACGATTTCCTCTACAAAACATCAGAAGATGCTACCAGAAAAAACACTTTTTTCTGATACAGAAAGATCTGGATAGTACTGGGGGCTTTAAGGTACGCAAGGGACTTCTGCTCTGTGCTTTTTAGAGAGAAACTATGCACAGACGCTGTTGGTCTTAAAACTTTCTTGAATGCTTCGCCCCAACTACCAAGCAGTTCTAGAAGGTTATTGGTGACCAGTATGTCAGCAAGGCTCCCGGCTTAGCAACTGGCTTGTATGGACATAGAGCAGATTGACCCTTTCGGAGATGTTGGCTCTGTGCATGTCAATCATGACACACAGACCTGAGAGCACTGAGTGCAGGAGGATCTCAAACTGCACACACAAAATGTAAAAAGATTTCATATCACCCTGCCATTCCCCAGCATCTGCTGCAGTTCTAAAATTCAAAACAAATAATCCTATATAAAACCTTTAGAGAAGTTGCAGCAGTCTCTGAAAAAGAGAAAATACTATTTTCCCTCATGATTCCCTCAATCTCCCTGCTCCACGTTGTATAAATACCCTTCTTTTCCATGCATATTGCACTTTCCAGAGGAGCTAATGGAGGGAGATGTGTCTCAGCAGTTGCACAGAGAAGTCACAACAGGAGAATCACTGCTTGCTGTGTGTAATCCAGCAGCCACTAACCTGACCTGACTGGCAGAGGTCGTGCAGAGGGTAGGACGCCTGGTGCTCTCTGATGCCTCTGACTTTAACACCAGGCTCCCCCGGATAACTGAGTTACTCCAAACAGCATCTTCAATGTTAAAAGGAGAGAAAAGAACAGATGCATTGCCCCTGATTGCGAAAATCTCTGACAACAGCTGAGCTGTCAAAGAGGTGATGGTGGGGAACCTGTACTGCAAGCAACTGTGCATCCTATGATGCCACGATGTCAAAGACTGACTATCTCAGGTGACAGCAACCATCCTGCACACTCAGTACTGAAACTAAGGCTTGTGCCTCAGCCCAGATGACCTCAGAGATTAAATAACCACACCATATTCTTGTATTCATTATTCTTGTATTTCTCTTCTTTTCTTGTCTTCAACAAATGTGTATTTCAATGTGTCACAGAGAAAAACAACAGCAACACGCCTGGGTTCCTGCACGAAGGCTGCAGTGAGAGAGACCAATTCACCTTGTAAGACCCGAGCAGTCTTGATTCAGTCTTGATTCAAGTAAAGTTTCAGCAAGGATGATACTGAAAAACATCTACCAACATCTACCAAAGATTTAGCAGAAATAAGGAGATAACATCCTACTGCTTTCAACCACTTTCCATCTGCATTCTGCTAGTTTCATATGTATATATAAGGGTAGCAAAGATATGTATTGCAATAGTCAAATTCTGCATTCAACCTGCCTTCAAGAAACAGCATCTTTGCACAAGGCTTCAGGAAAGGATTTCTACAAAATTGAGAACAAATCCCAAGGCTTCTTGCTTTACTTGGTCTGAAACACCGTGGTCACTTTCAAACACACACACATAGCACCCATGCAAAGTCACGTGCGTCTCGTATATGATGTTAAGCACACTGGGCCTTTCCCAACACAGAGGCAGATTCTCTCTCAGTACCTGTGGATCGTGCGTAGCTCAGTGACCCCAGACATTCATCCACAGGCTTTTATGCATGGCTTGTTTCTGGAAGTACCTCTGTATTTCACATATATATTAAAAAACATGAAAGTCCCTTCTATATGCATACACACCCAAGAAATACGTATCTATACACCCAGAGGAAATAAATATACACATATCTATGAAACACATATATTTCTTATCCCTTATTTCAAGTATATTATAGTCAAGAATCTATCGTAAATAGAAGACTGAGACTATTTTTCTATTCATGACACAGGCAGGTTTGATGAACATTACAAAACACTGCTTCCAAAAACAATTGTGTTTTTTGGACTGCCTTGAAATCTGTTTAGTGGTGAAAATCCCTACAAAGGTGGTCAGGCACAAAATTAGAAGCCATTTAAGCCTGCAAAATTAGTCCTTATGAAATGTGTGCTTGGGAGTAAGTTTCACCTAACGAAGGCAACATGATTCAGCTGCGCAAGGCCATGTTTTAAGTACAACGGACAGAAGGCAACGTGTCTAAAACCTACAGAGTTCTGCAGCTACAGGAGATGGGAAACATTTAGCCAAATATTCTGCTGGCAAACGTCCACTGACTTGGAGTCAAAGTAGTCATAACAGTACGGAATTAACTCACAATTAGCTATATTCATATATACAGAAACACATGCACTTGAAACGCACGCGCATAAACTTATTCCTCACAGTTTTCAGATTAGTAGTCTTGTGGGGACAAAGAGATACATGCTCATATTTTACACAGTACATTTGAAGTTCGAGCTACAAAAGCTGCCTGCCTGTAAACGTATGGGTACATTTCCTATGAGTGGAGAGGGATGTCAGGAGAATATGATTTCACAGCCAGATCTGTAGCAACCACCTCCGAGCTAACCCCAGAGGCAGCTCCTCGGCCAGCTGTTAGGAGTTCACCCAGAATCCAGGCAATAAGCCAGAGCCAAGCCCAGATGCTGCTATTGGGAACTTTCCAGCACTTTACATCTGGATCCCGCTCCTGCCAAATGCCCCATCTGCCTGGGAGGTGATAAATTCCACCTCTCAGAGGACACATAGCAAGAGAACACAGTGGGGAAAGGGAACACTGACAGCACCAAGTTGACAAGACACAGAGTTAACACTTCATTGGAATTTAAGAAGAGATTTCTTCAGTACTGCCCTGCTCCACATTCCCGCATCAGCCTTCCACAGAAGGTCCAACCTTTTTTATGGCCTTCAGCTAGTGGGACACTGTGTGGGCAGACCAGTTTCAGTAAGGAAGACAGGAAGGATATCCAGGAGAGCCAAAGCAACAGATACATGCGAAGTGTGCAACTGAAGTACAGAAGTTCTTGGAGTTATCAAGAATTAGCTCAGGTTGAGTGTGAAAAGTAAAGAAATGAAAACTGAGCCACAGTATGTGAGCATCAATACATGCAGCTGCCACCGGGCAGGACTGTCCTTGAGGAAGGCTGTAGGTTTTAGAAAGACAAGTCACTCAGCAGAATGAATTAGTACTCGCTGGAGTAAGAAAGTACTCCTTGGTGCTCCTGAATAGCAGGGAGGAAGAGCAAACCACACAAGAACAAGATAAGTATTTACCAATGGGACAGCACAGCAGAACCTAAGCATGGTATCATAGTAACTAAAGAGAAAAAACCCAAGTCTTGTGAAGTCACAAGTCATGATGGGACTTTCTGCATCTGAAACTGTACAGTGAAGGGAGATGAAAAAAAAACTTCTGACTGTGAAAAGAGTAAAGTTTCTATTGCACTCCTTTCTTGGCATCTTCCACTTAAAAAACAGCAGTATATCAAATCCTTCTGAGTTTCAGAGAATCCTCAGCTCCTCATGCTGAACTGCAGAAACCCTCCTTGGGTGGGATCTTCAGCGAAAAGAACTTCTCTGAAAAAAAGTCCATAGCATTATATAAAGCCTTTGAGGCAGCACTATTGTTAACACCAACAGTCTGTGCATCACCTGAGAAAACTGCAATTATTTTTCAATGGGGCTGAGCATTTGAAGAAAGCTTACATGGCATCCACGCTTAAAAAGGAAATAAGGGGTGAACGAGGAAACTTCAGAGCTGCAGAACAGGCGAAGATTCCAAACGCCGCAATAAGGCACAAAACACAGAACTGTTTGGACAAGCTGCACAGGGAAGGGTCCAAGTGGATTGCTAAAGGGGAGGTCACGCTCCGTAAAGCTTTTGTGAGCACAGCAATGAAAAGCTGTCAGGACTGAAGCTGGAAATGCAAGGTAGTTGACTTCATGAATGCTTTTTATACAGAATTATATAACACTAGGATATAAAGATGAGAAAGTGTGGCAATGACTGCACAATTCACAGGCAGGAAAATGAGGTTTGTACGAAACCTGAGGTCAGTGATTAGTAATAGACTGACACAATTTGGACAGGAAAGATTGAAGAAGTCGCTTGCACTGTACTCTGGCTTTGGGGGGGACCCAATTTACAAACGAGGCACAACAGCACCATGGAGGAAGCAACCAAGTCTACTTCTTCCCCACAAATTTGTAATTCTTTGGAGCATTTGGCCAGCCCTAAAAAAACAGACACAGAAAAGGCTAGCTTAAAAATGGTAACTAGCAAGTCAGGGGCTTATATCCAGGACTAATTCAGCCTTAAATATCACAGACAGCATAGTAAATCTTAGAGGCTAACCCAGTTTGCACCTCTTTATGCAAGGTGCTATGTAAACAGAATAAATATCATCCTCTTCTCCAAAGGTCTCACAACAGTGATACAAGATATAAAATACATGGCACAGTGGGATCAAGACATTTCAAGAAGATTAAAGCCCAATAGCAAACACTCTGAAGGTACCAGAGTGAAAATGGTTTGGAGAACAAGGGCCAACAGCAAAACAGATAACGAGGACTGGCAGTTATGGAAACGGGCAATGCAGAGATCAAAACATAACTGCAGATGAGGAAGCTAATGAGACTTCCTCAGCGGATGCCTGCACAAAGAATGGGGAAGGTTCCAAAGACAGGAGGTAGAACAACAAAAGCAGACATGCAGGTGTATACATATATATTACGTGCACGTGTATTTACACACACACACACGTTTCCTCTTCCCAGTGGCGGAAAACCAAAGATTTCTGTAGGTTAATGAAAAGCCAACATCTTTTTCACAATCAAGAGCTCAGCAGATTGCAGAGGACCACAGCTGGGCTGCATTTCTGTGAAGGACTGAGCATCACTTTGGTTTAACGGCAGAGCAGCGCTGCATTTCTGTATATTGGCTAGTGTGAGATTAATGCCTCCTGATCGGAGACTACTGCACTCCAGAGAGAGCTGAGTGACAGAAGCATTAACTAATGTTTGTAACATGACGGCTCTACAATCAGTATCTCGTGTCTTTTTAACCAGGGGCTCCTCTAAAGCAGTAGGCAGCAACACGTCGTTTTAGTAAGCCCCTAAATCTAAATTCAGAATTCAAAAAAGTGCTTCTAACTACTGGTACAGGATTACACAAACCAAGAATAATCACTTTTTATTGTGGAAAATAATAGCATTGTGGAATTAGTTATTTTGCAAAATGTAGATAGATTACTTATAACCTTAAAAGTGTTCTTCTAAGAACACTGTAGTTTGTTTAGACCATTTCCTAGCAGGGCACATTTTTAAGCTGGTACCAAATCCTGCTTCATTGCCAGCCAGGGGTGATGCTGATTTACAGCAAACTCAAATATGGCCTACAAGTGGGAAGCCCAAATTCCAGCTTTGATTTATCCTTTACTGTAAAACTGAAATTGAGCCATTTTCAGGTTAGAGATCAAAGAAAACAATGTGCTTGTAGACTCAGACACAATTCTAAGCAAAAACAAAACAGAGAACAACAGAATTACCATCCTGAAGCCTGTGATGAACTCAGCTGAGCTGGAGCCTTCTCATTTATCCGCTGCTGCTTTGCAAAACGAAGGATGTGCACTCAAGATGCGCAGGACCATAATCAAAACTATTTCGACTTTTCCTCATCACCAATGCAGATTAATTCATTAACAACTAAGCAAAAACCATCAATCTAGCTCCCCAGTAATCAATAATAAAGCCCTGTAGGTTCAGATTGACCAACTTTATTTTCAGTGGAAAACAATTAGTGGGTTGACTGCTATATTGGACTGGTTCTGATAAAGATTGTAATGAATTGAATTAAACTGGGTTAATTAACATCTGCATATTAAAAGACTCACATAGAACAGGTCTGGCCAGCAATTTACAACATATGTGATCCCAGCCTAAATCTTCCTGTCAAGCTGTTCTTTGGAAAAATTTCCCTTGTTTCTGACTCTGCTCTCTGCTCCTCTCATTCAGTCTGCAATTCCCCCTTGATCAAGGCAGCACGGGAGTCTTTGCAGAGATTTTACCATAAAGGCAGTGCCCCTATGCTGTGTTTTGTCATTTCCAAGAGGAAAGTTAGAGGAGGGAGAGAAATAACACAGAAAAATGTATCCCAGCAGGTCAGTCTCACACGACAGCACACACCCTGGGGACAGTTTGGTCTATTGAGCCAGGAGCCAGTGGTTGAAAACACATCCTTTGTATTTTAATCCCTTCCACAGGTAACACTGCGTTCTGCTGTACGCTAGTCCTGTTTTGCATCCAACATTATGGCAAGCTGAGAGGGCTCAACTTGCCATAACACTGAATGCAAAACAGGACTAATGTCCTGCAGACTCGGGGAGGAGCCATACACTGACCTCTCTCCCCCTCCCTCCTTCTCCGATAGGAATAACAGCGGGAAGATGGAATCACAACCATCAAGCCCACATCCTTGGTGTCTATACATTTAAGATATCTATTTGTTCATATTTTTCTAGTTATGTATGTCCTATATATTTCACTCGAATTATTTCATTTTTGAATCAGTTTCTTTTTCAACATGCAGTTTTTGTCTTGCTATGTGTTTGCATATTAATGACAAAAAGGGTTTGAAGAAAGACAGAAGGTTCATTTGACAACAAAGCATTCATTTTTCTAGCTCAAAACACTGCCGCAGCTCAAGCAGTTACCTCGTATCTCCAGATTCCAGCAGACCACAGGGCAGCAGTGATAACCAGCCTGCAAATCATTCCTGTGCTTGTGAATGCGTTAAATATGGGGTTCCTGTTCTGTATAGAATAATCTCTGTATGATCATCACACATCTCTCCAAGACTTTCCGCTGCTACATTTAGGGCGGTAGAAAAAAAACCTGTGGCTTTTCTGCAAAGCCACAGTTCAGACATGGCCCTGGAGAAGATCATGCATCTGACCTTGTAGGAGTGGTGGGGCCTGAGCTCACCATGCTCTTGTGCTCTTTCCCTTTCCCTGAGACTGTGCAAAAGATGAAATGAGAATGACGAGGAGATGAAAAATTCCTTTTAAGTTTCTTTCAAAATTAACTGATCAGATTCCATCATCTCCAGGGTCCTCCTTTTCCTTTTCTTGCACTCTCCCTGCTGTGGGAATTAAGTTATGTAAAAGGGTAAAACTGCCACTCACCTCAACTAAAGGGAGTTCTCAGAAATGGCGAGCTGTTAATGTACCTACTAAAGATAATTTCTCATTGTGCTTGAGAACCAGTTTGCCAATCATTTAGGCTAACATTATATTTTTGCTTTTTCTTAAGAGTCTGTGAGTTGCCGTGACAAAACTGAGAAAATCTTCAACACTTCATCTGGAGGAAGGTAACTGATGACCTATGAAACATGGGTCTGTAAAGGCTGAGTAACAATTTCTGTTCATCTCAAGCCAGCAAGACACAGATACTTGGGAAAAAGAGCTCTGCAGAAATCAGGCAAAATCCAGCTGCAATAGAACTGCTAGGGAAATCTTCATAAGTTTTTATGAGGGATATCCTGAGGTCTACTAGCAATGCTACTGCTGCAGGACACAAAGACAACACTCCCCAAAAAAGCATGAGGACTGGTAGGAAGAAAATAAACTTACGATGCATGCGCAGGAAGGCCTCAAAAGAGAGGGATGGACTAGTTCTCGAATACGAAAAGGAGGAGGACAAACGTCACAGACCAACATGGAGAACTTTCTGTGTGGGGGCCATCATCTCCGGGTGAAGCCCATAAGCTGCTAAAGTCCTAATCCTCCACTAGAGCATGAGGGCAGCACTGGTCACGTAGTCAGACAAAATAATCATTGGCGTTGTACATCTTTCAGTTGAATAAGTTGTTACTCAGGGAGAGGCTCATGATAGAGAAGCAATTCCAGGATGGAACAGTAAGTGTGATTTTCCAAGGGAAAGGAGAAAAGCAGCTAATGAACTAGGTATGTCCATAGCAAATAAATTCATTGCTACAATTGTGTAACGGTCAATTGTACAATTTGGTCTCAAGACCATCCTGTAGAAATTTGTGCTTCCTATAGAAAGGTGCAACCCAGCATAAATTTGGTGAGGACTCTGTTCAGATCGATTCTCATTTGGATTGTACAAATGTATCATGGCTTAGAATGCTCTAAAATTACAACCACTGCCAACAGGGGAATGTCCATCTGCAGACACTTACATATTACATTATCTGGTCTCTGATGGCAAAAATGTGGCTTGCTCTTATAAACAGAGTTTGGAAACTTCTGGTACCTTTTTATTAAACTTGGGTCACATGTACAAAGCACTTTCCAGCCTAGGGAATTTTAGGATACTAAATTTCCTTCCTCATTCCTTCCGCATATGTGCATAAACTACACTCCCCAGATAGGCACAGGCAGGATGGCTTTGAAAATGTTGGCACTCCCTTGTAGCTAAGGCAGAAATATTCTACCAGAGTTATTAGCTCTTTAGAGGAGACTTTAAATTCTCTCTTCTTCCTTTCATCAAGATCATTAATTTCATGTGTATGTGCAGCGCTATCTGAGACAGGTGTTGTCACATATCTTTGCCCAAATCATTTGATTAATTGCCTCCAAAGCACGCCTCTGGCTAGGGGGCATGTCACCTTTCACTACAATCCCTGCCAGTCACCAGCAATTTATTTGTCACATGTACATGCACAGCTCTCGCCGAGAGAGGCGTGGTAATGTGGATCCTTGCCCATCTCATTCAATTAATTGCCTCAGTGACAAGCCTCTGGCCAGGACAAATTTGGGCAACTGTGGTGTTAAATGACCCGTACAAGCATTTTTCACATACATACCAAGTCCATTTACTGGATTTACTATTCACCCATTTGCTGTCACCGTATACCCCAGCCCTTGCCACTTATTCAAAGGTTGAATGTCACGTGCACGTGCCTGGCTCCAGCTGCTCATTGCTGAGACTGCTGGCCCTCTGCCCCATCTTCTGGAGCTGAAACACACCAGGTGAGAGACTGTTCTGCTTGCATTCAAATTTAAACCCAGGTCTGTTTTTAGGTGGAACGTATCAGGTTTAAGAAGCTAGATGCTGTAGAATTTACATTATGTGAATTTTACATCTTGAGGAACTTACACACATCCCTTGTTTAGTTCATAGAGCTTAGAGACACAGCTTGCAGCAGGATGCACTGACCAAGAACCTACATTTCCATTCCCTAAGGGGAACACAAGAGTTGGGCAGGACAAGTGAGAGAGCTCCAAACGTTCCCAGCTCAATGTGCAATAACTGGTAGGTTCCATCCAGCTTGATACAAATACTACGCCTCAGTTAGGAGCATAAACCTCTACTGACTGCCCTAAGAGACTTGATGCTGTAGCTACGGTAGTGGAGAACGCCTTGTACAATGAACCAGGAGCAGGTTTGAGCCAATGGGGAGAACATATAGGTTCATGAACACAAAAATGCTGGACAGGGCCCCTTCAGAAGATCCACAGCTTCTGAGAGATTTGCAATAGTAATTGCAGCAGGACTCCATCTTGGTCTGGCACCCTCAACTGATTTTACAAAGTCAGAATTGCGACTAGTACATATCACTTCTAATTTCTCCATAATAATGATTAATCACTAAGCTTATCCTCCTGCAAAAGTTACCCAGTAATGAAAAAATGTCATGAGAACAGGATTATAAATGTGTCTGATAAACAATTCGGCCTGACTGCCAATGTTTACGAGTTCATAACACATTACTTGACTGCAATCACTACATTAGGGCCAGTCAAAATCATCCCAAGTATTAGCATAAGTAATTTATGGGGCAGGAAGCAACAGCACTTCAGCCAAGAAGTGATACTGGGGGAATCCTGCTGCTCTGGCCCTGGTGACTCTGCTGCAGCACTAGGAGAGGGAGCTGCTGCCCATGCACCTTCCATATGTGACAATTACTCACATGTGGCACCCCATGAGCCGGGGCGGCAGGGAGAACCCACAGGATGAGCAGGTCTCCTCCAGCTTCACAAAACTGCACAAAAACTCAAACACACCTTGGCCATTCCTCACTAAGAGTCACCCACACATTCACGTGTGCACAGCAGATTTAGACACCAGTTAAGCAACTGCTGTCCATTCTGGAGGCAGGGCCATGCGCCCACTAACTACTGCACTGTGGCTGTATGCATTGGGAATGACACTATTATTTCTCTGGATATAAGCCACATTTATGGAGCCTTATTTATTGATCTACCAAAGGTTTCTGATACAGTTGACTGCGCATTTTTGTTACAGCAATTTAAGCGTGACACAGATTTTACTGTAGTTTGGTTTAGCAGCAATATAATTGGTCACTGGGCATTATGGGGAAGTTGGCATTGCAAGGGTCCTGCTAAATTTGTGCTTCAAAGGAAAGGTGCTCTGTCCCTCCTAAAACTGCTGGCCTAGTACCTTTTCTGAGCATGGCATATTCACCTGCGAGGACATGGCTGGAAGCCACTCGCTGCAAAGCTCCACAGGCAGGAGATGGAAGGGAGGAGAAGGGGCAGCTGTGAGCAGCTATGGTCAGGCCCTCACCCCCAGGGACAGGGAGCAGAAGCTGCTCTTCATCTTTCACAGAATTCATCTCAACGTTAGGAAAATGACTCTAATGACATCTCGTGTTTCAAGGGTTTATCTGGTCACCACCAAAGCTACCACAGGATTCATTTACTTCCCAACTGGCCAAACGTGCTTGAGGGTCCAGTTTCCCCTGTCTCCAGCCCTGAGGCATTGCAGACCAGGTGTCATGGGCAAGATGGGGTCTAGAGCGGTGCGGAAAATTCTTTTTCCCAGGCACCCACACTTTCCTGGATGCCTCAGGCATGGGGGTAATCTTGCTTCTCTTTTTTTTCCTGTTTGTGACACCCATCTGCTTTTCCCAAAGGCTAAATACTTCAGTCTAACTAAAATCACTGGGCTCGAAGCAGATCACCACAGACAAGGTAGTGATCTGGGTTAATATGGAAATTTAGATTTAGATGACACAGTGCCTTGACCTTATCTTAAACGCTTAGATTCCAGCATCTTAATACATATACATAGCAGACTGCAGTTAAGGCTGAACAAGAAATATTATAGCATCTCCAGGGCAGTTAACACAGTTTTTCTTCCAGGATACAAAAATCAATTGGGCTTTGAAGCTCAGGAATATGTGGCATTCAGACATAGTAGCTCAGGTCACCTTCCCTCAAATTTCCTTAGTACCAGCACTGACCTGTCCAGAACGGCCCTTTCTGGAGGCAGGAAGGCAGCGAATGTTCCTCCCTGAAGCTGGGGCCACCGGGACGTGACCTCTCCTGTCCTCACAGATCCTGTAGTCCACAGCATAGTTCCCTGGTGCAATTCAGACACAGAAATTAGCAGGTTTTACAGTGCTAGCATATGTGATCAGATCCTGTTATAATTTTGCAAGGTTTTTTTTTTTAAGAAAATTGTTACTTAAATACTTCCACATCATCAAAGAAAGTCACTACATTTTCCATTCGACAGTATGTTTTGTTTCTATTCCAGTTCATTTAGGATGATATTTCCATACTTTATGCGAAAAAGTGAAGCTGATCTCCCTTTTATATCCTAATTAAAGATAGTGGAATGCATTCCCTGTGCACTTACATACAAAATGGCTCAGGTCCCATTCCAAATTATATGTACTTACTGAAATGGGATCCAAAAATTGGTAAAACTTGAGATCGCACATTTATATTAATTTTAATGTTCTCAAGATTAGTCAGAATTTTTTAAGCAAATCATTCATTTACTTGGATCCTTGCTTCACATTAGAGAGGATGGTTGTACAGAGATTTCAAATCAATTTTGGATTCTTTTTCTACTGAGGATTAAACTTAATGATTAAAGGGACTTTATGTTAATTTCAATAAAATTTTGCTTCCTTTTTAATTTACTTTTTTATCAATTCAGGATGAGAATCTTGCAGAGCCTCAGAACTCAGCTCTTGAGCATTCAGAGGACAAGTTCTTGGTAGGCTGGAGGATTTCTCCCTTCTGTGCTGACTGTGATAGAGGACTTGAGCAGTGGTGTCTCTCCCCTCTGACACTAACCAGCTGGAAGCCTCTTCCTGTCTTCCTCCCACCCCCACGGTTCTCACTAAATATATTGTAATATATTGTGACAAAAGATCAGAAAGGTGAATGGCCGGCACATCCCCACGGCTCCCGTGGGCTACCCTCATTGCTGCTAAAGAGAACAAATACAAATCACGGTCTGAAAGCCAAAGCCAAGAATAACTCACAGGCAGCACGGCTGGTGCCTTTAGAAAGCTTTCTGCACAATAATGAAAATCCCAGATACTGCTAGACGACATAAGAGAACAACAAACCAACTGTAAATCTCTGCCTCAAGCTACAGGGACTGTTATCAGAATCTGCATTATGATAGCCCTGGAAGTCTCAACCTAAAATCACAGAAAAAAAAAAGGAAGGAAAAGATATCAGGGTCATCAAGCCCATTCCTTACCCCAAGGCAGCAACAACATGTCTGTCCTCAGATGAGGAGCATTTGTCTAAGCTAGTTGTTCAGTAACTTTGGGCCCCCACTGGGTCTGCACAGGCAGCAAGAACCAGTCCCTGCACCAGAATTAACGAATAGCTGAGACTGGCCACAGCAGCAGGAAGGCAGAATTCCTCCTCTCTTGGTACTGATGGTCAACACAGGGACATGCCCAAGTTTTGTCCCCAAGTGCTGGGCTCAGCAGCTCTCCCAGGACTAGGCACAAAGTTACTGTAGTTCCAGTTACACAACAACCTGCAGAGCAGCCCTGCACACCAGACCTAGGCACAGTGTGTGCAGAACAGCCTCTGGCTTTGGTGATGGTCCTGCAAGAGCCCTGGAGGCAGCAGAGCCCATCGTTCCAAGGCACTGGCCCTCCAAGTGCTTCACAGAACTGAGCAGGCAGCTTCTAAACACGCAGCAGAGACCATTGAAGTGACATGTAAACAGATAGCGAGGTCCCAGGGAGAGATTAGGTAACAAGACCTATCTAGAGACCAAAAGCTATCAAGGAGAAGGCTCTTCTACCCAGGACAGCAGAAACACAACCAGAGTGACAGGCACCAAGTCGGAGTATAAAGCAGCTTGGTTTTGTACAGTGGGGGGTGAGGGAACAGCCTTCAGAACCAACAACCCACTTTCCTCCTGACCCTCACACCGATCAGCTGTGTGATGTGGCACTACCACTTCCCTGTTCGGTGCCCTTCCTTTCCCTGCCTCTTGCCAGTTTCCTTTGGAATGCCTCCAGGAAGGAACAGCCTCCCAGCATATGTTTCTCCAGGGCTGCATCCCACGAGGTCTTCGGCTCAGCTGGGACCACTGTTCCCTATTCTCATGCAGTGAATCACAGCAAATCCAATAGCAGCAGTGGTTGTTTTTCTCTATGCTGTGGTAATAGTATTTTTCCATTTATTTTCCTTGCAATTTCTTAAAGATTCAATTTTGGTAATTATGAGAAAGGTATTCACATACCCCCATAAATTCATTATAAATCAAATAAATATATATTTTCTAATCCTAATTAAAACTAACTGGTGGATTTGCAAATAGTCTTTGCCATCATAAGTTCCATTTTCACCATGTAACCTATCAAGTGCATAAAGCTTTATCCTGTTCTAAACATGACATCAGCTTTATAGGTTAAGTACTCAGAGGTCAAAGAGCTCAGCAAATCCTGAGGGTTGAGAGCATATAGCACATCTCATGATCCACAGCATCTTATCTCTTAGCCATCTCATCCCACTTTCCTCAGTACCAATAATACAAAAAGCTACACAAGTGACATCGCCTGCCTCCTGTCCCTGCTGTCGCTAACACCTCACATCTGGTGCAAAGTTTCTTCCTCACTCTTTTTAAAATTGATTCTATCAAAGAAACAGTTTTTCTCCATATAACATCTAACTTTCAGAAGATGGGGTAGGTTTGACCCCCAGCATCTAATGATTTAAAGGACCCTTAGATAACTTTTCTCCTTACAGCTAGATCTGGAGGACACTATACTGATCTACTGCTCAGTCCTGTATCTGATTCTCGCTCAGGCTGAGTATTTTGTGATGAAAAAATGGCATGGAAACTGTGTTGCCCTGTTCTTTAGATAAGCAATGATCCTCATACTGCTGCCAGCAGTCTGACAAACAGGCTTACTGTTCAATATGGACCTCAGAGCTCCTTTTTCACATGAGAAATGTGTAGGTGAAAGGTTTACCCAAGGAACTCATTGGAATAAGTCTGTGATTTTAAATAATAGTTTAACATGCTAATGTGACTATTAAATACACAGAAGCTTGTGACTTTGATAACTGCTGTGAGTGCAGACATGTTAGGGACTATCTTATTATAACAAAGACACAACATCCTTTGTGTTCAGCTAGGGTTTTGAGCTGAGTCCAAGCTGGAGCCAACAGTATCTTTTCCATGGTACAGGGTTCTCAAGATGACTCTGAAGCTTTTATCAGATATTTCAGCACACAGTTATTGAGCACGGGCGCCAAAATACAAGAGTACTTCCATCTCCGTCTGCTCTCCAAGAGGGAAGAAAACTGTTTCTCTGTTCTGTGCCACTGCTGCCATCCAGAGCCAGTATGAATGGCTGTTTTTTGAAAAGACTGACTCCAGCAACAGGATCTCTGCTAGAATTTCATGCTGCTGTGTTGCTAGATTTTATTTGCTATATTTGCAATGCCATCCTTTTTTCCTTTAAACAAATTGACCATTAGAGAACATCCTCTGTGAAAACATCTCAGAGAATGTTGGCACTTTGTATGTTATGCTGGAAGATGGGAAATTTGTATCTTTTGATGGAACAAAGTCACTGGTTTTACTCTGCTGTCGTTTTTTGTTAAGCATGTGTCCAGCTTCATTTATATGCCTGTCAACATCCCTTTTCACTTGCTTAGAAACACTGAGGCCAATATTACCAAGCTGGAAATAGAAACTCAAGAATGCATCTTGGTATATTTATTACACTCGCAGCCTAAATGTCAGTGCTGGGGGCAGCCAGAAAAGAAAAAGAACGGGCATTTTTCTATTATAGATGCTTGGAGTTCAATCTTCCTAAATTCAGTGCCAAAAAATACGCAGATTTACGTTCTTAAATAACCAAGGCAGTCTCTTCCACGCACTCAGAGCTTCTTTTGATGTTTAGAGGAAGAGCGAGGATGTGGGAAGGGGGAGATTACACAAATCCTATCCTTTACATTCTGTTCTCCTCTATCTTCCTAATAAAGAACTTCGCAGCGAGCTCTCTTTGGTGTAAAATTTCTTACCAATTACTATCAGAAAGGCACAGTATGTTGCAGTTTCACACACCCAATTTAGATCCCAAGG
This sequence comes from Tinamus guttatus, assembly GCF_059628265.1. NCBI lineage: Eukaryota > Metazoa > Chordata > Aves > Tinamiformes > Tinamidae > Tinamus > Tinamus guttatus. The sequence continues at coordinate 2,425,078 of NW_028288841.1, read as the reverse complement.
AAGATAAAGACAGTACTTGTGACCAGAAGGGACTTGGGTCTAGACTCTCAGCATTACCAAAACGGCACATACTGAGGATGCCCCCCTAAAATCCAGCAAACCAGACCTTTAGGGTAACACTGTGACAGGTAAAAGATGGGTTAGGCAAGGTCGGGAAGGCCCTTTTAATCATAACTGACGAGTTTTTCATATATTATATGATGTAGAGAACTCTTGATAGGAGGCAAGTAAGACAAGGCAGCACATACGAGCCTTGCCCCAGGGGGCCTGGCCAAACCAGTAGCTCCTGATGCACAAGCATCTCTCATTACACTGGATAATTCTTCAGAGTCCCACCATTCAGCTACATATACTCTCAATAGAACAGAATGCTGATAAAGGTCAGGGAAAATGAACAGGACCATTTAAAGACAGAAGTAAATATAAATAAGACTGGCAGAACTCAGCCCGTAACGATTCAAAAAAATGTTAAGTATTTTTAGGCAGCATGGGGGCTGTTGTATCAAACTGCTGAATGCAGTAAAGTCATTCACCCACTTCCATAAACCGCATGGCTCATGACAGCCTGACTGAGTCATTTTATACTTATTTGATAGTGTTCTTGGACAGAATCAAATATTTCTAAACTCAGAATCTCAGCAGGGAATCTTGCTTTGTTTGCAACTTTAGAACAATGGCACCTTATAGACAAATTACTCACTACTAGAACTGCAATTCAGATTTATTTTTGTACACCTCTGTGCTAACAGTACTAGCAAATGCATCAAACTTATTTAAGACAAAGATGAGACCATTTCTGGTATAATTTCAGGGACTGTTTAATAAATGCATTCAATTCAGTCATGTGTTCCCATGTGGAGTATTTATTTAATATTCTGAACTATGTTTTGCCCTGTACCCTACATGAGAGACAGGGCATTTACATTCTCTGCATCTTGACAAAACGGAATTGCTCTTAAGACACACATCTGCTTTGAGAAGAAAGGTGCTAGAATGGGATTCAGCAGGTGGCACTGTTACACATAATTTAACTTTTACCTTTTTACAGGATTTATGCACTTTTGGATTTGAAAATGAGTTATGCCATAGTTTTCCAATTAAGTTCTTTTTGGGAAGATAGAAAACAGAGAAGGACAGCTCTTCTAAACTGCTCTCTCCTTGCTTTAATTTCTCTCACTACAGACATGCAATGTCCATAGAGCTGTATCTGATCTAATCTTGGGGATGGAAAACTGGTCTCTCTCCTCCCAGCCTTCTTTTCCTGGATTTCTCTCACTTGTCCTCTTCTACTATCAGTCTTGAGGATTTATTTTACTGCCCTGGTCCCACTCTCCATTCAACTTCTAAGCTCCCTTCCCCAGAAACCTGGGTCCTCTATTGAACTGATTCGTTGTCACTGTTGCCAGCTCTGTATGGAGTAAGATTTTGAAATCATACAGTTCTGCAGCACAGCCAACACCACTGAACCTGATCTAGCCTTTTCTTCTATCCGCATGCAGAGAATCCACCAAATGTGCAAGAAAGTTGCTGTTAAGAAAAAAAAAAAAAAAAAGGCAAAAGAAAACCCATACATTCCTGTGCAACCTGTATGGTACCAAGCATTAAAAGCTTCCAACTTCTCTGCTTCTATGGCAGGTGTGAAGAGTTTGGGAAATTTTATCAGACAAATTAAAAAAGGAATTACTGGATTGCTCTGGTTTTGGGGGGAGGCAGTTAATTACTTCTCATGCAAGAATAAATAGAACTGAGTAGAATTCAGCATGTTAGGTATGAACCTTGGCAACATAATACCACCTACCTGGGGAAATATTTAGATATAATCTGTTCCTGGACACCAGGCAGGAAGATTGTGTTTCCAAAGATCTGCCTAGTGCTGTGAGTTAGCACTTGCCTTTTGAACTCCTGTCCATTTGTAACTTGGAGTCTTTGGCACCAAGAACAGCACCGGTGCCGTACAGAAGCTGCCTGCCCTGGAATGGCTTCTCCATCAGCAAGATCCCAGTGACCTTCACAGGGCATGGCTGACTCCTGTGCATGCACATTTTCCTCATAAAAAACTAACAGATGCAATTGCAAGATGGCATGTGAGCAAGGGAAATCAATATAGCAAATTTGGAGCCCAGTATCACACAGGCTCACGGAGACTTTTAGTATGGCAGGACATGCTGGACTATTCTTTCTGTAAAACAATACCATCTGCCTTCCCCCTTTAAAAATTAAAATTCAAATGAAAGCATAATTCTGACTGTTTCAGCCTTTATCAAACTCAACTGTTCAACACAGCATTAAATAGTATGAAATAAGGACTCTTGGAGGACTGTGCATGCTGCATGAAAGCATTCATTAAGGCTAAGTTATGGTTACTTCTGCTGTCAAGTCAACAATGCACAATCAGTGGTGGCTAAAATTTTAGGCTGGTGTGTTAGACTAACAAATAGCTTTTGAGCCTATATAAATTCTGCTTCCTGATAATGAGGATAAATTATATGTCACCATGGGATTAATTTCTTTCTTTGCGCTAAACAAAATAAGAGGAAGAAACTTCTTGCAAATACAACTTTATAAGAACTTGTCATGATTTTTGCTAGAAACAGCACTTCTGTTCTCACAGCTTTGATTCAGCATAAAATGATACAAAGCTGGGACAAAGGAAATGATTGGAAGATCCGGGTTCAAACATACCTAGTCTTGAAGAAAAATTAACAATTGAAATCTAAATTCATACCTATACACTAATTCCCCAAGTGCTCCATTTTGTCCGAAAGATATGGATTCAGATGAAAAAGAAGTATCTCTGAAGCTAAGGGTGCACTGAATCCAGACACAAAGTCTATGAGTAAGATCATCACTAGTTAGGATAGTCATCTTACAGTACCACACATCATCAACTAGAGCTATTAGATTTTATCGAATTCTTTTTCTGAAGTTCATAAGCCTGGTCTTTGCTGGCTTGACAAATGCCAATACATCTTCATTCAAATCAGCACAGCAAAAAAAGGCCATTTTCTTTCTCAAACTGTACCCATTCTTGTAATCCCATGTACACAGGACACAAAAGCTGGTCTCTCCCATAGAGGAGACACTGCCACTGCTTGCTACCACGGTGTCTCTGAGGCGCTGCTGATACTTGGGCAGCCAACGCTGAGAGTTTTCATGACTCCAAAACACTTTTTTTTTTCTCTCCCACTGTCTCTCGCAGCTTGGAGAAATTCCAGGTGATCAACCCACCTTCCTTTTGCTGTGATTCATACAAGGCCCCTGACAACGAGCAGCTGCCAGCGCAGTCTGACAGCTGCCTATCATGCTAACCAGGACATCTCATTAGCCTGGCACTCCCATCTGCCTGCACCCAGCTGTTGCCTCCTCTCTTATGTTCCTATTACCTTTTGCAGCAGTTCCTTTGCATTTCACTTCAAATTAGGATCCTGGCCCATTTCAGGGATACTTGGGAGTTGCTACAGTAGAACATGTCATTATACACAACACTGTTTTCCAAGTCCATCAGCCAGGCAATCCCACGAGCTTGCTGCTACTAACGATAGTAGCAAGTGGAGGAAATCCTCTGCGCTTTGGTGAAAGATCAGGCTCCAGATCTAGTCAAATATCTGGAAAGGCATTAACTAAATCAAAACAGTATGTCAAAGCATCAATAAAGACCTGGGAGAGCCAACTTATACAAATCAATTACATAACACGTACACCAAGACTGCAGTGATGTAGTTTTGGATTATTGTAATTTAAGTTTATGGAATCACTTTGCTACTGGTTATGTTATTAATGCACCATATGTTCTGCTGCACTTGGTGCCTTCCGGGCAGGATTGCTGGCGCTGAGAGCTGAAATTGCACAGAATTTTTAAATACTGCGGAAAATATTAAGCATATGGTATTTAGAGCGGGAATGCAGCATACACCACCGATCACCACGGATCACAGACACAGCCTGGGCTCCGCATGGAGGACGAGCCTGTTCCAGGGACACCGCACGAATCTCTTGACCTCTCATCACTAAAAGTAAGACATATTTTGCTGCGTGAAAAATGGTGCAAAAATAAAACCTTGACATGCCTGTTTTATATTTAATTGGAAATTCTTCAAACTGGGCTGTGTAGGCTTCAACATGTTATATTATGTCTTTTTAATATTTTTAATTAAAAGAGATATTTATATTTATATTTCCCAGTTCCTCTGTGAGATGGCAGGTCACAGCTGATTCTTGATTCCTCAGTGAGATTTCCCAGTGCCTTGAAAGGATAACACCCCTTTGCTTCCAAACCCTATACCTTCTAGCATTTCAGAAGACAGCAATAAAATCATGCACTCACAGTTTTAGCTATAATAGTTCTGAATAATTTATAGGTAGGAAAAGATGGAGAAGAGATGTATAGCATATGACAGATCATATTAGCACAGTATAGTCTGATAAAATGTTTTCCAGAAAAGAAGGCCGTTTAGTTGCATCTTTGTAAATTACATTCTGAAAATTAAACGAGCAATCACTTTAAAAATGTAAATATTTCTAATGAAAGCACTGTGTATCGGAATAGGCTTCCCTATCTTATTGCTTAAAGTAGATGCTGATTATTTTCCCCATAAGAGTGGAAAAGAATAATTTGACTGTTTATCAAAATTCCCATTAGCTCGGGGGAAGATACACTAAGATATGGGCCTGGGAAGCACCCGCTCATGTCTCATCTATCCAGCTCACTGCTCCTTCAGCAGCAGTGATGGATAGAGCATCATGCTGCAAGTCTCAAGACAAGTCCTGTCCACAGCTCTGTCAGTTGATCCCACCAAGACACCTGCCTAGTGGAAATGTTATTGCCTTCACAGTATCACAGTAGACCTCTCCGGCTTTGAAGAGTCCAAGACCTGAAAAATCTGCTCCATTTAGCAAGGGCACAAGATATAAGGGACTCAGTGCTATTCTAGCATAAAAGAATTACACAATTGCCAAAATAATTACATATAATTACACACACTGTTTAAAACAAAAACAGAAAACGCTTAACAGTCCAAATTTATCTTCCATGTGCCTTTGCAGACTGGCATATCCACTGCTAACAGAAATTTCCCTATACTCCTGCTGTAGATCTTAGTAGAAGGTAAGATCTGTGGGATGGAAACATCTTTTGCTCTTCCAACAGAGCAAAACAGAGCTTGTTACAGCCATAACAAAATGGGGGAGCAGGCTCAGTATATGAGGCAAATTTCACCTTTTCCCTCCACAGTATTCCTTGATTTTGTCATTAGTGAAACAGAAAGAAAAGCAGATGTGAGTGCAAGACAGAATGCTCATGCTACATACACACAGAAAATTACAGAGGAAGAAGTGAATGTGAAGAAAAATGAGTGAAATGATTGAAACAAGACAAGAGGGATATGTTACTGTGGGCCCATTGCTCCTTAATGGCTCTAATCACGGTGGCAGTAGCACACACATGCTGTAAACAGTATCTTTAGATAGTAAGAAAACCATTTCCACCCATTGGGTCTGACACCTGAGAGAGAAAATAGCATCAAGAGCCACTCGAGTGATTCCGTAGGAAGGGTAAAAGCACTGCCTTTAAAATTTCCAGTCCAAAGTGCTCTTCTTTTGCTTCCTCCCTCTGCAGAAGTAGCTCACTAAAAAGTAAAGGCACCCTCAGTCTGAGCCCCACTTGCAAAGTGGATTCAAGCAGGAAAAAGGGTGCTCAGCTCCTATTTGGACAAGGCTGCTATGTATTAGATGCTCTGTAGAGTGGCCAAAGCCGAGTGTATCTAGGAGTCACATCCTACCCAGGCCCTGCCTAGCACAACGGCTCAGTGGAAAGCAGTAAATGAAGCACCCTGCTTCCTCCTGTGTTTCTGTAACAGCGAAGAACAAAAGTCAGACTTTGTAAGTCACCAGGAAAAGTGAATCCAAAGCTGATATGCAACTTTTCTGAGTTTTTTCTCATCCAAAGAGGTCTCTTCTAATCATTTCTGATGCTTTCTGTTTTCCAGGCATCCGAGACACTGCCATGAGAAAAAGGGTGATTGATTGGGACTTCAAGATTTAATGTATTCACTGAACCTTGCTCTACTAACGGCTCATATTCATCTCAATAAGAATTGAATCAGCAGGTCACACCATGCCACCAGGATAATTACAGACAGAGTGTATGAGATTTTTAAAATCCACCATTTTTGTGTAGTTTTAGTTCACATCAAGCATGAATGACAAGGAAGGTCCAAAAGGTTATACCAAGAGCTTAGCACAATAAATGGACAGCAGAATACTACGATATTTTTTTTTTTTGCTTGTTTGTTTGCCCCAAAACAATTGCAGGTTTTGGACTATTCACATCTGAACCAAGAGGTGCTTCATTACACTTTGTAACCAAACTCAGAGAGTAAACATACATTTTAAATATTTATGAAAGTACTGTCTTCTACAGTACATAATTTCCTTCTATTTGGATCCTATTTCTTCACGTCTTGTTATTTACTCAGTAATTTCCATCTATCCTAGACTGCACTGCTCAGATGCAATAACTCGCTTTGACCAAGGCCCTGCCTCTTACCCATTTTTTACCTTTCCTTATCCTGCCATTGCTCAGCTAAGTTTGCTGGAGCAGAGAAAGGTCAGTAAATGGCTTTCTTTACAGTTTAATAAATAATTCAATTATTTTATGCATTTCTTTACTTGAAAATCTGAAGGGCTGACAATACCAGAGCCAGGTAAGCACACTAGAAAGAGATGCTGGGTAAACTCTTCCTGCTCCAGGAAGAAAAGTGACAGTAAATAGGTGAAAAGCTTCTCAGCTGGTCAACAGTAACTTGTGTTGAGTAGTGTCCATGGCTAGCAAGCAAAATCAAGGATTGGCAGCAGAATCTGGACTATCAGGAGGTAATTAAAGAGTAGAAGCTTGCATCTCACATCACATTAGTTCACTGCAATAAAATCTGGGGTAACTATGCATTGCTAGAGATGCCCTCATATTTCTGCAACCTGTGCTATAGAGATAATTCCATAGGAGGATTAGAAAGAAATCACGACTGACAATGTCATGGAAAAGTTATCAAGATTTAAATTATAACTGGTGTAAGGACAGTATAGTCTTTACTGTGCAAAGATAAGGCTAGATATTTTTTTATCTGAGTTACAATTCAAACAAAAAATAATTCACTGAATTCCTGTTTTTAGTCTGTTATCTATGAGAGTTTCTGCTCATCCAGCCACTGGTCTTTCTTGAGAAAATATTGTCTTTTGCATGCAAAGTCTGCAAGAAGTAGAGTCATCACTGTCATGCATAGGGCTGAGATCACGGTCCTTATTTTGTTTTTTCCCGATTATTGTGCAACTCACATTAAAGACTCATATTAAAAAAATATATAAACTTTTTAATATAAAGATTTTTCAACATCCTTGCAGTATGCAGGTCTTGCACTTCCTTTGATTTATCTTGTCAGTCAACATTACAGAATGATGACCAGATTTAAAGGATTAAAAGTAGATCTTTGATGTTACTAAAATAGATTTAGTGAAGCTGAGGTAGCATTATGCAGAACTCCAGCTTCCACTGTTCTCTGCTGAAGTACAGGACAGGGCTTATTCTCTTTCAGGACTTTTACAAAGGTATGTAAATACATAGTCCCTTTTACTTTTCCCATAAATCCCTCCAAAAATTGTCTCTAAGTCGTGGTTATCCTGATCTCTGTATGTGTGCAGAGACGTTGAGGCTTCTTTGACATTTCATACCTCCTTTCCACTGTTTATCACTTACCTGTACATAAACTCCAATTCTGAGATGTAATCTGTGTGCAACACTACTACAGCTGATGGCTGGAATTCTCTACTCTTCTATTTTACTGTGTTTGCAGCATGTGTATGCCAAGAAACTCCTCTTCCTTTTGCTCTTCCAAATGGAATGACAGTGATACAAGCCTCTTGCTATGCCTGTAAAAACAAAAACATTTAATTATGTATAACTTAACTACTAGTTAATCTATAATTTAAGTGAAAAGCTCTCTACAGACCAAATAGACACAATGTACATTACAGCTGTGTTGGAGGCTTCATTCAAATATCTCCTGAAGCTATTAGGTCGTTGACAGTATGTCAACAGCTGTAGCAAATGTGGGGACAACCTCCCTTGGTATGCAGATGTGGTAATCCCACACAAACTGCAAACCATACAAACCTTGAAAGTTCATGGGGTAAGAAATTCTCCTCCAGAAGAGACTATATAACAGTGAAAATCACAGTTTAGAAATAATTTATTTGAAACTCTTCAAGGCTGTCTTGTACTATCTGAAAAGGAACTTGCTGTGCTGCCCCTAAATTACAGAAGGCTCTAGTGAGAAAAACGATCTGCTAGCTTCTCTCCTGCTTTAACAATCAAAACAAGAAGTTTGCTGTTCTCATTTAATTAAACAGGACATTAAATGCTGAGAAACAATTTTCAGAAGGGGAAATTTCAGGTCATTATGCTGCAGCTTGCTGTTTAAAAGAGTCAGGATGTGAATATGGTTAACTTGATATCAACCACTGATAAACTGGCAGTTAATCACTGACAAAATAGCTGAAATGTTATTAAAATTATTATCATAATACTTAGGAGTCACAGTCTTGCCTTAGGAGTCCTTGATATCAGACAGTGTAGAAACAGAGAATGAGAGATAACACCCACTGTGAAAAGCATCCAGCCTTGTTTATTATACAAGACAACACAATAGGCAGGGAAAATTTCATACTAGCTTGTGGGGGGTTTATCATGGGATGCTGTGCAGTTCTCCAAGTTTGTTAGGAAGTTCAAAACACAGACATGCAGTCTGGGAGAAGGGCTGTGATCCCTCCAGCTGGGTGTTCCTGCATGTGTCCATAATATGTCCATAATACCTGCATATGAAGACTGAGTATCACGTGTACAGAAAGGCAGGAGTTGAATCACATGGATTCGCTGCACATTCCTTGTGCATTTATAGTGTGCATCTGCACTGGACCCCATGTTTTCACTGGGAAGTTGCTTCCCTATGCCCCAAAATGGTAGACAAACCCTACACTTTTTCAGAGTGATTCCAAGATTTAAGCTGCAAAAGAAGATTCATCTAAGAACATGCAATACAGTCCTGTTCACATACCATTGAACCCTCAGGTACATTAACACAAAGGCAGCAAAAGGTACAGGAGGTTATTCTGTTTCATAACCCACATTAGTCTGCTTTAGTGCAGATCAAATGACTGTATTTTGGTCAGTAGAAGTCAGAAATCCCATTGGAGGTTGAGGATCCCATTCCCTGAAGGAAGAGAGTACCCCTCTTTGAAACTCCACTGAAGCTGCTGCCACCAATTCAGAAAGAGTCCACGTTCCTATGCCACATATGCTGGAACTGCCTGCACATGCCCCTGGCTATCACCATTAGGCAAATTAGGTCATGATGATTTACTGCTATGATTTCTTTTTCTAATATTTTTTAAACTTTGTTTGTTTGTTTCTAAGACTTGTCCACTCTCTCCTTAAATTGCAATTTTGGAGCACCTGTTCTGTAAAACTGTCCTGCAGAGAACACCACAACTGTGCGTGTTGGTGACTAAAAATAAACAGTCGCAATGTGTGGTTCAAAAGCACAGCTACAACTCGAATCCTTAGGAGTAAAAAGTGATAAAAGAGCAGAAGGAAAAAAAAGCAGTGGAAAAACACAGGATGAAAAATTCAGGGAAGAAAAAGCTGTAAATGAGCACAGGAGCAACTTAATTACCATATAGAGCATAGTTGTCAAATGCTGCATTTCCCTGCTCTGATGCCGGATCCACAGAGACGAGTGTTTGCCGCTCCTTCCGAGGCAGCTCTGCTCCTGCTTTAGTGATTCCGCGGATACCCTGGATCCTTTGGCCTGGCCTTCTGCCAAACACCGCTCAGAGATTCTCACCACTTGATTCCTACACAGAGCCCAACAGCTTCCTGTTGCACTGGGGCACGTCCTTTAGGAAGGCATCTGTTCTGGACTGGACCCCTAGGTAAGTCATTTCAATTATTTATTTCCCTTGTTGTTAAAAAATGTGCACTTTATTTCCCATTTGAATTGTCGACTACTGTTGTGACAGCCACAGGTGCGTACCCTGATGACAGCCCATCTATCAGTTCAGCATCAGACAATTCATATATGCCAATTCCAGCAACAGGAAGGAGACAGTTTTGTCTTTGCAAAGACTGTCTTTTAGATGGGAGAAGAAAAACAACCTTTAATAAAATCTCTGTAGCTAAGGAGGACCTTACAAACTACAGAGAGGGATCAGTAAAGTGCTAGAAGCGAGTGGCAATCTTAAATGTCAGCAGCCTGAGAAGCAGCTTGCTGACACTGTGCTGGAGATGCCTTGTGATGATCTTCTGAATGACTGAGGAGCCAGCCCTGTGTTGGACTGTGCAAATAAATCATCCCTAAAAGGGAAGGGATGAGGTGCCCAAAAAAATGACCGTCTTTATTATCCAGATACTGCATACTGCAGCAAAAAGTTACTCCAATTGCCCCTTGATAAGAGCAAAAGCAAGCTTCCAAGTCAATCACTGTTCTTAGTTATAACTCCAACCAAACCTTTGTAGCTGCCTGCAAATATCTAATGACTGTAGCACCAACATCAACTGCCCAGAGGGCAGCGCCAGCTGCCAGGGAGCTGCTAACAGCGGGCTCGGCGTAGCACGGCGCAGCACAGGGTAACTACTAATGACAAATGGCCTTGCCTGGGATTTGTCATCTTTTTAAGTTGGCTTTGTGTAACAAAAGGCTTTTTACCACAGTGCAATCATGGGAACCAGTGATGCACCAGTTGTGATGAATGCTGAAGGGGTAACAGAACAGGGCACTACCCAGGAAACAGAAATGCCTGTCAGGGAGCCCCTTCTCCGTTTGCTAACCTTGTCCATCTGTCCTGGAACTGCACTCACCAGCTGGAGAAGCTGGTTCTGCCACTCACATCAGCAGCACCAGCTGCACATAGTGGGCTAGCAAATCAAACTGAAATCGCCTGTTAATTTAGACAGCCCTTGCATTGATCTGTGTCACCAGTCTAATACAGTTGTATCCACCAGAGATGTGAGGAAGGATAGGAACATACGAAAAACAAAGCAGCCCTACTTTGAGGAAGAGAGATTAACTTAAACGCTTCCCAGTGCATTCCAACAAGGAATAATTGAAAGTGGATCCCTAAGACTCAAAAGGTACCTTTAAATGGCCCTAAGACTCAAAATGCACCTTTAAATGGCCGCTTTTGAACCTGGTATCCTTCTTTAATTTTAATTTTCAACATTGCTTGTTCATCCTTTAGCTGTTCTCACTACAGCTACAATGCTTGCAGAAAGCCATTGCCATGGCACATTCAAGAGGCAAAGGAGGACATTCCAGGTAAACGCCTGTCTTACAGGGTTCCTACAAAACCATTTCATGCACAAGGGTTCAGGTTGCTCTCAGATCGATCCTGTGAAGCCACATCCATGCACAGCCACAGACTCTAATACATTTCATACAAACATGAATGACTTCATTAAGTACAGAGAAACAGAGATGAAACTTGGCAAGTTAGACAGCTTATTAGATCTTAACAGTTGCATTTCCTAAGATTTTTTATTATCATTGTTGTCATCACTCTTAAGCACCGTGATATTATTTACAAGCTACATCAAACTGAGTTCAGCTGCACCAGCCATTACACACATTCGAAAGCTGCTCGCCACGGCCCAAGGGACATTGAACCAGAATTCTGGATCTTTCAAGGTTTGCCCTTCTCCTGCATTACCTTGGTTTCACATTTCACTTTACATTGGCTGCTCCGTCATTTTTCAAACCTTCCTGGCTATTCTGCCTGTCAAGAAAATGTGCATTAGCCTACAACAGGAAAAGGCCATGTACCTGTAAGTGGGAAGCAATTAAGTTAATAATGAAAACAGTCAAGGTTTGTGTAGCTCTGTCAGAAAAAAAATGAGAGATTTATTAATAGTACTTTGGTTGGGGAAGAGAAACGTTAACTCCTGTTTAGTTAACTTGTATACGTCTCACACACATTTTGCTTTGCAAAAACTGGGGAATCAAACTGTATTAGTGGACATTTATTAAAAGGGCAAGTTTGTATTCAAAAAACTTTTGACCTATCAATCAATATTCATTAACCCTAGCTACACATTGATATAAATAGAGTGCAAGCTTTTCCTGCTGCAATGTGAGCGCACCTTCACTTCGTGAGCTGGGGAGGTTCAATGGGATTAGGGGCCTGTGCGAGAGAATATGAAAATGCTGGTTTATGAGCAGCAGAGGTAAAGCTTACATTTTGTGGATTTGTGTCATAAACACCAGAAAATACTTCGGCTATGCACAAACTGAGTACTTGGATATTCTGGAAATGTATCCTTGAACAAATTTATTAGGAACTGATTGATTACAGCCATTCCCAAGCTATTTTGGCAGCGTTCTTACCTTACCTTACCCCATGGTAAGATGCCACCACATTGCAGCCACACTCTCTCCCCACTTAGCCTAGGTCTAGCTCTGGGCTGATGAAGTTAAACAGCTTCCAGCTCTGGAGGCAGCCGCATCCTCGACGCGGCTGTACAGGCCCTGCAACATCTTTTCTCTGCACGAAAGCTCTCCAGGTACCACACAACGCAATGGACTTCCTGTCTGCTCGTTTCCTTTCTCCCTTCCTGGTCCTGGCACAGGGAGACTGCTAAGGCCCGCTAGAGACACGCAATGAAAGATGCAGTCTTAATGCAGACTTCACCATACATATTTTTGCTGCCGGAAGATCCCATGGAAGATCTTGGCATTCTGAAGGCAAGCGAGACCTGGAATCTCTCTGACACTGAGCAGGTCTCCTAAGTATCTAGTTTTCTTAATAAAAAACAGTGCAAATATGGCCTAGAGCCAGCTCTCCCTTTCTGCACTCTGTTTCCTTCCTGACTTCATTCTTGTACTGGCATAAAGAAACAGGACCATGCTGCTGAAGTATTTATTACAATCCATGACCACTTGAAATGAGAACCGACTCATAAATAAAGTGGCACAGGCAAATTTGCAGTAAGCATATCTGATTTACAGACTGCATCGCTTTGTGCAGAAATAGCCTTGATTAGTAGCCATCTCCATTTAGTAGATTCCTACTTACTGCACAGTTTATAATAGACATTCACTTCATTCATTAGCCACTCTTGTTTAGTGCAATATTTGCTCCTTTATCTCATACCTTTAAGCAAAGCTGCAGGGGAAAGCAATTAAATGCAATCAAAACAGCTCCTCCTAAATGAAAATATACAGGATGTTCCCTCTGCTAACATAGCTGGAAGGCCACAATTACAATTTATAACTAAACAAATGCCCATATGTATGACATTACAAGCTCTGAAGCATGATGTGCAGGTAATGAAACCGTACAAGCCTTATTTATGCTGCAAAGCAAGCTGTTGTGCTCACTGCAACGAGCTCCTTGTGCTGCTGCGTGCGGGTGCAGCGTGCGGCGGCTCAACCTGGCAGGCAGGGCCTGCCGACTTGTGCGGCCGCTTGGTTTTTAACATTCCCTCCTCACAAGGGGGATCGGATTGCAATAAATGTTTGGAAGCGAACAAGGCGAAATGTTCTGAAATAATTTTCCTAAAGAGCACAGCCTTACAACACATGTTTTTAACCTTCCTTTGCTCCTTTGGTCCGGTAGTAAAACGTGAAAGAAAATGTTCAGGTTCCCTTGTAAAGCACTTTGAGTGCAAGGGATAGCAGGTGCTAAGCACTGCAATATTAATAAGCAGTTGCACTACTATAAATTCACTGTCATTAATAACAAATACATACATATTGCTGGGAAAAAAAGTGGGCTAGAAGTTTGTATTAGATGCAGCATATCACTGTGGCAATATTTCCTGATCGTATCTGCCAAGAAAGGAAGGAAACCTCTCTCTCGGGGGTCACCCCAGTTACTAGCTTGAAGAAAATGTAGAAAGATTTTCTCCTCCCGGTGGTTTGGATTGTGCAAGTACAAAGTTGAAGCTGTTTTTGTGATCCTTCAGCCAGAACTACCCACCTTCCCACCACAGCTAGGAACGTCACGTTGTTACTGTCCCTCGTGCTCTCTCATTACAGCCTCCTCCATCCCCTTTTTCTATGCCTGGCACTTTAATAAGAATTAAAACTACTAACAATTTTGTCATTTTAACCTTAATATCTATTTCTGCAGAGGAGGTGTCAGGAAAAAAGTAACACCATATTACATATGGATAAAATGTATGCATTTAGCAATTTATTTAAGAAAAGAATATTAGTGTTACAGCAGTAATGAGTAAAAAACTACTGAAACTTTTAGCAATGTCAGAACTCCTTAGTTTCAGTTAAAAAATGTGCAACACTACTGAAATATTACAAACCCTGGAGCCTGAGAATCAAATTTGAATTCTTCACCATCCAGATGAAGTTCTCCTCTCACCACTTACTATGGTGATAAAGGCCATTTTTAAATTTTATTTCATGCATTTCTAGTATAGCAATGAGGACAAGCAGTCAGCATCCATTCTGCATCTCTAAAGATATGGGTGAATCTGTGGCTACAGATTTTCAGCCTATGACATCTAAATAAATCACTTCCACCCATAAAAGGACCAGTAAACAGAAGTCAAACTCCTAATAACGGGCACCTCATACTTCCAAGATACAAGCACTGGATGTTGAACTCGCAGAGGATGGCAGAATTGGCATTCCTTTATGTAAAATACATATTTTTATTCATTACAACAGTAAAGCTAAGCTTGAAAATAGATGGCAACAAAGCATATATCACAGTTACCTGCCAGCATCTGGCAGCCTGGAATAAAGCTCTAGAGATGTGAACTACTCTACTCTTCTCCATCAGCATAGGGAGATCCCACAGTTCTGCAGTTGCACCCTGTGGCAGTTATCCAACATGCACAAAGCAGAATTTTTGCTATGAGAATTACCCTGCTCCTGACGTGATGTTCTGATTTCCTCACAGGCCTGGTTGTATTCTGTTCAGCTTTCCATAGAGGAACTCGGGAAGAAAGGTTTGGAACAAGCTGAGGAACAACTGGGAAACAACAAAGCAGACAGGGAGGGGGTTCATAGAGCAGCCTCCAAGTCATCACGCATTCTAAGAAAAAGGAACGTTGGTTTGCTCAAAAAGCTGAAGTTTAGGAGTCACATCATAATGTCCTTGTACAAACTACTGTAGACAATCTTTCTGTAAAAATAATGACTATAAAAACAATCCTCGATATATGGCAATTACTATTATCAGATATGGGATCAGAGCTGGCTTTGGAGAGGGCAAGACCTGGTGCAAATGGAGAACATACTCTGCTAAGAAAATAATTTAAGACAGCAACTGCATTCTGAATTCGCTGAAATCCAATTCAGGGCTGCCTGCTGCAGAATTTGATTCCATTTTGTCACGGAGTTTTCACTAAGCTTAGTAGCTACATATTAATGGACAAAAGGTCTAGATTATTTCAGGTATTCATTTTAATATTTTTTTAAATATAAGTAAACATATGTTGATTAAAAATGCCAATATATAACCTATTACAAAATTGTAGTCATGGCAAATGCAAGTCGTGCAAAGAGTGTTTTTGAAGTATTTTTCTCCATATCCTCATATTTCTTTGGATTAAGTCTGACAAAAATATGTATTTGGCACAAGAGCAAATTAATAGAGAAAATTAGGATTTCCAAAAAGTCTTTCCATAACGGCTCAGTTCCAGAGTAGAGAATGAAGTAGTTTATACAAATTCCATCTAGATTCCTTTCAGTAACAAATATCCCATTGCTGGCAGTGGAAGCCAGCTTGGACTGGCTACAGAACATTGGAATTCTTCACTTTAGTAGTTGCACAAAGTTCATCTATTTGGTTAAACAGCAAACAAGAGTCACAAGAATGTAGTGACCAAAAAGAACTGAGGCCCTGTAGACGGGCAGATTTACCTTATTGTGATACACAGGCAGCAGAGCTGGATGCTATTGCAGACTCCTTCGCCTTCCCCAAAAGGAAGAAAATCTTCTTAAATACTTAGGAAGGGCAAATAGGCTGGTAAGCTGAGCCCCTTGGATAAAAGATCTCTGGAATAAGATTTTTAGCTACATAAAACAGCTATAACCCAGCAAAGTCAACATGTTTTGAGGCAATAGCCACCAAAAAGGAATGATGCTTTTTAAAATATGCAAGAATGAAAGGTCTACAGACAACTTAATGCGCACCACATGTAATAACATTAGTGTACGGGGGCAGCTGGATTCATGTCCATGTAAATCAGCAAAAAATTCCTCTAAAATGTGAGGAATTCTCTCTCCTCCAACAGGAAGGCTGTATTTTCACAGAATTTTACCTTCTGTAAATATCTTGGACCTTTGGTGAGATTTCCTAGATAATATTTTCCTCATAAAGTACCTTATTCGGTACTTTCCCTATGTATGATCCAGGAATTAGTTTTCTTAAGCAGCTTTATGACCACTGGTGCCATGACCTGACTCCAATGAAATTAAATCTATATCTCTTCTTAACATAATCCAATATAAAACCTACACACCCCAATGTAGACTCATGGATCATTTTAATACATACATTTTACCTTAGTAAAAATATTAATATAAATTAAATGAGAACTCTACCATTTATGTTGCACAAATTAATATTAGAGTACTCAAAGCCAGTGAGCATTAAAACTCCACAGATTCTTTCTAATATCAAGTCTAATAGAGATGGATACAGGTAGAGATTTTGTTGATGGAAAAACAAAATTTCTACTTTTTTGTTTCATAATTATTTTACATATTTTTTATTTCCACATGCTTAAACGTATATACATGGAATGATTCAAAAATATCACACTCTTAACCCCCTCCAGATGAAAATCCTTAAATTTCATTTCCATTTAAAATTCCTTTTCTTAATCTAGTTACCTGTAGGTTTCCACTCAGTCACCATCTTTCCTGACATAGAATAGGGTACATTTTACCATTGTAAAGGAGACCTCCAGGGAAGTGCTGTATCTCTGTGTCATAAGGACCATCACTTTGCGATGAGAAGTTTCTCTTCTGTCCTGTTTCAATACCTACTCGATTCATAGACTGTTGAGTTCCTTTTTAGCTTTATCCCATGAGAAACTGTAGGTCACTTTTCCAGCACCTCTGTATCAGGGGCCTACAAATGGCAACTACTTTTATCTGGATTTTCTTTCTTTTTGATTCTAAGGGACAATCAAGTCTTTTTTAGCTGACCTTACAATTATCACAATTGACCCTTCCTTCTTCAAAAGAGCAGCTTAGGGCCACCTCTTCCTTTAAAGCCACCAAGAACAATAACAGTCAGCAGCCACAAGGAAAGACTGAAGCTTCTTTATAGCACAGAACGACATCCTCAGCCACCTTCCACTTCAGTAAGCACAAGGAAAAACACAGTAAATTACCATGTATCCAAGAAGTAAGACTTCAAAAAGTTTGTGCTTATGCTGCTGGAGAAGTTTCAAGTGCTATTCTCTTTTATATAGCAAAAAGCCTAAAACTGCAAAATCCATTTTCATTTCAAGTTAATTCCTAAAATAGGTAATGGATTTATTTTAATGGGGTTTTAGATAAATTATCACATACAAAGATTTTCTGTATGCTTTATTTAAGGAAGAAGCTGAATTCTTCATTTAAACACGAAGTGTGGACTCTAACTATAAAATTACAACTAGTGCTTCCAGAAATCTGTATGAACTGGTATGGAAAAACACATACTCTTATGCCAAAATTAAGAGGACCAAAAGCCAGTTTTTTGCAGCATACTTGTAAGTAAGAGCAAGAGCAGCCCTTTAGGGTAAAGCTTGTTGAAAGAAAGGATTGAGAAGTTTGGGTTTTTTAAACCAAAAGGCAAGTGTGAATGTCTAGTAAGCATTTCATAAGAAGTATGCGATAAGAAAGAAGGTTTCCTTTTAAAGTTCCAAAATATTATCTGTGTTTATATTAGCAACAGATAAGCCTCAGCAAAGAAAAAAAGGAGCATTTGATTAGATCATTAGAAAACATTCATCTGACAGATTAATTATTTTTGAAGCCACAGAAGCAATGAACAGATTAATACATAAATCTCTGTCTCTAGGCTTCTATAAAGGTCACATTAAATAACTTCCATTTCCCCAAAAAGATTCAGCCTTACTGAAAGCTCTTTATGTACTTATAAATGTGTCAGCAAGAGACAAGGAGGTAAGAATTTCAAAGAGGTATTACTGCAATGTGTATTTGATAATGAAATTTGCTGGTTAAATTAGCCAGAGCAAAGTATAAAGGTCTAATGGGTTTGGTCAACCATTCAAAAGTGCACACGTTTCCACCATAACAAAGATATGAAGGATACCTTCTGCAAATGAGAAAGTACAGTATGACAGCTAGCAAGAGCAGAGATTCATTTATTTGTTTGATAGTGAGATCATTACAAATATTTTTTGTTGTGAGTATGATCTCTTCTCTTTGACAAACCAATCTTTACTACAACAAACATATTTGATTCAGATCAGTTCAAGCAATGTTTAATCTGGATTATTGCAGGGTTTTCACTTCAGGAATCCTGTACTGAATATTCATAGTGGGTCACTGATCACTTAAATGACAAAGTATTGTTGCTGTTCTGATCCCTAACTAGAAACTACCAAGTGATAAAGAGTAGGCAAACATGTCCACAGTTAATATTTGAGTATTTTCAATTTGTACTGAAATTAATTATATTTTAAGATTTGCAATTAGCATAGGGATTCACAGCCTTCTGGGAGCTGTTCAGAGAGCACATGCCAAGAATTTTATTTCCCAAGAATTAATATAAATCAAACTGAAAGCTTATACTTACCAAAATAATTTAAATTAATCTTGGTAATATTTATTCAGCCATACTAGCTACACAGCTGCAAGTCAATGCTACATAATAGAGTGCGGAGCAGAGATGCCTAAACACGAGCATCAAAATCTCCAGAATTTGGAGACTCAGCACACCGGCAATGCCATTTAACTCATTCATACACCCAGATTACATTACTTGCGGTTTATAAGGAATGATGCAAGTGTCAGCAACATGTTACATGTTATCATGGTTTGTTATTTAACATACATATAGGTTTTGTTACCTCACAGTTTATTGTTCAAGAATAGATGAAGCCAAAATATGATGGAGTTGAACGCTGATGTTGTTAATATGACTATACTCTTCCCATCACACTTAAAGATGAATTATAGTTCATTCTCTACCTGAGAAAAAATGAAAAAATACCTGAATATTTTATAGTCATATATATGTTTCCATCTGGAACAACACAATCTGGAAGGGCGGTGTAAAGCAATAGAGGACTCAGGGACAGTGTTTCTTTAAGTAAATATACCCCATACTTCAATGGAAAATTACTCAAGTTTTAGAGTTATATACTAACATAAAATCATGAAAAAACTGTAAAACTTTACTGGCATGTTAATGAACTTCATCTTCCAAATAGGTGTCAGATTTATATTTCTCCTATGAAAAGCAACAAGTCATTTCAGGTTCCTTCTGAGGTGAAAAGAATTAATGTTCATTTCTGGAAGTGTGAGAAATTATGGTTTATCTGTAAATATAATATCTTTTAGAGATTCTAGTGTGAAATTAATACATCACCACTACATAAAATGTATAATTCATGAACAGATATCCAGTCAGACGTAGCAGCCATGAAAACAGAAGCATCTGCAAATCATCAGCATGTATCTGGAAAACAAGTGATGTCGACAATCTCATAAAAGTGGAATATGGATTAAAAAAAGTAAAAACTTCTAACTGCATCTTCCAGTTACACATGCAGAGGCAGATATTTTAAACTGAACTAATACTCAGGCTGTTACAATTTTTTGAAGACAGATGACAAAATAATTATAATATAGAAATGGTCATAACAGACTCAAAAACTAACAGCTATATAGCACGAAGAGAATTGGGCCATAATCTCTTTGAGAACAAAGGAACACGAGGGCTAAAGATCTGCAGAAAACACTGAAAAACAAGGCACAAAATCTAGGAAGATACTAGAAATATTTAAGCTAAGAAAGATGGGGGGAAAAAAGTTAAAACAAAGCCCGTTGTAAGACAAAGAACAAGATTTAGCAAACAAGATTGAGTGTTTTCAGAGAAGGGTGAAACGCCTTTTCGATACATTGCATAGGAACCAAACCGTAACAACGGCACAGCATTGGCATCACACTCTCTCTCAAGCTTTTCAGACTTCACCTACATCTAACAATTCCAAGGGTAAAATGTGGGGAGCGGTTCAATCTTGCTGCCTTAGACCCTTAGCTTCTTTCTGTGGCTGCCCAAGCACATTTTCTTTAGTGTCATGTACAATAAGGATTACTGTGATGTGGGCACCTGCCAGCTAGGAATTTGAGTACGGCTGCTACGAACTCCAAACTCAGGCATCTGAATCAGCTACATGCATTTGCCATATGCTATTGTAACAACATCAGACGTTGCCTCCAATTATCCATTATTTTAATTATTGTTCTGTGCCAGGAATATTTAATTAGCTATTGTGAAGGATTATCAGTTAAAAATAAAATAAATTTATACAGAAAAGAATCTTACCTACATTAGGGGCTGCTACTGTTTTAGACAAAGTGTCAAAAATAAGATCCTTGGTGAATTCCACCTGCCAATTAAGACTTTCAGCTTTTCAATTTTTCCTCACACTGAGTAGAGCCTTTCTTTGGAAGCTGACACCTTGAAATCAGTAATACAACTTCTCTTTCTTTGATTTTACAGAACTTCATCCCAGCTATTCAAATATTTGTTCTGGGAGAATATTCAACCTCTGCATCTTTAATTCATTTCCTCCCACCATCCCCTCTAAGATTTTCTAACGATGCATTTAGCTTTATATAACTCTCCTAATCCTCAAAGTATTGTTAAGGACACAAGACAGCAAGACTCCAGGAGAAATGACAACCGCAAGCTAATGTAGCATTGGTACAGCAAGTGCTTTGCTCTGACAATAAGACTGAATGATGGGCATCAAACAGCTCCAAAAGCCAGGCCCGGATTGGAGCTGGGCTTAAGGATGGGCTTAAGGGCCCACAGAATGTGTCTTATTGGCCTGAAACAACAAGATCCTGACTGGCACAGCCATACAAAATAGCATATGTCTTTGTGAATAGCTTAACTGCCAGTAACCCAAGAGAAGTAAAGCCACGGACCATGAATAGACTTTCCCAAAAAAAATCCAGTAGCAGTGCAACATATTTACATGGGATTTAAGAGAAAGTGAGCAATTGCTGCTGAGTGCTAGATGTAATGGACACCACAGCCACAGCCTGCAAGTAAAGGAATAGAAACGCCTCACATCTGTCGTGGCTGTAGTGCCAGTAAATAGAGATCACAGCAGGAGAAGCAGAAAAAGCCAATGCAAAATGCCTTTTGCTTTTGTAGCTGTATACAGAGCTCTCTCGTGTTCCAGCTCAGTGCCAACAGCCCAGCATATCCATTCAAAACTGGTCTGAAAAGCAATTGACTTTGTTGACTGATGCTCAGAGTATTCCCACAGAATGCTCCTACTCATCCTCAGAGGAAAAGGCAGGCACAATTAACAGCATCTTGCACAAAAGCCAAAGGAGAGGTAGAGACCTCATGCTCCTCTTAATCATGTAGAGCTATATCCACAAAAACCCTTCGCATGGCCAGGGAGTCAGAGGAGCAGGGAGCCCTGCTTTGCCTGCCAGCTGCTATCCACTATTCTAATGGCTTCAAGCAGCCCTAAAGCCTGTTAGAGAGGCACTGGCAGGCAGCCTTGCTTGTAGATTTTACATAATCCCAGGAAAGGGGGCATTTCCAGAGCACCTTGTAACCCCTGTAGACTTGAGCCCTCAGAGCAGCCTCTGTAGCCACTGGCAGGCAAATTACACTGGTTTGTTTTGTCTGGGAATTGCAGCAGGAGTTCGACGGCTACAGGAAAGTTGTGGCATGAAAGGCAGTCTTTAGGCCACCTCCACATGGAGCCGCAAATGAGGATCTGGCTCTTTGGGGGGATGAAACATAAACTGAGTATTTTAAAAGGATCTAGGAGCAAAGGAGCCACTTGTACTGGCTTGCCCTTTTCTCCCCACTGCTGTATTTGCACATTGGCAGGCTGGCCTCAACAGATGCAAAGTACTTTTTGTTCCTTCACTCTCAATCTGCAGTGGAGACAGAATATGACAACAAAACTGTATGTGGATTAATCAATTATTCCCAAATATCTCAACTCCACCTCAGTAAACAGAGGTCCCAAAAACTCATCACAGGA
This sequence comes from Tinamus guttatus, assembly GCF_059628265.1. Classification (NCBI taxonomy): domain Eukaryota; kingdom Metazoa; phylum Chordata; class Aves; order Tinamiformes; family Tinamidae; genus Tinamus; species Tinamus guttatus. Next base: position 2,402,805 of record NW_028288841.1, on the reverse strand, counting down.
TGTGGTAAGATATTTGCGAAGAAAATTCAGTTCAGTTAGATTCACTTAAATTATATGAAGAATTGGCAGCGGAAGCTATAGACAGTTTCTGAAGGATAAGCGGGAGTTGGTTCCTTTAGGTAAAAAGTGTTCAAAGCAAGCATCTTTAAAATCTTTAACAAAAAGATTTATATGCAACTTTAGTATTTCCCCAGATTTTTAGTTATCCAAGCTCAGGCCTTTTAAGTCCAACAAAGAGAGATAAATATGCAAGAAAATTGAACTGATATATAGCTTTATGCAAAAAAAAGATGACAGGACCCCTTAGCGCTCAGTCTGCTGCTGGTTCAGGCCACTATTTCGTAATAATCCTTTTCCTCAGTTTCATCTTAGAAGCAGTTAAAAATCTTTTTGCCCCTATGTCCCCACTGGAAAGTGGTTCCAAAATTTCACTGACAATTAAAAACGTCCTTCTAGCTTCCAAATTGAATCATATTCATGATTGCTTTATACTCATTTGTTCTCTTGCCAACATTGCTCTTTAGCTTCAGTACTTCTTTTCTTCCTCAGTCATTTCCGATACATGAGCTTGCACCTTATTAGTCTGCAAATGAACGACCTTGCACCATGTACCAGTGAATTTCATCCCACTTAGCTTACTCCAAACTCCTAGTTCATACAGCTCTTCCTTTCTAACAAGCTACTACTAAGAATTTTGCCATTTTCCATCACAGATTTCCTTTTTGGGAGAATGATATTCAAAGAAAATCTAGTTGGTCCCTAGACTGGTCCTTAAAAACTATGCTGTAACTTCCCCCTTCAACTGAAACGTTCCTGTAAGTCCTGTAGTCCTCAGGGCTGATCTTTCTGAGCAGCATTATCTCTAATTTTCCAAAGAGATGCCAGATCACACACACTACTACAGTCCATCTAGAGGAGTGCAATTGCATTTTGTTATATAGAAAATGAGTTATCAGTTATCTTATCAAAACTGTCTCTGTGGATTTATCCCAAATGTATTCCATCAAATCAATGCTGAGCAGCAGCCAAAAAGGTAAGTTGGTCTGAAAGACCATTTTTGTTCACAAAAATGCCAGGTGCTATGTTTTTTATCCAGCTAGTTCACCTTCAAGGCTGCTAATGCAAATTTCTGCTAATGTCAAATTTGACATCAGTGCCAATGTTTACCACTGCTGAGGTAAACCAAATTCTGTCATTATTTAGAGTTCAAAAACATTATTTACCTCTGTAGCCACTCAGGGGTGAAAACCTCACTATCCTCAGCTCCATATTGTACCAACATGTAGCGCAGTTTGTAGCAGTTAGAAAATGAGGTGCTTTATAGCAAGCTCCAGACAGAAGTTCAGTCAGAGGGAAGAAGTCAATATATGCACCTTCCCACACTTATTTTCTGTGAGGATAGTTGTTCTCCCATAGGTTACCAACAGCACTTAGTTCATTAAAGTGAATCTTATAGTAATTGATGTTATGCTGCCTACTGCTGTAACAGGAAGCACTTCAAGACAGATAGAATTCATGCTTTACAAGCGTGCAATGTATTCATGTCACACTGATGACTACAAATAAGTCTTTTTAAGAAAGATTGTAGATTTGTAAAAGGTTTGTCAACATTTACTTCAGGTTGGTTTGTTCACGCTTTCCTCATTACAAAAGGATTTGTCAGCTTTCTCTTAAAAAAATACAGAAACATGTTTTTAACGTATTTAGAACAGATAGTAAGAAATTACCTAAAACACGCAGACATGCTCTGTCCCATCCCCTTTGCTTGCAAAAGAGTATAGAGCTGACCATATCCAAAAGAAGAATTGAACATTTAATCCTACATGTTCTGGGGTTTGGGATAACCACGTCACAACAATATCAATATCGTGGCTCAAACATGCAAACAAAAGGCCATATTCAGCTAACTTCCAGAATATAACGTATTACATACCAGTGTAAGACTTCAGGTCAAGCATTCCCTACCAAATACTTAAAATCCTTCTCTGAAATCTTGTGATACTTTTTAAAGCCATATTTCCTAAAGAATAGCTTCAAGATATCCGGTTCCTATACATTTCATAATGCAGGGTGGACAACAGATGTTACTGATGCTGCCACTAGAGAAAGGTGGGAAGAATTAAGACACTGTCCATGTTCTTGGCAGTAGCCAGGTTGATGAGCACTTACTGGATGTCCACTCAGCACATCTCCTGCTTTGGACAGACCGCAGCACATACTCTTGTCCGCCTGCCAAGCAGAAAAAGCACATAAGAGGATTTGGCACATCTGGGAGTTTTGCAGTGGGAGAAGGTGAGTTTTAGGAAAACAGAATATAGCTGAGCATCCAGGGTAAATGGAAGAGATCGGGAATGTTAAGTATTACCAGAGATGGGAAGATAAAAGAGGTGTTGCTCTTTTAAGGATCTCATAAGAGAAAGTTAGGACACACATCTGTAAGTTAACCGGTAACCTGTGTTAAGTCTTTTGTCCCCTGAACAATCTCACACAGCCAACAAGGAGAATGCTGCAGAGCATCCAGTCACTAAGCCATGAAGAAGGGCAGTGGAAAACTGCAGATGCCCATCCGTTCTCAAAATTTGTGCCTGAGTTTGTACATTTATCTGTACTCCAAATGTGGAGGGATTTTTATGTGAAAGTACTTGTATTTCTACTAAATCCAACATTCATTTTAAAAAAGATTAAATTAAGAGATACTGCGATGCTGTGGGAAACTTTAAGCCATATCAGTTTGAACATTAAATAAATGAAAAACAGAATCAAGACACTACACAAAAAGCTGATATTTAGGATGAGCTACATGAA